>NC_051260.2:6961412-7561412 GCF_015237465.2 Chelonia mydas
AAGCAGTTTTGCCTCTCCTGGAATTGACACCTCCTCATCTATTCTTGGGAGTGGACTACATCCACCCTGATCGAATTGGTCCTGTCAGCACTGGTTCTCATCTTGTGAGGTAACTCCCTTCTCTTCTTGTGTCAGTATACTTATGTCTGCATCTGTAATTTCACTCCGTGCATCTGAAGAAGTGGGATTTTTTACCCACAAAAGCTTATGCTCAAATAAATCTGTTAGTCTTTAAGGTGCCATCGGACTCCTTGTTGTTTTTGTGGATACAGACTAACACGGCTACCCCCGATACAGTGATTCCATAACCTTCCTCAGTAACCTGTTCCAGTACTTAAAGTTAGAACGTTTTCCCTTCTAGCTAACCTTAATCTCCCTTGCTGCAGATTAACCCGATTCCTTCTTGTCCTACCCTTGGCACTCGTGGAGAACAGATGACACCGTCCTCTTTATAAACTTTTACATGTTTGAAGGCTGTTGTTGTGTTCCCCCTCAGTCCTCTCTAGGCTAAACATGTCAAATTCTTTCAACCTTTCCTCACAGGTCATATTTTCTAACGCTCTGATAATTTTTTTTGCTCTCTGGTTCTTCAGTTTGACCACTTCTTTCTTAAAGACTGGACAGAGTACGCCAACTTAGACCTCACAAGGGTCAAGCAGAATGGAGCAATTACCTCCCATGTCTTACATACAACACTCCTACTAATACACCCCAGAATGACATTTGTCTTTTTTGCAACAGCATTGCATTCTTCACCCATAATCAATTTGTGATCCATTATAAGCACCAGCTTCTGGAGTCGTTATTCTGTGAAAATTGTAGCCTTTTTTTTTTTAAGTCAGGTTCTAGTCCTCGTGGTTGCAGAGAAAAACTGAAAAATGCAAAAAGCTAAAACACGAGAACTCCCAAACATTCTTTTTTTTTAATCTCATGGTTTTTTGGGAGCCTGACTCATGATTTTTGAACCCCTGGGGCTGACCATTCATAGCCATCGATTTTAAGGCCAAAAGCAACCATAATGATTATCTAGTCTGACCTGCCTAGCACAGGCCAGTTATTTACCATCACTTCTGTTTAAACTATGACATCTAGTCATTGATAAAAAGTCTCCAAGTGATAGAGAATCCACCCCATCCGGGGGTTAGTTATTCCAATTGTTTAATTCACCTCCCTATTAGACATTTGCATTTTATTTCTAGCATGAATTTGGATAGCTTTAGCTCCCAGCTATTGCATTTCAGTCTGCCCTCCTCTGTCAGAAATATCCCCCTGGATGTGCTTATAGACTGTGATCCAGTCACCCTTACCTTTGATAAGTTACATAAACTGAGCTCCTTCAATCTCTCACTTTCCACTTTCCTCCTCCTACTCAACATCCCTCTGCTTATACAGGAGCTCTCTGCGACTATGCCTTCGCTCGAGCTAACTCCTCTGGAGTTAGACTAGTTTGAGTGAGAGCAGCTAGTGTGAAATAAAATTGGAGCTGCAGAGTGATTGGATTACTGCACAGAGTGATTGGGTAGGTCTATGTGGGAGCTGGAGGTGTAATCTCCAGCTGAAGTAGACATACCCACCCTAGTTCATGGTAAAAATAGCAATGCAGCTGCATCTACTGAGGCTCTGAGGGAAGCCCACCCACAATCAACAGCCCCTCCTCCTAGCCTCAGGGGAGGAGCTACCAGACCCAGGTCTCAACCGAATGTGGGGGACAACAAATGAAAAAACAGGGACAGGAGTGAGGGTCACAGAGTCAAAAGCAGGGGTCCAGAGGGGGACACCAAGCAGAGAATGCTGGACAGCACCCACTGCTCCTCAAAGGAACTGTGCCAGGAGACATGACTTCAGGGACAAACGGAAATAGGCCCCACAGCCACAGAGCATTTGCACATCTAGCTTTCTCCTCCTGGTATGGCGTTTGGCCAACGCCAGGAGGAGGTTAATGTGAGGAGGTCTCGCAACTTCATGGGGCCACAGGTGGGGTATGCATATATTAGGAGATGAGGGCGAAAGTGTGGCTCAAGTGTGAGGAGGTGGTTCAGGAGGAGCCAGAAAAGGGGCTGCAATCTGGCACGCTCAAGGTAGATGTTCGCCAGGATCTCCCCCTCAGCGCAGACGGAGCAGATGTCAAGGGAGGTGCTGAACCACACATGCTCAAGGCTCTGTGAAAGAGCTGCCAAATAATATCCTGGGTGGGTAGCGGGACCAGGGTGGAATACAGAATACAGGGTGGAATACACCGGCATTCCTCACCCTCCGTGGGTGGCAGGAGGTCCCGGGTGTTGGGGTGAGACATGAGGGTGAGGAAGTGATGGGTGTGGAGCAACTGTTCCCTGGGTGCAGTTCACAGGTCACGCAGCGTGCTTAGGTGATGCAGCCAGGGAGGCTTGTGGGGGCAGGGGCCTGATGGTGCGGTCTGGAGGGCCAGAGGTGATGGGTGGACAGAGAGCATCCTCCCACCGGGCCCACTTGAGGAAATCACAAGAGACAGGTAGTAATGCTGCCCTCACTTCCTGGAGTATACACTGGGAGATGCAAGGGGTGAAGAGCCCCATGTGCCGGCTGAGCGCCCGGAGGTCCACCCAGTCCCTCCGGTTGTGTTCTCCTGGATCTCCAATCCTGGTGATACCAGTCAGAACCAACCTCCAGTGCACGGAGGGGGACTCTACCACCTGCACAGCGAGATGGGGGTTGTGTACCAGCGGCTCCATAAGGAGGTGCTCCCGCTCGGTGGCCACCGCGGACCTGGTCATTGAGACTAGCTTCCCGGTCCTGGTAAAAGACTGGCAGTTCATAGAGGTCTGGCGGGAGACCCTTCATATGGAGGTAGAAGAGCTGCTAGTCATAGCAGATCCCTGGGAGGCAGCAGAGGAAGGCATGTGCCAAGCAGTGCAGCTGCATGGGTAGGGGTCTGGTTAGCCGCCTCAAGTACAATCGTGTCTGAAAGCTTGGGTGTGTACATGGGGCAGCTAACCTGTGCTGCCATAGCTACACTGCTGTTTTTACCATGCTAGCTCAATCAGAGTAAGGGTTGCCATCTGTCCAGGATTGTCCATTTTTTTGAAGTAACTGTCCTGGGAAATCTGTAAGTCGTCCCAAGACATTGAAAGTCCTGGCTTTTGTCACTCATGTTCCCTGGCTCTTAGCCAGTCTTTCCCTTCAGGTTACCCCTCTGAACAAGGAGCCACCCTTGGTTTGGTCTCTGGACAAGTCCCTTTAAATCCCTGCCAGAGCCCTGCCACCGCTACCCCAGGGCTCAGGCAGCAGGGCTCAGGCAGGGATTTAAAGGGATCGGGGCTCCGGCAGCTGCTACCACAGCAGAGCCTGAGGCCCTTTAAAGCTCTGCCAGAGCCCAGAGCCCCGGGGTAGCGGTGGCAGCTGGGAGCCCTCAGGGCTCCTCAGTGATTGAAAGGGCCCATGGCTCTGCTGCGGTAGCAGCAGCTGGAGCCCTGGGCCTTTTAAATTGCCCCGGGGCTCCCAGCCACCTCTGCAGCTGGTAGCTCGGGGGGGGGGGGGGGGTGATTTAAAGGGCCTGGGGCTCCCAGCCACCACTACCACAGCTGGAGCCTTGGGCCCTTTAAATCAAGATTTGACAGCTGCACTACCCCATATCAAGATTTAAAGGGCCCAGGGATTTAAGGCCCTGCGTCTCCAGTCTAAGGAGATGCAGGCATTCTCAGACCTGGGATGAGGGCCCATCGATGGCTCGGCAGGGGAACACGGGACTTGGTCCAGGTATGCGAGGTCCACAGTTGGTGTGGCAGGGGAAAGAGGAGCCAGGTCTGGGCCAGCAGGGCCTATAAATGGCTTGATGAGGGAAAGTAGGACTGGGTCTGGGTATGTGGGGCCCATTGATGGCTTTGTGGAGGAAAGTAGGGCAAGGGCCTGGTCTGCAAGACCCATCTCTGGCTTGGCAGGGGAACAGGTGGCTGGGCCCCACCCTGCAAGGCCCATTGACGGCTAAGTGGGGGAAGACGGGGCCATAGCCTGCGTATGTTCAGCCCACAGCTGGCTCAATCGGGGAAGATGGGACTGGGACCGGGTCCGGACTGCAGGGCCCAGCGATGGCTTAACAGAGAAGGTGCGACTGGACGCCCGTGGCTGGCTCGGCGGGGGAACGCGGGGCCAGGCCCGGTTATGGGGGGGCTCCCTGCGGGGGAAGGCAGGACAGGCCCGCTCCTCAGCACGTTGGCAGTCGCCTGGGGAGCGCAGCGAGCGGCACCAAGCCTCCCCCGGCCGCTGGGGTGCCCGCCCCAGTCCCTGTTCGTGCGGCTGCCGGGCTGGGGATCCCGCCCCCGCCCCAGAGCAGAAGCCCCCGTGTGAAGGGGCTGCACGTTGCGCTAACGCCGCTGTGTCCCGCCCCGAGGGGCCAGGCGCCGCCACCCTCGGGGTGCGGCCTGGGCGCGGCCAGGCTCCAGCCGGCTGCTCTCCACAGCTCGGGAGCCCGGCTCGGGCCTCGGGCCGCCTGGCGGGGTGAGCCCCGGGGGCAGGGCCCGGCTCGGGCCGCCTGGCGGGGAGGCTTTGACAGCCGCCGCCCCATGTCCCTGCGGAGACACCGTAGCCTAGCCAGCCTGGGTTGGGTCCCCGCCCGAAGAGGGGCTCGTAGCATCACGGGCCCGCCGACCTGCCGCCGTACCGAAGGTGAAGCGGCTCAGCGTACAGCAGAGCCTGCCTCCTGCTGACCAACCAGAGAGCAGGATACTGCCCCTGACATTGCCGCCTGATCGATAGTTATCTTGGCCAATCCCCCCTCTTTGCCCTGGCGTTTAATGACTGACAAATAGTGTGACCAATGAGCTGTTAAAATCATTTCGATTGACGTTAATGTCCGCCTTTCGTATTTGAAGAGGTTCTTGATTGACATTTGCCTACCCTATGGAAAGTAAGAGTGATTTTGATTGACGGCTTTTTTCTTCTAATGGCAACAGAGCACAGCGGGAAATTTCTCCGGTGGACAGGGAGGGAGGCGGCGCGTGGCAGGCCCGGCCACCAATGACTTGCGGGTGGGCGGAGCAGCGCGGCCAATGCGGTCGGGAGGCGGGGCTGGACAGCTGCCGTTACCGTCTGTCGCAGGAGGCAGCCGCGGGCCGGGGTGAGTGTGTGAGGTGAGCGTGGGACGTGGAGCTGCTGTCATGAGCTACTCAGGTGAGAGGCTGCCGGGGCCGGGGCCGGCTGCCCCCGTCTGTGAGGGGGGTTCTGCGCTGCCCCCGCTCCCCCGTCCCTCCCCGCGGCCTGCGGGCCCTGCTCCGAGCTCTCCCCGTGCCCTCGGCGCCCCGGGGCGGGCCTGGACGCGGGCGAAGGGCTGGCCCGGGAGCTCGCTCCTTATTGCGCACCGCCTCCGCCGTGGGGCTGGTGGGACGGCGGGTGGGGACCTGACCGTCGCTTTCCACCCGCCGCATGAGCATGGGGCTTGTGGGGGCCGGGCCGGTTCTGACCCCGGCCCCATAGCACAGAGCTGCCCTAGATCTGCAGGGGGGGCCGCCGCCGCCGCCGCCACTGACCCCCTAGCGCATGGCACGGGGCCTGAAGGGGTTGGAGCTGGCGGACCTTGACAGCCTACCGCAAACATGGCCTGGGGCCTTGGGGTGGGGCTGGCCCTGATGCCGATCCCCTGTTGCACGGCATGGCATGCGGGTGGCACTGGCCCTGGCCCCCCTGCTGCATGGCATGGTATGGGGGTTAGCACGGGCTCCAAGGGGGGAGGAGGGCTGGCACTGGTCCTGACCCCCTGCTGCATGGCACAGCATGGAGATCAGCACTGGCTCCGACCCTGTGGTGCATGGCACAGTGTGGGGCCTGCAGGGAGGCTGGTGTGGGGCGTGGTGGGGTGTTGGTGCTGACCCTGTCCCCCTATTGCACAGTGTGGGGCCTAGTGGGGCACTGATCCCCTCCCCCTACCACACAGCATTATAGGGGGCCTGATACTCCCCATACACACATTATCTCCACCACACAGTGTGTTACGGAGTTTGGGGTGTGTGTGGCTGGCATTGACACACACACACGCATACGTAGCTCATCCCCATTGTGTAGCACTGTGTGGAGAGAGCTGGCAGTCAACACGCACACACCACACAACAGAATTGCCTGGGATCTTCTGGGGATGGGGGGTTCTGCCCCTGACACCCCCACATACACCACCAACCATCTTGCATTACATGGGTTTTGGACATATGGGAAGATATACGAGGGGAGGGAGGACACACACACACTATTACAGTAGGTTCTGGGGGGATGTAATAACCAGGAGAAGGAGTTGGCTCTGGTATCCTGCCATACATAACATTGAATGGGCCTCTGGTGATGGGGGCATAATAACTAGAGTAGAAGCTGACGTGGTTTCCCCTTGTATGCAGCATTGCATTGGTGTGAGTATGTGTGTAATAAATAATGAGGGAGAGGGAAACCCAGCACTGGTAATATTGTCTGTCAGCTGTGAGTTTTTTGGAGACTGTGAGGGTAAAGGTGGAACTGATTATACCCTTACCTTACTGTCACTGCATCATCTTGGCAATGATGGATGATGGAAGGAATTACATTGCTCCTCACATACACTCACCATTGCTTGAAGGAATGGGGTATGATAAGGATGGAGAAGGTGATGGTGATATTTTCTCTCCTTTCCCCCTCACACCATTGCATGGGCTTTGGAGGGCATGTAATAAGGAGGAAGAAGAAGAAGTTGGCACCAGTATCCCTGGCTGATGAGCTTGGAGGAGGGTGGGGAATAAGCAGGATAAAGCTGGCACAGATTTTTTCCCTTCCCCCTGCATCTGATGAGCTCGGGAGAGAGAAATTGAGATTTATACCCAGCCAGGGTGACAAGGCATGTGGGATTCTGCATATGAGAGGGGGCATCAATCCCTGCTTCTCCTACCCTCTGTTGAAACAAAGGAAAAGGTAGTTGAAGTTGTCCTTTGAGAGTCTCGGGTATTCGGCTGGGAGCTCAGAATTTGCAACTTTGCTGCTTTTTGCTACAGGTTTGAGATTTTTTTTCTTCCTCAGTGTGGTTGCAATTAACTGCCTTTGGGTGCTGGGTTACACATTTTGCATTAAATAAAATGAGAGAGGTTGTTGGGGGAGGCAGGGAAAGTACTAACCTTAGAGCTCAGATTCAATACTACTGTACTGCTGAAAGACTATTAATCTAGCTATGAAATTTGCCTTATTCTGGTATACTCAATTGTATGTGGAATGTTCAGAACGTTACCTTCCAATACAATGTGTGCAATTTGGACAAATTAATAGTATAATTGGGTTTGTAACTCCTGCCTTTGCTTGACACTTTTTGTGTCTAAATATAAGGGGTTCACCTTGATCAATGGTGACAATCTCTCACTTATCAAGACCCATACCTCAACTGTGCACTGTGATAGCTGGCCACTGTATTGCTCCCTTTCTTCCCCAAGGTGGCAGCCTGTTCAATGTTGTGCATGTATAGCAACGATTCTCAGCCTTAGGGTCATGGAACTGCTATCATTTTCTACAGACTCTAAGGCTTAATGTAAAAACTGTTTCCATTTGTTATGGTTGTGAAGGACCTTCTGAATACAAATTGCTCCAGTTATTAGGTTTATTCTATCTATCTCGTAGGGAAAAGTTGTACTTCCTTATGGAAAATGTTATGAACAATTTTTGCTTGGTGTATTTTTAAATATTAAATGATTGAGTTCACATGCATTGACTGTAATAACTGATTTCAGTCATCCATAAAATAACTAGAGGGTCATAGAATTTGTTGCTTCTGTATGTCCAGCTCATAACGTGCACCTGCAGCTCATTGTATCCCTCACATCCCCCTCTATTTTAGTCTCTGCAACCCACCCGCAAACTGGGGGTTCTCTGTGTGTCTCCCTGCCTCAGTGGCTCTGCCTGCCCTCCCCTCTCCATCATATGCAAAAGAACTTGAAAAAGCAAACTGCTAGCTCTTTTCATTGCTGAAACAGCACAAAAGATTCTGGGATGTGGCGTTATAGAAGGAGAAGTGGTTGGTTTGGGGGGTCATCAGTGGATAAAAGTTAAGAATCCCTATTAAGTAGTATTGTAAAGAGCTTTGATGCGGTGTATACTGGAAGGAACTATAGAATTTTTGCTTGTCTATTATACAGTTTGTAGGGAAAGTCTTATTTTTGTAGAAATAGGGTAAAAGTGTTGTGAAGCATGTAGCCCTCCTCAAAACAAGAATGCATTTTATATTGGGAGATGAAGGTTTTCAGGATGTACTCCTTGACTGCAACCTTGTAGGCTGTTGCAAATATTAAGAATATATGTTACTTGAGGCTTTCTCGGTTTTCATTTTTGTGGAATTAGAAGCCTTAATCTGAGGTCTGTGTTAATGCTTGTATGGATTATAGGATTATTTCTTGAGGAGGAGGTGGGGGTAGGGGTAGAACATAGTAATGGCTCGATATACATTTTTTATCATTGTTCACTTAGAAAACACATTTATGTGATGAGTATCCCTTGCAAAATAGATGCCCATATTAAAATTAAAAAAACAAACAACTAAATAGCTCAGCCCTGGAAGAATGTGTGCAGACTTTGAAGCTAGATGAATGTGGCATAACACAAGAAATTGGTTGACTTTGGGAATTGGGTGCCAGAAATTGCCAGCTACTAACACAGACGGAACAGGAAGGGTATGCTGATGCAATTACTTGTGTGCAAAAGTGTGTGGTCAGAGGTGTGATGAGACCAGACTGGGGTTTCTTGCACTTAATTCACCAGTCTTCATCTAATACAGTTACTTTTTGATGTCTCTGGCCTTGTGAAATGAGTGGAGTGTGGTGTTGGGGTGGATGATGGGCCTGGCCCTACATCCAGGTTCTACTCAAATCTTCCAGAAATATAACTTTGGTTGATACTTAAGGTATGTCTAGGCTAGAGTTTAGCCCTGTTGTAACTTGAGTTGTTGGTTGCCCTTCTGTTCCCTTTCCTGCAGTATATTATGTCTATAGTCATTCAGTTTCTCTGTACAGGTGATTCGATTAGCAGAAAAGTTAATAAGATTCCATTATCTGTTCATATATCTGTGGTTAAAGGATTCTTTGGTAAAGGATTCTACGTAAATGTTTTGATATACAGGAGGCATGACTTACAGCTTAATATGTTCTGTATTAACTTCTGTATCTCTGATATAAAGTGGCTTAAAACATACCCAGACATGTAGAAGAAGCAAAGGTAAAGCAAAACCCTCCTATCTTTGTATTGGAAGTAGGCATTATATCTCTGTTCCTTATCTTTAGAAGAACTAAGACTACACATCTCTATGTCTATTGTCTGTTTAAAATTGGCATCGTCTAGTGTGAAGTCTTCCAGTTTCTAACTAAAATTCTCAGTGACTTGATGGTAACTTTAAGAGGTGAGCTCACTTTGTATGTGGCACCTATTGAGGTGTGTGTAATCTTAAGGAGTCACCTTTCTGTACCAGCATCAAACAGAAGCATGGCAGTCAGCCTCTTGTAGGGCTAGAAATGCAGCACTATTGCTGATGTAGGAAAATGCTAAAACTAGTCAGGAAACTTGTGTATTCTAGGTTCTAAGAGGAGACGATAATGCCAGGTTTAAAAAGCTTCTGGCTCATTTAGCAGGTCCTCAAGTAAACCATTTTTGAAGCACTTGGAGGAGAGGAAGGTGATCAGGAACAGTCTGCATGGATTCTTCTTCCGAGTGATTGCTCATGTGTATTCCACAATACATGTGCGTGCTTGCCATGTGCACCGGTGCCGGAAGTTTTTCCCCAGCAGTACCCGTAGTGGGGAGCGCCCTAGCAACCCCTTGAGTGGCGCCTCCATGGCGTGGTATAAGGGGAGCTGCGTGCTCCCCCCACCCTCAGTTCCTTCTTGCTGCCATGAAGGTGCATCGGAACTACTCTGCTCCAGCTTCGCTGTAGCTAGTCTCCAGAACTGCTTGTTCATTCAGTGTTAATACCTGTAGTTAATTAGCTGCTCAGTTATTAAGAGAGCCTGGGCTGGGGCATTCCTCATGCCCCGGGTTTTAAGTCATGCGACACTTGTAGGCGATCTGTGCCAAGCGGTGACCCGCACGCAGACTGTTTACGCTGTTTGGGAGAAATCCATATCAGCGATCGTTGCAAGATTTGCAAGTTGTTCAAGCCTCGGATTGAGAGAGAGAGAGAGACATTAGACTCCAGGCCATTCGGATGGAGTCGGCACTGACCCCAACTCCAGTGTGCCGCCCCGAGCCGGCACTGGGCACTATGGTGTCAGTCTGTGACAACCTTCTGGCGCCTTCGACCAGTCGGCACCGCTCCCCATCCACGGGGCACAAGAAGGCCAAAAAGACGGCTTCTTCGCAGTGGCACCGAGGTAAACCCGAAGCAGAGGCAAGACCCATATTGGGCAGTCCTCTATCCCCTCTGGCCTCTAGGCCTCCGACTCACGTAGAGTACGGTAGTCCGGCTGCTTCGGACCAGGTCTCCCTGGACGTCCAGATGCCCTCCATGCCAAAGGCCCTGCAGGCAGCCTAGGATCTCATGTACATACCTGTGTCAGGAGCACCACCGATATCGGCCCCACGCTCCAGGGGTAAGCCACTGCTGGGATCTCCGCAGTCGCACCTGGCTCGGTACCGGTCTTGGTCCAGGGAATGTTCCCAACCCCGTTCACCACCCAGCAACCATTCAGGGCAGTGTCCATGTGGATTGCCCTCGACTCCCACCAAACAGTCTGGTTGAGTTCCATCTGACCGAGACTCGCGGCACCGCTCCACTTTTGAGCTGTCGCGGGTCCGCCCATCAGAGTCGATTGCAGAGCAGCTGCTACCGACGGTACTGGTCCTCCACATCGAGATTGCGGTCCCATGGTCGACGTCGCTCCTGGCACTCCCGGTCCCAAGACAGCAGCAGGTCATACGCCAGCCCAGCCTCCATTCGAAGCTGCCCATCCATGAGCCAGACCGAACAACTGGGCCCACTGGTGCCACAGCAAGTGCAGTGGCACCGTGGCCAGGACAATGGTACCAGTGGGCACCGTGGCCCCCAACGCAGCCCCCGGTGGGGACTCGGTCTGTGGCCGGAGCCTCGGAAGCACCATCAGCCTCCCTCTCCAGATCTCCCTCTCTAGACCAGAGGAAGGAGTCGGTGGGACGTACATCCCCGGCACGGTGCCCAGAGACCAAGCAGATGGTGGACCCGCTGGTGCCGGTGGACACCCAGAGTATCACACCGGCCTTCTCGCCCTCCCTGGATGAGGTGATTACGGCCCTGCCCCGCTCAGTCCCATAGGAGGACTTTAGGGCCCACCAGGAAGGGTGGCATCAAGCCTTCACCTCCAGGCAGAGGAGATGGAGGAGTCCTCGGACTCCCGATTTAAAGTGCTGTTCTGTTCAGCACTTGCCTCTCCATGAAGGGGTGGCAAAAATTTCAAATGCCCTGTGGCAAACACTGGCCTTGTTGGCCCCCATCTCCAAGAGGGCAGAATGCAAGTACTTTGTACCCACCCAGGGACACGAGTACCTATACACCCACCCGGCGCCCGACTCCCTGGAGGTCGAGTCGGTCAACCACAAAGAATGGCAGGGCCAACCAGCCCCTACCCTGAAAAATAAAGATTCACGGAGGCTGGACTCTTTTGGAAGGAAAGTTTATTCATCCTCGAGCTTCCAGTTATGAGTGGCAAACCACCAAGCTCTCCTGGTCCGGTACGAGTTCAGTCTGTGGGGTTCCCTGCCCAAGTTTGAGGACTCCCTCCAGGAGCGCAATAGGAAGGAGTTCAAAGCAGTGGTGGAGGAGGGTACAGTGGCTGCCAGGGCAACCCTGCAGGCAGCTTCGGATGTGGTGGACATTGTCGTGCGGTCCATGGCCTCCGCGGTGTCCATGAGACGGGCGTCATGACTCCTGCTCTCTGGGCTGTCCAGTGAGGCGCAGACCTCCATGCAGGATCTCCCGTTTGAGGGCAAAGCTCTGTTTTGCAGAGCAAACAGATACAAGGCTGCATGGCATGAAAGACTCGCAGAGAGGCTGGAGGGTTGTGCGGGTCTCTATGTTCCAGCTCTGGCTAAATCTAAGTTTAAGCCACAGCAGACTCCCACTCAGGCTACACACCTGAAATACGAGGCTGCCCTTAAGAAGTCGCGAGACTATAAGAGGCTCCCTCAGAGGCAGTCGCGGCCTGTCCCCCAGCCTGGGTCCTCCAAGGGCAAGTAGGTGGGGAAAAGGCGTTTTTGATGGGACGCTCAGGGGTGCCCTGCCAGTTCTCATCAGGGATCCTCCCTCAATAAAGCTCCCCTTCTCCAATTGGTTGTGTGCTTTCCTCCTGGAGTGGTCGCGGCTGATCTCGGACCAATGGGTCCTGAACACCATCTCCCTGGGCTACACCCTCCAGTTTACTTCCACCCCGCCCAACCATCATCCACCTCTGTCCCTCCTGGGGGACCCCTCGCACGAAGCTCTGCTCGAGCAGGAGGTGGGGCGGCTCCTGGGCCTAGGAGTGGTGGAAGTGATGCCTCTGAACTCCCTGGGCAAGGGGTACTACTCCTGCTATTTCCTTATCCTGAAGGCCAAAGGGGAACTCAGGCCCATCCTGGACCTGCGCAGTCTGAACCAGTACATGGTGAAGCTCAAGTTCCGCATGATCTCCCTGGCCTCCATCATCCCCTCCCTGGATCCCGGGGACTGGTATACTGCCCTTGACCTGTAGGACGCGTACTTCCATAGTCATATGTTCGAGGGGGCATAGACGCTTTCTCCATTTATTGGTGGGACAGAATTCCTACAATTTACGGTCCTCCCATTTGGCCTGTTCGCTGCCCCCAGGGTATTTACAAAATGTATATTGGTGGTAGCGGCCTACCTCAGGCGCCAGGGCGTCCAGATTTTTCCCTATCTGGACAATTGGCTGTCAAGGGCATCTCCTCGTTGCAGGTGAGGCATCACGTGATGCTCCTCCTGTGCACGTGCACCTCTTTGGGCCTGTTGGTAAACACCAAGTCCACGTTAAACTCTGTGCATTGGACCGGGACTATCGGAGCACTCCTGGACACCTCGTCGGTCAGAGCCTCCCTCCCACCGGACAGGTTTGAGACCCTGAAGGGACTTATCGACATGGTCACAAGGTTTCTGGTGATGACAGCCAGAGGGTGCCTCCAGCTCTTGGGTCACATGTCGGCATGCACGTACGTGGTCCATCATGTCAGACTCAGGATGAGGCCCCTCCAGCTCTGGTTGGCCTTGGAGTTCTCCCAGGCTAGGTACAGGATGGACAAAGTCCTCACCGTACCTGACTCAGTGATCACCTCCCTACAGTGGTGTTCTGCCCCGAGCAACATGCTCCAAGGGGTCCCATTCAGGGACAGGGCCCCGTTTCTGGAGCGAGCGTCCAGTGCGTCAGGCCTGGGTTGGGGGGCTCATGTGGGGAATGTTCAGATCCAAGGTCTGTGGTCGGCTCAGGATCTGACCCTACACATAAATGTCAAGGAACTCAGGGCGGTATGCCTGACATGCATGACCTTCTGCTTGCACCTGAAGGGCAAGGTGGTCAGGGTCCTCACGGACAACATGGCCTCGATGTTCTATATCAACAGGTAAGGCGGGGCCCGGTTCTCTGCTGCGAAGCCCTCAGGCTGTGGGATGTGCCAAAAGGCCTTCTGTCTACCAGATGCCCGGAACATGCAGGTGGATTGCTTGAGCAGGGATTTCTCCTCTCAGCACAAGTGGTCTCTCCACCCAGAAGTGGCTCACTGGCTCTTCCAAGTGTGAGGAACTCCCTAGGTGGACTTGTTCGTGACTTGGCAGAACCGGCACTATCCCCGGTTCTGCTCCGGGGGGGACTGGGATGGGGCGCTATCTCCGATGCCTTCCTTCTGTCCTGGTTAGGCCAGTTTCTCTATGCCTTCCCCCCTTTCCCACTGATCAGCAAGGTCCTGGAAAAGATAAAGAAGGACAAAACCCGGGTCCTCCTGATTGCCCCAGCATGGCCCAGGCAACATTGGTACAGGACCCTCACAGGTCTGGCGGTTGCTCCGCCATTGCCATTCCACCCAGACCTGCTCTCCCAGGACCAGGGCTGCCTCCTCCACCCCAGTCTAGCAGCTCTCCACCTCACGGTGTGACTGCTCAATGGTTAGGTAGGAAGGAAAGGATATGCTCAAAAGGGGTCCAGCATGCCCTCCTAGAAAGCAGGCAGCCCTCCACACATCGCACCTATTTGGCAAAGTGGTCCTGGTTCTCCAGATGGGTGGCTGAGTGGGGTGTTTCCCAGGTGGCTGCCCTGATCCAGCTTGTCCTGGACTACCTTCTCCACCTTAGAGCCCACGGCCTGGCACCCTCATCAGTCAAGGTGCACCTGGCGGAAGGCCTTCCATCCACCGGTGCCGGGGTACACGGTATTCTCCCATACTATGACTGGCCGGTTCCGCAAGGGGTTAGACCATCTGTTCCCATATGCTAGGCCCCCAGTTCCTCTGTGGGATCTGAACCTGGTGCTGACCCGTCTCCCGTGGCCCCCATTTGAGCCGCTAGCCACGTGCTCCTGGTCCCACCTCTCGTGGAAGGTGGCCTTCCTGGTCGCGATCACATCGGCCAGGCTGGTCTCGGAACTGAGGGCCCTGACCTCTGAGCCCCCATGCATGGTGTTTCATAAGTTCAAGCTCCAGCTCCGCCCACACCCTGCGTTCCTCCCGAAGGTGGTCTCCACCTATCACATAGGGCAGGACATTTTTCTGCCAGTCCTCTGCCCCAAGCGCCGCGTATCCAGTGAGGAGTGCCGTCTCCACGTGCTCAGTGTGCAGTGGGCTCTGGCTTTCTACCTCAAGCAGACCAAGCCATTCAGAAAGTCCTCAAAACTGTTCATCGCCTCAGCTGAGCACATGAGGGGTCGGTCGATCTCCAGTCAGCGGCTTTCCAACTGGATCACTTTGTGCATCCATACCTGTTAAGAGCTGGCGGGTCGTCCCCCCCCCCCCCCCCCCCCACCACCACCCCAATTGTGAAGGCGCACTCGACTCGAGCGCAGGCCTCATCGTCTGCCTTCTTGGCCCACGTCCCCATCCACGTGGTGGCTCTACAAATGTCCTGGTCTTCGGTTCACACGTTCACCTCGCACTACGCAGTCGTCTCCCAAACCAGGAATGACGCTGCGTTCAGCAGGGCTGTCCTCCGTCCTCAGAACTTGTGAACTCCTACCCACCTCCAACAGATATAACTTGGAGTCTCCTATTGTGGAATACACATGAGTAATCACTCAAAGAAGAAAAGACAGTTACCTTTTCCATTAACGGGTGTTCTTCGAGATGTGTTGCTCATGTCTATTCCACATCCTGCCCTCCTTTTCCTCTGTCGGAGTTGTCCGGCAAGAAGGAACTGGGGGGGGGGGGGGGAGAACGTGCAGCTCCCCTTATACCACGCCCTGGAGGCACCGCTGGGGTGCTCCCCCCCACGGGTACTGCTAGGGGAAAAACTTCTGGCACCGGTGCACATGGCGAGCATGCACACCTATTGTTGAATAGACATGAGCAACACATCTCGGAGAACACCAGTTACGGAAAAGGTAACCGTCTTTTTCACCAAAGGCAAGTCATGCCTGACCAGCCTGATTGCCTTCTATAATGAGATAACTGGCTCTGTGGATATGGGGAAAGCAGTGGACATGATATACCTTGACTTTAGCAAAGCTTTTGATACGGTCTCCTACAGTATACTTGTCTGCAAGTTAAAGAAGTGTGGATTCGATGAATGGACTATAAGGTAGATAGAAAGCTGGCTAGATTGTTGGGTTCAACGGGTAGTGATCAACGGCTCAGTGTCTAGTTGGTAGCTGGTATCAAGGGGAGTGCCCCAGGGGTCGGTTAGGGGCCAGTTTTGTTCAACATAAGAATGGCCATACTGGGTCAAACCAAAGATCCATGTAGCCCATTATTCTGTCTTCCGACAGTGGCCAGTGCCAGGTGCCCCAGAGGGAATGAACAGAACAGGTAATCGTCAAGTGATACATCCCCTGTCGCTCATTCCCAGCTTCTGGCAAACAGAGCCTAGGGACGCTATTCCTGCCCATCCTGGCTAATATCCATTGATGGACCTATCCTCCATGAATTTATCTAGTTCCATTTTGAACCCTGTTATGGTCTTGGTCTTCACAACATCCTCTGGCAAGGAGTTCCACAGGTTGATTGTGCGTTTGTGTGAATAAATACTTCTCTTTATTTGTTTTAAACCTGCTGCCTATTAATTTCATTTGGTGACCCCTAGTTCTTGTGTTATGAGAAGTAGTAAACAACACTTTCTTATCTACTTTCTCTACACCAGTCATGATTTTATAGACCTCAATCATATCTCCCTTTAGCCATCTCTTTTCCAAGCTGAAAAGTCCCAGTCTTATTATGCTTTCCTCACACGGAAGCCTTTCCATACCCCTAATCATTTTTGTTGCCTAATCCCTAATCATTTTTGTTCCATCCCCTAAACATCTTTATTAATGATCTGGATGATGGGATGGATTGCACCCGCAACAAGTTCTGAGGGTGGGGATAGGGTCCAGAGTGACCTAGACAAATTGGAGGATTGGGCCAAAAGAAATTTGAGGTTTGCAAGGACAAGAGCAGAGTCCTGCACTTAGGATGGAAGAATCCCATGCACCGCTACAGGTTGGGGACCGACTGGCTAAGCAGCAGTTCTGCAGAGAAGGACCTGGGGATTACAGTGGATGAGAAGCTGGATATGAATCAGCAGTATGCCCTTCTTGCCAAGAAGGCTAATGGCATATTGGGCTGCGTTAGTAGGAGCCACAAGTACTCCTTTTCTTTTATTAGTAGGAGCATTGCCAGCAGATCGAGCGAAATAATTATTCCCCTCTATTCAGCACTGGTGAGGCCACACCTGGATTTTTGTGTCCAGTTTTGGGTCCCCCACTACAGAAAGGATGTGGACAAATTGGAGAGAGTCCAGCAGAGGGCAACGAGAATTATCAGGGGACTGGGGCATATGACTTATGAGAAGAGGCTGAGGGAACTGGGCTTGTTTAGTCTGCAGAAGAGGGGGCGGGGGGGATTTGATTGCAGCCTTCAACTGAAGGGGGGTTCCAAAGAGGATGGAGCTCAGCTGTTCTCAGTGGTGGCAGATGACAGAACAAGGAGCAATGGTCTCAAGTTGCAGTGGGGGAGGTCTAGGTTGGATATTAGGAAACACTATTTCACTAGGAGGGTGGTGAAGTACTGAAGTGGGTTACCTAGGGAGGTGGTGGAGCTTCTTCAGGCCCAGCTTGACAAAGCCCTGGGTGTGATGATTTAGTTGGGGATTGGTCCTGCTTTGAGCAGGGGGTTGGACTAAATGGCCTCCTGAGGTCCCTTCCAACCCTAATCTTCTATGAGTCTAAACTCTACAGTAGGAGCCCTGGTCATGCAAGTGTGCAGGAACATTAATTGCCTCCTGCTATACAGGACTGTGTCTCTTCCAATGCTAAGCTCCGGTGATTCTATGATTTAAGATACAAGTAGTTCACCAAAAAAGTTGTGACCAGTCCTGCTCCCTTCTCTGCAACAGACAATCTTTGTAGCAGATCCAGTGTAGTCCTACTCTGGGTCTGGACAGGAATTTGGGAGCCCACATAGGGGGATTCACACCTAAGGAATCTTGCTGAACCTAACCCAGCAGGGAGATTTCTGTGTATTAGGGATTTGGCAGTGGGGGTTCAGAAACTTTGGTTAAAATCAAGTGGTGCTGTCTGTTTTGGCCATGGTTACCATTGCAACTAATCCATGTTCTGCCCTGGTATGATGGCACCTGTCAGTAAGTGACACATAATTTTGTACTGTATTACCAGATGCAAAGCAAGTTGCTAGTGAGTGATTCCTTCCCTTCCAGTCCAAGATGATGCTGTGATCTAGGCCTTGGGCAAATAACAGCCTTTGTTCCAAGCTGCATCTTTCTGTAGATCTTGAAAGACAAAACTCACCAGTTCCCAGTTGGAATGGTATCTATGCAGTCACAAGTTCTAGAAATTTTAAGATTGAATTAAAATAACGAATAAATAAAATAAAATGGACTGAAACTGATGAGTAAGGACACTACTTTCTAGAGCACGTTTCCTACTTGTTGTTGATATGGTACTCCTAAGGAATTCTGCGCCAAGAAAATAAAAATGCTACACACAATATTTTAAAATTTTGCAAATTTTATTTGTTAAATAAATGTGGAGGCTCCAATATAGCAGTGGTGAGCACAGACCACTGGCTGCACAGAGGTGGGAGATCACCCTGCAGGCCCCCCACCCATTGTACAGGGACTCTGCAGTGAGGCTGCACTTGACCCTAGCACAGCACAAGGGCCGGGCCTGCTGCAGAAACACCCTTGGGCTCTGCACCAGTTGTGGGCAGGCAGGCTCAGCCCAGCGGGGTCCAACTGTGGAGGGCTTAGTGTAGGTGGATCTAGATATGGGATAAGAGGGTTTTGTGTGGGGCACCCTGGGTGCGGAAAGCTCAGTGGAGGATCTGGATGCACAAGGGAGGTTCCAGATGCAGGGACAGTAGGACTCTGCAGGGGGGTCCAGGTGGAGAGAGATGGGATTCAGCGAGGGGGTCTGGGAGTGGGACTTGCTGGGTTTGGGGTCTGGGTGCAGCTGGTTGGGACTCTGGGGGGGGTCCAGTTGCAGGGGGCTTGTCAGGGTGGTCCAGGTGCAGGGGTGTGGGGTTTGTCGGGGTGGGGGTTTGATGGGCCTGCTTAATTGGGGAACCCCAGCTGATGCTGCCGCCAGTGCCAGGATCCCTCCCACATCCGCTTCTCTTCCCCATCCTATCGCTTTCTTCACTTCCTCTCCCCCATCCCATTGCCTTCCTCTCCCCACTGTCTCCTGCTCCCATCCCCCTTTCTTCCCCACTGCCTATTTCCCCACCACCACCAGTGGCTCTCACCATTGTATAGAAAACAGGATGGCTCCCAGCACGCATAGAAGAGGGGTATGACTGGCACCAGGACCCAGGAGGAGGAGTTAGCTAGCAGGAGGGGCACACTCCATCATCCAGGCAGCTCTGCACTCTCAAAAATGGGCAGCGGCATGTGACCCCACACGTCTTGGGGGGGGGGGGGGGCGGCAATGCCCCCGTCCTCCCTAAACTATGCTCATGGGAGGGTCCCCTCTCTTGTGCTGGATACCGCATGCTTGTGCTGCTGGGGAGGGGCACCTGGCCGCTCTTGCGACTTCCCTTTGCTTCCCCATCCTTATCTGCGGGGGACATGAATTCTGTATGCTCAGTGGCGCAGAATTCCTTCAAAGTAATACAAGTTTGTCAAGCTTTGATCTCTTTTTAGGAGCATCCACTGTGATACAGTCTGCCTTATTTAGGTGCATTTGATGATCAGATCTTAGATAGAATACATTCTCCTTAATGCCAGCTGTTCTAGCTAGAGCATACCATAGAATTTGGGTTTTGACCACCTTTTGGTCTTTTTCTAGGTTATGGCAACTGGAACTCTGGGACAAACAGAGGCAAGTATAGTAAAATCTTAATACATTATTATGAACAAATGTCATTTAAAGTAATCAGTTAGAAAAATGATTATAAAATTGAAGGTTTTCACAGCTCAAATCTGTTCCACCATGTCTGAATAATATCCTTTCAGGTCACGCAACTATTTCGGTCAGCGTTGCAGAGCCCATATAACTGTGACGGTCAACTCTTTACTGTTCTGCCTTGTGCATCAACAAAACCAGATATTTCTGTTCCCAGAAGTCAGCACAGTTTGAATCCACTATCTGTTTTCCTTCAGTCTTTCTGTCTGATATCACTTCTCTATGAAATGGCACTGAAGATTAAAGTGCTGTCCTAGCATGCTAGAAGACTGAATTTCTAGTTCTTGTGCCTGAAAGACACACAAAATGGCAGTGTGTCTGCATTTAGGCCGAAACTTGAAACAGGCCTCCCTTTATAAATACTTGTCTTTTTCCAGAGGCCATGCTCACTGTGCTCAGACTAGAGTGTGATGCCCAGCTATGTGGGAGAATCTCCCTAATCTGCATGCTTTAATTAGCACAAGGAAGCCTCTATCCACTCCACGAAGACTGACTAGCAGAGCAGTATAGTATGTTGTTTTTTGTATCACTGACTGGTAGTTTAAACTGTAGTCAGTGTTGTACAACGGATTTTATGACCTTTTCACTATCTTCAGAGCTAGCTGGAAAACTTATTTTTTTGTAAAAACCAGACAGAATTCATGATTTTTCCCACTTTTCAATCAACTAGTTATTTTGTCAAAATATACAGTAAGGTGGGCTTGCTAGCCGTGTCATTGTTTTACTACTTGTGTTAGAGTATCACTTAGGGTCCCCATCTAAGATCAGGGTACTGTTATGCTAGGCACTGAACAGGCGTATTGTGATATAGTCTGTGTCCTGAAGAATTTACAGTTTAAAGGGACAAGACAGAGAAGGTGAGAGAGATTAAGTGTCTTCCCCAAAGACATTCTAGGTCAGTGGCATATCAGGAATAGAACTGAGGTATCCTGACCCCTAGGTAAGTGCTCTGTCCACTAGCTCATGCTACCTCCTAAAGCTATTAAATATTCTTAAACTACAAAAGATATTAGAACAAAGTACATCTGGTGGTACTGTCTGTTTCACTTGCAAAATCACAATTTGTTCACAATAGCATTTTGATTCATAAATGCAAATTAGCAAATCTCTGCTTTAACTTTCATGATACTAAGAATCCCAGAACTGCAGGGTTGGCAGTAGGATATGCTGATGGGTGAACTGAGCAAACCTAATATGTAAGTTAAAAGGGGGAAAACAGCATAGAACACTTGATACCATTTTAGTCAGTTTTCTGTCCCTATCTGCTTTGTAAGTAGCATGCCATGGGCTGCATTTGAGGAAACTGTTCTCTATCACCCCTGAGATAACATGCAACTGAGAGGGCCATTTCTCTCATTTATGTGTGGATAGGAGAGGGAACAGAAGTGACATGAGTCATGTGTGTGCTGGTCAAAGTTAGTGGGGGGTTACTGTCCCATCTTTAGAATTGCACAAATTCCTATGCATCTCTAGAAGAATAGACCCCAGACACAGTGATGTCCTCTAATTCGAACAAATCACTGTGATTATAATGTGAACTGACTGCTTAGCTTAGAGGTATGAATTTTATTTCATTTGGCTATGAAGTCAGAACATAACTGGATATGGATACAGCACAACTTCATGTCAAACTGACATAGAGACAAACCCACTTTGAACTAAACTAGGCTTGTCCTAAATACTTTATCTTGTATTTTCTTCTCACACAACCTACACTCTTTACACGTACCTAAATGTCCGTGCCACACTTGCTATTCTTTCTGAGGGTGACTGGCCCATGTTCTCTCTGGAATCTGTTTTTATCAGGCAAATGGATTGCCATGGAAGGCTTTGCGTATGCTACACTGCAGCCTGCCCTGTCCATGAGTGAGAGCAAGAATGAAAATTCAGTGTTAAATATTAGTTGGGGCAGATTGTAGACTGTTACTATATTGCCGGGATTTGGTGTGAAGTTTCCTCCATGTGTGTTTTGACCTTCAAGTCCTGATGTCTGATACACTAACACACCTTGGCAGGTGTCTTGTAAGGGAAAAATGGGTTAAATGTAAATCAAAACTTCCCCATTCTGTGGGGAAGGGGCATTCTTGGGACTTCTGCGTCTGAGCTTGGATAGAAATGTTCGCTCAGCTGCTTGACTGAAAATCTCAATGACACTTTCTCATTTCAGGGTACGAGGGATATAGTTATGGATATGGATACGGTCAAGATAACTCTGGCAATTATGGGTATGGTATGGCCACTTCAAACTCTTGGGAAATGCCTAATTCAGACACAGACCCTAACGCTTCCACGGGCGCCGATGCTGTTATAGCAAAAATGAACCAGCGCTTAGATATGGTGTCTCATCTAGAAACGGACACAATGCAAGGAGGACATTATGGCTCAGGTGGAGACAGGTGAGTCTAGAGATCAAGAAAACATTCAGTACTAGACAGGTTAGTGTCTTTTCGTGAGGGAACCGCTACTCTAATCTTCTGCTGACTATCAGAGTTGCTACCTCTTACTTCTTTCTCATTTTGACCTCATTCTCACTTTGTCTTTGCATTTTGGCTCTCAAGGGGAAACAGATGAATTGGCTCAGCTGGATTTTCCTTCTTTTGTTTATATTTTTGAAATAAGTCATTTGTATCCCAGTTTGAGTAGTGAAGTCTTGATAGTCTGTTTGACAGGTACTTGAATTGTGATGCAATCTTTACAGCAGTAGTAGGATTTGTTTAACTTGGAAAAAAAAATCTTCTCAGTTTTAAACTGGAGATGAATAAAGAAGGGATTCCTTAATATTTCTATTTCTGGGAGCCTGCTGATGTATTTCATTTCTATAGGATTGCCACAACATTCATTTGCCTTTGTCCCTCATTTGATTTTAAGCTTAACTATTAGTCTAGAAGTGACATTTTTGTTCCAGTTTTGGGTTGCTGACTGGGAATACAGTATAGCTGTCCAGAAAAGATCAAATGAGGTTTTGGCCATGTTTTTAAATCAGAAATATATGCAGTACTAATAAGGACTGTTCACTTCACAAAGATTTTCTCATGTTAAATTTCAAAATGAATTTATATTCAAAATTTAATACTTCTACAACACTGCTGTTCATTCTAGGTTTATTTGAAATATTAATTCATCCCAGCAAATCCATTTCTGAGTATTTTTACATCTGTGTATTTTGCTTATGTGCAAGTATTGATTTGAACAATAGCAGGTTTACATCCATGTAGGGGAGACATCTATTTTGTAGAGAACTTGAAGTTTGTCTGCTACTGTTCAAATACGAAGTATGCAGAGACGTTGTCAAAATAACTTTAAAGTAAATTCCACATAATGTAAGCAAACCAGAACCTCTTCTTTAGAATGAAAGCATAGCTTGTTAGTAGTAAGAAATGTCGTGCAAGAGACTTTTATACATTATTATCCTTTTATTTGGGGTGCATTCTGGTTTGTTTGCAGTCAACTATTGTTGCATCTGTACTTTATTTTAAGCAACCACGTTTAAAACTATATAAACTTTTTATAAAGTTTAATCACAAAAACTTGGGATATGTTTACCAAAAGTATAATTCAATAGTAATTACTAGTAGCATATAATGACTTTTGAATATTATAAAATTGCTACATTAACTGTGTTTATGGAATAGAGGAAAATTTTAAGGAATTACTCCTCTGAAGTCTTGCATCAAATAGATTTTGGTGGAGTACTCTGTTTAAAAGCACTCATGTAAAGTACATCAGAGTTTTCAAAAAAAAAAAAAAATCCATCCTGTGGAAAAATACTTGATAATAGCAGCCTCTTTAATCTAGCAGAGTAAGGTAAACAAGTTGAAACTAGACAAATCTTAGACTGAAGTTGAGGTGCAAACTTTCAAAGTGATGGTACTTAACCATTGGAACAACTTTCCAAGGGTAAAATGTTTAAATCAAGATTGGATGCTTTTCTAAAAGAGATGCTATAGGGAAGTTCTTTGGCCTGTTATTCTTGAGATCATAGACAATTACAGTGGTATCTTCTAGCCTCATCTATGAATCTGTACCTCTCTTGTTGGGAGTGGAAAGGACTGTTGCAAGGCAGCAGGTGAACAGTTTAATTGACTAAACTCTTGGGTTCTAATTTTATAAGATGAGAACTTTGAATTTGATGTTCCAGCCCTTGTCTATTATTCAGACACCACACAACTGGGATCTTCTGCTCCAAGCCCCAAGCATCAGGCAAGCTACCATGCATAGTTCTGTCATGATAGATGATACTTGGCTGGTAACCCAGCCCTGTTAACAGATTCTAGCTCTTGCTGGAGAAGAGTTATCAAATATCCAGAGTGAATGTAGTAAACCATTTAAGGGACAAAAGGATGAAATTAGTGGTTTAGAAAACATCAGTTTTCAGCCTTTAGTCTCATTTCCTAAAAAGCAGAGTGTGGGAAGGGCTGTTGAGTTGCTGCAGTGAAAGCTTCGGCTTACTGTAAATGGGCACCTGTAGCTTTACCAGTTGAAGATTTTTTTGGTGATTGCTAGTCTGAATGATTCTTCTCATATCAGTTGATGGAATGGCTCTCTTTTTGTGACCTTGGAGTTAGTGTCTCCTCCTCAGTCATTGTTCCTTTCCAATTTCCTTGCTTTCATGACCTTGCTATAAAGCATAAATATTGGGGTTTGTGCCGCAGTGGTCAGTGCTAGTTTGACACTGTGTTCTTGCTTCCTTGTGTAATTTGTGAACCTGTTTGTGTTCTGTTTTGGTGGGTGTGGATTTCCCTCACCTCAGCTGGTAAAGTAGCATGTTATCATGAAGAGTGTGGAGCCTCCCCTTAAACTTTGATATATCATCTTTTGCTGCAAATTGAGTCTGTCAGCCGCTGCATAAGATGTACAGAGGCACTACTTCAGATATTACAGAACTTAAGTCTAAAACTCCTCTGCAGGTTTTGTATCTGTCTTCTGAAACTGTCCTGGTTAAAAACTGGTTTTGTGGAAATTACAGTGACCAGTAATAACTCTAAGTCATGTCTACATGGGAAAGTTGACTTGGTAAAAACCCTTCCCAAGCAACACAAGCTAAATCAAGAAAAGGCACTCTTATACCACAATAAATGCCCACATAAGGAGTTTTTACCAGTATAGCTGTTGGCTTAAATTCACACCATGCATTATACACAGAAACTTTCTTGTGCAGACAAGGCCTAAATTAAGCCGTTCCTTGTAACAATTCAGAATGGGGGGGGTGGGGAAGAGAAGCAGGACTGTTATTTTCTGGCTCTGCATTTATTCTTAACTATTTGGATTGTTCAGTCTGACTTAAGCATAGCTAAATAGAGGGCGGGTGGTGAATGTATTAAATTTAAATCAGAAAATCTGAATGTCTGCACAGTTGAAAATCCACAGCACTGCTAACTGAGGAACCTTTGCTCAGCTTGGGTACTTTTCTTTTTAAAAAAGATCAGTGTGTGACACAGTAATTTCCAGAGAAATTGAAGATTAGTTTGGTGTGCTTCCTGGCTCTTTAGGCATATGTAAATCTGACTAGATATGGTGATGGACTAAGGTGATGGACTGAGGTTGAACTGAATCCCTGCCGCTCCTTGTCATTCTATTTATGCCCTTCTCCTGACCTTTGCCTTGTGCTGCCCCTTTCTCCCGCTGCTGTATCACACAGAAAAACTCCCATGTTGAGTGAAACCTCTGAGCCTTTTTTGATATAAATGAGACTGGAACAGTTCTGTTGTTTTTGTTTAATCTTTCTGCTGCCATTTCTCGGCAGGCTGTAATGTGGTGCCTTATATGCTACTGACTGGATTCCTTGCTTGCTGTGCAACTCTTGCAGGTATGATACATATGAGTCCTACGACTCAAGGTCTTCACTGAACGACCGTGATCTATACAGATCCGGCTATGATTACAGTGAGGCTGAACATGACACCGAAAATGCCTATGAAGGTTGCTATGACAGCTTCTATGGGAACCACAGGGACCAGTACCAGAACAGAGCACGGGACAACTTTGGCCAGCGGGGTCAGAACTGGGCCAGAGACGGGCGAAATAACAGACCCATGGCATCTTCATATTCCGGGCACATGGGCGGACAGTGGAATGAGCCGCCACAGCCAATGGGAGGGCGGGGCCATGGTCCCCACGGCTCCTCTAGGCTCCCATCCCTCTTCTCCCACAACATTATCCCAGAACTCAGCATGTTCCAGGGAATGCGAGGTTTCTCTGGAAACATGCGCTTTGGAGGAGGCGGCATGAAACAGCGAATGAGGAGAAACTGGAAAATGTGGGACGCAGACTTTAAAGTAAGTACCTGTGCAATCCCCTCCCACCCATTTACCTCATATAGAGACTGTTCACTTCCCAACAAACTACACTGTCCAGCTCTGAGTGCAAAGGGCCCTATTCTCTGAGATACCATACTTAGTTTCCAGAGTGTAATTTGTATCTCTGTGCATTATTTGCTTGGCATCTTAG
Source organism: Chelonia mydas (assembly GCF_015237465.2). Classification (NCBI taxonomy): domain Eukaryota; kingdom Metazoa; phylum Chordata; order Testudines; family Cheloniidae; genus Chelonia; species Chelonia mydas. The sequence goes on from NC_051260.2 coordinate 6,987,377, forward strand.
TGTTCTTTCTAAATGGTGTGAAGAGGCCACATTCATTCATAGTGCAGTCTTAGCATCCAAAATGTTTAACCTTGATGCTCTTATTGTAAAGCTAGGAAAGTCAATGTGCTATAGTTTTGTGGTTTAATCTGATATGGTGAAGGGTGGTTGTTGTGAGGGACTGTGCCAAATGTTATCTGTCTTGACTGACATTGCATAACTGAGTGTTCAGGGAAGTTTAGTTCAATATAAAGCCCCTTTAAGGTGGCTTAATGCAGACTTATTTGCTGCTGGCAGGGGATGGTCTCAGAATGTACATTTGGGGACTGATGATATTTTCCTTTCTAGTCACAGAAAAAGAAACTGAAGAAGGACCCTACTTCTAAGAAGAGAAAACAAACTGACAGCACTGATGAACCTGACAGCAAGGCAGCAAAAACTGATGGCTCTGACAACTCCGACTCTGAGAATGGTAAGAACCTCTCTGGTGACTACTAATGAGTTAGTTCTTAGTCATGTGAAGTTATCAGAGTGCCTTTGTTTCAGGTAGTAATTGGCTCTGACATTTCAATTTCTCTTGAATATTTAATTTGGTGGTAAAGTTGTTAATACCATTCTTTGCTGAGCTACCCAACTGTTACTTTTTGTATGGTGACCATTTGTGATGTGCTTTTCAGAGGAAGGGACTGAAGGAGAAGCAGCAGAGAAGGAGGGCTCTAAAGCTGTAAGTGAAACTAACACTTGTAATTCACAGTAAAGACCATAGTGCTTGAGGGAAGTGGATGAGTGGCCACGTAACTAGTGTGGAGGGCAGAATGTTGTGGTGGCAGCATTAAAACCAAATGAATCTTCCTGCAGTGTGAGTGGGAACCACTTCTTACCTTTCAGTGGCAGAGAGCTGGGATTGGTGGGGAGGAGGGGGATTGGATCCTCATAGAAGAAACCTTGAAGGTTGCAAATCCTCCCTAGATTACTTATTTTGTATTGCAGTAATGCCTGCAGGCCCCAATAGAGATTGATTGGAGCACTGCACAGGTGCATAGCAAGGCAGGCCCTGCTTCAAAGAGCTGAATATATGTGACTAAAGAATTTATGAAAATGACTGGGAATAGGGGGAGGAAACCTAGAAATCAACAGTGTGTAGTACTGTTACCAAATCGCAGGCTAAATGTGTTCCTCAGACAGGGAACTGTGCTATCTGAAGTCAGGAGGGAGTCTCTTTGGGGAGCAGGATGGTTAAGAGATGTAAAACTAGTATGCACTCACTTTGTGTGTAAGACAAACAAAAGTTATAGCTAGGGATTGCTGATAACCTCTTGAAATTGTATTTTAGGAGGGTGAAGATGAAGAAGGAAAAGATTCTGAGAAAGGTGAGTCTGAGTGTACTTCTGTAAAAGCATTCTTGGGAAATGAGCCAAGAACTTCGTCATCAAGGGATGTGCTAAGGCTCTTCAGACCTTACACCTGTGTACGTCATAAACCTTCTGCCAATGAAGGACTCTGCTGTGGAGGAAATAGCTCCAAGTAATAGTCTGTTGACTGACTTGGTTCAGGCACTGCATTGCGCCATTTGTTCCCTGAGCTGTAGCTTGTACACAAGCCTAAAGGTGGTGGATTACGATGATCTGAGTTAAAGCGCTAGTCTCTCATCACTCTAGAGCTTGCACTGGTTTCTGTACCCAGTACGTAATCCCTAGTGGATATCTGTCTGTTGGCACCCTGCTAGGCCTAGAATAATAGAGGATGTTACTGGTCATGACTGAGGTGCTTTAGGAAACATGGGGAAATCCAGCACAGCATCTGGTGACTGCCTGGCTCCTAGCCAGTGCTATAGGTCTCATATGAGATTTATAGTGTATAATAAATTTATTTTGGCATAAGCTTTCATAGGCTATAACCCACTTCATCAGATGCATGGAGTGGAAAATACAGTAGGCAGGTATATGAACATGAAAAGATGGGAGTTGCCTTACCGAGTGAGGGATCAGTGCTAACAAGGCCAATTCAGTTAGGGTGGATGTGGACACATCTACCGTGATTGAATTGGCCTCATTAGCACTACAAAAGTAATTTTCCCTCTGATATTCACCCCTTCTTGTCAACTGTTGGAAATAGGCCACATCCACCCTAAATGAATTGGCCTCGTTAGCACTGACCCCCCTCCCCTCCCCCACTCGGTAAGGCAACTCCCATCTTTCATATGCTTTGTATTTTTATACCTCCCTTCTGTATTTTCCACTCCATGCATCTGATGAAGTGGGTTATAGCCCACGAAAGCTTATGCCCAAATAAATTTGTTAGTCTCTAAGGTGCCACAAGGACTTCTGGTTGTTTTAGTTGGTTAGAGTAGAGTCCATGTGATAGTTTGATGTGCTAGCACTGTTGTGGCAGCTGGGGAGAGGGTTGCTTAGAGAAGCATGGTGACCTCTCACCAGAGGAAGAACCTGTCTAAATAGAAACCTGATAGCACAGTATCTAACTTGCCATTGCTATCAGTGGAATGTGATGGCAGCAGTATAAAACCATATGAGAAGCCTTGGCTGGGAAACGAAAGGGGTACTTGGGTACCATTCCAGTATAACAGTGGAAGTTACTTCCCTGTTTTGAAAAAATTGGGATTTTTTAATAGGAGGCATTCAGTTCTTATTTCACTGTCAACCTTCATCTCGTGTGTGCCATGTGCACAAAAGCCAAAGGGGTGAGAGTGAGTGCCTCTTAAAACTGTCAGATTCACATCTAATCTAAAATGGGCCTTCTTTTCCCAGTAAAACCAGGGGCATTATATCACCATCAGAAATGATGGGTTAGGAAACTGTATCAGAAGAGGTATTCTCTCACCCTCGTGCCCAAGCTCAGCCTTTCTGAAGTCTGGGCCAGAGAGTGATGGGACATCTGTTAATAGACTAGCAATGCTCCTTTAATTGGGCAACAGCAGGAATTGTTAAGGGAGCAGCTCTTTCCAACACTCAGCTATAACTTTGTCATCTCTGAGCTATATGGGTCAGTCAAGTTGGCTACTAGACTCGTCTAGGTGAAACCTCTTAATCAGTTGGTGTCCACACATAGTGCCCTGAAACACAACCTGCTTTATACATCTAGGTGCTTTAACAATTCAAGAAGAGATCAGTCAAATCAAGCGCAAATTGCAGGCAGGCAAGAAAACTCAAGAGAGGCAGAAAAAGAGGCATCGGGATCGCATGGTAGAAAGGTACATCTTCCTCTTCCAGTGACACAGTATACATCCTGTCTGAGAGCTCTGGGAGGATTGCCTAATGTTTAGAACATGGGCCTCGGCATCTGGGTTCTGGCTTTTGTCCCTGGCTCTACCACTGACTTGTTTGTAAAACGAGGGTTAGTTACCTGACTTCTCTGTACCCATCTCTCCATCATCTGTAAAATTGACTTAACACCTCATAGGGAGCTGGTAAGGCAAAAGCATTACAAAAGTACAGACGACTGTTAGCTAACTATAAAATGGCAAACTCTAATCAATACGTCCCCCTCTGTGAATTATGCTGCTGAGAACACTGTTGGAATATTGTGTCCAGTTCTGGTGTCCACTTTTTTTAAAAAATTGGAAAATTTGGGGAGGGTTCAGAGAAATGTCACAAGAATAATTCACAGACTGGAAACCTGCCTTACAGTGAGACTTAGTCTTATCTTTGACAAACTAAATAAGTGAACTGTGAGAGTCCTCTCTAAGCCCTTAGTTACCTATGCAGGGAACTCTCTGACTGTAGGGCTCTTTAATCTAATAGACCAAGGCATAATGAGATCCAGTGGCTGGAAGCTGAAACTTGAGAAGTTCACATGAAGTAAGTTGCACAACTTTAACAGTGAACATGATTAACCATTGGAGCAACTTACAGACTGTGATGGATTCTACATTATGAACAAAATCTTTAAATCAAGACAGACATCCTTCTTAAAATCCTCTCTAGCTGTCCCATAAATTATTGGGCTTGATGTAGGAATTACTGCAATTCTCTGCCCTTGTTTCAAAGTAACAGCCGTGTTAGTCTGTATTCGCAAAAAGAAAAGGAGTACTTGTGGCACCTTAGAGACTAACCAATTTATTTGAGTATAAGCTTTCGTGAGCTACAGCTCACTTCATTGACTTCATCGGAAAGCTTATGCTCAAATAAATTGGTTAGTCTCTAAGGTGCCACAAGTACTCCTTTTCTTCTCTGCCCTTGGTTATACAAGATGTCAGACTAATTACAGCTAATGGGCCCTTCTGGCCTTAAAATCTGTATTAAAACCTGTAGGAGGGATGTGACCATTCAAACCAGGTATATGACTTGTCCTCTTGAATGAGCTGTGCTCTTTTTTTTAATTGTACCTCTAAGTATTAGTAGGGAAATGACTAGTATTTTCAAGCTGATGGGGAGCCTGGAGTGGAACCCTTGGGCTTGGGGTTTGATCTCTCACTTGGTTCTAACTTTCTCTTGGTAGGATTCAGTTTGTTTGTTCGCTGTGCAAATATCGGACCTTCTATGAGGATGAGATGAATGCTCATCTGGAAAGCAAATTCCACAAGGAGCACTTCAAATTTGTTGGAACAAAACTGCCTCAGCAGACAGCTGACTTCCTCCAGGTGAATCTTTGGTTAAGTTTCCCATTACTTCAGGCTATACAGTGCACCTCTATTTCATGTTGGTTGTCGGAGACCTAACACAAAAATACAAACAAAAGAACTTTGATAATTGGATGTGAATGGATAGTTCAAATAGTCAAGCTATGAAAACTTAGATGTGAAACTACTACTACGGGTGTGATTAGAGCACAGGACTGGACATCAGGATCTGAGTTCTTATTCCCAACTCTATGCCAACTGCCCTGTGACTTTGAATGTTACTTACCCTCTGCACTTTACCCTCTGTAAAGCGCAGACAGTCCTTGACTACCTTCAAGAGAACAGTTAGAGCAGGGTTAAGGGGCTGTAATGTCTTGAAATGCTCTGATGAAAGGCACAACTGCAGTGTAGAGTAAGTACAGTACGTGTTGTGCTTTGCATTTTTGAATTCACATTTAATGGTCAGATGTACAGCTGAAGTTAATATAAAATATTTTTGTACAATACAGGATTACGTTGCTAACAAAACAAAGAAAACCGAAGAACGCCGTAAAGCAATTGAAGATATTAATGCAGTTATCCAACAGATCTATAAAGACCAAGATCTTACCCAAGGTAAGAGCAAGTCTCCCTGCATCTTCATGGGTTTTTTTGTGAGGCTACCTTAATGTGCAACTTCCCTCAGAAAATGGGAAAAACAAAAGCCATTGTGAGGTTATTTGTTTGTGTTATGCTGAATTTTTAAAATGTGCACAGTTCACAAGTAAAGCATGGTTAAAGCTATCCTGAGATCTGAGACTCAAACTAGATTCTTTCCTTGTTTTTGTTACCAGTAAAGGTTTAGCAAACCAGGTTATTGTACAACCTAATTGCTGTTGCCAGTCAGTCCCACCGGTGCCAAGTAAACTGTAATATGGCAAACAAGACTGATAAACGGGAAGAAATAGGAGTTGCTCTACAGTGCCAACAGGAGTAAAGTATTCTTGTTTCTTAAATCATCTGATCCTATGCAGACACAGAGCGTCTGTTGAGGCACCTTTTGTTGCATAGTAAACTTCGAGTGGAACCAAGCTTTTAAAAGCTGCTCCTGGAAAACTGAAATATTGATCAGGAACACGTGTCTGTAGCTGGTGATTCTTCATCCCTACTACTTTTTGCAAGATGAAGTCTTTTCCCCTATTTATGCTTTAATAATTACCTTGCATGCTATTGTAACTTGTTATTTTGGAGAGCTCTAATTTCACACAAGAATAATCAGCAGATTAACATATGAGAAATAAGGCTCCTGTATATTAGAGTACAATATAGAAAGTCATATCCTCTTTCTAGGAGAGAGATGGCACTGAGGTGTGTAAACAGCAAGTAATGTAGTACAGTGGCACTCAACCTTTCCAGACTACTGTACCCCTTTAGGAGTCTGATTTGTCTGTCTTACTCCCAAGTTTCACCTCATTTTAAAAACTACTTGCTTACAAAATGAGACCTTAAAAAAATGTATCACAGGACACTTGCTGAAAAATTGCTTCCTTTCTCATCTTTACCATATCATAAAAGTAAATCATTTGGAATATAAATATTGTACTTACATGTCAGTGTATAGAGCAGTACAAACAAGTCATTGTATGTACTGACTTTGCTAGCGCTTTTTATAAAACTAGGCAAATATCTAGATGAGTTGACATACCTCCTGGAAGACCTCTGCGCTCCCCTAGGGCTACACGTACCCCTGGTTGAGAACCACTGATGTAGGACACAATTGTGTCCTACTACAAGCTAGCTTGGTGATCAACTAGTTGGAAACATTTTGCATGCTATAGTCAATGCACTGATGCAGCAGTGACCAGCAGCATTCTACTTCGAGGTGTACAGCCATACTCTGGGCCTCAGGTCTGTTAGACTATGGCTATGCAATGCTCCCCCTTACCCTTATTGGTCAAGACTGAGCATCACATTGTAGGAAACAACCAGGGGTGCATGAGTATATTAAAGATAAATGAACTCCCAGAACAAGCTGCAAAACTCCCTGAAGTGTGGTGTGGCCACCACAGCTCAAGGTAGATGAACAAAGCTCTTGTCTCTCCTCAGATATTGGCATGGAACACTTCATTAAAAAGGTGGAGGCTGCTCACTGTGCTGCATGTGACCTCTTCATTCCAATGCAGTATGGCATTATCCAGAAGCATCTGAAGTCCCTTGACCACAACCACAACCGCAGAGTAAGCATGCAGCTGGTTTAAAGTGTGTGTGTGTATATGGCAATGTACGACTACAGCTGGCTGGGCAGATATGGAGATCAGCTTATCCCTGCATGGTAAATCCAGGTTGCAGGGTTTTGTTTTAATTAATAAAACAAGCTGATGAATGCTAAAAACTGGGTATGATTGCCTTCATACAGCCTATGAGCTATATGGGGAAAATGGAACCTAAAACCAGGACTAGCCTTATTAAAACTTTCTGCAGTGGTGGTCTCTATATGGTAACAGCTCAGAGTTGTGATACTGCAATGTGGTGGTCTATTATTGTAGAACACAGATCTTCACTCTTGTAAGAGGTCAGCAGAAAAGTAATCTCTTCATATTGTGAGGAACAGTGGTGTGACATGCTAGCAGGATCCCATATCTTCTACGACCCATTGGCTATAGAATCGATCCTCTGATGTTCTGATTCTTCTGGTTTTAAAGAGAACCTCACATGTATAAATGGCCTTCCTAAATCTGTAAACAGATAATCTGAGCAGATGTCTCTGAATTGTCCCATACGTCTAAAGAAGGTGTTGATTCTGAAGCCTAATGACTATTTAAATATTAGCACTAAAGCACATTAGCAATGAAATGGCTACCAATTAACGCAGTGCCAGATATTGAGGGTGCAATGGGGTAGCTGAGTGCCTTGGAAGCCACTGGCAGCAGCAGACTTGTTCAGGTGCTCGGTATCCCTCCAGTACGTACGTTTTTTGTCAGAATGCTCATGTTACATCTACCCCTGCCCACAAGAGGATTGAAAGATGAGATTCCCTCCCCAAGGCCAAAAAAGCCAAACTTAGCATCCAGGGAAAGATGGGATGTAAAGTCACACATGCCCATTACCTCTAAAGCTGTGCATTGTCAATACAAATTCTGGAGCCCGCTGAAAACTAAATTTGGTGGAGTGGTAGATGGTGGCAGATGTGAAACTTGATTGTGTCAAACACATCTAGAGTAATTCAGCATGTCTGCAATAACTGATAAACATGTGGCTAGAACAGCGGTTCTCAAACTTTAGCAGCCCGAGGACCCCATTTTGATTTTAAAATATTTTACGGAGACCCCCCCAGCAAGCCAGCTTCTAATTTTCCCTGGGGGTGCTCAACCCGCACTCAGAGGTGGGGTGGGGTTGGGGCCTTGGGCTTTCTGCTCCCTCCCCTGAGCGCGCCCTGTCCCTGCTTCTCCCCCTCCCAGCACCTCCTGCACACAGCTGAACAGCTGGTCCGTGGTGTGCAGGAGGCACTGGGAGGGAGTGAGAGGAGTTGATCAGCGGGGCCAGTGGCCCTGGACATAACTCGCGGACCCCTGGAGTACCCTCGCAGACCCCAGTTTGAGAACCGCTCGGCTAAAAGCAACTACTGAAGTGTTACATGACTCAGTTCAAAACTTAACTCTGGTTTCTTTAAATATTCCTGTTCCTTTTAGGCCATGATGGAGCAGTCCAAGAAATCATCTTTAGTAGTTGCGAGAAGTATTCTCAATAACAAACTAATCAGCAAGAAATTGGAGCGGTATTTGAAGGTAAATACCTGCAAAGCAGCTTTGAGTTGGATTGAGCAGAGAGCCACACAGCTTCTGCACTGCAGAATTTTCTTACTAGCTGCTTTTTGCTGACTACATTGCTTGCTAGCTAATTCTCAGGCTGAAGTTCCATAGTACTGTCCCAATACAGTGTCAGATCCCTAAGGGTTGGCTGAGTGGAGCTCAAGGACTTTCATAGTACGTATGACTAGCTTCCTCATCTCTGTGGTCTCCCACCGTTAATGTTGCTCCTAATTCCTGAATGAACAGGGGTAGGCTGTTCCTTTTAAGATTTTCAGTTTCATCATCATCATGTTCCTATTACGTTTAGGGCAGTGACGAAGCTCCTCCACTCCTGTCTGTTTCTGGAAAGTCTTTCAATGGTTTCCCAGCTGTGCCCCAGGTTTTTCAGGTCGGCTTCCACAGCTCTTTGCCATGTTATTTTTGGACAGCCTGGTTTTCGCTTGCTTCAGGTGTCCATCTTATTGCTACTCTGGTAATAGAATCAGTTTCCATCCAAAGCACATGGCCGATCTATCTCCAACCTCTCCTGGCAATGATGGTGCTCAGATCTTCTTGGCTGTACTGTGTTAATAGATCTTGGTTGGAGATTGTTCTGGGCCAAAAGATGCGGAGGATTTTTCTGAGGCAGGTTGTATGGAATGAAGACTGTTTGAGCATGTCATACTTTCTCATTCCCCAGCATTCTGCACTATAAAGTAGTGTTGAAAGTACACAGCTCTGATAAATTTTGAGTTTGGTTTTGGTGTTGTATTTTGATGATTTCCAGAGTGTATTTAAGCTCCTGAAGGTGTTCAAGATTTTGTTCCAGATGTCCTGGCTGATGGTGCTGTCCAAGTATGTGAATGTTTCTATATTGGTGAGAACATAATCCTCTATCCGTACTGGTGATGGTGAGGCAATATTAAAAGTCATGATATCTGTCTTATTGCAGTTGATTTTCAGTCCAATTAGCTGGCTGAATGCGTTGAGTCGAGTTGTTTTTTCTTGTATATGATGATGGGTATGTGATTGGAGAGCAGCATCATCTGCGAAGTCCAGGTCTTCAAGGGATGAGAATAGTGTCCATTTTCAGTTTAATGGAATAGAATTTAGGCAGTTTTATAGTCAGGGTCACTAGCATTGTTAGCCTATTACTGTTGGTATTAGTGTCAGTTTGAGTTCTCAAGATAGTATATACTTTCCAGAGCTCCTCATTTGACTTCCCTTGGTGCTGTAAGCAATTGGCTAGTGTTGAAATGGATTGGTGGGTAAGAAGCTCAAGTTCAAGCTAGATGTTTGATGCATACCCTCTCCCATAGTTCAGACTACCTTTGTGAGTTAAGACAGGGGTGTGGGGGGTTGAAGTAAGAAGCAGTGCTTACCAGCGGCAGGCCTGCTCTCTCTTTCTTTCAGAAGAGTGATATTGAATATTATTAAGATAAACAACTTAACCTTCTTCTTCGAGTGCTGTCCCTGTGGGTGCTCCACTTCAGGTGTCAGTGCATTCCAGCGCCATTGATCGGTAGCAGTGCCTGGTTGGGACATGCATGCACATCTAGGGTGCACAGAGCCCGACCCCTACAGTTCCTTCTCAACCATCCTCAGCCAGAGACGGAGCTCTCCAGCAGCATCAAAGAAATCCTAGAAAAGATGTTAGATTATTTAGTTAAAACTCAGTTAGTAGTAATTAGTCAGTTAAATTAGTGTTAAGTTTCAGTTACTCCTGTTTGACAGCTCATTCCTCAAAAAAAAAAATTCCCTCCCGTTTTTCCCATCCTAAGTTATTTCTAAGAGGGATGTCAAAAATATGCCTGGATCCCCAAGTTTATAGAGATGTACTTCATGCAAGGACACAGTGCCTATTTCAGATGGGCACTCGCAATGCATCCACTGTTTAGGTGAGTCGCACGTACCACAAAAGTGTGCTTACTGCAGCAACCTCAAAGCTTGAGCGAGGAGAGACCGGTATCTCCGACTTAAACTCATCTTAATGGAGAAATCCCTAATGTCCACCTCAGATCCCGGACAACCCTCAACAAGGGACTCTCCAGGTACATCCTCGGTGGACAGAGCAAGTGCCAATTCCTCTAAGAAATCAAGGAAAAGGGCCACGTCCTCCCCAAGCAGAGAACTGTTAAAAAAGCAGTGGTTTCCAGTGAGATTTCTACCCTCAGTGCCAACCTCAGGCAGAGTGGGCACCTCTGATGCACCGGACACCTCCCCTGTACGGGACCTCTGCCGGCAGGGGAAAGGAGTCAAGTGGTAGGTACAAAATAGCCTCCTCCTCCACAGCACCGACTACTCCTACAAAGGACACTGTGCCACAGCCTTCGCCACTGGTGATGCCGGCACCGACTTCATCAGAACCGCTCAGAGATATCAAGGACGAGACCACCAGCACTGACTAAGGCCACACAGAAACCATCTGTACCAACCAAGCTACTTTCTAAAGTGTTGGCACAGAAAGATACAGCACCCTAAACAATGGCACTGTGTCCTCTTACACATAAGGTGGACATGGAAGTAATCTCTACTCCCAGATCGCCTCTGTTTGGCACCAACAGCACCGGACCAACCAGATTCCCTTACTGCTTCACCATTTTCCAGCGAAGATGAGGAGGAACTTGAGGAGGAAGTCTTCTCATCAGGCCACTCCTCCCCATCAGGCACCAGATACCAGTGTCCCACACAAGAACCAGAGAGCAGCTTACCAGGGACGTGCATCCTTGACCAATCCCTGGATGTGCCCTCCCATGCCATTCCCTATACAATGGCCACAATGGGATCCATGGGGAGCCTACAAGTCTCATTTCTCCAAACCTCCCACTCCTCAGAGGAGACATGTACGCTCAACAACAGCATCATTACCAGAGCCTTCAGAGGCACCAGAGGAGACTGGAGACAATAGAGGGGAATCCACATAACAAGATACCTCACTTGCTCACAATTCATCGTCCTCTCCAGACGATCGGTGATGCCTCCACCTTCCACTGCTGCAGGTGACTTTAAACATTTTCAAGAATTGTTCAGGCGAATGGCACACTGGCAGAATATTCTGCTGGAGGAGGTAACTGAGACCCAACACCAACTCTTAACAATCATACACACCTCTTCTATGGCAAAGATAGCTCTGCTAATAAATTATGCCTTGATGGAAACGATGTGGCAAGCACCCACCACTATTCTTCCAACCTGCAGACAAAGTATTATTTACCTAATAAAGGCATGGAGTTTCTTTTTTCACACCCACAACCCAACTCCTTAGAGGTGGATGCAGCCAGCCAGGGGTAAACCACTCCAATCCCGATCAACACCCCAAAACAAGGATTGGAAGAGATTATATCTATTTGGGCAGAAAGTCTATTTTTCGGCAATTCTGCATGGCCAACTACACAACGTTGCTAGCGAAATACGACCATGATAATTAAGTTAAACTGAACGAGTTCCTCAATGAAATCTCTGTGGATAAGAGGAAACAATTCCAAGCGATCGTTAATAAGGGACAGTTCATAGCCAGAACAGCGCCCCAAACATCCCTTGACGTCGCGGACACGGCTGCTCACACATATAGCAATAGTAATGCACAGAGCATTGTGGCTACATTCTTCACGTATCCTGCGAGAACTCCAAACTAAGATAGAAGACCTTCCCTTTGATCAGGGTCAAGCTGTTCTCCGCCATGAAGTCCTACATTCCGTGAAGGACACATGAGTGATATTGAGAATCCTTGGCATTTACACGGCCCCAAACAGCCAGAGGAGATGCCAACCATACTCCCACAACAGAGACCATACATCGCAACAACAACAGAGGCCACATGACAACCAGAGACACAGATGTCGGCTGCAAAGACATTGTCCTTCCCGGTCTCGGTCTGCGGCATCCCAAGCACCACCATCCAAGACGCAATTTTGAAATGTTGGTCAAGAGTCTGACTGACCTCCCCCAACAACTAGCGCCAGTACTACCAAAAACCCAGACCTTTGGTCATCGGCTACGACCATTCTATCATATATGGGCCTCTATCACCACAGGCTACTGGGTATTAGAGATCATTCAAACAGGTTATGCCATCCCTTTTATCTCCATTCCACCTACCCATCCCCCTTCCCTGTCCCCATCCCTCTTCAGGAACCTTTCTCACAAGCACCTACTATGATAAGAAATAAAGCATCTACTCAACTCAGTGCCATGGAACAAGTTCCAAAATAATACAGGGGAAAGGGATTTTATTCCCACTATTTCCTGACTCAAAAGAAAAACGGTGGATGGAGACCCATATTAGATCTCAGAAAATTCAGTGAGTTTGTCTGTACCCACAGATTCAGAATGGTCACATGGACTCAGTTATCCCAGTGATGGAAAAGCGGGACTGGTTCTCAGCCCTCGACCTACAAGATGCATATTTTCATATCCCCACCCATCCCGCACACAGAAGGTTTCTACAATTCACAGTAGGGAAAGACTACTTCCAATACAGAGTGCTACCTTTCGGACTTCCAACAACCGCGAGAGTTTTTACCAAAACGCTAGCAGTAGTTGCGTAGCATTTGCGCCGACGGGGAATATTGATCTTCCCAAACCTAGACGACTGCCTACTGAAATGACCTATTCAAGCAGAAACAGTAAATATTACCCAAAGGACTATAACCCTCTTTCACACCCTACGGTTGCAAATAAACTAACTGAAATCTACTCTAAACCCAGTACAACAATTGGACTTCATTGGAGCACACCGGGAGTCCACAGAGGCCAAAGCATCATTTCCAATTACCAGAATTGCAGCACTGACTACTCTCGTATCAGTGGTCACAAATAGCCGAGAGGTATCAGCACACACTTGCCTTCAACTACTGGGACATATGGCGGCCACCACCTTCATAGTAAAACATGCTCGACTATACATGTGCTCTACAGGGATGTCTGAACTCAGTATACGTACCACGAAAGCACAGACGGTTTTAGGATTTGTACAAACACCAAAAGTCCACCACTCATTACAGTGGTGAACAAATCCAAGAAATTTATGTGCGGGGATCCCATTCCAGCCGAATCCACCATCCATATTGATCACAACAGATGCCTCGCTGATCAGCTGGGGCACCCACCTAAACCAACATACAATCCAAGGGAAGTGCTCTCCCATGAAGACACATTTACACATCAACCTGCTCGAATTACACACATTCACAACGTGTGTAACCATTTCCTCCCAAAAATCCAGAACAAAACAATAAGAGTCATGATGGACAACTGTGCATAAACCAACAGTGGGAGCTTGATCTCACACCCTAGGCACAGAAGCCATAAAACTATGGACCAGTTCCATAAACACATCACCATTACAGCATCATGTCTCCCAGGTTGGCAGAACACGATGGCAGACACATTAAGCAGGCAGTTTTCCCCAAGAACACGAATGGGAACTGAACGACAACATCATATAATACATTCCACATGTGGGGGTTCCCACACATGGACTTATTCGCAGCAGCATGAAATATCAAATGCCCAAGGTTCTGCTCACTAGCAGGACTGGGAACACAATCCCTAGGGGATGCCTTCCTCATCAGATGGAACGAACCTCTCCTATACACATTCATATCATTACCTTTAATTTCCAGAGTAATACACAAGATTCAAACCTGCGAAGCCAAGGTCATACTTATAGCCCCAGTGTGGCCCAGACAGACATGGTTCCCATACCTGATCTGCATGGCGATCTGTACACCATACACGCTCCTGCTGTGACGGGATCTCCTCTCACAAGACGAAGGTCAAGTCCTCCATCCGAACCTGAAGAAACTTGACCTGGAAGGCATGGCTCCAACACAAAGAATTAAACTGCTCAGAACAGGTTAAACGGGTTTTACTCAACAGCAGAAAGACATCCACTCGTGCAGCTTACTTACAGAAATGGAAGAGGTTCTCCATGTGATGCCAAAACAAATGCATAACTGCACTTACAGCACCACTTCATTTGTTCTTGGAGTACATATTGGAACTAAAGCAATCAGGACTCTCCACAAGTACAGTTAAAGTAAATCTAGCAGCCATAACTGCTTTGCATCATAAGATTGATGGTGTCTCAGTATTCACACACTTGATCAGAAAGCATTTCCTAACGGGAATACAGAAAATGTACCCAGAAATATACAACTCCACACCAGCATGGGATCTAAATCTGGTCCTTAGAGGCCTTACCAAAACACCATTCGAACCCACTTGGGGCTTGTTCTGTACTACACCTCTCAAGGAAAGTTGCATTCCTGGTCACGATTATCTCTGTGCAACAAGGTTGTGAAATAGAGGCTCTCGTGGCCCACCAGCCATACGCTGTATTCTTCAAAGACAAAGTGACACTATGATCACACCCAAAATTTGTCCCCAAGGTTTCATCATCCTTTCATCTCAACCAATCAATTCACTTACCCTAAAGCACATGAGATTACACAAGAGACCATCCTCCACACTCTAGATGTGAGACATGCATTAGCATTCTACCTAGATAGAATGAAACCATTCTGAAGACTTTTTGTCTCCACGGCTGAAAGGTCAAAGGGATCTGCAATATCAAAACAAAGACTTTCAAAATGGATCTCAAATTGCATCCACCTGTGCTGTCAACAACAAAAAAAGAGAATCCCCGACAGAGATCAGAGCCCATTTGAACAGATCAGTGTGGACCTCAGCACCTTTTTTAAATAATGTACCAATCCCAGAGATATGTTGGGCCACCGCTTGGGCGTCTGAACACACGTTAATTAATCGCTATGCAATAATGCAAAGCTCAGACTCAGATGCGATACTAGGCCTAATGGTACTAGCGTCAACTATGAATACAATTTGGAAGCCCTTCCATCAACAGTAGGGTACAGCTTTACAGTCACCTGAAGTGGAGCACCCACAGGGTCAGCACCCAAAGAAGTAGCTCCACTGTCCACCCTCCTCCCCTCTACTTCAGAGTTTGCATTAAAGACTCAATGGTAAAAAAGAAACTGAAGGGGTCGGACTGTGTGCACGCTAGATGAGGCGCCAACAGTGCCGTGAGACAGCTACTGTGCACGTCCGTCCTGACCAGGCACTGCTACGGAAAATCTCCGATCAATGGCACCAGGACTCACCAACACCTGAAGTGGAGCACCCACAGGGACACACATCTCAAAGAACTTTTAGTTACTGCACAAGGTGAGTAACCCTCTCCTTTTTAGGCTGGGGCCTATGATCCACGTATATGCAAAAACTTGTTGATGCCAAGGCAGTAGTTGGTCCATGGGAAGTCCAGGGCTAGTACCAAAAAGTCACCACTTGTCTCTGTGTTTAGTGACCATTCTGAAGGCTAATACCTTGCCAAGCATGAGGGCTGGGAACTAATAGTATGCACCTGGTTAGAAAGCCTGGCTTTCCACTTAAGAACATAAGAACGGCCATACTGGGTCAGACCAAAGGTCCATCAAGCCCAATGTCCTGTCGTCTGACAGCCAAAGGGAATGAACAGACAGGTTATCATCAAGTGATCCATGCCCTGTCACCCAGTCCCAGCTTCTGGCAAACAGAGGCTAGGGACGCCATTTCTGCCCATCCTGGCTAATAGCCATTGGTGGACCTATCCTCCATGAATCTATCTAGCTCCCTTTTGAACCCTTTATAGCATTGGCCTTCACAACACCCTCTGGCAAGGTGTCCACAGGTTGACAGTGCATTGCGTGATAGCATTTGTCCATAGCTTTGCTGATCTGTGGTGATCGTGGTTTGAGCTCTTGTCTTTCTGTTAGTACTTAAAGTGCCTCTATCACTGGCATTCTAACAAGTCTTATATCTTCCTGTCTTCAGTTATAGCTTGGGGTTTTTAGTAGTTCTTCTCCAAACTGTCAGTTAGCATGGGTGCTGCACAACATTGGGTAGCTTGGAACCCCACCTTTAGATTGGTATCCAACTCTACTATGGATAGACTTCTTGAATGTTGGTTGCTTAAATCAGGTTTGAAAATGGGTTGCAAGACTAAGCCCTTGGCTGTCTGAAATCCCCAGTGTAGGCATTGGTGTAGCTGCACCACCACATACCCCTAGTGTGGACAAGCAAAACTACAATAAGCTGCAGTGTGTGCCACTGCAGCTGTCCCTGCTTTGAGAGGGGGTGATTTGCACCAGTGCAAACATTGGTTTATAACCGTTTTGCCAGTTTGTATCAGTACAGTCACACTGCTGTCTGTAACTGGTGTGAATTCTCAGTGTAGATGAGGTCTGGTGAAAACCTTCTAAAACGGGATGGGAGAGGTGTCACTTTACATTTGATACAGAATAAGTCTCCAACAGCTCAACCTTATCAGGAGGGCTCCCAGAGTCTGAACATCCCCTGTTCCTGACATTACAAACAGCTCTGCTTTCAGTAGACCAAGTATACCAAGTCTTTTTACTTTTCTCGTAACTTCATTGGTCTGAAAGCAGTCTGCTTATATCAGCAGAAACATGGCACTTGAATAGTTTATTGGACTTTGCTGGGAGAAGGAACAGGGGAGCTACAAGTAACGTCTACATAATATAAAATTAACTCTCAGTAACAAAGCAAACTTCCATGGGTGCCTTCACCACACACTGCTGTAAGAGTCACTAACTTACAGCTGGCCAGGGTTAAACCCTCTGGTTTTGTACAAATACTTTCACATACAGAGAACTTCCAAGTGCTGGTCCCAGCCTAGTGATCAGAAATATTCATGCCCTGAAGGAGGATCTCATGTACCTGGAATTTGTGTGAAATTAAGTAAGGTCTTAGCTAACATCTGCCAAGGACCTGTCCATATACAGCGTCAACATAATTCTGTCTTGACTTACAGGGTGAGAATCCCTTCACAGATGATCCAGAAGAGAAAGAGGAGCATGAGGAAGGAGAGGGTGGAACAAGTGGAAATGCAGAGGAGGGAATAGCTGAAGGAGCGGATGAAAACAAGATTGACGCAGAAAACCAAGATGAAGAAAATAAAGATGAGGAAAGCCAAGACCGAGAGGAGAACCCAGAAGCAAGAGCAACTGAGAATCATGGGGAGCAAGAGGAGATTCAGGCAGAGGCACAGGCAGAAGTAGAAGCAGGATATGCAGAGGAGAAGAATTCACAAGTTGCAGAGGAAACCCTCACTGCTGAGGAGGAAGAGCAACTGCTGGAAGGAGGTGAGGAAGAAAGCAAAGGAGTTACTGCAGCAGAAGAGGATGAGCCCGTGGAGTAGACTCTGGATGGGGAAGCCGACCTGTTTAAGACCCAACATTAAGTTGTTTTTTTTGTTTTTGTTTTTTTTGTTTGTTTGTTTGTTTTTTGTTTTTGTTTTGTTTTTAAAGCATAACTATCTGTGAAATTTCATAGTATGTTTTTGGTTATCATTCTACTAAACTTTCACCTAGTTATGGCAGTTGAACGCCTCTATCTGTAAAGTGTTTTTGGAAATAGATTTTTTTTTTTACCAAACCTTCATTTTAGTAGCTAGGTTTTGTGCAGTCCAAGTTTTTAGATGGCTTTGTAATAGGAGAATTTCTTTTGAGCATGTGTACAAAACAAATTGTGCTAATGCACTACGTACTAAATCACAATCCGGCAGATTAAATCTCTTACTATCTTCCCTGTAAAACTTTTATATATTTAAAAAAAGTGGGTTGTCCCTTAGCCAGCCTTCCTGGAAGCAAAAGGAGCCTCAAACCCAGGGTTTAAAATTCTGCAGTGTATGCTGTAAAATTCTGCATAATTTCCGTGTGACTGTAGTACTCTTCCCAATGTTTTACTCTTCCTTTTTAATGCAAAGCAAAAATAAGTGGTGTTGACATTGTATTGTTTGTAAAATGCTTTCATTTAAAGGTGAATGTTTTCGGTGGGTGGAGATAAAGCACTACACTGAGATTACCCCCTGTGTGCGCCTTAATTTCTGAAGGTGGAGGTGAGTAGTAAGTGTCCTGGTGATACTCGTAATAGGTGGAGATCTTGAGATGCAGCCCTCCTAAACTGAAACAATACTGCACAATAGCTGTGGTCTGCTGCACTGAGACCTGAGCTCCACTCGGCTTTGCTGCTGATTTGGAAAAAGTCACTTCTCTTTTTTTGTTTTTTTTCTCATCTATAAGGCTAATATAACCCTTCTGAGATCTCCAACTGAATTATGCCTTGTGAATATTCACAAATATTTCCTAAAGTTGCCATAGGTTAGTCGCTGACTTTTTAATTCTGAATATATTCGTCAAGCTCACAAATCAAAAGTTTAACACTTCCATGATATTTCAAAGCATGTCCCTGCAGGAAACTGAACCAGTTTTGTACAGATAAATCTCTGCTGGCTTATGCTCCATCATGGATGCATGTGTAGAAAAGAGGGGCATATCTCTGCGGGATGACGGGGCATCATTTTGGGACAAGCTGCCTTGAGCTTCTTTAATGGCTCCAACATCTGTGGAACTTCCCTAGAATATAGAGTGCTGGTAGCTGTAGCTGATCAGTTTTCTTTATAAACCTGACTTCTTCCTCCCTACTTGCATTCATTCCTCCATAACATGGAAGTTAGCCTAGTTGTCAGTATACAGTAGAACTGCACAGCTTCTAAACTATAGGTGTTCATCTATGTAGAATTTTCTGTCATGATCTTGCAACACAGACAGTGTTAACATGACAAGCAGCTTGTTTGCTGGTCTAGTGTAAATGTTGAGGCACAGGGTCAAATTTCAAAATGTTTACTATAGTGGTCTGAAGTAGGTACACCAGTATGGCATAGCAGTCACTACTGATCTCTTAAACATGGCCATGATACCAGAGGCCACCTGAAGCCTGGTCAGTAGGAGTGTGTTTTCTGGGATAGTTCACCATGCAGTGATCTGAAGTTTGTGGCATATTGCCATTTTGAATAAGGCCTTTAAGACTGTGCCTACATGCATGTACCTACATTGGCTTCAGGAAATTTGACTTTAAGGTATTAATTATGAAGAGGCGAGAGAATTAGGAGGATGACTACAGTAAGTTACTGAAAAAGCTATACTGAAATGGGACTTTGTCAAACCCATAGAAATTTACAGGACTAAAAGGTTGCTACTCTGTTTACCAAGGAAGGTTACTTTTTAGAAAAATATATGTAGAAATGAGTGAAAGCATATGAATATTCACATACCCCAATTATGTTAGAATATATCAAAAGGCATTTAAATAACTTAACTCTGTTTCTGTTTTTCCCTACCTCATTCTAGGCACCAGAACTCTTCTTACACCCATCTTCATTCATACGAATTTCTTAGTTTCTAGCTCTCATAGAACCACCACTGATATCCTACAACTCGCCCTCCAGTTCACCCATCCCCTAGCACTCAAAGGCAAGTAAGATAACATCTTGCTTCTTACTATCCATATTAAAATTGGACTCAACTCTTTTTCATGCAGCTCCCTGCTTTGATTGAGACTATATTAGTCTCTGTTTACAATTATAATCTTCAATTTACAATCTTTACTCCCTGCCATCCCCCTCAAACAAACCAGTTCTTCCTGTTTTGGAGCTTAGCAAGTATCTACAGGCTTCTCCTTCTTCCTGGCTCTGCATAGATGCTTAAGGGCACCTACCTGGCCATGCAATAAATGTTGTAGCCATCCATCACAGTAGGCAAGGCCAAGGCCAATTTTTGTAAACAAGTGAAGTTTTGGGAATTTGCCTATGCCTCAAATTCTAGTGGTATTTTACAGTAGGTAAAGCTAGAAGTACTCTACTGAAGATGGGTTTTCTGGCTAGTGACCTAATCTTTGTTTACATAATGTCAATTTTGAGCCTCTAAATATGGGTTGACCAATTGCCTGTAAGTATTCAAAAAAATTCTTGTGTACCCCGAACGTAATGACAATAATACTCTTCCTGTGCGGAGTTACAAGTGAAGAGGAATAGTGGCAAATAATGTGTAGCTGCTACTGAATGACTTCTATTAAGGATAACTTTTAATAAACTAAGCATGACCATCTTTCATCATACATTCCAGGAAAGAATAGTTGGGTGGCTTGCTACAACCAACCAGACCATGACTAGATAAATCTGCAGGCTAGAGCCTAGAACCCTGATTCTTTGTTCTAGAAACATTGGCCTATATACTACTAAGCAAAGTCAGAACTTCCATTCGTGGTAACATATGGACAGGGCCATATGGACTTTGCAGCTTCCTGGTGGTGGAACTTACTGCAATTCATCCTTTGTTCCAGAATCGAAATGTTCATTTTAAAAAAAGTGTCTAGTCCATGTGGATACAAAGCTTTCATTTTGACTAGAAATCTTAAAATTATTTTTAAGAAATGTAAAAGTGGCCATCACGTGAAATATAGCCTCTGAATTTTAATTCATATTGGAGTTCATGTTGGTTTGGTGCAGATTGGGGTGATACTCAAAAAGGTTTTAAAAAAAAAAAAATCACTTTTTAAAAAAAAAATAATTTATGGGATCTTGCAAAAATCTATAAGCTGTGGTCTGTTGTGGTTTTGTTTTGTTTTTAAATGTATTTAGTCCTACTAACTTTACACCTGCTGCTTAGAACAATGCCAGTTTAGAAGCAGGTATTACTTCTCTGTTTTGCTCTGTAAATGTTTTTAAAGTTGTGTTCCCTAAATACATCAGCATGAAGCAGACATTTATCACTGTTGCTATTCCTCCCCATAGCAGTTAATGCGGCAGTCTGCATAGGTATTTGGGTGACGGACTGTGCCCAGCATGATGATAGCTGTGTGTGTGAGAGAGCCATCAAATACGCTGTAGATTAGCGTACAGTGCCCTGAGTGAAGAACCACAAGCCCATGACTAGTCTCTTTACAGTTCTTGCACTTCACCGTCCTGATCAACCTAGACCATGATTACAATTTTAGAAAGCAATCAGCTATGAGCCATGCTCCCTTTGCAAATAAGCCAACAGGTTAAAAACAAGTTTACTTCAGATGTAGTTGTGAATAGAACCCAGCTCTCTAATATGGCAGACCCAAAACTACAGGTGTTCTTTGGTAATGCTGTGAACCTCTACCCTACAGTGTCATTTCAGAGCTGGCATTAGAACCCAGGCTTCCTGATCTCTCATTTTCTACAGCTGTTTACCAGATCATTTTGTGACCCATTGGGAAAGTCTGCATCAAGGCCCCTTCTAGTGCCTGAGGCTGTAGCTGTGCTAGGTAGTATTAGGTATACTCTAGCAACAAAGCATTCCTAGTGTGGATGCAGCTTATATTGGCAAAACTCAGCTACTTCTGCTGATGTAGCTTATTCCACACCTACCCCAAGCAAAACAAGCTATACCCATAAAAGCACAACTTTGGTGGTAATATTTCATCTATATGAGGGTTTTGACAGCATGGCTGTATTGGTCAGGGATCACATCTCTTCATGCTCCTGTCCCACATAGCTGTGGCAACAGCAGTCTGTAGGGTAGATACAGCCTTAATTGTGGCCTTAGCAATGTGAAGAAAGAATAACTTCCCAAATGCATGGAATGGGTGACAGAAGGATGTGCCAATTTATTGATCCAAGTGCATATGAGGTTGCCAATTCAAGTTTTGCATTTAGAGGGCAGGTTTGATGGCGCTGGAGTATGGATTGCTTTTCAGTATCCAGGGGAGGTGGAAGTGAAAGCCTTGTGGAGTATCGGAGTGTTAGTGGCAGCACTGTTTAAGCAATCTGAAGATAGCAAGGAATGCAGAGGACTTATCCCCTAACTTCTCATTTCCATGCTTTTTAAGGCTTTACGTGGGGTGTCCCTCAATTTAGTCTTAAGTCGCTAAACTGTGTGTTAGGGATAAACGCTGTATTTATATAACATTGTTAAATGCCCAAAAACTTCATTAATGCAGAGTTCAAATTGCCCAGAGCAGCCTTGTGCCCTCCAAAATGTGGAGAGTGGCTAAACTTAAACATCTGAAAATGAGGAAATACCAAGTTAAGATGCATGCTATCTCTGCAACACACTCTTAACTCTGCCATCTTTGACCAATGCCCCATACTAGCACTCTCTCCTAATGCTACAGAATACTGGGAACAGAGCACATAAGACTGTCTACTGTGCTCAACACCTATGGCTACAGCAAAACTCAAGCTAAGGTGCAGTATACAGTATCTACATTCAAACACTGATTCTACACATAACATACAAAAAGTTGGATGGTTACCAGCCCTTCACCCTTGCTCTGAGGATTCCACCTGAGACACTGCCTTCACCTACCCTTCACTAAGCCTTGGAGATGTTGCCCTGCATGGCAGCAGACTGCTGACAAATGCCATGGCAAGAAGACACCCGGGTGCACCTCTGTAGATGCAACCTGCAGAACTCAGTGCTGAAATGAGGCATAGTGGATCCTTCAATGCACCTAGTCATATTACAGAACAGAACAGTTCTGTTAAGTTGCTCTAACTAATCCCTCCACCATCCAATACAGCTACACTTGACGTGGTGAAGGCAGCTAGAGTGCATGCAGTTAAATGCTGCAATCCAAAGCTGCAGAGCACAAAACAAATACTGTAACATTCTTTCAGAACTTCCTCCTGTCTACCTACCCCCTTACTGAACCATTCACAATGGCTATTGCCAGCTCTAGGGGAGCAGACTTAAGGTTGTGTTGTGGGGGTGGCATGTATCTTGGTATTTCCTGGTTTTCAGAGATTTAAATTTAGCCACTCTTCACATTCTGCACTGACATGTGACAGTGCTGGACAACCTTAAGTCTGTGTTAATTAAGTTTGTTGATCATTTAATTTCTGTGGTTTTAAAAAGAACAAAAAACCATCCCAATGTTGCTCACCTCTCCTCCTCCACTGCGTCTGGCTTCTTGACAGTCATTACGCTGGCCCCAGAATGCACTGGCTGCATGTTACAGAAAATAGATCCTGTCAAACTAACTTGATATCTTTGAGATAACAAGTTAGGTTGATAAAGGTAATGGTATTGATGTAATATATTTAGACTTTTGTAAGGCATTTGGTACTTCACGATACTTTGATTAAAAAATTTGAATGATCTAAAAATAACATGGCCCATATTAAATGGATTAAACAAAGGCTAACTGATAGATCTCAAAATGTAATTGTATATGAGGAATCATCAGCAAGTGAGTGTTTCTGGTGGGGTACCACAGCGATCCATTCTTGACCCTATGCCATTTAAGATTTTTATCAATGACCTGAAAGTAAACACACAATCACTACAATAAAGTTTGCAAATGCTACACAAACTGGGGAGTGGTAAATAATGAAGAGTACAGGTCCTGGATACAAAGCAAAACTGGATCATTTGATAAGCTGGGCACAAGCAAACTATGCATTTTAATACAGCCAAATGTAAATGTGTACATGTAGGAACAAAGAATGTAGGCCATAGTCACAGGATGGGGGGACTACCCCCCGCCCCAGCTGTCATGACTCTGTCCACATGACAGTGATTGCTCTGATCAGTTTGTGAACTCCACTGCCCAAGGGTCACAGAGACTTCCCCACCACCCACTTTAAACCACCCTTCCCTCATGTTTTTAAATGCCTTTTCCTGATTGCCCGCCTTTGATGAGTACACCTAGCAGCTTACCTTTTTTTGTGTACATCTGACCATGCTGGTTCCATGCATGCAGAGAGCTCCTGTCTGGAGCAAGCAACAAGTTGTGGATCTTCTTACCCTGTGGAGAAACAAGACTGTGCGAGTCCAGAAATGGAACAGCTTTTGAAATATCAACACTATGTGCAGATTTCACAGGGGTGCTGGAACAGGGGCATGACAGGGCTGCGCAGCAGGGGATACCACCAGGCATACCACAAGGCAAGAGAAGTCAACAAGAACCCTGAGGCTGACCTGCAGACCTGCCACTTTTACAACAAACTGCATGCCATACTTGGCAGTGACCCCACCAGCACTCTGAGGACTACTGTGGACACTTCAGAGGAGCCCAAGGCAGAGACCCCTACCACAAACAGCAAAGGGGCAGGGGGAACGCAGCAGGGGACTCAAACTATGCCATGAGCCAGGAACTGTTTGAAACTCTGATGGAGTCAAGCCAGGTGAACGCAGATGAGCCCACTAATGAGCAAGAAGAGAGCTCGGGTGAGTGTCTACATGCATTATTCCTTACCAAGGTTTTTTTTGGTTTGGTTTGTTTTTTTCTGCTGAAACCTCATCTCCCTTCCTGCCCCATTTAAAAATGTCTCCCATCCCATCAACAACTTTATAGAATGGAGGCACTGAGTTCTCATTGCTTTAATGTTACAAAATACAATGTTAGAGAATAAATTCAAAAAGAGTTCTATGGCAGTCCAGTTACACATTGCACATCATATCAATGTTCTTTATCGTCTTTAAGTGCTCCTTTTGTATCTCGATCGTCCAGGGGCCCCACTGGTTGTTTAACAGGCATCCTGCTTCTGACGTACTTAAAAACATTTTATTACCTTTTGAGCTTTTGGCTAGCTGTTCTTCAAACTCCTTTTTGGCTTTTCTTATTATATTTTTACACTTAATTTGGCAGTGTTTATGCTCCTTTCTATTTACCTCACTAGGATTTTACTTCCACTTTTTAAAAGATGCCTTTTTATCTCTCACTGCTTTTTTTACACGGTTGTTAAGCCACGGTGGCTCTTTTTTAGTTCTTTTACTGTGTTTTTTTTTTTTATTTGGGGTATACATTTAGGTTGGGCCTCTATTATGGTGTCTTTGAAAAGTGTCCATGCAGCCTGTGGGGATTTCACTGTAGTCACTGTACCTTTTTAATTTCTGTTTAACTAACCTCCTCATTTTTGCATAGTTCCCCTTTCTGAACTTAAATGCCACCGTGTTGGGCTGATGAGGTGTTCTTCCCACCACAGGAATGTTGAATGTTGTTGTTATATTATGGTCACTATTTCCAAGTGGTCCTGTTATAGTTACCTCTTGGACCAGATCCTGCGCTCCACTCAGGACTAAATCAAGAATTGCCTCTCCCCTTGTGGATTCCTGTACCAGCTGCTCCAAGAAACAGTCATTTAAAGTATCGAGAAATTTTGTCTCTGCATTTCGTCCAGAGGTGACCTGTACCCAGTCAATATGGGGATAATTGAAATCCCCCACTATTATTGAGTTCTTTATTTTGATAGGCTCTCTAATCTCCCTTAGCATTTCATTCTCACTATCATTGTCCTGATTAGGTGGTCGATACTGTTACATTCTTATTAGAGTGTGGAATTACTATCCATAGAGATTCTATAGAACATGGATTCATTTAAGATTTTTACTTCATTTGATTCTACATTTTCTTTCACATATAGTGCTATTCCTCCCCAACCCACATGACCTGTTCTGTCCTTCCAATATATTTTGTACCCAGGAATGATTGTGTCCCATTGAATGTCCTCACTCCACCAGGTTTCTGTGATGCCTATTATATCAATATCCTCCTTTAACACGAGGCACTCTAGTTCACCCATCTTATTATTTAGACTTCTAGCATTTGTGTAGAAGCACTTTAAAAACTTGTCACTGTTTTTTTTTGTCAGCCCTTTTCTGATGTGTCAGATTCTTTTTTATGTGAATGTTTCTCGTCTAATCTGGCCCATACTTTATCCTCTTCCATCCTCTCCTCCTGACTAAAACCTAGAGAATCTCTATCAATAGACTCTCCTCTAAGAGATGTCTCTGTCAGATCCACGTGCACCTCTGCGGCAATCGGCTTTCCCCCATCTCTTAGTTTAAAAACTGCTCTGCAACCTTTTGTCTACACACAAATCACACTAACCCAGGGCTTGGTCCCAGGACCCAACGGGTGGAAGGTGTGAGCCTGAATCAAGCCTGGATCCCGAGTTCAAACCCTGTTGCTTTGCAATATAGACGCAGTCCCATTGGACTCCTGCTCTGTGGGGTCCATCAACAGTATCCCACAGGCTGACTTTTTGTCGTCTGAACCGTCAAGTTTGGTGGACAGTCAAGCTTTCCCACACTGTAATGTGAACAAAGGGCTAGAGTGGCCACATTTTCAGAGGGCATAGGTAGTCTGGGATATGCGGACTGAGGCCCACATAATGCAGTGTAGGTGCTGGAGCCCTAGGTTGGGACCAGCCGTGGGTTCAACAATTCCTAACCTGGGGTTACAAAAGAGTGTAGACATTCAAGCCCTAGGTTAACAAACCCAGAGTCTATGAACTTGAGTTCTACATACTCTGGGCTTGCTTTGCAATGTAGTCATAGCCTTTGTGTCTACCTGGTCAAATTCAGCAGACAGACATCCACCTTTCCCTCCACACTGGCAGCAGCTTTACCCCCTTTGCCTCATATGGAGGAGTCAACGTGCAGCTATAACCATGGGAGTGTCTGTCTTGCTGAGATTCAGTTTAGTGAAGACACAGTGCCAACAACCCTGCTGAGTCCGTAGTCGAATATTCCCTTAGTGCTGTTGAGGTGGCCAGTGTACAGCTTCATGAGCCAAGGAGGCCAAGAGGTAGGCTGGGTCCCCCAGGATCACTACTGGCATTTCAACATTGCCAGTGGCAATCCACCAGCTGGGAAAGAATGTCCCTGCTTGCAGCGTTTTGAAAACCCCCTTGCTCTTAAAGATGCATGCATCTCACACCTTCCCTGAAGGGCCCACGATGATATCAGTGAAATGTCCCCGGTGATCCAGTAGCGTTTGCATAACCACAGAAAATTACTGCTTTCTGTAGGTGTACTCGTGGCAAGATGGGATGGTGCCAAAATAGGGATAAGGTGTGCCATCTATTGACTCACCACAGTTTAGGAACCCCATTCTTGCAATGCCATTCACTATTTCCCAGACATTTCCAAGAGTGTTGTGTAAAAGGAAACACTAATAATCTTGGATTACAATGGCCCATGCTCTGGCATTGCCAACTCTAAGCTGTGTGGCTTTTCAAACTCTAAACTGATTGCTGACTGATAGCAATCTGGCATTCCAAGCTTCCAGAGCTCGATCACTTGTCATTTCTCCAGTCAATGCAGCTTGCATTCTGATGACCCTGCACTGGAGATCTGGGACAAGCTCAGCACGCAGATTCAGGAAGGTGGCCTTTCACATCCAGAAGAGCTGCAGCCGCGGCTCGCCAACCCAAATCCGCATCGCAATGCGATCACACCAAACAGTGCTTGTTTCTCACGCCCAGAAATAATGATCCACCATGTAGAGCTGTTCTGTGAACGCCACCAGGAAGTCAGCTTTGCTTTTTTTTTTTTTTTTTTTTTTTCCACTCAGTCCATCAGCATCCGGTTAGTGTGCTCCAAAAGCTCCCCATCTTCCTCATCACAATTCCAATTGTAGTACTCCTTCAAGCTGTGCAAATACAGGAGAATCATGCATCCCTTATTAGCAATACTCATGAGTAAGGCTAAGATTTTGTCAAGGATATTTTTAGTAAAAATCATGGACAGGTCACGGACAATATGACTTTCACTAAAATATCCCTGACAAAATGGGGAGGTGGGTTCAGTGGGTGCTCAGCGGTGGCTGAGCAGCTCTGGGGAGCCCCTGCCACTCACAGCAGCAGGGAGCTCCAGGAGGTTCCCTGCCACCTGCAGCGAGTGGGCACTCTGGGGTCCCTGGCCACCTGTGGGGGCTGGGCTGCTGCTGGGTCCCCTTGTCCCCATGTTGCGGCTGGGAACTGCAGGGTCCCACCAGCAGGGCAGGGGCTGCAAGCTGTGGGGGGACTGGCTGGGAGCTCCAGCCCCAAGGCAAAAAATGTCGCGGAGATCAATGGAAGTCATGGATTCTGTGACCTCCATGACCTAATCATAGCCTTACTCATGATGATTGTGCTGAGCTCTGCAGACTCCATACGTCTGGCAGAGATCTGGCAGAGGCCAAAAGCACTGTGGGAGTTGTTATGGGAAAGAGAAAGTGGCATGGTGGGAACTTGACCCATGGCTCCTAGAAATCCCTGGGCAAATTGTTGGTATCCCCAAACCACTTCAAAAATGTCCCACAAAGCATTGAGCCAGACGGTGGCACAGGGCAGCTGGCTTCCCTGCCTGTGATGCACCACGTTTTATGTTGATGCAAGTACTCCTGGTGAGTATGTACAGTGCTAATGCAAGCACCCAAGTGTGCATGCGCCCAAGAGATATACACACTTTGTCGGTTGTACATGGACATAACTTGCATTGACTGAACTTTACAGTGTAGACATAGCCTTGGCGTAACAAAAAGAAGGTTATGGGGTGACTTGATCAGTTTACAAATACCTACATAAGGAGCACATATTTGATAATGGACTCTTCATTCTAGCAGACAAAGGTATAACATGATCCAATGGCTGAAAGTTGAAGCTAGACAACTTCAGACTGGAAATAAGGTATACATTTTTAACAGTGAGGGTAATTCTTTGGTTCACCATGGTCATGGTGGTTTCTCCATTACTGGCAATTTTTAAATCGAGACTGGATGTTTTTCTAAAAGATCTACTGTGGGAATTAATTAGAGGAAGTTCTATGGCCTGTGTTGTAAACGAGGACGTCAGACTAAATTATCACAATGGTCCTATTACTCTAGTCCTTTCACTGTCCCTGCAGCATCACTTCACCTCCCATCTCTCTGTCTGTCCAGCACAGCCTAGTCCTCCCTCCCCACAGAGAGGCAGGTCTCATTATGAGACCCACAGGTTGAGGAGCCAGGAAGAGGAGCAGAAACAGTGCAGGGACTAGCATGGAGTCACTAGTGACATTGTTAGGGGCAGAGAGACTTAGATGTTTGGGGGACAGAGATGAAGCCTCCAGTGTTCCCCCACTGCACAGATATTCTCACCCCACACTTCAATGCACTATTTCAACACCCCTCCCTCCCCACTGCTCTGCCCCTCCTCCAACTGCTCAGGAATCCGAACACTGTTCCTACTCCTCCAGCATGCCCTTCATTATGCACATTGCTCTGACCAACCACATCCACCCACAGACCAGCTCCACCCTCTTACTTGCTATTCCTGGTAAGCTGGGAGAGGCCATGGGTAGGTGGTGGGTCCATGAAGAATGCCCAGACCAGCTGAATGCAAGAAGAGGTAGGAGAGGCAAGTGGAAGTGCAAAGCCCCTCACCCATATCTGGGCCCAATGTCCTGATAGGCTTGGCAGGATTCAGTTTAAATTGATAGATGTCACAAAACGTTAATTTCGCCTAACACACTGAAACTGACAAAAAGTATTGTTTGCAGTGTTGTAGCCATGTTGGTCCCCGGATATTAGAGAGACAAGGTGGGTGAGGTAATCTTTTATTGGATCAACTTCTCTTCGGGAGAGAGAGAAGCTTTCAAGCTACACAGAGCTCTTCTTCAGGTCTGGGAAAGGTACTCAGAGTGTCACAGCTAAATGCAAGCTGGAACAGATTGTTTAGCATAAGTGGTTAACACGTATTTCAAGGGCCCATTCAAGGTGAAATGGCCAGTTAACACCTCTCCACTAACAGGGCGGAAAGTGGGGGGAAGAGTGGGTGTTGTGGGGGGAGGGTTTAGTGGGTTATCGATTGTTGTAGTAAGCCATAAATTCAGTGTCTCTATTTAATCCATGATTTGTAGTGTCTAGGAAAGTTATGAATATAATTCCCAGGCTTGTCTTTTGAAGGTGTTTGTGCAGGTTTGCTTTTAGGACAAGGACTGAGAGGTCAGATATGGAGTGATCTCTTTGTGAAAAGTGTTCACCCACAGGTGATACGTTGTTTTTGTCTTTTATCGTTTTTCTGTGTGAGTTCATTTGAGAGCATAGTGATTGTCTTGTTTCACCTGCATATTTGTTACTGGGGCATTTAGTACGCTGGATGAGATACACCACATGTTATGACAGGCACGTGTAGGACCCATGAATCTTGAAAGGTGTGTTGTAGGGGATGTTGATCATCATAGCAATGGAAATATGTCTACAGATTTTGCATCTGTTGTTCTGTCGGGATCTGGTGCCGCTTTGACTTGGTGTGTCCTGGTCTGTGGGAACCTTGCTTCTAATCATCAGCTTGTAGAAGTTGGGGGGTTGTTTGAAGGCCAGAAGAGGAGGTTCAGAAAAGATTTCTTTCAGGAGGTGGTCTCCATTGAGTATGGGTTGTAATTGTTTAATGATACCCCATATGGTTCTAGTGTGGGTTGGTAGGTGACAACTAAGGGTGTGCAGTTGGAGGGTGGTTGTTTTTTCTGTATTGAAGCAGGTTCTCTCGGGGTATTTAGGTGGCCCATTCCATGATGCAGTCTACTTTTATGGTGGAGTGTCTTTGTGTGGTGAAGGCGATTTTAAATGTGTTAAGATGCGTACCCTGGTCTTTCTCCTTGGAGCACATTCTGTGGTATGAGTGGCTGGCAATAAATAATAGATTACTTTGTATGTTTGGGGTGGTTACTGGATCTATGAAGGTAAGTGTGATGATCCATGGGTTTCTTGTATATAGTTGTCTGTAGGATTCCATTGTTTAAACCGATTGTGGTATTCAGGAACTTGATGCTAGTGTGGGAGTGTCCTAGAGAAAGTTTAATGGATGGGTGGTGGTTGTTGAAGTTGGGTGGAAATCTATGAGGGAGTTTAGATTGTCTGTCTGTCCAGAGGATGAAAATATCATTGATGTATCTCAGATATATCACTGGTTTCATGGTGCATTTTTGGAGAAATTCTTCCTTAAGGTGGCCCATGAAGAAGTTGGCATATTGGGGAGCCATCCTACCACCCAATGGCTGTGCCCATGGTTTGGACAAGGTGTTAGTTTTTGAATGTAAAATTGTTATGGGTGAGGATGAAATGGATGAGTTTGGCAATGTGTTTGGGGTGGATATCTGAGTGTTATCTGTTTTCTTGTAGATTGCTTGAAGCAAGCAATGATGCCGTCATCGTGAGGGATGTTTGTGTAATGGGACATGATCACCACCCTGGTTTGCCAATCCAGAGGTACTGCACCCACCTTCTACACAACATTGAAGAGGCACGTTAACCACGACACCCCAACATTGTCCAGTGCTTTCAACATCTCCGGGCGAATCTTGTCCATCCCTATTGCCTTACCACTAAAGAAGGCACTTCACCGCCATATTGACCTCAGCATCAGAAATAGATCCGATCTCACTGGAGTTTTTCGGTGCTGCCTCCTGAAAGGGGAGGCATGTCCATCGGGTTGAGGAGTTCTTGATAACAGTCTTCAAATATGTTAAGGGCTGTTATAAAGAAGATGGGGATCAGTTGTTTTCCATGTGCACTGAAGGCAGGACAAGAAGTAATGGGCTTAAACTGCAGCAAGGGAGATTTAGGTTAGATATAAAGAAGAACTTTCTAACTATAAAGGTAGTTCAGCTCTGGAACAGGCTTCCAAGGGAGGTTGTGGAATCCCCATCGCTGGCAGGGCCTGGAATGGAGCCTAGAGGAAGCCGGTGCCTATGGTTTAGAAAATTCTTCTGCATTAGCAGCACCAGGGGCAGTTAGTGATGCAAATTTGGATTCATCTGGGCAAGGGGTTCCTCAGATACTGCCTTCCCCCATAAGAAGCTGAGTTTAATATTCCTATTGCTCTAAAACCCATGTAAAATAGGGAGTGTGTCTTTAAAGCTGGTGTGCCACAAAAGGGGCTGGGGTATAGTTAGTGGTGCAAATTTAGGATTGTTTGTTCAAGGGGTTCCTGAGATGCAGGTCCCCCCGAAAGAGCTGCATATAAAATGTTCAGATTATTTTAAGTTTTGGGATGCAGAACTTGAGAAAAAAAATAAGGGAGCCCCTTCTTAAATTTGTATCTGCAGACTGCAGCTGAGCTCAGCTATTGAATGGTACGAAGGACAAGGTTTAGAAATATTTCAGAAATTATTGCTTTTATTAAAGCTTTATCATCGCTACTTACAGAAAGTTTGCAACGCTGAACACCATTGGTGGTGGTGGACAGTACTACCGCCTGGTCTATGCTACAGTTAGGTCAATGCAAGGCAGCTTACATTGACCTAACTCTGTAAACAATTACACTAAAATGTCACTCCTGCCTATGTAACGTGCCTGCTACGCTGACTTAATCACTTCACCTCTGCACGAGGAGTAGCACTTAGTGTGACATAGTTATGGCAAAGCAGTGTCGGTGTAGACACTGTGTTACTTAGTTCAACTTCAGTGGCCTTCAGGAGGTGTCCCCCAATGGCCCATCATGACCACTTGAACTCTGCTGCCTGGTGGCCAGATACACCCACACCCCTTTTTTGAAATTCCATTTCCTGTTTGCTCAGTGTGGAGAGCTCACCTATCAACTGCCCAGCTGACCATGCCAGCTCCACGCTGCGGACATGCTCCTGCCTGTAGGAGGCAGGTGGTGATGGATCTCCTTCGATATATATGAGATCACTCGGAGCATGGGGGAGAAGAGCTACAAGAGGGACCTGCTGTGTGAAAGGCAAGGAGCTGTGGCAGGCATACCAGAAGAGAAGGGAGGCTAATGGCCATTCTGGTATGGAGCTGCAGACATGCTGCTTTTACAAAGAGCTGCATGCCATCCTTAGCGGAGCCCCCACCACCCTCCCCAAGAATCCCATCCAGGCCCATGGAGTGAACAGTGAGGAGGAGGTGTTGGATGAGGAAGAAAGGGAGTACGGGGGACAGGTGACCGGGGGATACTGTGGGTGCAGCAAGCCAGGACCTGTTTTTGACTCTAGAGCAGTCGAGCCAGTCCCTACAGTCCAACACAGGCAAGCTTGATGCAGGAGAAGGAAGATAGTTTGATATTGCAGGGACACATCTGTTCATTTACATGCAAGAAAAAGTAGTGAAATAGCCAATAGAGATAGAGCTGCTGTCTGTTTCTCATTCCCCTGTACAGTTATGCAGAGGGGGCCCTGCAGAACAATTTGTTTATATGCACCAGGATGTCCCGTGAATCCTTCATAAAGATCTCATTGAAACTTTCCTGGAGATAGTCTGCAATCCTCTGCCAAAAGTTTCTGGGAAGGGCTGCCTTATTTCTTCTGCCGTGGTAGGACGCTTTCCCACACCACTCAGCAATTTCTTTAGCAGGCACCATTCCAGCACACAGGCTAGCAACATACAGACCTGGTCTGCAGCCTGACACATGCAGGAGCTGTTCCCTTTTAGCCTCCGTTACCTTCAGGAGTGAGTTATCAGATAAAATCACCACCACCCGTGGAAAACGGTGCCAGTATTCAGTTCAGTTGCCCTTTTCCACGTACACTCATGCCCATGAGCTACCCCCTATTATTGTCCCAACTTCCCCCTCCCCCCCCGGCTGTACTCACCATGGCTGGGACTGGTGTGCTCTATGAATCCCAAGGAGAAGTGAGAATGTAGTGCTTGTAACTTGTGTGGATCAAGGGGAGGGAGTTCAGTATACCAAGCTTCTATTTATCTCGTGAATACGCTCTCAATAGTACCTCAGTGCTTTGTATCTTTTACAGCAGGAAATGTGGCCTTGAGGATCTCTCCATCTACACCAGCAGAGCAGCTCAGCCAGATGAGGAGAAGGAAGAGGATGTACCTCTACAGGCTGGGGACCGACTGGCTAAGCGGCAGTTCTGCAGAAAAGGACCTGGGGATTACAGTGGATGAGAAGCTGGATAAGAGTCAGCGGTGTGCCCTTGTTGCCGGGAAGGCTAATGGCATATTGGGCTGCATTAGTAGGAGTATTGCCAGCAGATCGAGGATAGTGATTATTCCCCTCTATTCGGCACTGGTGAGGCCACATTGGAGTATTGCGTCCAATTTTGGGCCCCCCACTACAGAAAGGATGTGGACAAATTGGAGAGAGTCCAGCAGAGGGCAACGAGAATTATTAGGGGGCTGGGGCACATGACTTATGAGAAGAGGCTGAGGGAACTGGGCTTGTTTAGTCTGCAGAAAAGAAGAGTGAGGGGGAATTTGATAGCAGCCTTCAACTACATGAAGTGGGGTTCCAAAGAGGATGGAGCTCGGCTGTTCTCAGTGGTGGCAGATGACAGAACAAGGAGCAATGGTCTCAAGTTGCAGTGGGGGAGGTTTAGGTTGGATATTAGGAAACACTATTTCACGAGGTGGGTGGTGAAGCACTGGAATGGGTAACCTAGGGAGGTGGTGAAATCTCCATCCTTAGATGTTTTTAAGGTCAGGCTTGACAAAGCCCTGCCTGGGATGATTTAGTTGGTGTTGGTCCTGCTTTGAGCAGGGGGTTGGACTAGATGACCTGAGGTCTTTTCCAACCCTAATCTTCTATGATTCTATGTGGAATGATATGTTCCAAGAGATCCTGTAAGCCTCTGCGGCTTCAAATACCGAGCACAGGGCTTGGAGGATCACCCTCGCAGTCAGAATGGACAGGGATAGTGTGGATAGGAAAAAAGTACAGGAAAAGGAGAGACATGCAGCGGGAGATGATAGCACTTCTCCAGCTGCAAACAGACATGCTGGAGACTCTTGTTGACCTTCAGGTTCAACAGACTTGTGCTTGCCTCCCTCTTCAGCCCATAGAGAACTGCATTCTGGCACCTCCCTACACCCCACCACCACACATTCCACATTATGTCCAGGGCCACTGCACTACCCATACCACTCCACCCTGGGGGAGAGTACAGACAATCACAATTGTACATACCTGTGAGAGACATGGTTGGTGTATGTTTGTAAAATAGAAATGACTGTTCTTTCCTTTTCAAAGATTATTTTCCCTGTATTTATAAAGTTTCATTCAGTTCTAAATATGTCTGTTTGGAATAAAAGTCTATTTATAGAAACTTAATTCATCTTTATTAGTTCACAACATATGCTGGCTAGGTCGGACATCAGTCACAGATAATGGCTATAGGTGCATTTGTAATGTCCTATTACTATACGCACACAAGGTTCATACCAGGGTGCAAAAAAAACCCAATGCCAGGCAGAGCATTCTGTGGCAACACACATTACTGTGGCTCACTATTAAAATGGTCTTTCAAAGCCTCCCTGAGCTGTATAGCTCCAAATTGAGCTCTTCTTATAGGCCTGGTATCTGGCTGCTCAAAATCAGCAGACAGCCGTTCCACCTCCACCCCACTGGAAACTTTTCCGCATTTGCTTCACAATATTATGAAGCAGGCTGCTATAACCATGGAGATATTTTTTTCACTGAGGTCTAATCTCATGAGTAGATAGCGCCAGCGGCCTTTCAAATGGCCAAAGGCACATTCAGCTGTCATTCTGCACTAGCTGAGCTTGGAATAGAAGTGCTCCTTGCTACTGCCAAGTTGGCTGGTGTACGGCTTCATGAGCCATGGGACTAAGGTGTAGGCTCAGTCTCCCAGGATCATTATTGGCATTTCAACATCCCCAATGGTAATCATATGGTCTGGAAAGAAAAGTCCCTGCTTGCAGCTTTCTAAACAGCCCTGTGTTCTTAAAGATGCGTGCGTCATACACCTTTCCTGACCATCCCGTGTTGATGTCAGTAAAATGTCCCCAGTAATCCACCAGCATTTGTGGATCTGCAGCCACTGTTCGTCATCCCATAACCTGCATAACGATACAATTCCACCACTCAGTGCTTGTTTCTAGAGCCTAGTACTGGAGCTCCACTGTCTGCAGCTGCCCTGTGAATGCCGACAACAACCTTGAATTGTTTTTCTCTATATCCAAGCCTCCAAGGAATTGTCATGTTCCCGGCAGCTCTGCAAATACTGCAGGATCAGGCACATTGTGCTTACAACACTCATCACAACAGTGCAGAGCTGTGCAGGATCCATATTTCTCACAGAGGGCTTTTGAAAAAAGACATGAAACATTATGGGATGCAGATAAAATTATGGGATGGAGAAAACTGCATCATGGGACATTGAAACCACCCTCCCAATCACCTTTGCAAGACTCATTTGCCAAAAATGGTGGGGAGAACACCCATTGAGATGAATGGGTCAGCTCATACCTCTCTGGGCTATTGGTGTCTGGCTGTCATAATTTCAAAGAACTGTTCTGATTTAACTGAGAACATCCCATTGGGATGAACAGGCCACTTCACACTTCTACGATCTCCTGCCTATGCTGTAGAGAGATGTGGAGAGCCCTAAACTAGCTCCTGAAATAAGAGTAGGGAGTCAGGGTTCGTGAGGCCTTGCAAACCCTTCCCAAAACACTATGTGCTAGCTGATGGCAAGTTCCACAGTGGGATAGCTACCCGCAGCACACTATTCCCTGCAGCGAAGCAAGCTCTGCAAACACAAGGAGCATAGCGTGGACATACAAAAGTGATTTCGTTACTGCGGTGGCTGTACGTCTAAGTAGACCTAACTTGCATTATTTTGTAGTGTAGAGTTGCCCTACATCTGTGACATGAAACCCAGTATAGTGGTGTGGGGCTGGGTTGATATGGCAGGGACTAGCTGATACACTGATAATGAAACCAGAGAGGCCAGCCCAAGGGTCTGAGCCAAGATGAATCCGTGCTCCGATGAGATAGATTTGCAACATGAGGCATGATGGACCAGATCTGTGCTGGACACTGGGAATAGGCATGCTCAGTTCACCGACTAGGCACTGAATGGCACTGGGGAGTTGAGAATCAGTATGCTTGGTGCTTAGCACTGGCATCAAAGCACTAAGACAAAGAAGGTGGATGAAAGAATCCATTGAGATGAATGAGCAGTTCACACATCTCTGAGCTAATATTTCAGACTCTGTTCTCTTTCATCTGAGAACATTCCATTGAGATGAATGGACTGCTTCACACCTCTGGGAGCCCCCTATGCTGCAGAGGGCTATGCAGGGCTCCTTCCCAATGCACTAGGCCCAGATTTGGGATGGGGACTCTGAATCTCTGCTCTCTTTCCATTTGCTATCTCCAGCTGGTACATGGACTCCTCACAGCAGCACTACCTTCCTCCCTCCAACCTTACCAAGGGCATGGAGGGTCCAGGAAGAAGTGGGACCCGATAGCTGAGTTATGGAGAGGTGTGCTGAGATTTGCAACAGGGATCTGGGTGGGGTTCATGATGCAAATGCAGGACCATTTGATCAAGGAATTCCTGAGATATTACCCCCACCCACCCATTTTTTAAAAAGTGCTCTATACAGTGGTTCTCAAACTTATTTGATTGTGACCCCCCCACACTTTTGTGTCTGTAGTAGTTTATGCCTGCCCTCCCTCCCATTACATAAGTACATATATGGCAGCAGTGCTTCACTTGAATCAGTTTTGGATTCTTTGTTTTTCACTTGAGTTGCTTTTTTTTCTGTTGCACGAATGAGCCAACAATCAATTGTAATAAGAGTAAAACTGCTATTGTGGTCCATGCTCACAGTTAAATGTGCACACCATGTCATGGCAAATGGATTAACATGCAGATGGCAATGACTTTGTATAATGCTGCGCACGCTTAACAGAAATCTGTCAGAATGCACCGTGCCAGCTGAGGACCTATGTCTGGAGGAATCCGCTTTACTAGTTTATTCATTTCTGTGGGTAAAAGGTCCGCAATACGTTTTTTTCTCCTAAAGCTTCTCATGCCCCCCCACCCCTGTTTGAGAACCTCTGCTCTCTAATCCATATACATATTGAAATTGCCTTAAAACCTGGTGTGCTGCAATAGAGCTGCCTACCACAAAATGAGCTTTTTGAAATTTTCAACATGCTCTAAAATCCACGCCCATAGTGCGATTAGCTTGAATACGAGAACGCCACAACGAAGGTAGAGATGTACGTTGTATTGAAAATTTGGGGTCATTAGGTCAAAGGACTTCCCAGATACAGTTCCCCAATAAGGAGTTGAATGTAATATTCACATTGGTCTCAAACCCACATTCATAGTGAGATTGTCTTAAAACTGGTATTCTGCAGCAGCCTCTGGGGTAGACTTTAGCTGGATGGTGGGGAGAACACCCATTGCGATGAATGGGTCAGCTCATACCTCTCTGGGCTATTGGTGTCTGGCTATATTAATGTCAAAGAACTGTTCTGATTTAACTGAGAACACCCCATTGGGCTGAACAGGCCACTTCACACTTCTACAATCTCCCGTCTAGGCTGTAGAGAGATGTGGAGAGCCCTAAACTAGCTCCTGAAATAGAGTAGGGAGTCAGGGTTTCCCCTGCCTGCCTCCAGCTGATAGATGGTCTCCTCACAGCTGATCGGGTACCATGTTCCCTTCTCCCAAAGGCCCCTCCAGCACTACTGGGACATGTACTGGCCAGGAGGAGGGCAAAGGTGGTACAAGAACCCACAAGGGGAGAGGCAACTCTTGATTTAGTCCTGAGTGGAGCCCAGGATCTGGTCCAAGAGGTAACTATAACAGGACAGCTTGGAAATAGTGACCATAATGTAATAAAATTTAACATTCCTGTAGTGGGAAGAACACCTCAACAGCCCAACATGGTGGTATTTAATTTCAGAAAGGGGAACTATGCAAAAATGAGGAGGTTAGTTAAACAGAAATTAAAAGGTACAGTGACTAGAGTGAAATCCCTGCAAGCTGCATGGACACTTTTCAAAGACACCATAATAGAGGCCCAATTTAAATGTATACCCCAAATTAAAAAAACACAGTAAAAGAACTAAAAAAGAGCCACCGTGGCTTAACAACCATGTAAAAGAAGCAGTGAGCGATAAAAAAGCATCTTTTAAAAAGTGGAAGTCAAATCCTAGTGAGGTAAATAGAAAGGAGCATAAACGCTGCCAAATTAAGTGTAA
Organism: Chelonia mydas; assembly: GCF_015237465.2. Lineage (NCBI taxonomy): Eukaryota > Metazoa > Chordata > Testudines > Cheloniidae > Chelonia > Chelonia mydas. Next base: position 7,026,258 of record NC_051260.2, read on the forward strand.
AAATGTAATTAGAAAAGCCAAAAAGGAGTTTGAAGAACAGCTAGCCAAAAACTCAAAAGAAAATAACAAAATGTTTTTTAAGTACATCAGAAGCAGGAATCCTGCTAAACAACCAGTGAGGCCCCTGGACGATCGAGATACAAAAGGAGCACTTAAAGACAATAAAGTCATTGCGGAGAAACTAAATGAATTCTTTGTTTGAGTCTTCACAGCTGAGGATGTTAGGGAGATTCCCAAACCTGAACTGTCCTTTGTAGGGGACAAATCTGTGGAATTGTCACAGATTGAAGTGTCACTAGAGGAGGTTTTGGAATTAATTGATAAACTTAACAGCAACAAGTCACCGGGACCAGATGGTATTCACCCAAGAGTTCTGAAAGAACTCAAATGTGAAATTGCAGAACTATTAGCTATGGTTTGTAACCTGTCCTTTAAATCAGCTTCTGTACCCAGTGACTGGAAGATAGCTAATGTAACGCCAATATTTAAGAAGGGCTCTAGAGGTGATCACGGCAATTATAGACCGGTAAGTCTAACGTCAGTACCGGGCAAATTAGTTGAAACAATAGTAAAGAATAAAATTGTCAGACACAGACGAACATAAATTGTTGAGCATAAGTCAACATGGTTTCTGTAAAGGGAGATCATGTCTTACTAATCCATTAGAATTCTTTGAAGGGGTCAACAAACATGTGGACAAGGGGGATCCAGTGGACATAGTGTACTTAGATTTCCAGAAAGCCTTTGACAAGGTCCCTCACCAAAGGCTCTTTCGTAAATTAAGTTGTTATGGGATAAGAGGGAAGATCCTTCCATGGATTGAGAACTGGTTAAAAGACAGGGATCACTGCAGACTACGTGGCTCTGGGAAGAAGGATAAAGGAGTTTGAGGTGCAAGTGGTGTTTTCGTCCATCCTCCCTGTAGAAGGAAAAGGTCTGGGTAGAGTCCGTTGAATGTTGGACGTCAACGAATGGCTACGCAGGTGGTGTAGGAGAGAAGGCTTTGGAGAAGGCTTTGACCATGGGATGGTGTTCCAAGAAGGAGGAGTGCTAGGCAGAGACAGGCTCCACCTAACGAAGAGAGGGAAGAACATCTTCGCAAGCAGGCTGGCTAACCTGGTGAGGAGGGCTTTAAACTAGGTTCACCAGGGGAAGGAGACCAAAGCCCTGAGGTAAGTGGGGACATGGGATACCGGGAGGAAGCACGAGCAGGAGAGCGCGAGAGGGGAGGGCTCCTGCCTCATACTGAGAAAGAGGGACGATCAGCAAGTTATCTCAAGTGCCTATACACAAATGCAAGAAGCCTGGGAACCAAGCAGGGAGAACTGGAAGTCCTGGCACAGTCAAGGAATTATGATGTGATTGGAATAACAGAGACTTGGTGGGATAACTCACATGACTGGAGTACTGTCTTGGATGGATATAAACTGTTCAGGAAGGACAGGCAGGGCAGAAAAGGTGGGGGAGTTGCATTGTATGTAAGAGAGCAGTATGACTGCTCAGAGCTCTGGTATGAAACTGCAGAAAAACCTGAGAGTCTCTGGATTAAGTTTAGAAGTGTGAGCAACAAGGGTGACGTTGAGGTGGGAGTCTGCTTTCGACCACCGGACCAGGGGGGTGAGGTGGACGAGGCTTTCTTCCTACAACTAACGGACGTTACTAGATCGCAGGCCCTGGTTCTCAATGGAGACCTCAATCACCCTGATATCTGCTGGGAGAGCAATACAGCGGTGCACAGACAATCCAGGAAGTTTTTGGAAAGTGTAGGGGACAATTTCCTGGTGCAACTAGGAAGGAATTTCCTGGAGGAACCAACTAAGGGCAGAGCTCTTCTTGACCTGCTGCTCACAAACCGGGAAGAATTAGTAGGGGAAGCAAAAGGTGTATGGGAACCTGGGAGGCAGTGACCATGAGATGGTCGAGGTCAGGATCCTGACACAGGGAAGAAAGGAGAGCAGCAGAATACGGACCCTGGACTTCAGAAAAGCAGACTTTGACTCCCGCAGGGAACTGATGGGCAGGATCCCCTGGGAGAATAACATGAGGGAGAAAGAAGTCCAGGAGAGCTGGCTGTATTATGAAGATTCCTTATTGAGGTTACAGGGACAAACCATCCCGATATGTGGAAAGAAGAGTAAATATGGCAGGTGACCAGCTTGGCTTAACAGTGAAATCCTTGCTGATCTTAAATACAAAAAAGAAGCTTACAAGAAGTGGAAGATTGGACAAATGACCAGGGAGAAGTATAAAAATATTGCTCAGGCATGCAGGAGTGAAATCAGGAAGGCCAAATCACACTTGGAGTTGCAGCTAGCAAGAGATGTTAAGAGTAACAAGAAGGGTTTCTTCAGGTATGTTAGCAACAAGAAGAAAGTCAAGGAAAGTGTGGGCCCCTTACTGAATGAGGGAGGCAACCTAGTGACAGAGGATGTGGAAAAAGCTAATGTACTCAATGCTTTTTTTGCCTCTGTCTTCACGAACGAGGTCCGCTCCCAGACTACTGCACTGGGCAGCACAGCATGGTGAGGAGGTGACCAGCCCTCTGTGGAGAAAGAAGTGGTTCGGGACTATTTAGAAAAGCTGGATGAGCATAAGTCCATGGGGCCAGGTGCACTGCATCCGAGAGTGCTAAAGGAGTTGGTGGATGTGATTGCAGAGCCATTGGCCATTATCTTTGAAAACTCATGGCGATCGGGGGAGGTCCCGGACGACTGGAAAAAGGCTAATGTAGTGCCCATCTTTTAAAAAGGGAAGGAGGAGGATCCGGGGAACTACAACCAGTCAGCCTCACCTCAGTCCCTGGAAAAATCATGGAGCAGGTGTTCAAGGAATCAATTCTGAAACACTTAGAGGAGAGGAAAGTGATCAGGAACAATCAGCATGGATTCACCAAGGGCAAGTCATGCCTGACTAATCTAATTGCCTTCTATGATGAGATAACTGGCTCTGAGGATGAGGGGAAAGCTTTGGATGTGTTATTCCTTGACTTTAGCAAAGCTTTTGATACGGTCTCCCACAGTATTCTTGCCAGCAAGTTAAAGAAGTATGGGCTGGATGAATGGACTATAAGGTGGATAGAAAGCTGGCTAGATTGTCAGGTTCAATGGGTAGTGATCAATGGCTCCGTGTCTAGTTGGCAGCCGGTATCAAGTGGAGTGCCCCAAGGGTCAGTCCTGCAGCTGGTTTTGTTCAATATCTTCTTTAATAATCTGGAGGATGACGTGGATTGCACCCTCAGCAAGTTTGCAGATGACACTAAACTGGGAGGAGAGGTAGATACGCTGGAGGGTAGGGATAGAATACAGAGGGACCTAGACAAATTAGAGGATTGGGCCAAAAGAAATCTGATTAGGTTCAACAAGGACAAGTGCAGAGTCCTGCACTTAGGACGGAAGGATCCCATGCACCGCTACAGACTAGGGACCGAATGGCTAGGCAATAGTTCTGCAGAAAAGGACCGAGGGGTTACAGTTGATGAGAAGCTGGATATAAGTCAACAGTGTGCCGTTGTTGCCAAGAAGGCCAATGGCATTTTGGGATGAATATGTAGGGGCATTGCCAGCAGATCAAGGGACGTGATCATTCCCCTCTATTTGACATTGGTGAGGCCTCATCTGGAGTATTGTGTCCAGTTTTGGGCCCCACACTACAAGAAGGATGTGAAAAAATTGGAAAACGTCCAGCGGAGGGCAACAAAAATGATTAGGGGACTGGAACACATGACTTATGAGGAGAGGCTGAGGGAACTGGGGATGTTTAGTCTATGGAAGAGAAGAATGAGGGGGGATTTGATAGCTGCTTTCAACTACATGAAAGGGGGTTCCAAAGAGGATGGATCTAGATTGTTCTCAGTAGTAGCAGATGACAGAACGAGGAGTAATGGTCTCAAGTTGCAGTGGGGGAGGTTTAGGTTGGATATTACGAAAAACTTTTTCACTAGGAGGGTGGTGAAGCACTGGAATGCGTTACCTAGAGAGGTGGTGGAATCTCCTTCCTTTGAAGTTTTTAAGGTCAGGCTTGACAAAGCCCTGGCTGGGATGATTTAGTTGGGGATTGGTCCTGCTTTGAGCAGGGGGTTGGACTAGATGACCTCCTGAGGTCCCTTCCAACCCTGATATTCTATGATTCTATGATATGATAGAGGTATATAAAATCATGAGTGGTGTGGAGAAAGTGAATAAGGAAAAGTTATTTACTTGTTCCTATAATATAAGAACTAGGGGCCACCAAATGAAATTAATGGGCAGCAGGTTTAAAACAAATAAAAGGAAGTTCTTCTTCACACAGCACACAGTCAATCTCTGTGGGTAGCTAAATTAGCCCCCATCATATTGTATGTATGGTTGGGGTTATTTTTCCCAATGTGCATTACTTTACATTTATCCACATTAAATTTCATTTGCCATTTTGTTGCCCAATCACTTAGTTTTGTGAGATCTTTTTGAAGTTCTTCACAGTCTGCTTTGGTCTTAACTATCTTGAGCAGTTTAGTATCGTCTGCAAACTTTGCCACCTCACTGTTTACCCCTTCCTCCAGCTCATTTATGACTAAGTTGAATAGGATTGGTCCTAGGACTGACCCTTGGGGAACACCACTATTTACCCCTCTCCATTCTGAAAATTTACCATTTATTCCTACCCTTTGTTCCCTGTCTTTTAACCAGTTCTCAATCCATGAAAGGATCTTCCCTCTTATCCCATAACAACTTAATTTACATAAGAGCCTTTGGTGAGGGACCTTGTCAAAGGCTTTCTGGAAATCTAAGTACATTATGTCCACTGGATCCCCCTTGTCCACATGTTTGTTGACCCCTTCAAAGAATTCTAATAGATTAGTAAGACGTGATCTCCCTTTACAGAAACCATGTTGACTTTTGCTCAACAATTTATGTTCTTCTATGTGTCTGACAATTTTATTCTTTACTATTGTTTCAACTAATTTGCCCGGTACTGACGTTAGACTTACTGGTCTGTAATTGCTGTGATCACCTCTAGAGCCCTTTTTAAATATTGGCGTTACATTAGCTATCCTCCAGTCACTGGGTACAGAAGCTGATTTAAAGGACAGGTTACAAACCATAGCTAATAGTTCTGCAATTTCACATTTGAGTTCTTTCAGAACTCTTGGGTGAATGCTATCTGGTCCTGGTGACTTGTTGCTGTTAAGTTTATCAATTAATTCCAAAACCTCCTCCAGTGACACTTCAATCTGTGACAATTCCTCAGATTTGTCCCCTACAAAGGACGGTTCAGGTTTGGGAATCTCCCTAACATCCTCAGCTGTGAAGACTCAAACAAAGAATTCATTTAGTTTCTCCGCAATGACTTTATTGTCTTTAAGTGCTCCTTTTGTATCTCGATCGTCCAGGGGCCTCACTGGTTGTTTAGCAGGCTTCCTGCTTCTGATGTACTTAAAAAACATTTTGTTATTACCTTTTGAGCTTTTTGGCTAGCTGTTCTTCAAACTCCTTTTTGGCTTTTCTAATTACATTTTTACACTTAATTTGGCAGGGTTTATGCTTTGAGCAGGAGGTTGGACTAGATGACCTCCTGAGGTCCCTTCCAACCCTGATATTCTATGATTCTATGCTCCTTTCCAAGTGGATCCCCACATAGTATGCCCTTGCATACTTGGTTCCTGCTGGGCTGAGCCTGCCCACCCACACCTGGTGCACCTGGCACAGAAGGGCAGGGCTCCGGGGTGTTTCTGGGGCAGGCCCAGCCTTTGCACTGTGTCAGGGTCAGATGCAGCCTCACTGCCAAGTCCCTGTACCAGGTGAGGTGGGGGCTTCAGGGTGATCTCCCACCTCAATGCAGCCAGTGGCCTGTGCTCCCCACTGCCATGGTGGAGCCACATTTATTTATTGACAAATAAAATTTGCAAAATTTTAACATATTGTGCGCATAATTTTTAGGCGCATCATTTTAAATTTTTTGGCACAGAATTCCCTCAGGCGTATCAAGTTTAAGGGACAAAGTCAGAAATGGTTACAAACAAAAGTGAAAAATGTTATCTAGTGACTGAGACTTAACAAAACTAGTCTTGTTTCAAGGTAAGATTCTTCCCACACCTCCTTCCTGCAAGATGGCTGGCAACCCCGGGGTCAGGATCTCCCACAAAGTTCAATGTGCTCAGCTCCTTTGTCTTAGGTGAAAGATCACTTGGGGTCCTTTGCTCCTCTCTTTTATAAGCCAGCAACTTTTTGAAATGTACAAAGTTCACTACCCTGCTATGAGGAAAGGTGCCATGGAGTCTGATGGAAAAGTTTCATGCTGGTTCCTTCTCCCCTAGTGTTTTTACAATAAAAATTGATCTGTCTCTGCAGCCTCTGATATGCTAGTGAATGGCCACTTGATTGTGATTGCCAATTACCTGTGATTACATCTGGATGGAGGCATCAGCCTTTCCTTTGTCTGGAAAAAAACCTGTTTACCCACTCCCCAGACTTGTCTGGATCAGATACATTTTAGACCTTTGTATTTCCTTCACATTTGTACAGTCCTCTGGGCATTTACTGTACATACACCACACAAAAATACTAATGATCAGTATATTATTGGTTTTTCAATGATACCCTACATCACAGGTGCCAACTTTCATTTTTCTGGGTGGGTGCTCCACCCAGAGGCCCTGCCCCGACTCCGTTCCTTCCCCTAAGGTCCCATCCTCGCTCCGCACCCTCCCACCAGCACGTCCTTCCTGCCACCAAACAGCCGATTGGCTGGTGGATGCTGAGCACCCACTATTTTTTTCCAGGGTTGCTCCAGCCTTGGAGCACCCACTGAGTTTGCACCTTTGCCCTACACGGCTGTTATTAGATACAGACTATGCTATAAGTGAATTGGGATACACTACTCGGGCCAGTTGAAACTCGCTACGTAACACCAGTGTCCCTAGCCTCTGTTTGTCAGAGGGTGGAGATGGATGGCAGGAGAGAGATCACTTGATCATTACCTGTTAGGTTCACTCTCTCTGCGGCACCTGGCATTGGCCACTGTCGGTAGACAGGATACTGGGCTGGATGGACCTTTGGTCTGACCCAGTACGGCTATTCTTATGCTATGTTCAGTGAGCCCCTTGCCCTCTGGCATTGGGATTTGCTTAAGGTCACAATAGGTTGTTGGCCTGTTGCTCAACCCCCACCCTCCAGAATCAGTTAATTGCTTGTTGCCTGGCCCCTATCCTTTGACCTGTCTTGGGTGGCCCTACCAGGAGTTAAAACTCCTGGCAGTAGAGCTCTCACGGTCACATGTAAGCCTTCTCACCCTGTCCAGGCGAGGTCCCCGGGGCGTATTATTAATTATTATTATCATTAATACCTTGTGATGAAATCACCACGAGGCAACAAGCCGCACAGCTGCCTTGGGGCTGCGGGTGTAAGCCCTGAGCCACAGGCCCAGCCGGACTCCCTGGGCACTGCGGCCCCCACCCCAGCCTGTGACAGCCACAGGTGGCTGCTCATACCCGAGCACAGCCCAGTCTCTCCTCCCCCTCGCCCATCCGTGTGCCCGTGGGCCACCCTAGGGAACCCCCAGCCACTTCCAGCCTCACCCTGGGGCGATACCCAGTGTAGGAGGAGCCCTTCCTGCTCCCTGCCCCCCATGCCTCACCCACCCTCCAGGGAGGCAGAAGGAGCTGCCACCACCTTGGAGAAGTGGGAGGGGGGAAGGGGCGCACCAGGCCCCCAACCCACTGCTCCATGAACCTCCCCTGGGCGTTCCAACATGGCAGCCTTCCCTTTGCCAGCCACTAGTTTTGATTGACGGCTAAAAGCACAGAAACGGGCCAAGGAGAACGCTCAAGGTCACCGAAGAAGAAGTCGTCTAGTCCAATGGGATTTCTCGAACGTCCGGGAGGAGAAAAACACTAACCAATGGAAATTGGGAGGGGGGCAGAGCTTTGTGGGAGACCTGACCAATGGGTGCGAGGGGGGGCGGAACTCGGGAGTACGCCCAATAGGGTGTTTGGGGGGCGGTACCCGATCGCGGCAATGGCCAATGGGCGACGGGCGTGTGGCGCTTGCGTAGTGAGCGGAAGGGCGTGCAGTTAGTGCGGAGGAGCCGTTGGACTTGGCTGAAGGCGGAGGGAGACATGGATCAGGGATACGGCAGTAAGTAAAGCGAGCAAGCGGGGCGGAATGAGGCCTGAGCCGTACGGAGAGCGCTGGGACATCGCGGTGGGCCCCCACCCGCCGCCGCGGACCCCGTTTATTGGGGGGGGGCAACGTACCCCCTGGCATATTTAACCCCGCCTACCGTGTGCAGACGGCGGTGCTGATTGGCTGTCGGACCCGCCTCTTAGCGAGGTACCTCTGCGGATTGGTGCAGCCTGGGATGGCGTTGTGAGGGAGTTTGCCCACCTCCCCCCCTCACCGTGAGGAGTGGCGTGGTGGGGAACAGGACCCCCGTGAGGGGGAGGGGAATGGGGGAGGGACCACCCCTCCCTCTCCCGCGATTGGAAATGGAGCGGGTCTCATTTCTGAAGACGACACAAAATGGCGGCTGCCCCTCGCCGCGTGTGCGCGGCCCCGCGGCCTCTGCGGTCCCGTGCGCGGCCCCCCGATGCGCCGTGGGAAGCTGCTGTCGCCTTTTGCTCCAATGGCGCCCTACGTGCTGCGCTGCCGCGGAGGCCTGGGCCCAACGCTCCCAGGGCTGCCTAGGGCAGCCTCCCCCGCACAGCGCCGCAGCTCAGGCCGGGCCCAAGAGCACCATCTCTTTCAGCAGCCCGGGTTTCTGGCCACCCCCTTCCGCCGTAACCCTGTGCAGTTCTCTGGCGCTCTCCCCGTCTGTCTCCACTGCTACAGCTTCCCCCCTTCCCGTGCAGTCCTCTGCCTCATCCCACAGTGTAGCCCTGTGACCTCTCCCCGTCTGCCTCCCCTCAGCCCCCCCTCCCCAGCGCAGCCCTGTAATGCAACCCCACATCTCTTCCTGTTATATGGAAAAGAATATCTGGAGTTGTAAAAGTAAACATTAAAAAAATATACCGAGAAATCCTTAAACTTTAAGTTACAAGCTGACTGGTGGGAGGGAACTTTCCCTGTCTTGGGGATAGCAGCTGGAACTTGCCATTCATTGTCAGAAATTGGATCACACTAGTGGTTCGTATAGTCCAGTAACCAGTCTGGCAATTCCTATTTTCCAGAATAGACCAGTGCTGGTGCAGACCTCTTAAACCTTCAGTATACACACATTTTCTGTTCAGACCGGAACAGCTCTTGTCCTCACCCATGGTTCCACCACTACAAAGCCGAGCAGTCCAGCGCAATCCTGTTATCCCCTATATGCCATATTAACATAGTTTCAGTGCTCTCCTCTAACACTGCTGTCACATTAAAGCAGCTCAGTAACAGCATAGTCCATGAACCTGCTAGTATTTGAAGTTGGCAGTTTATATGTTTCAAACTTGGTGTTTCTCATGACAGAGCTACCCACCGCCAACTGTGAAAACAAGGATGTGATTGAAAGGAACAAAAACAATGCCAGATGTGGCCTGGAAAAGGGAATTATTTAGGTTTCTGACGGTTTTGGTTCTCACCTGTGTCAACATTTGTATGTTCTGAGGTCTTGTATGAAAGCTACACATATGCCTAATGGAACTCTATTACATTTTCTTTAATTTCACTGCCAGGCTCTTTAGATAACACATTTTAATGTATATTTATTTGAGTATATTTATAAGCTAAAACACTTTACTCATGAGTACAATAACAAATCTGTGTGTGTGTATGCATTAGAGAGTAATGGGTGGAATTTATGAAGACAACTGATTTGACTACCAAAAGATTGTAGTAACATGAAGATTGTTAAAACTATGAGAAAATCCTTTTTCATTTTATTCCAAAGAATACCAGTTTATTGATATTAGGCTGTCTTGCTGTGTGTCCACTTTGATGTTAGGACAGTGATATGTAGATATTAGACTCATAGATATTAAGGTCAGAAGGGAACATTATGATCATCTAGTCTGACCTGCTGCACAATGCAGGCCACAGAATCTAAACCCCCCCCACTCCTGCAATGAATCTCTCACCTATGTCTGAGCTATTGAAGTCCTCAAATCATGGTTTAAAGACTTCAAGTGCAGAGAATCCTCCAGCAAGTGACCCGTGCCCCATGCTACAGAGGAAGGCGAAAAACCCCCAAGGCGTCTTCCAATCTGCCCCGGAGGAAAATTCCTTCCCGACCCCAAATATGGCAATCAGCTGAACCCTGAGCATGTGGGCAAGAGTCACCAGCCAGATACCCAGGAAAGAATTCTCTGTAGTAAGTCAGATCCCACCCCATCTAACATCCCATCACAGGCCATTGGGCCTATTTACTATGAATAGTTAAAGATCAATTAATTGCCAAAATCATGTTGTTCCATCATACCATCCCCTCCATAAATTTATCGAGTTTAATCTTGAAGCTAGATAGGTCTTTTGCCCCCACTGCTTCCCTTGGAAGGCTATTCCAGAACTTCACTCCTCTGGTGGTTAGAAACCTTCGTCTAATTTCAAGTCTAAACTTCCCAATGGCCAGTTTATATCCATTTGTTCTTCTGTCCACATTGGTACTGAGCTTAAATAATTCCTCTCCCTCTCCGGTATTTATCCCTCTGATATATTTATAGAGAGCAATCATCTCTCCCCTCAACCTTCTTTTGGTTATTCTAAACAAGCCAAGCTCCTTGAGTCTCCTTTCATAAGACAGGTTTTCCATTCCTTGGATCATCCTAGTAGCCCTTCTCTGTACCTGTTCCAGTTTGAGTTCATCTTTGTTAAACATGGGAGTCCAGAATTGCACACAATATTCCAGATGAGGTCTCACCAGTGCCTTGTATAACGGTACTAACACCTCCTTATCTCTACTGGAAATACTTCTCCTGATCCATCCGAAGACCACATTTAGCTTTTTTTCACAGCCATATCACATTGGCGGCTCATAGTCATCCTGTGATCAATCAATACTCCAAGGTCCTTCTCCTCCTCCATTACTTCTAATTGATGCGTCCCCAGCTTATAACTAAAATTCTTGTTATTAAGCCCTAAATGCATGACCTGACACTTTTCACAATTAAATTTCATCCTATTACTATTACCCCAGATTACAAGGTCATCCGGATCCTCCTGTATGATATCCCGGTCCTTCTCTAAATTAGCAATACCTCCCAGCTTTGTATCATCCGCAGACTTTATTAGCATACTCCCACTTTTTGTGCCGAGGTCAGTAATAAAAAGATTAAATAAGATTGGTCCCAAAATGTAGATGCTAAGCATTGTCACTTGTTGTCATGATGGTAGGTGGTGTATATGTTCTTAGATGATATGGTAAAAAAACTAAAACAAAACCCACCCCTGCCCATTCGAATCCCTGGTTGGCCACTTAAGTTTTTCTTGCCCACTAACCTAGGCATTTCTTATTTTAATTCTAAATTGTTTCTTTTTAAGCCATGCATGTAACTCCCCCATCTTGAATTATCTTCTAAATATTTTTGTGCAGTTATATTCTGTCACAGACTTTGAACAAAGGATTACAACTGTACATATTAAGGTCCTTGAACTTCACATAACTATTTTCTAATCCTTGTGTGTGTTGTCATCCTTTGGTTTCTCTTAATCATCAGTGTGGTGAGGAAAATAATTTGGTGAGGAATAATAATTTTGGTGAGGAAAATAATTTGTACATAGAAGGATTAATCAAAAGATAATTTTCAGTACAATTGTCTACTGTACCTGAATTGAAATGCCGCTGACTATGGGACAGTTCAGAATGCTGCTCTGACCAAAACATGTATTGCTTTCTTTTAATGTCTCCAAAGTCCTTGGTGGAAACCATTTCCCCTGGTAGATGGCAAATAATGCAACAAAAGCTGATTGCAGTTCAGTTAGCAGATTGTTTCAATCATAAAACCAAAGCCAGTGATGAATATGATTTACAGTTCCAGCATATCTGTCTTGTATGGACCCAGGAGGCTGAATGTTAGAAGTTGCTTTGTCACAGATTCGTAGATTCTAAGAAGGTACCATTTCCTCCTGCATAACACAGGCCACAGAACTTCCCCAAAATTATTCCTAGAGCAGATCTTTTAGAGAAACATTCAGAATGGATTTAGAAATAGTCAGTGATGGAGAATCCACCACAACCCTTTGTAAATTGTCCCAATGATTAATCACCCTCACTGTCAAAAATTTGGAAATAAGGAGTAATCTGAATTTGTCTAATTTCAACTTCTAGCCATTGGATCGTGTTATACCTTTGTCTGCTAGAGTCCATTATTCAATATTTCTTCCCCATGTGGATGCTTACACAATGTAATCAAGTCACCCCCTAATCGTCTCTTTAAGATAAATAACAAGCTAAATAAAGGTTTCAGAGTAGCAGCCGTGTTCCAGTGGGAGCCTCAACACCTGGTGACTTATTTCTGACTTCTGACCCTTGGAAAGTTGTTTGTCCTTCTGTAAAATAGGCATATTTATCTTTTAGTAAGATAGGTAAATGCAGGTTTTATTCATTATTTTTACTATGGGGAGAGAGTATTTTTCCACAGCTGAGGCTATAACTAGTGTTCCATTAGACCTGTTTTTCATCCCCACTTAGAAAAACAGATTTTCATTACATTTTGTGATTTAATATTGGAGTGGAGTGGGGAGACACTCCTGTGACAGGCACTCAGCACCGTGCTTCAGGGAGAAGAGTACCAAAAGCGTAAATCCATATGGCAAGGCTCCCGTCACTGCACCAATTTGACTCGCCACCAAGAAGGGCATTTTTGAGCCTTGACTTTGCCCCAAGCTCTTTTTGCAGCACCATTCTTGAGCGGGTGTGTTTGCATTCTATATTTGTGTCTTTTGGTTCTCGCTTCCCAAATGGAGTTTGCATTTGTTTTGTTAAACTTAGCCTGTCTCTCTGAACTTTCCATCTTGTGTTGAATTTCTGCTCTCCTCTCTGGTTAGTCTCAGTTTTGTATTTATCACAGCTTTTACCAATTTGTTCTCTGCTCCTTCTTACTAAGTCATTAATAAATGTGTTAGTGCTTGATCTCCTGACTCCCCTAGACAAATGCTTCCAAACAAAGCTGATGCCGAACTGTTAATCCTTGCCCTCTTAACTTGGGTTTAAAACAGGTTAGAAAATCCATTTTTATAATGGCTTTATCTAATCCAGATTTCTCCTGTCATGTAACAAGAACACTAGATTAATAATGATATGTCTATAAGGAATGCCTGGCTGGGGTTTGCATTAACAACTTGTCAAGACATTGAGGTGCAGTGTGTGAATACTCCAGGTTCCAGCATACAGAGCAGTCTGGCCATGGACCAAAATAGATGTCGTGCTAGGCCAAGTAGCCTGTGCAGACTGTAACTCTGTATCAAAACTGAGGATGGCTGTAAGGTATATTGTAGCGCTACATAGGCCTTTTGTGGTCTTCCACATTTTGTATATACTGCTAAGTAAGATGTAGTTTGACATAATTTGTATTTAAAAAACCTATGCTGGGGATTTTTCACAAATGGGCTTATTTTGTGTGTTACGGTATTGTGATCCAGTGACTAGGGCAATGGGACTCCAGACTTGAGGTCTTTTCTTGGCTCTGCTGTTGACCTGCTGTGAGCAAGGGCAAGTCACTTTCTCCTCTGGCTCTGTTTCCCCTCCCACTCTTTGTCTTACAGTCTGGATAGGGACAGTACCTAGGACAGTGGGACCTGATCTGATTTGGGCTCTCAAGTTTCATTGTAATACAAATATTTGCTCTTCTCTGCTTCCCTTTTTATTTTTTTCATATTTATAAAAGGATTATTTTCTGTTCACTCAAGTGATGGACTTCAAAACTAGGGCTCTGTGGTTGTAGGTGTCTGTGTACACATGGCGTTTATAGGTTTGAGGCTTTATCATTAACTTAAAAAAATGCACTTGTATGTTTTTGACTGGGTTTAAATCAGGGGTAGGCAACGTCTGGCACGTGGGCCAAAGGCCGCCCGCGAGCTGATTTTCAGTGGCACTCTCACTGCCTGGGTCCTGGCCACCGGTCCGGGGGGTATTTTAATTTAATTTTAAATGAAGCTTCTTAACATTTTAAAAACCTTATTTACTTTACATACAATGATAGTTTAGTTTATATATTATAGACTTATAGAAAGAGACCTAAAAATGTTAAAATGTATTACTGGCACGTGAAACCTTAAATTAGAGTGAATAAATGAAGACTTGGCACACCACTTCTGAAAGGTTGCCAACCCCTGATTTAAATCTTCTCTGCAGTGTCCCCTGTGTAGCCCAAACAGAGCAGCCTAATTCTAATATGTAAAAACTGGAAAGTGAAATTGCTGAACAGAAGTGAAAGTAATAAATGTTCATCCTGAGAGAAATGCAGAATGTGAACAGCCTAAATGTTGAAAAGTAAACATCAAAACTTGTAGACTTTGTAAAGTGAGGACCATGTTTGAAACATTTTTTATCTATGACTTTTAACCATTTGCTGTCATGAGCACTACAGTAGCCTTTAGCGATGTACTTTCTTACATGCTCCTATTGTAAGTGTTGTATGAGAGTAATCCTTGCTGAACTCCTCTTGGGGGATACATTTTAGACTCTCTGAGGGTTTCTTCTTTGTTCAGTAATATCGGCTTTGATTTGTTCTTATGAAAATGCAGATTAAGTTGCCAAGTTAACTTTTATTATGGTAGGGAAATATCCAGCATGCTCTCTTCTAAATTCTCAGGATTCCTGTTCTAAATGGAATTTTGGAATAGAGAATTCAGTAAGTGTACAGAATCCTTTTTTTTTAAAAATATATAAATTAAATTTCAAGACTAAATTCTCCTCACTTAGAGGGTGAAACTAAATTAGGGGCAAGAGTCTCTACAAGGTGAAGCAGAATTTATAGCCCAGAGGGAAAGAGGGCAAAGGGAATCCTCATCCAGTCAGCTCTGTGCTGTTTATGGCCCTGTTTGCTGCTGAAGCAGCATACTGGGCCTTAAAATCCCACCCTACATGTTTTGGAAAAGGGGTGGAGTCCAGAATTGAGGAAAGAGAGAAATGAATTATTTGATTACCACGGTGAAAATTACATTGACTTCTTTTCAATTAATAATGGGATTGGTAGCCAAAAAGAAATTGAGAAATAAAACCAGTCCTTCACTTCCTATCTCTTCTCCACCAGGGTAACACCATGTGCACTCGGGTAATACACAAGATCGCTCCAGTGCATTTGGAGTATTCTGGCTAACAGTTCTTGAATTTGGGTAGTAGTCCAGTCACTCAGTTTTTCGTAAGAGACTTACTTGACTGACTTGAAAATCAGAATAGTTGCAGGTTCACTGTCTTGGCTTAGGTAGGTTTATAACTGCAAAAAACGTGCTTATTTTGAAAATAATTTTCCTATAAAATGTGGATTCTCTTAAATTTCTCAATGTTTCTGCTTTCACTTGGAGATTATTTATTTATCTTTGTGTTTAGCAATTTGTTTTTTAAAAGCAGGGACCCAGGGCTCCAGATGCCAAATGGTAAAAATACTCATGCAAACAAAAATAAACTCAGCTCCATCCCTCAAACCAGTCAAGAAAGAAACAAAAACCATGCTAGCCACTAATGCTAGTTCCTAGGGTAGCCTTCATTCCACAAGACCCTGGGGAAAGAGTAGCATGTCCTTAAAGTAGCTTAGTATGTTTGTTTATTTCTACAGGTTATGGCACTTGGAGCACTGCTGCCACCAATGCTCAAGGTAAGTTTCACAGTTATATTTCAAGCTGACATAGGGAATTGCATTTTTTTAAAAATTTGTTTTATGCCTTTTCCTTTCTAATGTTCTGTAACAGAAAGTGTAGCATTCCTCATTTTTTGGCTGATAGCTTTTACCCTCTATAATCACACTGGGTAAGTTTTTTTTGTAAATGTTTAGTCCAGCTTTTCAAGGAATACTCACTTCTGTGCTGTGGTGGTGTTTGTCTGTCCTTCCATCTCCCCATCATTTTCCTGGGCTCTTATATTGGAAGGTTGCTTTCCAGACCTAGGCACTGATTCAGCAAACACTTGGGCACATTTTTAACTTTATTCAGTGGGCGACTTACGGTAGTAAAGTTAAACATGTGCCCAAGTGTTTGCTGGATCAGGTCCTACTACTTGATCTCTTTATACCCCTTCTCTACGTTTCCAAGAGTGTTTCGATCTTATTAAACGTTGACTTGGAAGCTTTTTCACTATGGTTTTGCCAATAAGCGTTTGTTGAATGAAACTGGAATCTAATTTCTGCAGTTGCTTATGCCCTGTGACCTCTGCTGAGAAACTTGAGAACTGATTTGTGGTTGTGAAGCAGTCCTGCACTTTTCAGTTCCTCTTTGTGGGTTTTCCTATCTTGAGCTAATGTTAATAGAACTGGAGTCAGCTAATAATCTTGGGTCTGCTGATGATGAACATGGGCTAAAGATAATAGCGCTAAGTAATATTTCAATATTTATAGAAATACAACAAAGATTTTCTTTTTGAACCATAAACTGGGAAGATGACAGGTTTTAGAGTAACAGCCGTGTTAGTCTGTATTCGCAAAAAGAAAAGAAGTACTTGTGGCACCTTAGAGACTAACCAATTTATTTGAGCATGAGCTTTCGTGAGCTACAGCTCACTTCATCGGATGCATATAAGAATATAATATTTGTTTTTGTGACTGGATAGTCTGAGTGTATTGGACCCTGAGGTTCTGGTACAGTATTTCTGTATCTCTGGCTTTCTCTTGAAATAAATCAGAAATATTTCCCACATAATACAGTTTTCCATTTAATTCTCCATTACTTGTTACATTTTCATAAGACAGTACTTCTGCGAGCCTTTTCTTTTCTGCTTATGTGAAAGGATAATATTTTTTGCTGGCATTAAATTGAGTGACATTCACGTAGCCTTTTATAAACTGAATATCATTGGGTGATTCTTCTAATGTTGAAATAATGCATTTGTCTTTTCATCCCATAGGTACATATGCAGCAAACGCAGCAAATTGGCAAGGTATGTGTTATAAATATATTATTTTTGTGTTAAGTCCTCTATACTCTGTTCAACTTATTGAGTTGACTGCAATACCTAGGTTTATTCTCCAGCTCCCTTATTTGTACCTTGCTTCGTCATTCTGTACTATGCTGGGCTTCAAGCCAGAATAATGATGAGCCTGGGTACCAAACCTTTCCCCTCAAAAGCTAGGATTATGCTCTTGACATTAAATGACACCTCGATTGTGTGCAGTATACAGAGCTGTACCTGCCTACTGGTACTGCTAAAGGGTTTGTCTGTGTTTGCATAGTAAATCGTTGCGTTGGGTTTAGAATTTAGCTTTTCACTCTGGCGTGTAATTTGCCTTGGTTTGAAGTATTTGTAAAGCTGGGTTTTGTGCCTTAATTTGGGAAGAACTAATTATTATTACTTTTAGTCTTCTTTTTCTCTAGTCTTCACTTTAAAAAATTGGGTATTGTGTAGCACAGAGGACAATAGACCTCTGGTCAAGTCAATAGGGAAAAATGAGTTTCTCTTATTTGTGTTATCATGGTTCCTAGGAGCCCTAGTTATAGACTATTATGCTAGGTGCTGAACAAGTATAGAACAAAAAGATGGTGTCGGCCCCAAAGAGTTTACAGTCTGAGTATAAGACGAGACGACAGATGGATAAGACAGATGGGGAAGTACAAGGAAATGAGACAGTATTGGTCCTCAGGATAGGCAATGGCGTCGGTGCACCAGTGGCCTAAGGTTGTCAAGTTTATTGTGGGGTTAATAGAATGGAGGGTGTTTTGAGGAGGGTTCTTGACCACGATTTGGCAGCCACTTAACTAGAGCCCTAGGACTGGCATAGCAGAGGGTATTGGAGATTAGAAGTAGCAGTGGAGGAGCTCTGAGAGGAAGCTTGCCTTTTAGTACATGGCTCAGAAATGCATTTTCTCTTCAGAACCAGTACAGCCCTGGCTTGATGAGTCAGTGCACTGCTTGTAGCACACTGGCAGGTTGTGTATGTGTAGTGCTGTTACAAGAATTCTCTGTACAGTAACTCCTCACTTAAAGTCGTCCTGGTTAATGTTGTTACATTGCTGATCAGTTAGGGAACATGCTTGTTTAAAGTTGCGCAGTGCTTCTTTATAACGTTGTTTGGCAGCCGCCTGCTTTGTCCACTGCTTGCAGGAAGAGCAGCCCATTGCAGCTAGCTGGTGGGGGCTTGGAACCAGGGTGGACTGGCAGCTCCCCTATCAGCTCCCCGCTCCTTTAAGTTCCCTGTGCGGCAGCCGCCCAGCAGGCTGTCAATTGCCAGGCAGTTCAGCTGTCCCTCCCCCCACTGTCAGGTGCTGCTCCTGCCCTCTGCCTTGGAGCTGCTCCCGGGAGCCTCCTGCTTGCTGTGCGCTCCCTGCTTGCTGTGCGGGAGAGAGGGGGGAAGAAGGGGGCTAATGTCAGGGTGTCTCCCTCCACCCTGCTCCTGCCCGCTGCTTACCCCTTCTCCATATAGAGCAGGGTGGGGACGAGGACAGGGCTCAGGACTGAGAGAGCTTGCTGGCTGCAGCTGCTGACTCAACTTGCTGATATACTTAAAAAGGCAGTGTACTTAGAGTGGGGTCAGCGTACTTAAAGGGGCAATGCACATCTTTCTCTCACACACACAGGGTTGTGTGTGTGTCTGTCTCTGTCTGCCGTGCTGTCTCCCCTCCCTCCATTTGTGCTGCCTTGTAGAATGTGAGGCTACATTAACATTAATGCGTTAACCCTTGAGGGCTCAGCCGAATGCTAGTTCATCATTTAACAGTAAGGCATTCCCTAAGAAATATCCCACTCTCTGAATACACCACCTCAACCAAGCTTCACAATCATCATTGCTGTGTACAGTATTAAATTGTTTGTTTAAAACTTATAGTGTGTGTGTGTGTATATAATATATAAAATACATATTGTGACAGACCCAGACCAGTGGGGTACAGGAGTCTGGTAGAAGACAAATATACTGGCTACTGGATGAACAGTTTTCTGTTCCCTGGGTGACCAGAGCAGGGGCTGCCCTAGAGCAATCAGGAACCTGCTAGAACCAATTAAGACAGGCAAGCTAATCAAGACACATGGAGCCAATTAAGAACTTTCTAGACTCAATTATGGCAGGCAAGCTGATCAGGAGACCTGGTTTAAAAAGGACCTCCCATCAGTTAGTAACGGGGCACAGGGAGTGAGAAGGTGTGCTGCTGGAGGAGTGAAGAGTTCAAGCATGATCAGGCTTTGGGAGGAAGATCCTGCCGTGAGGATAAAGAAGGTGCTGGGGGAAGGCCATGGGGAAGTAGCCCAGGGAGTTTTAGCTGTCATGCAGCTGATACAGGGGACACTGTAGACAGCTGCTATCCACAGGGCCCTGGGCTGGAACCCGGTGTAGAGAGTGGGCCCAGGTTCCCTCCATTCCCCCAACTCCTGATCGGACACAGGAGGAGTTGACCTGGTCTGTGAGAAACACCAGAAGGGAAGGTCTAAATTGGAAAGGGATCTGGCCTGTCCTCGACCCACTAGGTGGGACACAGAGATTGCGGGGATTGTTCTGTTTCTCCCATGCTGGTCAGTGATGAGGTTAGCTGAGTGGATGGCAGGTCTGAGCCACTAGCAAAAGTGGCCAAACTGAGGGTTTCCATGAATCTCTGAGGCAAGCAAATCTGCCTATAAGCGCAGGACCCACCTAGGCAGAGGAGGAACTTTGTCACTATAGGTTTTTTTGTCTGGTGAAAAAAATTTCACTGGAACCTAATCCCCCCTATTTACATTAATTCTTACGGGGAAATTGGATTCGCTTAACATTATTCCGCTTAAAGTTGCATTTTTCAGGAATGTAACTACAACGTTAAGTGAGGAGTTACTGTACTGTCAAGCACTTTCCAAATCTCTGGATTTGCATAAGCAGTATCCAATAGTGGCATGAACATAGATGTAGTGAAGTGCTTTCCCCCCTCACCATTATATTATCTTGCCATAAGGCGGCTTATGTTGTTGTCAGAGCTAGAATATGACTCATCACTTCAGATTTTCTGGTCAGTCTATTAAATGTATGTTAATATCGTATTTATTCTTGCATACATGGTTACAAGCCCAGCAACACAGGTCTCTCAAATTTTAGCATAGCTTCATGGAGCCATACTACATGGGTAGTGCATGCTGGCAATGTATTATGCCGTAGATACTGAACATTATTATAACAACACATCTTTATGGTAGTACAGGATCTCTCTCATATCAGTTAAAACCAAGCTGGACCAAGCACTGGAATAATCCTACATTGGTTCATGATAATTGGCTGGTTGCAACAGATATTTTTCTATATCTGATTTCTGTAGCTTTAGGAAATCTGAATTTTCCTTCATGGAAAACCTGACCATAGTTGTTCTAGTTTAAAAGTTTTCATCAAATAGTAAAGATCAGATGCAACCTTGACTAGTAGAGTGAGTTCATGAGAATCTAAACTCCTTCCATGAGCCTACATTTCTTTGACAGTGTATGCAATTTTACTTTCCTTTTCTGCAAGGCTACGAAGGCTATGACTATTACGGCACCCAAACCACCGGCTCTACTACAGCTGCCTCATACAATTATGCTGCAGCTGCAGCTGCAGCTGCAGCTGCAACCACTAATACCTGGGAGACTCCCAAAACTACCGACATGACCATGACTGCTGATGTCAACACCAGTATGCCAGTTGCAGCTTATAGTACGGAAACTGTGGCAAATGAGAACTCTGACTCCATCATAGCCAAAATAAACCAGCGTCTGGATATGCTGTCAAAGGAAGGCAGTGGTGGAGGCGGGGAAGGAATGGAAGACCAGGAAAGGTGACTTATCACTTCTTTCTTTTCACAGAGATTTTTAAATCTTAAATCACTGTAACTTCAAATTAAATTTGAAACATTTTACAGCAGAGGGAATGGTCCAATATTAATTCCTCTTAAACAGACACGTTAGTACAAAATGCAGCCTTGATCTCTCAGTCCCAAATTATGTTATCAACCCCTATTCAGCATAACAATGTATTTTCAGAGCTGGTTTCTCTGTTCATCCTTAGTTGTACCAAAACTTACTTTTATTAATGATGAGACGCTGAAGTGAGATGTTTAATCTGCAACTGTATTTTTCTTACCTTTTCTAATAATGCCTTGTAATCTAAATAGTTTGTATTGCTAGACCAGTCAGTATGAAGAAAAGTACCAGATGCTTGCTCTGTTGTTCAGACAGTAATATGCATCCTGACATCAGCTGTAGGAAGGAAGAAATGAAATACATAACTTTTCTGTGGCATTGGTACCTGCTACTTCGTCAGCCAAGATGCTGATGGATTTATCTGCTTTAATTCCACACCCAGAGGTAAAACCAAAAGTTTTCTCTTTTGGATTCCTTATTATTGCCCATGCTGCTATGTTAGGAATATTGCAAGTACGTTGGAACCCCTGTGTACTGCCTCTACCCTGCAAAGCAGAGGTATTTCTCATTTCTCCTCAGGGCTTCTACTTCAGGCAGGGATTTTAGCTCTTTTGTCCCTCTGTATCTAATTAATTCTCCAGTTATTTCCTATTTCTGCAGCTGTGTACTGTGCCACGCTTCCTGTATGCTTGTAGTTCTCCTAATGTGCCAGCCAGGGAGCTAGCTGGCAGTGAGGAAGGGGATCTCTTGGCTGTACCTCAGTGTGGGATTAAGGTGGATAAACCCATCAGTTTTTTGATTGACAGATCAGCAGGTACCCACTCAGAGAGGATAAAAATTAAGTGAGACTCTTTTTCAGTCATGTTTCTGATTAGACATATTTGTGCAGCAGACTTACAATTTTTGGTTCAATTCTCAAGTCACCCTAAGACTAAGGACAAGGTGAGTAAGTTCCTGTGCAAAGGTGTCACTCAGCAGGGACCACAGTATTATGTTCATTCTTTACATCTTAATTCTTTGTGTCCTGATTCTAGTTTTAACCCAAATTAAATCTGGATGTAAATTTCTCTGTGGCTTTTATGTTTGGCAGAGCATGGCTCTGTGCTTTATTAGCTACTGATTCGATTCCTTGCTTGCTGTGCAGCTCTTTCAGGTTTGAGTCTTTTGAGTCTTATGACTCAAGGTCTTCAATGAACGACCGTGATCTGTACAGAGCTGGCTACGATTATGGCGAAGTTGGAACTGATCGGAATGATTCCTTTGGAAGCCAGTTTGACAGCCGCAGGAATCAGTCCAGCAACAGAGGAAACAGCTATGGTCTCATTAGAGGGAGGGGCCAGAATCGGATTCAAAATCGGGGGCGTCTAAATGCTTTCAACCGCACCGACCGCTTCATGCCATCTTCAAGTACTGAGCGACTGTCTGCACGCTGGAATGAGTTGAACTATATGGGTGGGCGGAGCATGGGTGGTCCCTGCCCTAACAGGCTCCCTTCCCTCTTCTCCCAAGCCCTTGTCCCTGACTATTGCGATTATGGGGACTATGGTGATTACGGGGATTATGGAGATTATGGCGACTATGGTGACTATGGTGACTACGGAGACTATGGTGACTATGACTATGGCATGATGGGAATGCCAGGAATGGGAAGGTATGGTAACATGCCATATGGAGTCGGCAGGCAACGAAACAGAGTGAGTACAGTGCCGTGGCATCTGAACGTTCTTATGGTAAGAGCCGTCAAACCACTTGTTCTTGATATAAACCCTTTGCTTTTACTCATGTAGTTACCCTTAAAAGACAGGCAGTGCATTGTTAATTCAGGGGCAATGGGATTAGCTGTGAAGTATGCTCTTCCTGTTAAAAGGATATGTTTTCCTTTGATGATTGCCAGATTTCACAGTCACTTTTCAGAGTCAACAGGCTGGTGTGCTGTTTCTCTGTACAAAAAATATAGTTCTGAGCAGACTTTTTCTTTAGAAAAACTTAACTATTTGGGAGGCCGGGAACCGTGTACAGTATTTTGGATAACCTTGGCACAGCTCATCTGCTCAGTTTATAAAAGGATTTACTGCATTAAGTACAGCTAATCTAAATCAGCGTTTCTCAAATGGGGGTCCACAGGCCCCGCTGATCAACTCCTCCCCCCTCCCTCCCAGTGCCTCCTGCACGCTAAAAGTCCGGTGGTGCAGTGGAGCTAAGGCAGGCTTCCTACCTACCTTCCTTGGCTCCACGCCACTCCCGGAAGTGGCTGGCACGTCCCAGTGGCCCTTGGGAAGCAGGGGGTCTCCGTGTGCTGCCTCCGCACTGAGCGCTGACTTCGCTGCTCCCATTGGCTGGGAACTGTGGCCAATGGGAGTTGAGGGGGTGGTGCCTGCGGGTAGGAGCAGTGCGTGGGAAACCCCTTGACACACACACCCATCCCACCCCACACCTGGCGTAGGAGCTGCTGCCAGAAGGATGTGACAGTTGCTTTCTGGAGCCGACTGAGGTAAGCACTGCCCGGCCAGAACCCACACTGGTCACCCCCTCCCACTTCACAAGCTCTGGGCTGGGGCAGAGGGTTTGGCTCTGCACCCAAACTCCCTCCCAGAGCCCTCACCCTCTCCTACAACCCAACCCCCTGCCCCAGCCTGGTGAAAGTGAGTGAGGGTGAGGGAGAGCAAGTGACAGAGGGAGGGGGAATGGAGTGAGTGAGGGTGGGGCCTCGGAGAAGGGGTGGGGAAAGGACTGAGTTGGGGGGTGGGGCTTGGAGGTTCCTGAAAATTTTTAAGTCAAAATGCGGGTCCATGGGTTGGTAAAGTTTGAGAACCGCTGATCTGGACAGAAGGTTACAGGGTCACACCTGCTTTTAGGAGCTCATTTCATTTAAGCTGCAGAAGGGTTAGAAGAGCTGGAGCTTCTTGGTTGATGCTGAAAAGATGGTCCATAAGATACTTCACCTAGTTTGTGTTTCTAGCCCAAGAGGAGGAGTTTCCGCAACCGCTCAGGGGGTCGATCAGATAGTGAAGGAGGGCGCAAGCGGAAACAATCCCAAAGCGGAGATGAGCCAGACAGCAAACAGGCAAAGACTGACAGTGAAGGAGACGACACCGAGAACGGTACAGTCCTGTTTTTTGACTAGAAAGGCTCGCAGCTAACATCACTGATTACGTGCTTCCTCTCTTCACTGGCTGGCAGCCAGCACTATAGATATTGTCTGTTAGATCTTAAAACTCAGTGGTCCTTAATCTGAGGCTATAGTCTGTCACTGTTACTGTGGTACACTGTTAGGTGCCTCCTAGCATTCAGGCTTTCCTCAGTGATCTGCGGACTCATCAGAGAAGTTGGTGCTCTAAATTCATCATTAAGGTAGGGACAGAACTTGTAGCAGGGACTACCAGACAGGAGAGAGAATAGTCAGCAAGTTGAGTTTTGTATTGGTGGTTATGAACCAGTGCTCTGTGAGTAAATAGGCAACTATATAGCGCTGGTGTCTTGTAACTTGCAGCAAGAGCGGGAGGACAGGCTTTCCCCACCCTAGTTAAATGACCTGTCTTGTGTATCTGGCAGATGATGGTGAAGGAGAGGACAAATCTGGAGATGAAGGAGACAAAGGTGTAAGTAACTTTCTAGAGCCTCTATAGAATGAATGTGAATGTTCTGAACGTGTCTGCTAGATTCTTCCTGAGCTACCTTTATTAGATTAGCCTCACCTGAGAGTGAAGATTTGAGACTATTGTAGCTAGTGTCCTTTACTTCGCTCCCACACACCAGGGCCAGAATTTTCAAAAATAGCCTAAAGGTAGCCTTCTAAATTTACTTAGACATCTTTTTCTCAAAAATGCTGAGTACCCAAAAGTTCCCTCCTACTGCAATATGGGATACGTATGACTGCCCCTAATGTTGGGGTAGTCTGAACTCTGCTTTCTAAACCTGCACAATGCTCCATTATTGTTCCATGATTTTGGAGGGAGTATGATCTAGTAATTGGGATAGTGGGGTTAAACTCCTTATTAATTACGTTTATTACAGTAGTGCCTAAGGGCTAACTAAGGATGGAGCCCCATTGTGCTAGGCACTGTACAAACACCAAATTTTGTCCATGGCTATGACTCATTTTTTTTAGCAACATATAAGATGTTAAGACTGGCAAAATAGGATCTCACTGTCATATTTTGAAATAGCCTTAGCAAAAACAATTTTGCAAATTTTAGTTAAATATGATGGTTTGATCTAAAAATGACTCTACACTGTATACTCTGTCAGTCACTGACAGATTACTGCAGATACAGTTTATGTGGATTTTTAAAGTAGTAGCTGATGTTGATGGCTTTCTTTGTTTTTGTTTTAAAGGAGAATGAGGGTTGTGGTGAAGATTGGGAGAAGAAAGGTAGGGTGATTTCTCCACTTCACATGATTCCTGTGGACTTAACGTACCCTATTGGCGTGTTTTCCCTCTTTACACTTGGAGCTATCTTGAGTTCAGCATTCAATCAAAGGCTTATAAAACTTAGGAGTGTGTTATGTAATGTCAAGTACAACACACACAGGTCCAGGTGCCTGAGCTGCTGCTTTAGTGTAGTCTTTTGCAGCCTGGTGGAATAATGCCCCTTACCTGTGACATATCAGAGCTCTGACACTGTGCTCACTGCTGTACTGAAAAGCCAGTCACAGTGCCTGTCCACGCTTACAAACTAAGATGGAAAAACAAAACACCAGTGGTCCAGTAAATGGATAAAGCAGGATTTTTTCTAATAATGGACACTTCTTGGGTGGTGGTTTAACAGTGACACTCTAAATTAAATATATCTCTGTCCAGAGCAGGTGGAAGCATATTAGATCAAGGATTAGTTTGAAAGCCTTATTATCTCTTGTGTAAACCACTCTTGTCATTCCTTTTTAACTGAATTCCTTTGAGTTGAACAGAGAACAGAAAGGGCGCAGCCACATCTGGGCTGTCTGCTATCGTGGGGGAAGGGGCCTGTTATGTAAAGAGTTTTATCTTAGAATTTATAGATGGAGGTGTCTTATTGGGTCTCTTGTAGCCAGAACCGTCTCCCCTTGCATCCATATGTTCCTTGTATTTGTGCTATGCATATCTGGCAGGTTGTTGGGCCTACACCCTAAGGGGAAGATGTCTCTTTTTCACTTGCTGATTGCGAAGAGGGACTTGAGTCTGACTGACATCAAGTCATAAAGCATATTCGTTAATTCCAGATTGAGGGTAATGTCACTGAAGGGACTTATAACACAGAGCTGGCTAATCTGTGCGATCAGTTTGAGGGGTAAATCCTTAGATAGCAAAACCACAAAAATAGGAAGGCAGAGACTAAACATTGAGACTGCCCCATTTATTGCTCTTGGCTGGGATTTTGAAAAGTGCTCAGCGTTGGCCTAACTCAATAGGAGTTTTACCATTGAATTCAGTGAAAGCAGTTATGCCAGTGCTGAGCAATTCTGAAAATTACACCCCTTGTCTGTATTTGTGGAAAGAATTTTAGCTAATAGCATACTTGTCACAATTTTCACTTATGGCCTGTTGTCTTAATTCTACACTTGGCAGACCTAAGTTAGTCAATTCTAGACTCCCCTTCTCTTACGCTTTCAGGACATATATGAGTCTTTTAGAGATTCACAAGCCACTGCTTGTTTGAAATTGTGATCTGCATAGTTGTGGGAATGTAGAAAGCCGTGTTTGTGGCTTTTTAAATGCTGAAGCAAAGCAGAAACTTGGAACAAGATGGTTTTGCATGTTAGCTGCTATGCAGCACATGATTATTGGGGGGGAACCACACGTTTTCTGTATGGGGAATTAGTGCTCTGCTCTAGCCACACATAGGACATTCTCATGGCTGACATTGGGATATAGTTTGATGTTCAGATGTTTATCCAACCTTCCTCTTTGATAACCAGATCCTGACCCACAGAGGGTCCCCTATCTTAGGTGTTACCACAGTACAGGCAGTGGGGGTAGGGTTGCTCTCTCTATTGGGTTCTGGCTAGTTGCTCCCTTCAAATCCTGTGTTCTCCCACGCATTTGGAGACCTCGCAGAATACATGGCTGTGCATTGGAAAAGCCCTAGAACTGTGCAGTTTGAAGACAGCAGGCTGTACAGTGAAGATAAAAAGACCTGGATATCTAATTCAGTTGGAGAGTGGGACTGAGGTTCTGTCCATTTCTCCCTCCCTGGCTCACACTTAGTTGTCCTGCTTCCAGAGGCCTTAAAGCCCCAATGATGTAAATTTAGCTATAAATATTATTCCTTTTCTCACTAAGGATTTTGGAGAAGTAGAACTGCAGGGGCTTCAAAGCTCCTCTGAGAAGCCAGACAGCAGTCATGTTTATCTGTGACAAACATTCTGGAATGGCATGTGAGGTGTTTTGAACCCTCTGGGGTGCTTTTCTAGCATCCTGAAAAATAGAAGGTGAAAAAAGTGAAAGGAAAATACCAAATATAATAGTGTGATACAAAATGGAGTCTGTGCTTCAGTTCTCAGGTAAATGAGTCACTGAGAATGTGCGTTACCGGCACTCGACCACCCAAGGAAACGAAGGCTATGAGGGAGGGACAGACACTAGTCATCCGGGGGAAGTTGGGTAAATGTGTGTCACCCAATGCAGCTACCCCAAGGGAGGGCCTTCACTGTCAGCAGTAAGAGCTGGTTCCATTGGTGGTTGCTGTGTCTTCACTGAACCCAGCAACTTCTGAAGTTAAGTGATGGGCTCCAAGAGTCAGGAATGGGGTCTGTTACAATTGGTATTACTCGAACTGAGAACTCTTAATTCTAAGAATATTTAGGCTGGAAGCTGAGTGGCTGTCCAGAAACAAACACACGATAGAAAAGTGGCCTGAAAAAACAGATCAGACAGAGGAGCTGTCAGAGATCAGGAAGGACAGGGATTTCTTGAAGCCTAGCATGGGAGGGAAGCACAGTAGCTCACATCCTAATAAAACCCAAAGAATTAGATTTCTGCCAACAAAAAATGTTGACATTAGGTGTGATATAGAAACTTTAAATGTGATTCTCTGTAGCGTCTGGAGATGGCGGTGATGATGATGATGATGAGGTGAAAAAGAAGAGGGAGAAACAGAGGAGAAGAGATAGAATGCGCGATCGTGCTATGGACAGGTAAGTGACTATAGAGGAAGCAATCAATAAATCAGTCTCCCAAGGGCAGTCCTGTGACTCATCATCCCTAATCCACCTGGCACAAAAGAATTCTCTTTGGATCCCTGCAGGAGATCTGAACTCTCTCCTGTTCACACAACACAGATATAAGTTCCCATTTGAAGTCGGTACAGTGGAATCAGCATTTCAATTCCAGTCAATCTAGAATACTCTTCTCTTTGTGCTTTGTAACTCACAGTAAAGAAAGCGGAATGGAGGTATTGCCTAATAGTTACAGTTGTAGAAGTAATTCTTTATAACTGTTATGCTAAATACAAAGCATTGCCATTTTAAAAAGTAAGCATTCTAAAGACTAAATGACCAATTAAGATAACTTACCCATTCAGTACCTATGTACAAATTAACAATAGTATTGTCAAATGAAAATTCATTTTGTATATTCCCAACATTAGGCTTAACTCTGACCCATAAAATACACCTGTATTCTTTCAACATGCACATACATGCTACAAAACAAAATTACACAATTTCTGACAGGAATGTAATAGTACTGCATCAACTGAAACTGGAGAGGAAAGTTTGGTAAGCAGAAAATTCCTCAAATTGGAATTTTGTCAGGATGCTGGAGCTTACTCTTGTGAAAAGTTTCACTGTATACATAGATTATTGTACCACACGTTACTTTCTTCAGAATCCAGTTCGCCTGCTCTGTGTGTAAGTTCCGCAGCTTTGAAGATGAAGAAATCCAGAAACATCTGCAAAGCAAGTTTCACAAAGATACCCTGCGATACATTGGCACCAAACTCCCTGATAAAACCGTTGAATTCCTGCAGGTATGTGGACGGCTCAGCCTTTTTTAACCCTTACTTAAAATTCCTAGAATGGCGTAGGAGAAGGCACAGGGTAATTGAGGAATTCTGTTACTGTCTGTCACACCTACTGATTGCATTGCCCAGAGCTTGGTAATGGGATACAGAGCCCACTGGCTCCCTTCCGGCTCATGCCAGCATTCATGAATCAGTAAAGAGCCATCAGTTGATAACTCTTCATGTGAAATGTGGGGTTAGGGTTATCTAGTTCCTAATGCGTGTCGCACAAATAACTCTGTTGGCACTGTTTAAGCCTCAAGTTGGCTGGCTCAGCAGAGAAGCCAAGAAATGAATTAAGCCATAGAGACTGACCTTCCCCTCCCCTCAGCTCTAAAAGCATGTCTTTCGGGTGAGGTGTCAGGCAGCTTGTGCTTCTGCAGCTGGGTGTTTAAGTCTCCAGGCTGTCAATAGGCATCTTTCAGGAACACAGAGGTCACATGAATGGTTTAAAGAGACAGTTGCCACTGTCATGGCACTACTGACTACTGTAGCATGCTGAGATATATGGAGTGTGGCTCTGACTGAGTAGATCTGTCTGAGCTCCTGAAGGTATAGGCAGGGTGGGGGCGGGGGAAGTGTTTGGCAAGTCTCTTACTTATTTAGTTGTGCTCTCTTCCCCTCCCCATGGGTTTTCTTACAGAGCTCTCATGTCCCTTCTGAGTGGCATGCTATAGATTGTGCTGCTTATTGATGCCATTGGCTTGTACAAGTGGTGGAGAGTTTCATTCTCTTTCCTCCCTCCCTGCCCCCCACCCCCCCCCAGGAGTATATTGTGAACAGGAATAAGAAAATTGAAAAGCGTCGTCAGGAGCTGACTGAGAAGGAGGGTACAAAGCAGAAACCAGACCCTTTCAAGGGTAAGTGAAGTCTGTGTATCCGTGGAGACTTTGTTTTGCTGTGGCACGTAGGAGCACCAGGAATGGACCAGGATCACTTTGCGCTAGGTGCTGTACAAACACAGAACAAAAAGACAGTCCCTGCCCTACGGATTTTACAATTAAGTATTGCCTGCTCAGTCAGCTCTGAATTAGGCCCAAGATGCCACAAACTATCCGACTCCCCAAGCAGAAAACAGTTGTATTACTCTGAAATGGTGTGGCTTAGATGGTCAGTGGAAATCCAGTAACCCTGGAATGGCAAGTGCTGAAGGAAAAGGCCAACAGTGTGGATGCTGCTGGATGAGGGATGGAAAAAGGAGCCACATTTGCTTTTCTTTTCTCGGGCCAAACTTCTTATCTGAGAGGGCTGGGATAAGGCAGAAATTAAACTTGCCACCCACCCTCAGCTTCAGTGTCCAGTTTAATCTTACCATTTTACCCCAGTGACTGGGAGGCCTGCTAAAGATGGCTGCATCTTGAACGTTAGAAAGAAAGTGGACAAGTGCCATTTTTAAACAGCTGAGTCACTCTGTGCTCTATTCATTTTTGTAGGCAGTTGTAGCTTAGCCTTGCTTCTAGATGCTATGTCACAGAACACATGGGTGCCACGGCAGATTTTACAAAAATAAGAGGCCACACTATCAGGTGGGGAGAGACTGCAGATTCTCTGCATGGTTTAATGAGAATCTGCTGCAGTATTACTGATGCTGAATTCTGTGGCCAGTGAAGATGTGTGGCAGTGGGAGATGGGAAAATGTTCAAAAGTGAAGGGTTTTATTGGCTTTGTAAATATTCAGTTGAACACAGCAGATCCCGTGTTCATTTTACTATTTAACTTCATTAAAAACTGTAGGGCTGTTTTTTTCCTGATTTGTTCTTGCCCCCATTTCTACAATAGCACATTGCCACAGAATCTACAAGGTCTTGCTTAGCACACAATTCCCAGCATGTTTTCCTACAGTGCAGGGTCTCCTCAGACGCAGCCAGTTAGTGAAAAGGCATTTGTACTAATGTTGTGAGCTTGGGTCCTGTGATAAGTGGTTACACTTGAATTAAGTTGTGCATTGGCCGACAGTAAGCCAGCTAACAGGTTTTTGCTGTTGGCCTCTGAAAAAGGGTAAAGGAGGAGTGAAATATTCCAAAATGTAGGAAATCATTTGTGCTGTCCTGTCTTTGAGACTTTGCAAGAGTCTCATTGAAGCCACTTTGAGGTAGGCTGGCCTTGTGGTGAAGGCACTTCCCTGGGACTCAGGAAATCTAGGTTCCATTCCCTGCTCTGCTTAGTGAAAGTCAATGATTTTTGTGCTAGTCTGGCATTAGGATAAGTGGTGATATTTGTGATGTGCTCTGATACAACAGGAGTGGGGCATGTGTAAGAATCTAGACTGGTGAGACAAGTGGCGTCTCAAATCCTTAGAATGACATGCATGGATGGTTCTCAGAAAGCAAGGCAGAATTGAAAGGAGATGAGATACTGGTGTCAAATTACTGCCCGTTACATCCCAGAGGGAGTTTTGTGATCTTTATTTATGGGAGTGGTGAGAGGGTGTTGATGGGACTCGCAGAACGTTTTTCAAGGTAACAGGTACTCTGAATGTTGGCTAACCTGTCCGTATCACCCCAGGTATCGGCCAGGAACACTTTTTCAAGAAGATCGAGGCAGCTCACTGTATGGCTTGTGACATGTTAATTCCTGCACAGAACCACCTCCTCCAAAGACACCTGAGGTCAGCAGACCACAACAGGAACCGCAGGGTAAGCAAGCATACTCATTTCTGGCCAACTACTCATTAGATAATTTAAAGTAACTTCATCTTTAACTCTGAGAACTGGCTGAATGGACAAGTAAGGGGCTGAGGGTTTCTGACTGCTGAGGGCTCCTGACTGCTGAGGGCTCTTGCATGGAGGAATGCTAACTTGCTTTCCACCTGCTAGAAACCCTTCTTATCTTCTGGCTTATTGTTCCCAACCTGATGGAATGCAAATCCAACCAGTAACTTTGTGGTCACTAGTGGTTGTGGGAAGATGAAGGAACTGGCCATATGGATTTTGTTCTCCTGCAGGTATTGGCTGGTAGGTAGGTAGGTATTAGCAGCTGAGCTGCAAGGGGTTGTAGTACATGTTGGGAGTGAGAGAGAGATGAATAGAAGTGGTTACAAAGAAAGTGAGATCTGGTCTTGCCTTTTGTAATCTGCCATCCCACAGTATGTCAATGAATTCGAGAACCATGTAATCATTGTTAGGAGCTGAAGTTTCCATATGCTGACTGGGATACATAGGGAGACAGACCCTTAAGGGCAGATCTTTTATTGGGCCAGGAATTAGATTTTGGATGGGATTCCTACATTTTAAGGCCAGAAGGCAGGATTGTGATAGTCTAGTCTGACCTGCATAACACAGTTTAGAGGACATCATTCTTTTTTTTTCTCTCTCTCTTCTCCCCCCCCCCCGGGTAATTTCTGTGTGGCTCTGGCTTTTCCTTCCTGTTCTTTTGGGATTTAAACTGCTCTGACTCAGGAGTGCTGTATAAATTACACACCAAGTGTTCTCTTTGAGGTTGCACTATTTTATAGTGCTGCTTAATTAAAAATTCAAAAACCTCCCTTGTCAGAACACTTGAGGCAGGCACAATAATAATTTTAACAGAAGTCATAATGCTAGAGGAGCATCTAAACCAGCATTAGCCACAGTGGGGCTTGGAGCTTTACAATATATCTTCCCACAGGCCTTCATCTCAGTTCAAAATGGAGCAATGCATGATGAGTAAAGCTACAATATAGCCATGGCAATCACGTATTCTGTGACTTTCCATTCCTGGCAGGAGCCATTCAGCAGCGGGTGGCCTTCCCTGTGTCGGGGTTTGTTGTTGTTGTTCTCGTAGCCCTAGCTGTGGGGGGGGTCTCCACTCATTCCACCAGGATCACAGCTTTCCCTGTACGTTGCACCTGCAGGGACGAGGGGTCACTGTCCCTGAGGCCATGCAGGGAGCCCTCTGCAGCCCTGCTGTCACAGGAGTGAAGAAGCAGGGCTGCAGAGGGGACTATACGCTGCTGCAGGGCTGGTGACAGTCTCTACAGGGCAAGGGGCGGGGTGGATGCAGTCCCACTGACTGTTGTTTTCATCAGTTTCCTTGTGTCAGCTGAAATCAGTGTTTACTGACATCTGTCAGTTTAAAATCAAATCCTACCCAGCCTAAGTATGGTGCACCTGCTCATTTGGTGCTAGCCAGTCTGCTAGAGATCACACACTGATATTTGTGCAGACAGCTTAATCTGTTGCCGAATAGTATTCATTTTGAAGTCCTAAAACTTCATTGCATCTGATTTTACTCTAAGGCATTTGAGGGATATGCTCACGTCTGATTTGGGATCACCTCAATTTGGGAGCAGTTTCAGTCAGAATTTAAAAGTCAAGGCATAAAGTCATCCATTACTTGATGGTATTTGGATGTAAATGCATGCACAGCATAGCAGAAATTGTTTAGCTGTCTTGTTTCCCGAAATAAACTTACTTTGGTAGTGAAAAGACCTAAGAATCTGCTTCTTTAACCAGGGATTGCTACATTTCTCCTTCCTCGCCCAGCAGTCTTGCATTTTGGTGACCACTGCAGTTAGGAAAAAGAAAAGGAGTACTTGTGGCACCTTAGAGACTAACAAATTTTTCTTTTTGCGAATACAGACTAACACGACTGCTATTCTGAAAACTACAGTTAGGGTCCTTAAATGGAGTTTCATTCAGGCTTGTATTGCCCAATTGGGCATGCCCTTCCCCAAGGCTAAAACATGCACCCTATGCAGAGCAGCCACTGCAGAACATGGCTGGAATCTGGAATTTCCCCTTGACAGCATAGCTGAGCAGGAAACTAACATCTTGTGACTGGTCTCTGTTAAGCTCTTCCTTGACTTGACCCACAGAGTAACCCCAGTGTCCGGTTTCCTTTTCAGATGGCAGCCGAGCAGTTCAAGAAGACTAGTCTCCATGTTGCCAAGAGTGTCCTAAATAACAAGCACATTGTAAAAATGCTGGAAAAGTATCTCAAGGTGAGTGAGTAAGAAAGTTGCCAGTTAGTCTTGCTTTTCCACAGAGCAGTGGGGATACACGCCGACTTGGTCCTGAACAGTGAACTGGTACAGAGCACAGAGTTGAGTATCACTGTGTGTGCTGCATGTTGGTCACAAAACTCGCTTCTATATACAATGGGGAGAAGCATAGATACCACTCCGCTTTCTTTATGCATAGGCTGAGCCTTGGGTCTGGTGTCTTTATTTTCTTTTTAGGCAGTTTATCACTTTTCATGTATTTTTTAAAAACTTACATATTGTACCTATTGCAACCCCCAGGCACATGTAGATTAGTTATGAAATCACCCAAACCAAAACATATTAAAGGAACAAAATATCAAAAGAAACTTCAGTGCCCTAAAGTCAGCCCTCCGGCATTCACCCTGGTGCCAAAAGGAGGCACAAGGCATAGGCACCATCTAAGTCCCGTAGGGCGTAAATTGGACTGAAGTGGTGCCTAGGCCTCATCCTGGCTACCTGCCTGGGGTGAATTTCACCCTGCATGAACAGTTAGGCTCTGAAACTTTCCCAGCAGGTCAACAAACTCTGACAGACCAACAGGGGCATCAAATGCCAGAGTCGAAACACATTCCCTCTAGGCCCTATCCGTGTCCCTCGAGATCAAAGCAGGGGAGTATCAGTGAGAGCACCCTAGCCGATCCTTACTGTCAGGATGGAGTGTGAGGACAAAGTCAGGGCCACAACAGGTAGAATTCTTAGGTCAAATCAGCACTTTGAATTGCATCCAGAAAGAAGCTGGAAGCCAGTGCAGCCTTCAGAGTATGGGTGTAATATGCTCCATGCGGAAGCACCGCTGAGTACGCAGGCAGTTGCGTCCTGCGCTGACATTTCCAAGTTGCCTTCAAGGGTCTGCCCATGTAGAGCACATTGCAGTAATGCAATCTGGCGGTGACATGGGCATGGGTAACTGGCGAGGTCCACATCTGAGAGGAAAGGTCGCAACCTCCTTGCCATGCGAAGATGAAAAGAAGCACTTTTGGCTGCTGCTGCTACCTGGGAATCCAGGAGCAGCCAAGGATCCAACAGGACCCCTGATTTGCAAACTTGGCTAACAGGGCAGGCAAACCCCCTCAAATGGGGGGAGCAACTGTTTCCCCTGTTCCACCGGCATCACTTTGGTCTTATCTGGATTGAGCCTCTGCCAACTAGCTCTCATCCAAGCCCCAGTCTCTGCTAGACACTAGCAAAACTGAGACTCCACCCTCTGGGTCCAGT
The DNA here is from genome assembly GCF_015237465.2 of Chelonia mydas. Taxonomy (NCBI): domain Eukaryota; kingdom Metazoa; phylum Chordata; order Testudines; family Cheloniidae; genus Chelonia; species Chelonia mydas. The sequence goes on from NC_051260.2 coordinate 7,061,301, forward strand.
GAAAGAGACTTTGAGCTGAGAGTTATCAGCACATTGATGGCACTGCAGCCCAGATAGCGAGGCTGTCTCCCCTAGCGGCCTCTCATACACGTTGAACAGGAGGGGTGACAATAAACCCTGCGGTACCCCACACGAGAGAGCCCTCGGGGCAGATGAGCAATTGCCCAGTGCTACCCTCTGGGATCTCTCAGAGGAAAGAACGGAACCACTCAAGTGCAACTCCGTCTACCCCTGCCAGGGTCCGCAGGCACATCAACAACACCTCATGATCAACGGTATCAAAGGCTGCCGGCAGATCTAAAAGAATCAGCATGGGCACCTGACCTTTGTCCATCAGCAGGAGGAGATCTTCGACCGATCCCAGCACGGTCTCCGTACCATACCCAGGTGCAAAACCAGACTGAAAGGGGTGAAGGAAATCTGAGGATTCCAGGTAATGCCAGAGCTGCCTCGCCAAAACCTTCTCAGCAACCTTCCCCAAGGAAGGCTGGAGACAGGGTGATAATTGCCAAGACTGTCAGCGTCAAGAGATGGTTTCTTGAACGTGGGCCTAATGATTCCTCCTCTGAGGGATGCTGGCACCTTGCCCTTACAAAGAGAGGCCGAGGCAGTCTCCACCAATAGTGGACTCCATATTTCCCTGTAGATTTTACTGGCGATTGTGGACGTGGGTCCAGATCGCAGGGTATAGCCTGGAGTTCCTCCAGAATCTCAATAGATAAGTTTGGCTGGCTGAAATCCAGCCAGAGAAGATGACATTATGTTTGTCCTCCACCTGCATGGATCTGCTCTTGTGGAGGCAGCCAGACTGGTCTGAATCTGATCATTCTGGTCCGTGAAGTAGAAAACTCCTCAAAAGAAACACTTGGCTGTTGCTAGGCAAAGATGGCCCAATTTTACTAGGCTGTCTGTCACCCAGCACAGTTCCACTGGGCAGGATTTCACGGATACTGGTGGAGCAGGAGAACTCTCTCCTTGCCTCCATCACAACCAGGACATAAGAGTTCAAAAGCTCTTAGTCACACTTGATTAGATTCCGGGCAAGATTTCTGCCACTGGCATGTTATCTTCCTCATTCACACTTCATCTGTTGCAGGTTGCCTGCATACCAAGGTGATCTGTGAGGAAGGGAAGGAAAGTTTAGGAGCCACCATTCCATAATCCAGAACAAACCATGCAGGGGGTCCATCTGCTGGCTGTACAATATTCTCCTTCAGATAACTCTGAAACCCAGTCTAAGCCAAATAATAAAAAATAGGTCCCCTGTCCCAACAGGAGTAGAAGTGAGCTCTGATCTCAGCCTTATTCAGGCTGAAAGAGGCCAAAACCCTTAGGGCCTTGACCTCCTATGAAAAAAGTGAATAACTCCTACTGAAATAACAAAACCTAATTAGTTATCACTTAGTGTGGGATGGAGAGAGCAGGAACCAATTCCTGAGACTACCAAGACAGTTTTCACTTGAAACCATTAGTTATACGAACACTTCAAAAAATACCTGGATTTCTTGGCTCCCAAAGATAGGATGGTATGAAAACTGTTACTTCAGTTGTTGATCTGCCTGGACCTCTCCCAGTGGGAGAGATTTCTCTACCACTGGGTTGTATGCTCAAGTGGGACTGGACAGAAGGTGAAAAAATTGATATAACTGCTTTCTAGAAGAGGAGTTCCTCCCACTTGAGATTGGACACCCCTCGTTTGCCTAGCTGTTGCAGCACACACAGTTTATAAGAGTATACCCTCCCTCCCCCAGCCCGTGGGTGACTGCACCCTGAGCAGGTTGCAGTACAGGAGAGTCACATACAATTTCCATTCCTGCAAGGTAGAGGCTTTCCCAACAATAAGTAACATTGCCTATTGATGTGGGGCTTTGACAAACACTTTCCTGGGGTGCTTTTCATGATACAAGTTTAGAGTGCACAATTTTTATAGGAGCTTTGGGGCTGGACCTGATCAATTTTCACAGTTCTTTCCTGAAATTGAGGATCTGTCGTTTCCAATTGATCTCGGTTGCAAACCTCTGAATTTCATGTCTGAGGTTTCCTCTAGGAGAAACGTAAACCATACTACAGGCAAATGACTGCTGTCCTTTCCCCCTCTCTTTGTCAGGGCGATGATCCATTTACAGATGAAATTGTTGACCAGGATGTTGATGAAACTGAAGCCTTGGAAGGAGGTGATGGTGGTGGTGAAGGGGCGAATGAAAGTGCTACTGCAGAGACAAAAGAGGAAGGTACTGGGGATGCAGGTGAAGCTACAGAAGCCCCTGAAACCACTAAAGCAGAAGGAGAAGAAATAGAAAAAGCCTCTGAGGAATTGCCTGAAAGTGAGGAGTTGCCTAAAAATGAGGCAGAGCAGCAGCCACCACAGGAAGAAGCTGAGGTTGGGGCAGAGGCTGGAATGGAAGAAGCAGCAGAGGCAGCAGTGGTTGTAACAGAAGAACCATCCCCTCCTCAAGAAAATACAGCTGAGACAGTGGCTTCTGCAGGAGGTGAAGCTGAGGTACAGCAGGTTGAAAAGGAAGAGGAGAAACCGAGTGAAGTAACAGAGTCTGGAACCAGTGATGCAAAGGTGGAAGAGGAGGCACCACCTGTAGAAGTGGAGCTGCAGCAAGAATAACTCTGTGAATGTTTGTGTGAAGGTGACTTGTCCTGCACAATTGTATAATCCATGATTTTGATTTTTTTCCTGTCTTATTCGAATGCAGTACCTGAATGCGCATTGCCAGAAATTCGGCTGGCTTTGTTTTTGTTCAAGGGGAGGGACCCAACTGTTCTGTTATGGGAGCAGTATTGTGCTTAACTGTCTTGTTCTGTAGATTTGCTTAGTTCTGCTTTCTACATAATTTTTTAGGTTGAAGACTGCAGAAAGCTGTACATTCCCCAAGAAACACTTGAGGTGCATAATCATCTTTTTGAATTTTTAGAATGAAAAGCAGGATTTGCAAAATAAAAACATGATGATTAGATTCTGACAGCTGTTTGGTTTTTAAGTGCAGCACTAAAGCAGTATGGTTTCTTTTGCAACAGAGACTTGGTCCTTTTACTAATTGGGAGCCAGTAAATATCTTCAGCATTTTTTATCCCTACCTGTAGGGAGTACTTACCATTTTAAATACTCCCTAGAAAGGAGAGGATTTTTTGTTGTGAAATCCACTGGCTTCATCTGTCAAAACTCCAGTACTGCATGAGAATTAGGGTACGTAGTTTTACAGTTTTTAAGCACCAAGTCAGTTTATGTCTAGAAATCAGGCCACTCTTTGTATAGTGCACTGATTTAGAGACCTACTTTGAGGGGGGGAAATTACACCTCCGTTGAAAACCATTTTTCCTTCCTCCTAAATTTTAATAAGGTCACAATAGTCTCATTCACAGTATAAAACTGATTGCCAAATGCTGTCACAGGATTATTCGAACAATACCAAGATCAGCAAAGGATAGGAACTGCTGACTTAAGTGTTATTATCTATGCTTGTGATATAAAATGTTTAAGTCTGATATAGACCCGCTATCATTTTGAATAAACCCAGAGTTCTTGGTCTTAAAGTCTAAATAAACTTCTGAATCTGGAAAAAAACCAACAATTACCTCTAATTGTAATTGAGCTGTCCATGAAATGTCTGCATATTGAGCAATCGTTAAAGATTTGTAAAATGAGAACCACCAGCTCCATCTCTGGGTCTCAGGTTCTGGGAAGATATCACATGCTTCTTACCAAAGACCGAATGCGGGTGGTGCTTTTTTAAAGATTCTCTCTTCCACAGCGAGTGGAGGGTTGGGAGGCTGCAGTAAGAATCACATCCATTTCTGCCTCCGATCCCTTGTACCAATATACTTTGATACATTTGTACATGCAAAGGGAAAACCGAGGTATCAAACATGATTGTCTGCCTGGCTGGCTGGCTGAGAGTAGCTGAGACATTTGCCTGGAGCGGCAGCTAAGTTTTGCTATAAATAGCACTTCGTAACTGCTAAAATCCCTGGCACCAAAGATCTTGGTAACAATACATTGGTCTGATTCTCAGGGCAGCAAGAGATTAAAGATGTTGCATACACAGACCATTGGCAAGCCTTTTCCTGATAGTCACTGCCACACTTCATAGAAAATCCATCACTGTCTGCATGTCCATATAGCACGTGGGTTTTCCAGTCTCTTGTTGGGTTGGCTGAGCCCTACATTTATAGTTCAAAGTAGCAAATGGGTGCTGGTCTTCCAGCTGAAATTCAGTAGGTTAGCGCTGATCGTGTGCACGCCCAAACCCAGCTGATTTCTTATGGAACAACTCCAGTGTGAACAAAGGAAAACTTGGAGGTTGAAATGGGGAAGTGTGAACATCCTTGCTTGCAGATTCCCTTTCTGCTTGTCCATAAACTTCTGCCGGCTGTGTGCGATTGTATCGGGATGCTATGGAGGTGGGAGGGAGGCAGCGAGACTACATTACAGAGAGAAAGGAACATAAGAGCTTGAACACTAGTGCAACTGGTTGGTACACCTAAACTAAAGAGGCTTTTCAGGGAAATCCAAGTCAGGTAGGTGGGAAATGCATAAGTACCAAGGTAGCCTGATCTCCCCAGATGCAATAATTTTTGCACCACCTCCTCTCTCTTAGCTCTGTGTTGTGGCTGGGTGAGAAGGTTTGCTTTCTCTTCGTTCTTGCCACGCAGGAAAGGAAGCATTTTAGTTGCTAAGCTAAATTAAAATGTAACTTTGAATTATTTTCAAAGCCAGTAATGCTTCTGGTGTAATAGCTGTAAATATGGGAGGCTTCCATAAACTGCATGATATTATCTCAGGAAGTGTTGATTTCTTTGTTGCTAAGATCTGATCTTCAGTAATCACTACATTTCCAGGAATGCTAAGGCCCCTGTAGAACTGGGAGCAGCAGGGGGCTCTGCACACTGCCGCTGCCCCTGCCCCAAGCACAGCTCCCAGTGACTGTGAACTGTGCCCAATGGGAGCTGCAGGGGTGGTGCCTGCGGACGGGGGGTGGGGATGGGACATGCTGCTGCTTCCAGGAGGCACTTGATGTAAGTGCCACCCAGAGCCTGCACCCCTGAGCCATACACCCCTACTCCTGCCCCAGCCCTGATCCCCCTTCCACCCTCTGAATCCCTCAGTCCTAGCCCAGAGCCCCCTTCTACACCCCAAACTCCCCAGCCCCACCCCAGAGCCTGCACCCCCAGCTGGAGCCGTCACCCACTCCACACCCCCTGCCCCAGCCTTGAGCCCCCTCCTGCACCCTCAACTTCTCATTTCTAGCCCCACTCTGGAGCCCTCACCCCCTCCTACTCCCCAACCCCAATTTCGTGAGCATTAATGGCCTGCCATACAATTTCTATACCCAGATGTGGCCCTTGGGCCAAAAAGTGTGCCCACCTGTGCTTTAGAGGAATGGGGATTGGTTGAATTTCATTTACTTGCCGGCTAGTAGATGCTAATACATCGATTGCTCTTATTTCTGATAGAGAATTTTATTTGGGAAGCCATTTTTGAGTATCAAATGAGTGTACAATAATGTACATACAAGTAGTGCTTCAAGTGAGTGCAAATTTTCTGTACACATCTGTGGGAGTATGGTATAGACATCTCTTCCAGTACTGGTGTGATGTCTTGGGGATCATGCAGACCAATAAGGGATTCTGAAACCACCTGCTCTGTAATCTTGGGGTGCATTTATGCTGTGTTGCTATGGCTCAGAATCTGATGCTGGTAGCCTATCAGTGTCTCACCCTGGCTTTTACAAGCCTAGTTACTCCTTTCAGGGTGGCACCAACAGCCCTTCCAGCACTCAGTCTCCTCAAATCTATTGTTCCTGAGTTCATAATTGCCCAGCTATAGGACCATTCCCCTCTGGTTTGTCACTGCTGAAGGCATGAAACCAGTCCACCCCCCAAGCTTAGTTTGGCACATACACTTCATGCAGTTTTCACTCTGGAGATTTGCTTGGGGTAAAAAAAATAAAGGTTTATTTAACAGAAAAACCACAGATTCAAAGATGAAGTAGTAAGGGAAGCAAACAAAGTTGCAGCCTCAGGCTTTATGCTTTTGTAGGTGATAAAATCCCTTTTCTAATACAAGTTACCTGTGGTCTTTGAACAATGTCCTAGTGTATCCCCTGACTATAGGGGGCTCCAGTGTTTCAGAGACCGCTTCCTGCTTGGAGACTGTCCCTCAATTTCTACATGCTTTCATTTCAAACTCCTTCCATTTTAAGAGTTTTTTTCTTCAGTCACTACAGATATTCTAAGTGAGCTGTAGCTCACGAAAGCTTATGCTCAAATAAATTTGTTAGTCTCTAAGGTGCCACAAGTACTCCTTTTCTTTTTGCAAATACAGACTAACATATCTGCTACTTTGAAACCAGTTGTCTCAATGTTGTTCCGTTACCTTTAATGGTTCATTGTTGCCTTTTCCAGGGTTGTACAATGGATTGTTACTTGTATCTGGTTTTGCATAAACACCTGGGATGGGAGGTGCCCCCTCCCTGCTGTGAGGTGTAGTTGAAATTGTAATACAGGTTATGAGCACTTTTTTCTATATACATAAACATGTATATTCATAACCATAGTTTCTTCGAGTACAGTCCCTATGGGTGCTCCACTGTGCTGCAGATTGGAGAATTTCAATAGCAGTCCATCCCGCCAGTGCACGCACAGCTGACCCCGGCTAGAGATGGAGGTAAGAGCTTTCTGTTCATAGATACTAAGGTCAGAAGGGACCATTATAATCATCTAGTCCGACCTCCTGCACAACACAGGCCACAGAATCTCACCCACCCACTCCTGCGAAAAACCTCTCACCTATGTCTGAGCTATTCAAGTCCTCAAATTGTGGTTTAAAGACTTCAAGTGCAGAGAATCCTCCAGTAAGTGACCCATGCCCCATGCTACAGAGGAAGGCGAAAAACCTCCAGGGCCTCTTCCAATCTGCCCTGGAGGAAAATTCCTTCCCGACCCCAAATATGGCCATCAGCTAAACCCTGAGCATATGGGCAAGATTCACCAGCCAGATATTACAGAAAATTCTTTCCTGGGTAACTCAGGTCCCACCCCATCTAACATCCCAATACAGGCCATTAGGCCTATTTACCATGAATATTTAAAGATCAATTACCAAAATCATGTTATCCCATCATACCATCTCCTCCATAAACTTATCGAGTTTAATCTTAAAGCCAGATAGATCTTTTGCCCCCACTGCTTCCCTTGGAAGGCTGTTCCAAAACTTCGCTCCTCTGATGGTTAGAAACCTTCGTCTAATTTCAAGTCTAAACTTCCCAATGACCAGTTTATATCCATTTGTTCTTGTGTCTACATTGGTATTGAGCTTAAATAATTCTCCCTCTCCGGTATTTATCCCTCTAATATATTTATAGAGAACAATTATATCTCCCCTCAACCTTCTTTTAGTTAGGCTAAACAAGCCAAGCTCCTTGAGTCTCCTTTCATAAGACAAGTTTCCATTCCTCGGATCATCCTAGTAGCCCTTCTCTGTACCTGTTCCAGTTTGAATTCATCCCTCTTAAACATGGGAGACCAGAACTGCACACTGTATTCCAGGTGAGGTCTCTCCAGTGCCTTGTATAACGGTATTAAAACCTCCTTATCTCTACTGGAAATACTTCTCCTGATGCATCCCAAGACCGCATTAGCTTTTTTCACGGCGATATCACATTGGCAGCTCATAGTCATCCTATGATCAACCAATACTCCAAGGTCCTTTTCCTCCTCTGTTACTTCTAATTGATGTGTCCCCAGCTTATAACTAAAATTCTTGTTATTAATCCCTAAATGCATGACCTTACACTTCTCACTATTAAATTTCATTCTATTACGATTACTCCAGTTTACAAGGTCATCCAGATCCTCCTGTTTGATATCCCGGTCCTTCTCCAAATTGGCAATACCTCCCAGCTTTGTATCATCCGCAAACTTTATTAGCATACTCCCACTTTTTGTGCCGAGGTCAGTAATAAAAAGATTAAATAAGATTGGTCCCAAAACTGATCCTTGAGGAACTCAACTGGTAACTTCCCTCCAGCTTGACAGTTCACCCCCTATAGTTTTGCAAATTTTAGCTTCCTTTGAAGCGTTTTTCTTTTAGTATCTTGTTTGTTTTTAGTTCACTGTGCCAAAGAAAAAAGAACAGGTTTGCTTTCTGCCAACCACGGTTGGGGGTAAGGGGGAGATGACACCCCTCAGCAAGAGTATGCTTGGCTCGCCATACTTCAAAAAGTACCTTCTCTGCAAAGAATCCATCCCAGTGATGGATAGACATTCACAGTGCATTCGCTGCCTTGGGGAAAAGCACAATCTACAAAAGTGTGGTTGGTGCCAGCAGTTAAATCCAGGTCCAGGAAGGACAGAGTTATGGCTTAAACTCCTGTCCATCGAGTCAGCCCTTCAACTGCCGGAGTCCCAGCGAGAGTTATCACTGCAACCTTCTACGTCGAAGGCAGGTGATCCCAAGGAGACGAGCCTCAAGACCACTAAGAAAAGATCTGAGAGTCCCCATAGCAAGCCCTGATCAAGCCAGAAACGATCTCTGGGTCCACTGATACCGACGGCAGTGAAGCCATCTAGAGCTGGTACAAGGGCATGTTTGGTACCAAACAGAGCAAGTCTGTCTGCCCAAAGACCCAATGGGCACAGGAAAAATAGTACCAGCACCGCAGGGGCATGAAAAGCATGAAAGATCTGCCCCAGGGAAGGCTACATTGACATGGTCATCAGCACTGACCCCAGTGTGCGTGGCACCAACTGACCATATGACTAGGTCTGCGTCTTCACTTCCGTCGGTACAAGCTTCTCTGCACTGACAACCACTCGCACCGACATCCGCACTGGCAGATTTCTGGTGTGCAACGGATCTCTTGGTGTCTGATGCACCGGACTCGCCCCTATTCAGTACTGGGGCTCCAGTGCCAGGCTCTCCCAGAGCATTGGACTCAATGACCTCTCCAGGCTGCACATCGTTTTTCTCCTCATCAGAATCAGATAGTGAGCAAGAGGACTTGGGTTCCTACCGCTCATCCTGCCCGCCATACGGGTCTCAATTTCTTCATGAACACCTGGCGTACTGCCCACCCAACCTCAGCTGCCATGGTACCAGCCCCCTGCCCTCTATAGCCATACTGGGACCCCTGGCAGGCTGAGGCAACAAGCTTTCTAGGCCCTTAGTGTGATATACCAACAGGCAAGGAGGTACCTCCTTCAGCTGTGGCGTCAGAGGGGTCAGAAACTCCTGAGCAACTGGGGGAGGAAGTTGAAGCTGAGGCAGAAAGGGAAGACACTCTTCAAGCTCGTTTCTTGTCCTCACCTGATGAGGCAGTGATGCCCCCCGCCATCATGGTAGATGATTTTAAATCATTATAGGACTTAGCTCAGAAGGTGGCAGAAGCCCCGCAAATACAGCTGCACCAAGTTACTGAGCCTCACCACAAACTGGTGGACATTCTGCACTCTTCCACCTCTGCCAGAGTGGCCCTTCCAGTTAATGAGGTGCTCCTGGATCCTGCCAGAGTTATATGGCAGATCCCTGCGTCCATCCACCAACATGTAAGCGGGCGAGCAAAAAGTATTATGCATGGAATTTTTATTTTCCTACCCCACCTCCAAATTCCATCACTGTGGATGTGCTCAATTCTAGTTTACCAGTTTAAATCCACCCCGTATGACCAAGACAGGAAACACTTGGACCTGTTTGGCAGAAAAGCATATTCATCAGCCACTCTTCAATTCCAGGTGTCTAATTACAAGGTCTTGTTGGCCAAATATGACTACCAGAACTATGTGGAACTAGGTTCCTTTATTGATCAGCTCCTGAACTCCGACAAAGACCAATTTATGGCAATAATTAACAAGGGCCAGCTGGTGGCAAAAAATCTGTCCAGTCTGCATTTGAATGTGTCACCGTGTCTGCCATGTCTATTTCTATGGCCACGGTTATGAGAAGGGCTTTGTGGCTAGTTGTTCTGCTCCCTAAAGAGGTCCAAACCATGGTGGAGGACCTTCCCTTTGAGGGAACTGATCTATTTGCTGAAAAGACAGATGTGTCTCTTCACATGTTGAAGGATTCTCGGGTGACCCTTTGTTCCCTAGGGATATACATGCTGGCCTATAAGAGAAAATGCAGTCTTCAGCTGCTGTTTACGCCCCAGTCATCACAGTACATGCCTCAATACTCGTCGCAGAGCTCTTGGGAGCCACAGAATAAGAAATCAAGGTTCCCCAAGCAAAAGCAATCAGGAACACAACTGACTTCATCTCAGCCCTCAACCTTGAAGCAGAAGTTTTTATGGGTTTGAGGTGCTTGTAGTACACTGTCCTTGCCACCTTACGGTGGGAAACCCCACCCCTCCTTTTGGAGACCGCCTTACACCGTTCCGCAGCACCTAGGAAGAGAGAACCTCCGACAAGTAGGTGTTGGAAATCATCCAGAATGGATATGCCATTCACCTCCTCCCTTCCCTCTCCCAAACACCCTTCCCTGTCCCTCTTCAGGGATCCATCTCCTGAGTCTACTATGTCAAGAGGTAAACAGTCTCCTCAGCGTAGGTGCTATAGAACCTGTGCCCGTACATCTCAGAGCCAAAGGCTTTGACTCTTGTTACTTCCTGATACCAAAGAAAAAGGGAGGACAGAAATTCAAGATGGTCACCCCATCAGTAATCATCCCAATTTGTTTTCGGCTCTTGACCTTCAAGACTCCTACCTCCACATTTTCTATCATACCAAATCACAGGCGTAAGCTCAGATTCATGCTGGGCCAGCACCACTACCAGTAAAGAGTATTCTCTTTCGGCCTCTCTCTGGCTCCTAGAGTGTTCTCCAAGGTCCTCTCGTAGTAGTGGCCCACTTACACTCTCAGGTCATAATGATTTATCACTACCTAGATGATTGCCTTCTCAGGGCATGGTCCTGCACAGAGGCCCAACAAGTCACTCAGACCACACAGGACATGTTTCTGAATTTGGGCCTACAGATCAATGAACAAAAATTGACCTTAACGCAGGCTCAAAGACTAGAATTCATTGGAGCTGACCTCGACTCCATTCAGGCGAGGGCACTCCTCCTATATCACAGATTTTTCAGTTTCTCCTCGTTGATGGAGACAATACAATCCAGTTCCCAAATCTCGCCCAGACGTTGCCTTCAGCTTCTGGGGCACATGACCGTGGGCACATCGGTTATTGCTCATGCCAGATTACACATGAGATGCCTCCAAGCACGGTTCGGTTCAGTTTACAGGCCGAATAAAGACAATATGGGCAACCTTTTATCAATGCCCACCAGCGTCAAGCAATAGGGCCCCAATCCCAATTGCAGCCTTTAAGTGCTTGTGTAACATTAATAAAGAAAACAGAAGAATTTGTGGAAGGATCCAGTAAACATCTGTATGGGAATCCCGTTTGCTCAGTCTTCCCCATCCCTTCTGACCACCAATGCATCCCTCATAGGATGGGGAGTGCATCTCAATGGTCACACAATACAGGGCAAATGGTCTCCAGGAGAGACGTGCCTCCACAAATACTTGCTTGAGCTCAGAGCAGTCGAAACGTGCACTCACTTCCTCCCACTAATCATGCATACAAAGGTCACGACGGACAACATGGCCTGCATGTACTACATAAACTGACAGGGAGGCACCAGATCTCATTCTCTGTGCATCTAAGCACTGAAGCTATGGAATTGGTGCCTCTCCCACAATATCCTAATATTAGCGGCCCACCTATCGGGAATACACAACCCGATAGCTGACAGTCTCAGCCACAAATTCCTGCAAGACCATGAATGGGAAATTGTCAGAATATGTTGTGTAGAATCGCAGACTATGTGGTACGCTGGTAATTGACTTGTTTGCTATTCATTAGAACAAGAAGTGTCCACAGTACTGCTCCAGGACGGATATTGGATGATGTTCATGGGAGCTGCTCTTCCCCTTCCTTGGGATAAGGGCTTTCTTTATGCCTCCTCCCCCTTCCCTCTATTGCTGAAAGTCCTGTTGAAGATGAAAAGGGAAAAAGCAAACATCATTCTGATCACCCCCACCTGGCCCAGGCAGATGTGGTACCCTTACCTGTCACAATTGGCATGTCCACCGATAACTCTACCAATCACTCCTTACCTCCTCTCGCAGAACAAGGGTCACACCCTCCACACCAATCTGCGAGTCCTTCAGCTCAAAGCATGGCTCCTTCATGGTTCCAGCACATAGAAACATCTTGTTCTGAGGAGGTGCTATTACATAATAGAAAGGCCACTACTCATCATATCTACCTTCAAAAATAGAAGAGGTTCCAGATCTGGTGCCAAACCAAGGATGTCACCCCTAATTCAGCCACAGGTGGTCCTAGACTACCTTAAAGAAATTGGGTCGCTCTGTTAGCTCGCTGAAGGTTCATTTAGCAGCAGTTGCAACCTTCCACCAGCAGGTAGAAGGCTACCCAATCTTCGACCACCCAATTACAAAGAGGTTTCTTAAAGGCATAGCAAACCACAACCCAGGCCCCCCACTCTCCAATGGGATCTCAATCTAGTGATAAAAGGACAGACTAGACCATTTGAACCCATGGCCTCTTGTTCACTAACTCACCTTTTCCGTCATCACTTCAGCCAGAAGGATAGGGGAGAGAGCAGCTTCGATGGTGCATCCCCCTTTTACTGTGTTCTTCCCTGACAAGGTCACATTCAGACCACATCCAAAGTTCAGCCCTAAAGTGACTTCTGCATTTCACATGAATCAACTTATTCAGCTTCAACATTTTATCCCAAACCACATGAGGACAACAGGTAAGCCATCCTTCATATGCTCGATGTGAGAAGAGCCTTGGCCTTCTATTTGGACAGAACAAAGACCTATAGAAAATCTCGGAGACTCTTCGTCTTTATTCTGGATAGATCAAAAGGTGCAGCTGTCTCAGCTCAGTGGCTTTCCACATGAGTTGCTGGCTGTATTAAACTCTGCTACCAATTGCATGGGGTAGTACCCCCATCTTCAATACGCACGCATTCCACAAGGCCAGTCTCCTCATCTTTCCCAAGGGTATCCCTATATCAGAGATCTGCAGAGTGCTACCTGGGCATCTGTGCATACCTCTGCAGAATATTATGCCATCCTGGGGAATTTGACTACAAGCGCTCAATTTGGTGCCACAGTACTGTCACCTCTATCAGAACTTGACTCCGAAGTCCCAGCCTCCAGCAGTGGGTACTGCTCAGGAGTCACCTACAGTGGAGCACCCATAGGGACATTACTCGAAGTTACTCACCTTGTGCAGTAATGATGGTTCTTCTAGATGTGTCTCCCTATGGGTGCTCCACGATCCACCCTCCTTCCCTCTACTTTGGAGCTTCATTGGTTGACTCTACGATAGAGAAGGAACAGAGAAGGAAGTCCCCATACACACCAGCTTGCCTCATGGCAGGCGGGAATTATGCATGTGCCGGCAGGATGGACTGCTATTGAAATGCTCCACTCAGCAGCACGAGTGTGCGCACACACCTTTAGTAGTGCACCCATAGGGGAACACATCTCAAAGAACCATTGTTACTGCACAAGGTGAGTAACTTTTTACACAGCTCATAATGACCAAGTTCAGAACATGACAAGCTTTCATCAAAGACCTTATGTGATGTATTTTTATACACAATAATATTGTATACAACCAGTTGCTTCAATTACTTATTCCTTCAGATTTAGAGCCCTGTTCTCCCTTTGCAGTGTCTGGATTTGGATTGTCACAACCGGCCAGCCTGATGATATGAGTAGGTGAATGCTTTTTCAACTCTGCTCTTTCTTCCACACTAAACATAGCAAGAAGAATCACTAGGCTTTGAATATTGCAGGGCAATATTTTATTTATCTTCAGATGTTCTTTGTTGCTGTTATCTCTAAAAGGGGGGGCCTGCTTAGTTGGGTTGATGAGGGTGCTGTGTCCTTGAACATGTATATTTGTAGAACAGATTAGTAGTTGCTTGGTTTCAGGAGCTCTGGCTTTTTGCAATGCAGTGTCTAGATCTCTCACTTGGCCACCTTCTTTAACACTGATGACTGCACAAGATCACATGGAGCAAAGTTAGTCACAGTGGAAAATGTCATTGTGCATATCTAATGCAGTAGCATCTTCTTCATGTCCACTTCTCTCTCCATATCCTTGCCCCCAATAAGAATAAATTATTGGCTACTGCATGTAACTGAAGTATACTTGTATTTTAAATGTGGCATAAAATCATAGAAATGTAGGGTTGGAAGGGAATTCAAAAACTTATCTAGTCCATTTCCCCCGCTCCCGACCTAAGAAAGGATTAAGTGTCCCTTATCCATCCCAGACAGATGTTTGTCTAACATGTTTTTTAAAAACCAAAGATGGGATCCCCCAGTGTCCCAAGGTAACCAGTTCCAATACTTAACTATGCTCACCGTTAGAAGTTTTTCCTAATATCTAACCTAAATCTCCCTTGTTGCAAACTAAGCCGATTACTTCTTGACTTGACTTATTTGGACATGGACAACAATCGATCGTCGTCCTGGGGGTTTTACAAATCTAAGAAGCTGGTATATACACAGGGACCAATGCAACCACCCCCGGAGTAGAGCAGAGCAGCTATTGTACATCATCACAAGTTCAAGAGAGGAAATGAAGAGGACTACTTTCATTGTGTCAAAATGAATCTCAAACTGTAGCTGTTGTTAATCTTCATCAAAGTCACTATCTTGATCAATCATCAGTGAACTGAAAGAAAGCATAAAGTAATTGCTGGTAAAATTTGCATGTGCCAAACTGGTGAATTAGGCAAATAAGAACAAGTCATTAGTATAGAGTGAGTAAGCTTAAGTACAAACAGTATACATTTAAATACACCTACATGCAAGGTCATACATCTAGGAACAAATACTATAGGTCATTCTTATGGGATGGGGAACTGTATCGTGGGAAGCTGTGACTCTGAAACAGACCTAGAGGTTGTGGTGGAAACCAGCTGAACATGATAGAATTCAAGATCCTATGAATCATAGAATATCAGGGTTGGAAGGGACTTCAGGAGGTCATCTAGTCCAACCCCCTGCTCAAAGCAGGACCAATCCCCAACTAAATCATCCCAGCTAGGGCTTTGTCAAGCCTGACCTTAAAAATATCTAAGGAAGGAGATTCCAAACTGAGGGCTGCCGTGAAGCTCCAAGGCGAGCAAATCCGCCAATAAGCACAAGACCCACCAAAGTAGAGGAAGAACTTTGTCACATTATGTTTGATGCAATAGAGAAGGGAGAGCACATGGAGAGTTGCAGAGAGGGGGGTGACATGGTCAAAGTGACAGGTCAGGAAAATGATCTTTACAGCATTGAGAATGGAATATGAGCAGGGAAAGACTGCATTTGTCAAGGCTTGAGAGAGGGGTGTTGCAGTAATCAAGATGTAAGATGATAGGAGCCTGCATGGGTTTTAGGGGTGGGGATGGATAGGAAAGGCCGTATCTTTGATATGTTCTGCAGAAAGAATCTGCAAGACTTAGGCCTGGACTACACGACAGAGTAATGTCAGTGTAAGCTGCCTTACGTCGACCTAACTCTGTAAGCATCTACACTATAACGTTTCTCCTGCAGATGTAAGTCACCCACTACACTGACCTAACAACTCGACCTCCACAAGAGGCCCAGCGCTTAGGTCAAAGTAGTTGGGTCGATGCAGTGTTGACATTGTAATGACTGTTCCAGCTGTTACCCCTGGCAACCGACAGACCGAGCCCTGCCACTCAGGGCAGACAGCCAGAGCCCCTCCACCTGGGGAGCCCCAGGGAGTGCAGCGCTGGCTGTCAATCCTGGGTGGCAGGGCTCCAAGCTGTCAGTGCCCCATAATTAGGGTTGCCAACTTTCCAATTGCAGAAAATCGAACACCCTCTGCCCCACCCCTTCTCTGGGGCCCTGCCCCCTGCTCACTCCATTCCCCCCTCCCCTGGCTCATTCGAGCATTTTCTGGGGCAGGGGGTTGGGGACCGGGATGGGGTGCAGGCTCCAGCTGGGGGTGTGGGCTCTGGGGTGGGGCTGGGGATGAGGGGTTTGGGGTGCGGGAGGGGGCTCCAGGCTGAGGCAGGGCGTTAGAGTGTGGGAGGGAGTTTGGGTGTAGGAGGGGGCTCAGGGCTGGTACAGGGGGTTGGTTGTGGGGTGCAGGCTCTGGGTGGAGCTTATGTCAGGTGGCTCCCTGCAAGCAGCCGGTATGTCCCTATGATTCCTAGGTGGAGACGGGGCCAGGCAGCTCTGTACACTGCCCCCATCCACGGGCATCACCCCCGCAGCTCCCACTGGATGCAGTTCCTGGCCAATGGGAGCTGCGGAGCTGCCGGTCGGGGCGGGAGCAGCATGTGGAGCCCCCCTGGCCGCCTGTGCACCTAGGGGCTGCAGGAACATACTGGCCACATCAGGAAGCCGTGCAGAGCCAGGCAGGGAAACTGCCAGCCCTGCTGCATCACCGACCGGACTTTTAATGGCTCGGTCAGTGGTGGTTAACCACGGGTGGGGAGATGGGGGAGTTCAGGGAAATCCCTGAGGTTTCAGATTACCCACATCACATGGGGCTTTAAGTAAAAACATCAACTCTCACAAGACTTGTGATAAAATACAAAGAATTGGCAACACTGCTATTTATTTATGCTAATTTCCTTATTAAATTAGTCTTTAGGGCCCCAATTCTGCAAATACTTAAAGCAAGGATTAGCTTTGCTCATGCGAGTAAAGCAACTGAGTTACCTGGAACTAATCCCACAATTACTCTCTTACAGAAGAGTTTCTAGGATCAGACCCACACAGTGAAACTCACCTCTGTGCAGAGGAGGCAGCACAAGGCTGAGGCCTCAGTTCTCTCCCTCTAGGCCTAGGCACTTCTCTGGTCTGAAGCAGGACTTAAGTGGTGCCTAGGTCTGGTGCTAGCCCCTCTACACAGGGTAAGAATTTCACCCTCCATATTCCTGGGTCCCAGTCAGTCCTGCTCTCTGAGGCCTTTGGGGCTGCAATATGTGGTTTGGGCACAAGTCCCTGGACAGTTGGTAAAATCCATTAGCAGGTCCTTGGGGTGGTAACTGGTAGCTGCTCACATCAGGAAGGCGAGGGCCTACTGGCCCTGTTATTATTAGTGTCAGTTGACCTAGGAATGTGTCTCTGTAGTTTTTTGCCCATGCACTTGCAGGTCACAACACTTTTATACACTGTTATATAACAGCTTTCCTTTGAGGAAGGGTTGTTTCGCCATGACGGCTGGAGCAGACATTCAGGACAAAGGGCGCATCGGAGCTAGGAATGTTCCCTTGAGTGGGGTTTAATAGGTCTGAGACAGCTCTGGACTGGGCAGGTCTGCAATGTCAATGGCACATATTTGATCATTATCCTATGAAGATCTGCTCCACAGCTATGCAGTTTATGCATTATGGTCCCACACAATAAACTGTGTGTATAGAACCACAACAGTGAGGGTTGTTAAAGTGACAGCAATGGCGTCACCTATCCCATCACCACTACTAACCCCAACAGTTAAAAAAAATCCTGAGTCAGACCCCCCCCCCTCCCAAAAAAAAATCCTGAGACTGGCTTCAGAATAATGAGATCTCTTAAAAAATAATAAATGTGGGGTATTTTGTCTTCTGAGTTTTGAGCCTTTAAGGTGCACGTGGGTCATGTTTTCAGGCTATTCTCTGCAGCCACAATAGCTTAGAAAATTACTTTAAAAATAAAAGCAGAGATTCTCATTAAATCAATTGACTCCTGGAGCGGGGGTTTGAAGAAAAACACCAAATAGCACAAAACTCATCATGAAATTGTGAGAGTTGGCAACACTGTAAAACTAAGGACTTAAAGAAAATAAGAACATCATAAATCTTAGACTGTGCACATAAACAGAAACATGTTATTCTTATTAACTCTAAATAAGGCAGATTTCAGCCCAGTACAACATTCTCCTTCATTCTGATCCATGAGTTGTTCTGGGGGTTTTTTAATGTATAATTTTTCTTATTCTGATTTCAGGATCTAATTATGTTATTATAAAAGATACAGCTAATAAATGTTAAATGATACAATATTCTTGTCCTAACAGATAAAAGAGGAAATGATCACAGAACTAAAAATTAATGGTACCTTAGGTTCAAGCGATCATGACTTGACCATATTTATAATGTGCTGTGATGCTATCTCACAGGTTGCCAGCAGGTTAATTCACTCGCATGCTAACAGAAATCAAAGGAATGTTAAAAGATCATGGTGTGTTCAAACTAATTCACTTGTAAAATGTAACTGTATTGTTAAGATGGACTATATGCTGTTGTTTATTTGCTATTATGCATGCCCTGTAATAAATAACCCTAGATCAAAAGGTATGTTAGAATAAGGATAAGAATTTACTTAGTGGGCAGAACTTCATGAATACTAATGAAGGATACTTGTATTGTTCCCACTTATCCATCCCTATTGTAATGAATGGCCAGGAATTACATTATGTATATCACTGTAACTGGATTACTTGTGGATGCATAGGAAGTAGAATGAAAAGGAGTACTTGTGGCACCTTAGAGACTAACCAATTTATTTGAGCATAAGCTTTCGTGAGCTACAGTTCACTTCATCATTGCATCCGATGAAGTGAGCTGTAGCTCACGAAAGCTTTGCTCAAATAAATTGGTTAGTCTCTAAGGTGCCACAAGTACTCCTTTTCTTTTTGCGAATACAGACTAACACGGCTGTTACTCTGAAACCTAGGAAGTAGAATGTTAACTTCAAAGCAAAGGTTGTTTTGTGTTCAACAATGGACATTCACAGCTCAATTGACAGCTGCTACTCTCAAAACCCATGTGGGTCAAAATGCTTGTTAGCTTGCCTTAAGTGAGCAGAATCTATAAATACCGATTCAAGGGAATGATCCTGCATCTCTGGCCTGATGAATTCTGACAGGGTGGAATTCTGAGCAATTGGATCGAGATCCCTAGAGCCATTCTGGGTAACCCTGAGAGACTAATGGAAATCAGCAAATTACTACACCCCTGCTGTCACATTGGCCTTACAAACGTTGATTCACCTGTGATGTGATTTGCCTGCTTTACCTACTCAATAACTCTAAAAAAAAAAAAAAAGAAAAGGAGTACTTGTGGCACCTTAGAGACTAACAAATTTATTTATTTCAGTCTCTAAGGTACCACAAGTCCTCCTTTTCTTTTTGCAGATACAGACTAACACGGCTGCTACTCTGAAACCTGTCAATAACTCTAATTTCCTTTTCTTAGCTAATAAATCTTTAGTTAGTTTACTAGAGATCTGGACTATACTTGACCTAGAGTCAGTGACTGGCCTTTTGGGTCTGGAGGAACCTGATGTGTGCTGAGTTTTGGTTTTAATAACCTTTTATCATTAAGGTGATCGCTACCAGCGGCATATTAACGCCTAGGCCAGCAAATTTGCAGGGGCGGAATATTTGTAAGAGCAGCCAGAGGCGCCAATTTCCCCTGGCACCAGTGGGTCCTCACGCCCCCCCCAGGCCCCACCCCAACTCCACCCCCTGCTCCTATCGGTCCCCTTCCCCAAATCCCCGCCCTGGCCCCGTCTCCTCCCCTGAGCGTGCCACGTTCCCCCCTCTTCCCCTCTCCCTCCCAGCCGCACGAAGCTGTTTCGCGCACGAGCGCTGGCAGGGAGTGGGGAGAAGCAGCACCCGGCAGCGTGCTCAGGAGAGGAGGCTGAGTCGGAGCGGAGATGAGCTGGGGCAGGAGGGGTGCCAGCGGGGGGGGAGGGGGCTGCAATTATTTCAGGGCCTAGGGGCGGCAAAATCATTAATCCGCCACTGATGGCTACACTTGCAGATGTTGCGCGCCAGGAGTTAAAGTAGCCCTCGGAGACAGCAGCAGGGAAAGCGCTGCTGTGTGTTCACACTTGCTCCTTGTGACTGTGGAGCATGTCCACATTAGCAGCTCTTGCAATGCCACAGAGAGCAGTGCATTGTGGTAGCTATCCCAGTGTGGAAGTGGCTGCAGCATGCTTTGGAAAGGGTTTGCAATGCCTAATGGGGCAGGCACAGCATCACATGATGCAGGTTTCCCAATCCCATTGTTCCAGGGGCATCCTACTAGATTGCCAGCTGTTTTTGAAATGAGGGGGCAGGGAGCGTGTTGTGTGTATGTGTGGGGAGAGACTGTGTTTTGGGGGGCAGTGTGTCAGCATGCTGTCTTGTAAGTTCAGACAGCAGCAGGGGGAAACCCGACATCAGCCCCCACCCCACCGCCCCCCCCTCGCTGTCTGCTGTTTTCTGACAGTCTGACCTGAGAATGGCACTCAGCTGTGACCCATTTTATGCACCGTGACATGTGCATACAGAATAAAGTCCACACCAGTAATACATGCATACAAATAGGGTAATCACATTCAGCAAGCAATAACCTTTCCAGTGACACCTCACATACCCTATCTTGCATAAAATACATCATAATTATATCATACTAATATCACTATCGAGAACATGGGGTGCGGTGTCACAACCTCCACTTCCAGCCTTGCAGAAGCACAGCTTCCACCTGGGGAGGCACAGGAGATTCCAGTTCAACCTCCTTTGCATTCCTACTCCTTATCGCCTGATGAGGCGGTGGTCTCTGGGGTGTCCTCACCTCTTCAGGAGTTCCTAAAGAGGGTTACTTCCTCTCAGGAAATCCAGGTCGAGGTAGCGCAAGGGAGTTCCCATAGGCTGGTGGATATACTGGGGTCAACACGCCCTTCCCGCACAGCTCTACCCATAGATGAAGCCATATTAGAGCCCATAAGATTACTGTGGCAAACACCATCATCTCTGCTGTAAGGAACTGCCTCTGGGACACATGACCTCCTGCACATGTCATCTGGCATGCCAGACTTCATTTCAGAAAGTTGTAGGGCTGGTTAAAGTCAGTGTAAGGCTGGTTAAAGTCAGTCACTCTCTGGCTGATCACCCACTGGACATGCTCATTCCAATGTCTGGACAGGTTATATCCCCAAATGGCAAATCCTTTCTCTTCTTGGGATTTGAATATGGTGTTACTAAAGTTGAGGGCTCCACCCTTTGAACCGTTGGCTACCTGATCTTTACTTCACCTATCCATGAAAGTAGCATTTTTGGTATCGATTACCTCTGTGAGAAGAGTGGGGAAAAATACAAGTATTGGTACCCTTCTTACACAGTCTTTTCTAACGAGCAAAGTTTACTAACATCCTGAGCCAAAGTTTCTGACTAAAGTGATGTCTAAATTCCACCTCAATCAAGTTTACCAGCTTTCTTTCCTAAAGTCTTATAAAGGTGGAGAAAGACTCCTTACCTTGGATGTCAGAAAAACATTAGCTTTTTACTTGGACAGAACCAGATTGTTTAGATTGTCATCTGAATTGTTCATAGTGTTGCAGACAGGATCAAGCGCCTTCCAGTTTCTATTCAGAGGGTCCACTCATGGATTTCCTTCTGTAAGCATATGTGCTATGACATTACCAACGTAACCCTGCCCGGAAGGGTGATCAACAAGATCTCAACCAACTTTTGCAGCTTTTCTAGCCCAAGTGCCTATAACAGACATTTGTAAGGCTGCAACTTTGTCATCGGTACACACCTTCACGATTCATTCAGCACTTCAGAAACAATGCCAAGTTCAGATGAGTAGTCCTTCAGGTAGACTCAAACCCATCTTTGGATTGAACTATTTGAGTCAACTTGAAGTGGAATGGACAGTGCAATCACTTGAAGAACGGTTCCTAGCCTGTTCTGTAACTGTTGTTCTTCGGGATGTGCTGCACATGTCCACTCCAGGACCTGCCATTCTTCCCCTTTATATTGGAGTCTGTCCAATAGGAAGGAACTGAGAGGGGTTGGAGGTGACTCCGCCTGTTATGCAGAGCACAGCAGCTCAAGGCTGCAGATGGTGTGTGCATGCCACCACGAGGGGTGCCACTAAAGGAAAAATCTCTCACTGGTGCACACAAACCTGAAGTGGAACTGACATGTGCAACATCTAGAGGAACAACAGTTACAGAACAGGTTAGTAACTGTTTTACTGACTGCCCAAGAACTAGGTTAATGAATAGCTAAGTATGAGCGGCACTGCCTCACACCTTGGCCTATGGATTCCCTCTGGAACACCACCTGCACTTCTCTCTGCCCTGTAACACTGTCATGTCTGATACCAGACCGCTAGAAATCCCCATGGCAACAATAGATCATAGTGCTCCTCTGCCTGCAGAATCCACATAACTCATCACAGAAACAAGGCTGCATGATCCTTCCGATTACAGAGACACCTCCATCCTATCACATTGGAAGCTGTAGGAACCCACTGTAAGTAATTCCTGATCCAGTCCATAGAGCTGTCCCTAAAACAGTGCAAGGCAGTGGGCATGCAAGCAGATGAATGAAAGAATATAATTATATGGGACACACCATGGCACATATGATAAATGTCTTCACAGCAGAGTAAACTGATATTATCTACACCTGAGTTAACTCCTCTGGAGTTAGCCCAGCTCAAGTAAATACAGCCACACTATGAAATACTACTTGAGCTGCACAGAGGGACTCTGTTAGCAGCTGACAAGCTGTGCTAACTTGAACAGTATAGCCCACATCCCTGACTGGGCAGCCAACTGGAGTTAAAAGCAGCACCACCCTTAAGATGTTTTGTATAAGGATGGGACTTGAGTTGGGGCATATTGTAGTGATCTTGAAGGCCTGAAGAGTTAAGGTGACTATAAACTCTCTCACTATCCAACATCACATGGTAGATAGATTTGGGGGTGGGGGAGTTCTACAGAGACCTTAGTTTACTCGGCAAACACCCAAAAGCATTCATTCTAAAACTGAAAGTGTATTGATAGAACACAAGAAATTAAAACGAGCATTTATATTGAAATAGAAACAATCAAATCCTTTAAAGTCTCTTATTGGGAGCCAAAGTATTAGAGACTTATTTTCAGAATAACCTTTTGTTGGTTAGAAGAGTTAATTTTACTTCCAGTCCTGCTGTGTAAAGGGTATTTACTTCTCCTGTTTCTAAGACAGACAGGCTCAAGGTGGAGGAGAGAGCAGGAGAAAGGTGGGGGAATACAGATTTTATTGATATCTTTGGAATACTACCACACTACACTATCAGAGGCTCGTTCACCTGCACATCCACCAATGTGATATATGCCATCATGTGCCAGCTATGCCCCTCTGCCATGTACATTTGTCAAACTGGACAGTCTCTACGTAAAAGAATAAATGGACACAAATCAGATGTCAAGAATTATAACATTCATAAACCAGTCGGAGAACACTTCAATCTCTCTGGTCACGCAATTACAGACATGAAGGTCGCTATCTTACAACAAAAAAACTTCAAATCCAGACTCCAGCGAGAAACTGCTGAATTGGAATTCATTTGCAAATTGGATACTATTAATTTAGGCTTAAATAGAGACTGGGAGTGGCTAAGTCATTATGCAAGGTAGCCTATTTCTCCTTGTTTTTTTCCTACCCCCCACCCCCCCAGACGTTCTGGTTAAACTTGGATTTATGCTGGAAATGGCCCACCTTCATTATCATACACATTGTAAGGAGAGTGATCACTTTAGATAAGCTATTACCAGCAGGAGAGTAGGGTGGGAGGAGGTATTGTTTCATGGTCTCTGTGTATATAATGTCTTCTGCAGTTTCCACAGTACGCATCCGATGAAGTGAGCTGTAGCTCACGAAAGCTTATGCTCAAATAAATTGGTTAGTCTCTAAGGTGCCACAAGTACTCCTTTTCTTTTTGCGAATACAGACTAACACGGCTGTTACTCTGAAACCTTTGGAATACTGGTCAATCATGAATGGATGCTTTGGCTGGCAGGTCAAGCTTAGCACTTTCTGCTTGGACTCTGTTCATGCTCTAATTGGGGGCAATTGGATTCTTGCTCCTTAGACAAGGCACAGTTGTGGTCATCTCATCTCACTACATTAATACAAAAAGCTGAGAGAACGAGTGAGGGGATAGGACAAAAGAGGGAGGGAAAAAAGCGACACAACAAGGGAAGGGGAAACAATACAGGATCTACCAGCCCTGCAAAGACATGTAAGACAGTCCCACTGATGGGCTGAGGAGGGGATGTCGTGATTGTGTGGTGACTTTCAGCACTCATAGGTGAAAACAAAATTCCTTCAACAAGAACAAGGCCAGCTGGCCTCCTCCCTCCGCCCCCCCAGGAAATCATTAGCCTGGTCTGCTCTGTCTGACTTAAGCTTGAGGAAGCTAAGTCAAGATGAGTTGCAATGCTGGCAGACTGGGGGAAGAGCTGAGGGGAGAAAACTATTTTTTCCCCAAAGTCTCTTTTTAGGAACCCCAAAAAGGAATAGAAGTAGGTGGCATATTTTATCCTCATTAATTTGTCCATCATTTAAATGCATTGCTGTAAGGCCAAACTTGGCATAGGTACCTTTGTTTCCATATTTTCTTGTTTACTAAGTATGATCTGGCATAGTCCTTGAATTATATCAGTAAGCCCTTGTTGTTTGGACTACTAGTTTCTCTGTTGGGTTTTCTTGCATCTGCTATAATATTTGTCATTGTAAACAACTTGACCTATTGTTCAAGGTATTGTAACTTATGAACTTTCACATACTTTTTACAATTGAGCTCATGGCAACTTTGTAGGTCCAATAATCATAACAGGCAACACTTGAATTTAACTTGAATTAACTCTGCAGCAAAGACAAGCCCTTAGACATTCCCCATGTCTCCTAATTACAGGGCAGTCCTGACTGAACCATACTTACAGTATAGCCCTAGTGGCGTTTTCAAGCTCCACGAGCAGAGTCAAGGTTGGGTGAGGGCTGCTATGCACCTTACCTCTTTATTTTCTGGTTTTCAGAGATTTAAATCTAGTTGCACTCAACATTCTAGATGGGTACAAGGCACTGCCAGCCAACCATAACTCCTTATTAACCAAAGTTCCGGGTAGTGAATGGAGATCAGATCTCTGCTCCCAATTCTGTCCCATATTTCCTCTATAACCTTTTCCAAGTCACTTACATTCCCTGTCCTTTGGTTCCCCCACCTGGAAAACAGGCCCATACACATTACCCTGGACCAAAGGGTGTTTGGGTGGTGAACACAGCAGGAGAAATCATTGCACCAGATCCTAGAGCCTCCTTTCACTTTGAAATATCCTGTGTGGTTCACAGGCCAATGGTAGAAATATCCCCAGCACCAAGGGTGCTTCTCCATCAGCTTTGTTGCATCTAGTTTTTAAACAGCAATTCCTGAGACATTGGATTATTCCTGCCTTTGAAAATTGTCTCCGGTTTGAGCCAACTATCAATCCCACTGTAAGGGTGTCGTGGCTTGGTCATGGGCATTCAGACCTTGTAGTCAGTGTCAAAGTCTGCAGCCAGGAGACAGGAGTCAAGAGCCAACTGGGTCAGGATTTCGGGAGGTCAGAAGCAGGAGACAAACTGGAGATCAGAACCACAAGTTGGGAACCACAGTCAGGTCAGGTCAAGCTGCCAGGGGGTCAGAGACAGGAAACAAGCTGGAGGCCAGGAACCTCAAGTCAGATGCCAGGAGTCAAGCCAGGATATCAGGCAGCATGGGTGGGAAGCACAAGGCGCACAGTCCAGAGCAGGGTGAAGCCCGGTTGTTCAGACAGCTTCCTGTTCCTGCTGCTGGCTTAAGCAGGGCCAGTCGGCCAATTAGGCGCTCTGGGGCTCCACCAATCAGACATCAGAGATGGAGCCTCACACTGGAGCTGGGCTTGGAGTGTGGCTGCTCCTATGGACTCGAGTTTGAGACCGGTGGTTCATGACCCATGGGGTGTTTCCACAATTTTCATCATTATCTTCAGAACTCCTTTGTTTGTCAACAAGCGGGAGCCCTAAAGTAAGGGGGAAGCCCCTTGTCCTCTGCTTCTTGGCTTGGGAGACCTCCCGCCTCAGAGCTCGCCTGTTACAGAAGTGCTCTCTATATGTATATAAGTAAATAGTGAGTTCAGATACCAGTAGATGGCATTCAGTAGATGAGGTGCAGGCTCCAGGCAGCACTGACCTCAGGTAGCTCCCAGGAAGCAGCATCATGTCTCTCCAGCTCCTAGGCACAGGGGCAGCCAGGGAGCTGCGCAAGCGCCGCCCCCGCAGCTCCCACTGGCTGTGGTTCCCTGCCAATGGGAGCTGCAGAGCTGGTTCTCTGGTGGAGCCTGCGCCGCTGGCAGGGGCAGCACGCGGAGACCTCCTGGCCGCCCCTGCACCTAGAAACCAGAGGGACACACCAGGTGCTTCTGGGAGCCCTCTGCTGCAGCCGACCAAACTTTTAGCAGCCCAGTCAGCGGTGCTGACCAGAGCTGCCAGGATCCCTTTTCGACCGTGCGTTCCGGTCGAAAATCGGATGCTTGGCCACCCTATCTCTGGTTGGCTCAGCTCTCAGAGGGTGCGTAGGGTATGGCGTCCCAAGTGGGTTGCCAATAATGAAAACTTCCTACACAGCCTCAGAAACAGATACTAAGCATGTCAGATAACTACCACTCCTTGTTCTGGGAATTTCTGGGTCCACCTAGCTGAGGTGCCTGCTCTCCGGACATGTGCAAATGGAGAAAAATTTTAGGCCCTGTTGAACTGGGAAGGACTCAGACTGGTGATCTTCTGGAGAAAGTCTCTCCCTTTAGCCATCCAGTCCTCTGCTGAGTGTTAATTTAAGATTGGGGTCCCATAGTTATACAGACAATATAGTAATCAAAAGCCTGTTACAAGAATGATAATGCTGGAAAGTCAACCATTCAGAAGTTTGAAAATGCCAGAATTGAGTTTACCCAGGGAACTCTAGGGATGAATTTCCCTACTGCCTGCAATTCAACCCCTCCTCTGCCTCCTGCTTGGGATCTGGGAGCCACAGTTAATGCTGTGGTAGAGATTTCCCGATGCACTTCTCTCCCCACCCCCACCACACATGGCCGCAGACAGCCAATAGTTAATGCCATAGCTGTGGATAGCTATAAGAGGCCACATATTAAAGGTCTCCTGCTCAGATTGGCAAACACATAGCAGTGTCTCCATTTCTTCCTCCTGAACACAGGCACAGAACTTGAGCCCGACCTTCCCGGTGGCATGACTGTGTTTGCACTTGAGGATCAGGGGTACAGCTGATCCTGTGAAAGATCATGGATCATTTTAGGGAGACAGACCAAACAGCTGAAGTCCTTCAAAACAGTTATTAGACCCAAGATGTTAGGGACCAGATTGTAGCCAGCTTGAGAGTGGATGTATAATGGCGAGGAGGAAAGGGAGTTCATGTTGTGCCCTCAATGTCGATCTCAGCCACACCTGCAGGCCTGCTCTCGGCAGCAGATGGGGCAATGGCTATCTCCACACTGGCCAGCAGAGGGCATGCTGTGCCTGGGCATGAGAAAGAGGAGTGGGTATTGTTGCCAACGCTCCAGGATTGTCCTGGAGTCTCAAAGAATTAAAGATTAATATTTAATTAAAGATTTCGTCATGTGATGAAGCCTCCAGGAATACAGCCAACCAAAATTGGCAACCCCAGGAGTGTGTGCTCTCTGCCTTTGCATCTGGGCAGCACGGTCTGCTTGAATCACCGTGACTGCTGGGGCTCCTGATGGGGAAGTGAGGTGCCGCCCCATGCTCAGCACAGGGCTCTGGCTGACAGGATGCCTACACCAGACCTGAAAGGTGGAAACTTCGCAGCGCAGCCATGGTGGCACAAGAAGCAAGCTTCCTCAAGTACAATCCTGTCTGAAATTGTAGGTACATCCTCAGGACAGCTAGCCCCTACTGCCACCTGAGCTACACTGCTCAATCAGCACTAATGCAAGTATGTCTCCTTCAGCTGGAAATGACATTTTCCAGCTCTGGTGTAGACATACCCTGAGAGGTGTGAGCAGGGCCGGATTAACTTTTTGTGGGCCCGGCGTCAAACATATTTGTGGGCCCCCATTGGGGAAATAGGACATGTGATGGGGGGGGTCCACAGAGCGAAGGGCCGGTTGGGGGCAATGAGGCACAGTGCAGCGGGAGTGGCCCCACTCAGCCCAGCACAAGTGCACCGTTTACAAACCCACAACTGCTCGACATATACTGGCCTGCCCAGCCCTGCCAGCATGCCCCTTCCACACTGCCCCCCTGCCCAGTGCCCTGCCCTTATGCCCAGCATCCCCTCACCCAGAGACTTTCCCCACGGATCCCTATGCCCAATGCCCCCGGACCTGCTATGCCAGCAGCGCCTGCCCAGAGACCCCTCCCGCTGACCTCCCACCACAACTGCACAGCACTCTGCACACCATACCTCCTGCCTAACTCCCTCACCATATTCCTGAGGGAATTCTGCATCAAGTTCTGTGCATATTTTAAAATTCTGCAATTTTTTTTTTTTTTTTACAATAAATAAATGTGGAAGCTCCACCATGGCAGTGGGGAGCACAGGCCACTGCAGTGAGAGAATACCCTGCAGCCTCCCCCACCCCCCTGGGACAGCGACTTGGCAGCGAGGCTTAACCTGACCCTGACACAGCACAAGGGCCATGCCTGCCCCACCCTGGCGCCCTGCTCCTTTTGCATCAGGCAACCAGATGTGGGCAGACAGGCTCAGCCTGGCAGCAGGATCCAAGTTCAGAGGGACTTAGTGTGTGTGTGGGGGGGATCCACATGGGGGTAAGAGTGTTCTGTGTGGGGCAGTCTGGGTGTGGGCAGCTCAGTGGGGGATCTGGATGCACAGGGAGGTTCCAGGTGCAGGGGCAATGGAAGTCTGCAGTGGTGCTAAGTGAAAGTGGTTGGAGCTCGGGGGTGGGGTGTGTGTGTGGGTGCAGGGGAGGTGGGTTTCATTTAGGTTGGGGTCCATGTGTAGGTAGTTGGGGCTCAATGGGGAGGTGTATCAGGGTGGTACAGATGCAGAGGGCTTGTCAGGGTGAGGGTTTGATGGGCCTGCTTAACAGGGGAGCCCCAGCTGCTGCCAAGGGGATCCACATGCTGGGGCCTCACTTCCCCTATCCCCTTCTCTTCCCCATCCCATCATAGTACTGACTTTTGGTTTTGCCAGTGAGTGATTAAGGCACAGGCCTGGGGGCCAGGTGTTCTGGGTTTGGTTCTCTGCTCTGCCACAGACTCCCTGCTTAGCCTTGGGAAAGTCACTTCACCTCTGGATCCCACCCTAGATCCCCAGCCCTAGATCCCACCTGCCAAATGGGGCTAATGCTGACCTTGCCTCTTAAGTTAAATCCATTCATGGCTGTGTCATGATGGGGGAAATGAACATACCAAGGTTGGTAGATTTGGGCCAAACTTCTCCACAGCCTGAGAATGAGAGCCAGCTCCACATAGGGGGAATTGGGAGAGAGAGGGGCTCAGGCCAGCTCTGCATAGAGGGGGCTTGGGGCTTCAGCCCTGCAGCTTCTGCCACTAGGGCAGCTGGGGGCTTCAGCCCTGCAGCTCCTGCCGGGGTCGGGGCTTCTCCTTCCCCTAAACCACCACTGTACCCACCAGCCCTAGGCAAGCTGGCCTCACTTGGGTCACCTGATGGCTGCTGTGGGTGGAGTGGAGGAAGAAACCCTACAGGTGGATGCCATGGCCACCAGCCCAAGAGGTGCGGGGCGGTTCCGGTGAGCAGGGACAGGGACTTCGGGGAAGAGGCGGGGAGGGGGTAGAGCAGGGGCAGGTCAGCTCCCAGCCAGGGCCCCTCCTGACTCTGGGCCCAGTGCCATAGCGCCATGGTAAACCCAGCACTGGGTGCGAGTAAGCCCTGGCTACCAGGGGCCGCAGCAATCTGGGGAGTGCTGCATACAAATCAATGAAGGGGCATTACACGATAGTAGTAGGGGGTCACGCCCACAGTGCCAGATTAGACGGATCTTTCTGCTAAAATGATCAGCAGTAAAACAGTTAACACAGACATTTTGCACCATTATCAGACTTCAGAGTGAACAGATACTGGGCAGACCAGAAAGTGGAAGGACTAACAATTCTCCAGAGCAAGTGATTCAACCAGCAGCATTGGGGGAAGAGAAATCTTCTCCCCATGCAGTGGATGATGCACTATTCACATGAGAGCTCTCCCCTCATCTCTTCGTGCAGCACACACCTTGCTGCAGGGACATGCCCCCTACCTGCACAATGCCCATCAACTTGCAGAAACCGCCTCCCTATGCAGCGCCCACCCAGCTGCAGAGAGCCGCCTTTCCCCTGCTTGCAATGACCAACGGGCTGAAGAGGCTCCCTCCCACCATCCGTGCAGTGACCGCCTGCTGCAGAGCTGCCCCTTCCCCCCGCCCCACGCGCGCCCCCCCCCGCGGCAGAGCTGCCCCTTCCCCCCCGCCCCCCCCCCGCGGCAGAGCTGCCCCTTCCCCCCCGCGTCCCCCCCCGCGGCAGAGCTGCCCCTTCCCCCCCGCCCCCCCGCGCGCGCCCCCCCCGCCCCCGAGCTGCCCTTCCCCCCCGCCCCCACGCGCGCGCGCGCGCCCCCCCCGCCCCCGAGCTGCCCTTCCCCCCCGCCCCCACGCGCGCGGCGCGCGCCCCCCCGCCCCCGAGCTGCCCTTCCCCCCCGCCCCCACGCGCGCGCGCGCGCCCCCCCCGCCCCCGAGCTGCCCTTCCCCCGCGCCCCCACGCGCGCGCGCGCGCCCCCCCCGCCCCCGAGCTGCCTTCCCCCCCGCCCCCACGCGCGCGCGCGCGCGCCCCCCCGCCCCCGAGCTGCCCTTCCCCCCCGCCCCCACGCGCGCGCGCGCGCCCCCCCGCCCCCGAGCTGCCCTTCCCTCCCCCCCCGCCCCCACGCGCGCCCCCCCGCCCCCGAGCTGCCCTTCCCCCCCGCCCCCACGCGCGCGCGCGCGCCCCCCCGCCCCCGAGCTGCCCTTCCCCCCGCCCCCACGCGCGCGCGCCCCCCCCCGCCCCCGAGCTGCCCTTCCCCCCGCCCCCACGCGCGCGCGCCCCCCCCCGCCCCCGAGCTGCCCTTCCCCCCGCCCCCACGCGCGCGCCCCCGAGCTGCCCTTCCCCCCCGCCCCCACGCGCGCGCCCCCGAGCTGCCCTTCCCCCCCGCCCCCACGCGCGCGCCCCCCCCCCCGCGGCAGAGCTGCCCCCACGCCCCACAACTGGCTACAGACCCCCAAGAGCGCCCTGCCTAGCAGCGCTCCCTTCCTCCCCAGTGCCGTGCAGCGCCCGCGCGCAGAGCGACCCGACCTCTCTCCCGCACGCCCCGGCCACGCCCGGCTCCTCCTTGGGCCCCGGGCTCCAGGGGCCGGGCTTAGGAAGCGGAGGGGGGGGGACACGCACGTCGCCGGCGCGGGGGGCGGAGGGGGCGTGGTCTGTTGCGCCGCGACGCAGAGCGTTGCGCGGTGAGGTCAGTGCGGCGCCGCTGTCGGTCCCTCCCGCTGCCCCTCGGTCTTTATCTGCCCCGCGGAGGCCCGCGCCCCAGCCTCCCCTCTCCACTGCGAGGCGGCGGAGACGCCTCCCCCCCTCCGGGCCCCACGGCACCCGGTCCGGCGGGAGGGTGGAGAGCGCGGCCTGCCCCTCCCCAGGTGAGAGCCGAGTTCGCGCGCGAGGGAAGCGGCTCCCTCGACTGGGGGGCGCGGTCGAGCGGAGGTGGGGGTGTCGGTATTCAACATCCTCGGTTACGTTGTTCTGATAGCGTAATCCGCATTGCGTAATGCGGCCGCTGCGTCAGGGAGGCTACTCAGTTTTCGTTGGGACGTCTGTCTCGGGCTGAGGCCTGCTGCTCAAACGTTGTATTCCGACCCGCTTTCCTCTTGGTGGTGGGGGTGGGGTGCTACGCTGTGTGCGTAGCTGTTGTGCCGTTCACGGCGCCCGCGTCCTGCAGCCAGCGATCTGCGTAGGTGGTGTAAGAGAACGGGAAGGGGATCGGCTTTTTCTGGTGTTTACGCATTTTGCGCATTTGGCGGCTGGTTAACCTGCAGAATGCTACGTGATGTGCGTAGCGGCGTCTCTGGCTCCCTTGCGCCGATTGCGGTGGGAAGCGGACTCAGGGCATAGGGCGCAGAGTTTGCGTGGGAGAGAGATTTGGCCCCATCTGTAGGCTACGCGATTTGCGCGGATAGGGCTTACCCCCGCGCGCGGACCGCGGTTTACGTACGTTGGGTGCGATTCCTCGTTGAGGACGGCTGTTCCCTGGAGAGGTAGGCGAAGCGGCTTTAGCGCTATTTGCGCAGCGACCTGAGTAGGCTGATGTTGTTTTTTTCGGCAGTGCGATGTTTGCGTAGGGTTGCTTGTCCTCTGGCGAGCGGGGAAAAGCTTTTTTGGTAGGCGGGCTGCCTGGGCGTGCGGCGCCGTTTGCGCTGGGGCCGTTGCGCCCCGCCGGGGGACGGGTAGCTCGGTACGCGGATTGCGCAGCGTACGGGAGCAGGGGCCCTGGGGCGGGGCGGCGGAGCTGATGGTACTTCCTGCCGCCGCCATTTTGTCATCTAGCCGGAGGAGGAAGCGGCGGCTCTTGAGTGGAGGCAGCGGCCCGGCCTGGCCCCGCGGCTTGCGGTGAGTGAGGCGGTCACGCACCCCACCCTCACGGGCTCTGCCCGCCTCGGCTCCTTTGTGGGTCACGCCCGCCCGGACCAGGCGGCCCCCGACACCGCCGGCAGGGCGTGGGATAGCCGCGTCTCTCCTCCGCGCCGTTAGGCCGGGCCGCCGCCACCCCCGCGGGGTGGATGCGGGTAGATCGGGCCCGGCTCCTCATGGCGCTGGGGCCCGGCCGCCCCCGAGCTGCCGGGCCGATCGCCGACACTTGGGGGGTCCTGGAGATGGGGCGGGCCGGGCCGGTCTCTGCGGAGGGCCGTGCGGGGGCAGGTCGCTGGGGAGGGAGCGGCGATGCTGGTGCAGCAGGAGGAGGCAGCTCGGCGTTAAACCTTGTTCGCTGTAACCGACTGATACAGCTCGCCCCGGCCTGCTGGCGCTTGGCTGTCCGGCAAGCAGCTGCTGATGGAAGGTCCTCTTAGAGATTGCACAGCAACTGCGGCGCTAGCAGAGTCCCGTAAACCGGATTGAGGCGCTGATTCCGGTTTAAATGTGCCTGATGGGAAGAGAGACTTCGAACAATGTGTGCTTTTGATGAACCTTGCCCCTTTTTTTTTTTTTTTTCCTTGAAAGAGCGGTAACCTGAATTCTGGTGCACTTCAGAGTATAAACTGGTGCTGTTTACTACACTGGCTCTTCAGATTTTGTCATTTTGCAGTGTAGAAAAACAAATGTTCTCTCTTGGTGTGAAAGACTCAAACAAGTGGTAGTTACTATACAGTGATTATAGAAACAGTGGAACTGACTATACTGTGTATTTGGTGGTACATTCTGTATAGAGAATTTCTTAAACTACTGGTTTTAATCTTAGATGTAGTGAATCTAAAAAAAAATTCAAAAGTGTGGTTTATTTGATGTGGACTGTCCATTTAGTGTAGGGAATAAAAGTGTGTTGACATAGCTGTTTATATATTGTGAACTAGATAACTTGACATAGCCAGTTACAACAATTTTGCATTTAACTTTTTTCTACAACTCTTCTCTTCCCCCCCCCCCCCCCCCCCCCCCCCCCCCCCCCCCCCCCCCGCCCATGGCAGGACTAAGTATTATCATTCTAGACGGTCCCTGACAGTGAGAATTCTGCTAATATGAAATTGTGTGGCTAATATTTTCTTCCTGCCTGCAGTGCTTTTCCCACTATGACTGATTTTTTTTTCCCCCCAAATTGTTATCTAGATTATAGAATGTACCTTGAGTGTAAATAGTCTGTTCAGAAACAGAACTTCCTATTAAGAAGGCTGGTTCATATTTTGGAAAGGAGAGTTGGTAGTATGAGAGGAAAAGGAAGCTGACCTCCCCACTCTGAACTCTAGGGTACAGATGTGGGGACCTGCATGAAAGACCCCCTAAGCTTATTTTACCAGCTGAGGTTAAAAACTTTCCCAAGGCACAAACTTTGCCTTGTTCTTGAACATTATGCTTCTACCACCAAGTGATTTAGACAAAGAACAGGGAAAGGACCACTTGGAGTCCCTAGTTCCCCACAGACCAACTTGGGTTTCTTAGGACCCTAAAAACCCAATCAGATTCTGAAAAAACCAGCACTTCATTAGAAGAACAAAACAAAGATAAAAGAAACACTCTGTAAGATTAGAATGGAAGATAATCTTACAGGCAGTCAGATTCAAAACATAGAGAATGCCTCTAGGCAAAACCTTAAGTTACAAAAAGACACAAAAACAGGAATACACATTCCCTCCAGCACAGTGAATTTACAAGCCGAAACAAAGAAAACCACATTTTCTAGCCAGATTACTTATGAACTTTACAGGAGTTGGAGGCCTTGCATCCTTGATCTGTTCCCAGCAAAGGTATCACACAGACAGACAAAAGCCTCCCCCCCACCAGATTTGAAAGTACCTTGTCCCCGCATTGGTCATTTTGGGTCAGGTGCCAGCGAGGTTACCTTAGCTTCTTAACCCTTTACAGGTGAAAGGATTTTGCCTCTGGCCAGGAGGGATTTTATAGCACTGTATACAGAAAGGTGGTTACCCTTCCCTTTATATTTATGACACCCCTACTGACTGTAGTGTGTGGAAGAGGGAAAACTGTTCTAACTTCTAATACTCACTAACAACCACACACCACACAACAAAACCACTAACCCAGGAACCTATCCTTGCAACAAAGCCCCGTTGTCAACTGTGTCCGCATATCTATTCAGGGGACACTATCATAGGGCTTAATCACATCAGCCACACTAATCAGAGGCTGGTTCACCTGCACATCTACCAATGTGATATATGCCATCATGTGCCAGCAATGCCCCTCTGCCATGTACATTGGTCAAACTGGACAGTCTCTACGTAAAAGAATAAATGGACACAAATCAGACGTCAAGAATTATAACATTCAAAAACCAGTCGGAGAACACTTCAGTCTCTTTGGTCACTTGATTACAGACCTAAAAGTGGCAATTCTTCAACAAAAAAACTTCAAAAACAGACTCCAATGAGAGATTGCTGAATTGGAATTAAATTGCAAACTGGGTACAATTAACTTAGGCTTGAATAAAGACTGGGAGTGGATGTGTCTTTACACAAAGTAAAACTATTTCCCCATGTTTATTCAACCCTCCCCCCCCTTCCTAACATGTTCTTGTCAACTGCTGGAAATGGCCCACCTTGATTATCACTACAAAAGGTTTTTTCCCCCCGAGCTCTCCTGCTGGTAATATCTCACCTTACCTGATCACTCTTGTTACAGTATGTATGGGAACACCCATTGTTTCATGTTCTTTGTGTATATAAATCTCCCCACTGTATTTTCCACTGCATGCATCCGATGAAGTGAGCTGTAGCTCACGAAAGCTTATGCTCAAATTTGTTAGTCTCTAAGGTGCCACAAGTAGAATCATAGAATATCAGGGTTGGAAGGGACCTCAGGAGGTCATCTAGTCCAACCCCCTGCTCAAAGCAGGACCAGTCCCCAACTAAATCATCCCAGCAAGGGCTTTGTCAAGCCGCACCTTAAAAACCTCTAAGGATGGAGATTCCACCACCTCCCTAGGTAATGCATTCCAGTGTTTCACCACACTCCTAGTGAAAAAGTTTTTCCTAATATCCAACCTAAATCTCCCCCATTGCAACTTGAGACCATTACTCCTTGTTCTGTCATCTGCTACCACTGAGAACAGTCTAGAGCCATCTTCTTTGGAACCCCCTTTCAGGTAGTTGAAAGCAGCTATCAAATCCCCCCTCATTCTTCTCTTCTGTAGACTAAACATCCCCACTTCCCTCAGCCTCTCCTCATAAGTCATGTGTTCCAGTCCCCTAATCATTTTTGTTGCTCTCCGCTGGACTCTTTCCAATTTTTCCACATCCTTCTTGTAGTGTGGGGCCCAAAACTGGACACAGTACTCCAGATGAGGCCTCACCAATGTCGAATAGAGGGGAACGATCACGTCCCTCGATCTGCTGGCAATGCCCCTACTTATACATCCCAAAATGCCATTGGCCTTCTTGGCAACAAGGGCACACTGTTGATTCATGTCCAGCTTCTCATCCATTGTAACCCCTAGGTCCTTTTCTGCAGAACTGCTGCCGAGCCATTCGGTCCCTAGTCTGTAGCGGTGCATAAGTACTCCTTTTCTTTTTGCGGATACAGACTAACGCTGCTGCTACTCTGAAACCTGTTCTAACTTCAGTTAGACATGACAACCAGAATTTGCCTATTGAATATGCTGTCATTGCATTGTGATTGACTAGTGAAGTCTACTTAAAAGATAACCAGAGAAGCCAGATCTACTTGCACTGTTGGTAGTGTGGCTAAAATTCCTCTCTCATAGCTAAAGCAAAAGTATTTCAGTAATATTTTTATATTTTCATAGTTCCATTAATTGTTTATATAAAATATGAAGATTATTTTGTTTGCTTATTTTTTAGTAACTTTTTTTCTTTTCCTGCTGCTTGTTAATAATGTAAAGCAAAACTATTGTCTGTCCTGGAACTGGATTGATGTCAAGAATGAGTCAGAATACAGCTTTATCTTCCTTTAAATACTACCAATGTTCACACTGTGTTCTTTACCTAAATAGTGCCGTATATCTTATCTTAAAATTAAAAATGGACAAAAATTAGGTGTCACTTAAATAGTTAACTTTCAATAAGCCTTGTTAAATCTTTTTTTTTTTTTTTGAGACTTTATTTCCGTGAAGTTCTTGTTTAGCAATGCTTCTGTAGAAAGTTGTTTTAATCTAAAGTTTTAGTGTCGTTCAGACTTATTGCACATTTTATAAAAACAGATTGGAGACTGGGAAAATAGCTGGAAAATGTAGGAAGTGCATGTGCTGTAGAATAGATCTTTGTTTGAAATGCATACTATACTGGGATGGAAAGAATTAAGCTGACAAATGCATGGCAAATGTTTACCAGACAGCCAAGATCATGAATAATCACCAGTGGTTGTTTATGACACTGTTATAGTATGGATAGATGGTTAGTGTTCTATTAGATGCATGTAAACTTAATTCTGCAGGCTACTTTGGATGTGGGGTTCTCTGTTGTATTTACAGAACATTTTTCATAAAAATAGAATAAAATGGTGGAGGGACTTTAAAAATCATTGATTTACACTAGCTTTGTAAAGCCCCAACTTAATTTGAAAATTTATGGTATGGCTTGCAATTTTAGGTTAAATTGATTATGAATTAAGTTTTATAAATGCTGGTTTTAAACTGTTCAGTGTCACTACGATAGGGTATTTTTGAACTTTACAAAACTGCTTCAGGCAAAAAACGAAAATTCCATCATACAAACACTTAAGCACTTCACTGCATGATTAGTTTGATTTCAGTAGCAGAAGTGCTTTCAGAATGGAGCCTTAATACTGTTTTTATTGAAAATTTATATTCATACGAAGTGGAATAAAATCTTCGTCACTATGAAAGTTGCGTCATTGTTAACCTTGAAAAGCTTAGTATTTCAAGATGTTAACAAAGTTGAAAATTTTGATTTTTTTATACATACAGTCTTGCAAAATGTTAATATCAGTAATGTAACATTTTAAACAATTACAGTTAATGAGCAAAGGTCAGAGTTGTTACTGTTGCATCCAGTTATTGAAATTCACAGAGGGGGTCTTGAAGTCATTCAAAAATAAAATGCTGAAAACAAAAATCAACTTTGAAGTTGTCCTGATGCAGTTTCTAATCTTTATGTGCACCAGGTGAAATGATGAAAATACTCATTCAGAGTTGACAGAACCCTTAGCAGTTAATTGACACTACTTTCATGATCATATACATGAGATTATCATTACTGGATAGCTGTTACAATACTCAACTGGTGAACATGACTTTTTTTAAATTGAGGCAGCTGGCTTGCAGTTCAACTATTGTTGGCAGAAAACCTACTTTCATCATAAACCTATTAATCTAAATAGTCAAGTGCAGGTGTTTGGTTCTGCTGCTGTGAGTGGAACCAGCACATGCAGAAATTGTTCATATATTTTAGAAAATAATGAGGACTTGCAATTAATGATAAAATGCATGTTCTGCATTTTAATAATTGTTCGTCTTCCTCCATGCTTTAGTAGCTTCAGCAATGGAACACGAACTTCTCTATACAAAACCGTTACTACTGGCTTCAGTATTTTGAACAATTTTCTAGTGAATTTTTTTCTGGTCAGTAAAATCCACACCCCTGAGTGACAGTTATACTGACCTTACTCCTGGTGTAGGCAGCACTGTCTTGATGAGAGGGCTTCTCCCGTTGACATAACTAATACTTCTTGGGGAGGTGGGTTACCTGTGCCGACAGTAGAAGCCTTCCCATTTTTTTTAGGTAGTGTCTTCACTGAAGCACTGCAGTGGCGCAGTTGCAGCCTTTTAAGCGTAAAGAAGCACTCAGTCTACATTCTTCATAGATCTTTATTCACTTGGATTAGTCTGAAACATACTTCTGCAGCTTGCTTACAAGTTTATTTCACCTTATTACTTGAGATGTGACATGTGCTGCCACCTTTCTGTTTTTGTATTTGGAAGCTGTAAAATGGCTGTTGAAAAATAACTTAATCAGAAATCCAGTTGTATGATCAAGGTCCTGTGTGGGTGGATCCCTGTACTTGTGCAAAGAAACGTTGAAGTCTTTGGGGATACAGGAGTCCATTGTGCAATCAGGAGCATAGATAGTATCTCACCTATCCTTTCAAATCTTTTGACAGTAGATTTAGCATGTGTGCAGAATCGGCATTTACTCTATCCTGCAAAGCTTTCTTAATCTTAGCCGCATTGTCTTCGTTTTTCTTCACAAACTAGTTGTCTCTTGTCTGTAGTGATTGTAGTCAGATGTTCAGATGAATGTGGATGACTGCAGGTATCAGTGCAGAAAGAGCTTTGTGTAAGCTCAAAAACTTCTCTCCCACCAACAGAAGTTGGTCCAGTAAAAGATATTCTCACCCACCTTGTCTTGCTTTAGTATGCAGTGTAAACAACGTAGATGGAAACTCCTGATGAGCCTTACGTTGTCCATGTTTTCCCACCATACATGAGAGTGCTGAGGTCACAAGCTTGATACACTAGCATTTTGGTCTTGCTGGTAAGCTTTGAGTTGTTCCGTGCTCTTTTAGTTAGTCTGCTGAAGGTGGTGGCAGCCTTTCCAATGCGAACATTTAGTTCTTCACCAGTGAGAGGTTGGTGGTCACTGTAGAACCTAAATAGCTGAACTTTTGGACTACTTCTAGCTGGTTTGCATTTAAGGTAGTTGAATGATCTTGTGAAACTCTCTGTCCTAATAGAACGGTTTTCTTGATGCTGATGGTGAGAGCAAATGCCTGACAGGTACTTGAAAGGTGGTCCAGGAATTTTTATAGTAGATCTTCATTATGGGTTATGAGGGCAGCATCATCAGCAAATAGAGGGTCACTGATTAGCACCTTTTTGAGTTTGGTCTTTGACTTATGTTGGGACAAGTTGAAGAGTTTCCCATCTGATCTTGTGTGGATATACACTCCATCTTTCATGTCCATAAACGCACAGTTCAAGAGTACTGAGAAGATGCCAAAGAGTGTAGGGGCAAGAACACATCCTTGCCTCACTCTGCTTTTCATCTTAAAGCTGTCTGAAGTGGGCCCATGAGACTGGACAGTTGCTCTCATGTTGTTGTGGAATGAGGGTTTGTGGGCATCCTATCTCTTCTAGTATTGCAAATAGATCTGCTCTGCTGACTATGTCGAATGCTTTGTTAGGTCCACAAAGGAGATGTACGATGGTCGGTTTTGCTCTCTGCACTTTTCTTGGAGTTGATGCAGCCCTGAATCTGCACTGTGATTCAGGATAGACACAATTCACCAGCTGTTGTAGGTGCAGTAAGATAACTTTTGCGAAAGTGTTTCTCGCTACACTTAGTAATGAGGTCACAGAATCATAGAATATCAGGGTTGGAAGGGACCTCAGGAGGTCATCTAGTAGTTCAACCCCCTGCTCAAAGCAGGACCAATCCCCAACTAAATCATCCCAGCCAGGGCTTAAAAACCTCTAAGGAAGGAGATTCCACCACCTCCCTAGGTAATGCATTCCAGTGCACTCAAAAACAAAACAATGTAGAACTTTAGAGCGTACAAGTCCACTCAGTCCTGCTTCAGCCAGTTGCTCAGACAAACATATTTGGTTACATTTGCAGGAGATAATGGTGACTGCTTCTTGTTTAGAATGTCGCCTGAAAGTGAGAACAGGCACTGTTGTAACTGGCATCCCAATATATTTATGTGCCAGATGCGATAAAGATTCATATGTCCCTTTCTTCTTCAACCACCATTCCAGAGGATATGCGTCCATGCTGATGGTGGGTTCTGCTTGATAACAGTCGAGAGCAGTGTGGACCGATGCATGTTCATTTTCATCATTTGAGTCAGATGCCACCAGCAGAAGGTTGATTATTATTGTTATTATTTATTATTTTTTTGGTGATTTGGGTTCTGTAGTTTCCATATCAGAGTGTTGCTCTTTTAAGACTCCTGAAAGCATGCTCCACACCTTGTCCCTCTCAAATTTTGGATGGCACTTCACTTGACGCAAGATTTAAGCATCTGCTGTAGCTATTTTTAGAAATCTCACACTGGTACCCTCTTTGCGTTTTGTTAAATCTGCAGTAACGGTATTCATAAATCAAACAACATGTGCTGGGTCATCATCCGAGACTGCTATAACATTAAATATATGGCAGAATGCAGGTAAAACAGAGCAGGGGAACATACAGTTCTCCCCCAAGGAGTTCAGTCACAAATTTAATTAACAAACACTTTTTTCCTCCCTCCCCCCCCAACATTGTCAGCCTGGAAGCATGTTCTCCGGAGTGTTGGCTGAAGCATGAAGGGGCATACGAATATTTATTGTATTTGGCACATAAATACCTTGCAACGTTGGCTACAAAAGTCCCATGCGAATGCCTGTTCTCACTTTCAGGGGACGTTGTAAATAAGAAGCAGGCAGCAGTATCTCCTGTCAATGTAAACAAACTTGTTAGTCTTAGCGATTGGCTGAACAAGATGTAGGACTGAATAAACTTGTATTCTCTAAAGTTTTACATTGTTTTGTTTTTGAGTGCAGTTATGTAACAAAAATCTACATTTGTAAGTTACACTTTCACAATAGAGATTGCACTACAGTACTTCTATTTTACAGTGCAAATATTTATAATAAAAATAATATAAAGTGAGAACTGTACACTTTGTATTCTGTGTTGTAATTGAAATCAGTATATTTGAAAATTTATAAAAACATCCAAAATATTTAATAAATTTCAATTGGTATTCTATTGTTTAACTGTGCGATTAATCAAGATTAATTTTTTAATTGCAGTTAATTTTTTTGAGTTAATCGTGTGAGTTAACTGCGATTAATCAGGAGCCCAAATAAATATAGTCTGAATCTATAAAAAGGGAAATAAGGACAACCCAGGGAATCACAGACCAGTCAGCTTAACTTCAGTACACAGAAAGGTAATGGAGCAAATAATTAAGCAATGAATTTTCAAGCACTTAGAAGATAATAAGATAAGTAACAAT
Source organism: Chelonia mydas (assembly GCF_015237465.2). Taxonomy (NCBI): domain Eukaryota; kingdom Metazoa; phylum Chordata; order Testudines; family Cheloniidae; genus Chelonia; species Chelonia mydas. Next base: position 7,102,805 of record NC_051260.2, read on the forward strand.
CAGCATGGATTTGTCAAGAACAGATCATATCAAATCAACCTAATAGCTTTCTTTGACAGGGTAATGGGCCTTGTGGGTAGGGGGAAGAGGTAGATGTGGTATACCTTGACTTTAGTAAGGCTTTTGATTCTGTCTTGCATGACTTTCTCATAAACAAACTTGAGAAACACAACTTAGATGGAGCTACTATAAAGGGGGTGCATAACTGGTTGGAAAACCATTCCCAGAGAGTAGTTACAAGTGGTTCAGTCAGGCTGGAAGGTATATTGAGTGGAGTCCCACAGGGATCAGTTCTGAGTCCGGTTCTGTTCAATATCTTCATCAATGATTTAGATAATGGCATATAGAGAATACACTTATAAAGTTTGTGGATGATACCAAGCTGGGAGGGGTGCATGTGCTTTGGAGGATAGGATTAAAATTCAGAATGATCTGGACAAACTGGAGAAATGGTCTCAAGTAAATAGAAAACATGACCTTTGAGGGAAGGTTGAAAAAATTGGGTTTGTTTACTCTGGAAAAGAGAAGATTGAGGGGAGACATCAGTTTTCAAGTACATAACAGGTTGTTACAAGGAAGAGGGAGAAAAATTGTTTTTCTTAACCTCTGAGGATAGGACAAGAAGCAATGGGCTTAAATTGCAGCAAGGGAAGTTTAGGTTGGACATTAGGAAAAACTTCCTAAACTGTTAAGGTTGTTAAGCACTGGAGTAAATTGCCTAGGGAGGTTGTGGAATCTTCATCATTGGAAATTTTTAAGAGCAGGTTAGACAAACACCTGTTAGGGATGGTCTAGATAATGCTTAGTCCTGCAATGAGTGCAGGGGACTGGACTAGATGACTTCCAGTCCTTTCATTCTATGGTCTATGCTATACAGGAAGTCAGATTCAGTGATTGCAACTGTCCCTTCTGGCATTGGAATCTATGAAGGCCTTCCAGACACTACACGGTGCAATGCCTCAGACCTCAGTGGTTCAGGAGCCAAATTAGCTATTAACATTACTCTAAAGAGCCACAGTGGTATGAATTCATTGTTTCATTTACTGTGGTAACTATATATTCATATTTGAAACAATATGACAGGGAAATATTTAGTTTATATATAGATATTATTCTCAGATTAAGTTACGGACCAAGTACTTTATCAAGTACAATTGGTTAATAACAGTAAAAGCACCCTGATTAGTTGTTCATTAAATATTTTAATATCAAGTGCTGCAAAGAACTGCAGGAGACACATAGAAGAGCCACTTGCGGCTCAAGAGCCACAGTCCGAGTATCACTGGTCTAGATTGTTGTTCACCGATTACCACTGTGGTATGTGATCCCTTAACTCATTTAACTGGACTTGAGTTAACACTGCATGTGTGCACAAAAAACTTGAGTTAGCAGGGAGTCAACAAGGTTTCTTGACATTTCAATATACTTCTATCTAGCCAAAGCAAAAAGTCACTCAAGATGCTTATCTTCTATGGTAAAATGCTTGACAGTTTTGAATGATCTACACATATAACTTCTGTGGAAGCTTTGCGCAGTCAAAGTTCATTGACTAGTCTAGTCAGTTTCTCCCACCCCAAAAAGTAATTCTGCACTTGAGCTCTCTCCCATTCACTGGATCATGCTGATGCTGATCCAAAAAAAATCAAGAGCAAGAAAAACAGAGAGACTGCTAGTGTTGCTTTGGATAGCCCTTTTTTCCCGACAAAAGAATGGGATACTTATCGCTAAAGTTTAAAGGTGTCTTTTGATCATCTACTATCATAAAATCATAGGACTGGAAGGGAACTCGAGAGGTCGTGTAGTCCAGTCCCCTGCACTCATGGCAGGACTAAGTATTATCTAGACCATCCCTGACAGGTGTTTGTCTAACCTGCTCTGAAGAATGTCCAGTGATGGAGATTCCATAACCTACCTACGTAATTTATTCTGGTGCTTAGCCACCCTGATAGGAAGTTTTTCCTAATGTCCAACCTAAGCTGCTCTTGCTGCTATTTGAGTCCATTGCTTCTTGTCCTATCCTCAGAGGTTAAGGAGAATTTTTTTTCTCCCTCTTCTTCCTAATGACCTTTTATGTACTTAAAAACGGTTATGTCCCCCCCTCAGTCTATTCTCCAGACTAAACAAACCCAATTTTTTAAATCTTTCCTCATAAGTCATGTATTCTATACCTTTAATAATTTTTGTTGCTCTTCTCTGGACTCTCTCCAGTTTGTCCACATCGTTCCTAAAATGTGGTGCCCAGAACTGGACACAATACTCCAGTTGAGGCCTAATCAGCGCAGAGTAGAGCGGAAGAATTACTTCTCGTGTCTTGCTTACAACACTCCTGCTAATACATCCCAGAATGATGTTGGTTTTTTTGCAACAGCGTTACCCTGTTGACTCATATTTAGCTTGTGGTCCACTATGACCCCCAGATCCCTTTCTGCAATACTTCTTCCTAGACAGTCATTTCCTATTTTGTATGTGTGCAACTGATTGTTCCTTCCTAAATGGAGTACTTTGCATTTGTCCTTATTGAATTTCATCCTATTTACTTCAAACCATTTCTCCAGTTTGTCCAGATCATTTTGTATTTTAATCCTATCCTCCAAAGCACTTGCAACCCCTCCCAGCTTTGTATCGTCCACAACCTTTATAAGTGTACTCTATGCCATTATCTAAATCACTGATGAAGATATTGAACAGAACCGGACCCAGAATTGATCCCTGTGGGACCCCACAGCACGACTGTGAACCACTGATGATTACTCTCTGGGAACTGTTTTCCAACCAGTTTTGCACCCACCTTATAGTAGCTCTATCTAGGTTGTATTTCCCTAGTTTATGACAGGTTTCAGAGTAGCAGCCGTTTTAGTCTGTATCCGCAAAAAAAACAGCTTTCTTTGACAGGGTAACAAGCCTTGTGAATAGGGGGGAAGTGGCAGACATGGTATATCTTGACTTCAGTAAAGCTTTTGATACTGTCTCGCATGACCTTCTCATAAACTTTTCTGATGAAGTGAGCTGTAGCTCACGAAAGTTTATGCTCAAATAAATTTGTTAGTCTCTAAGGTGCCACACAGTACTCCTTTTCTTTTTGCAAATACAGACTAACACGGCTGTTACTCTGAAAAAAAACAGTAGTACTTGTGGCACCTTAGAGACTAACAAATTTATTAGAGCATAAGCTTTTGTGGGCTAAAGCTCACTTCATCGGAGAAGTTTATGAGAAGGTCATGCGAGACAGTATCAAAAACTTTACTGAAGTCAAGATATACCATGTCTGCCACTTCCCCCCTATTCACAAGGCTTGTTACCCTGTCAAAGAAAGCTGTCAGGTTGGTTTGACATGATTTATTCTTGACAGATCCATGCTGACTGTTACTTATCACCTTATTATTTTCTAGATGTTTGCAAATTGACTGCTTAATCATTGCTTCCCCAAAATAATTCCTAGAGTACATGTTTTAGAAAAACATCCAATCTTGTTTTAAAAATTCTCATTGATGGAGAATCCAAAACTGTCAGTGATGGAGAATCTGCAAAGTTACATAGGGGGGCTAAGTCCCATTTTCAGAAGTGACTTAGGCATGTAGGAGTCTAAACCCTGTTGACTTTCAATGGGGTTGAAAGCTGAGCAGAGCATTGTTTAAATACCTTTAAAAATCTGGGCCTATGTACTTCATATTCACTACAGTTTGAAGGTTTGGATCTTTCAGGAGGTAGCTAGTGAACTCAAATTCTGAATCTTCATAATTCTTTGGATGTGCTTAGCCTACGCAAAGGCTTAAGAGGGGTTATGATGTACCCAGGAAACATCCATTCATATTTTGGTACATTTATTAGTAAGTATTAGATATAAAAACTTTATGGTCCTAGGCATCAGAGTAAGTTAACTAGGATTTCTTAGAAGAGGCTGAATTCAGTCTCTAGCATTCATAATAATTCAGTACTGTGTGGTTGTATTTTAATTTGTGAAATCAAAGAAATTATCACAGGTCACTAGTTCTTGCACATAGAAGAAAATAGCTGGATGTTAGTACAGTAACTTCTCACTTAAAGTCGTCCCAACAATGTTGTTTCATTACGTTGATCAGTTAGAGAACAGGCTCATTTAAGGTTGTGCAATACTCACTTATAATGTTGTTTGGCAGCTACCTGCTTTGTCCATTGTTTGCAGAAAAAGCAGCCCGTTGGAGCTAGTTGGTGTGCGCTTGGAACCAGGGTGGACCAGCAGTCCCCCTATCAGCTCCCCCAAGTTCCCTGTGTGGCAGGCTATCAATTGCAGGGCAGTTCAGCTGTCCCTCCCCCCTCTGCCTTGGAGCTGCTCCTGAGAGCCTCCTGCTTGCGCTGTGTGTGGAGGGGGCGGGGGGGGAAGAGGAGGAAGAGGCTAATGTCAGGGTGTTCCCCGCTCCTGCCCCCCCCTCCTTTACCCCATCTCCACAGAGCTGGGGGGTGGGGACACATGACAGGGCTCAGGACTGAGGGAGCTTGCTGGCAGCAGCTACTGTGTCAACTTGCTGATCTACGTAAAAAGGCAGTGTACTTAGTGGGATCAGGGTACTTAAAGGGGCAATGCATCTCTCTCTCTCTCACACACGGTGTGTGTCTCTGTCTCTCTCTGCCATGCTATCTCCCCTCCCTCCATTCGTGCTGTCTTGTAGAGTGTGAGGCTACATTAACAATGTGTTAACCCTTGAGGGCTCAGGCGAGTGCTAGTTCATCATTTTGCAGTAAGGCATTCCCTGGGAAATATCCCACCCTCTTACTTCACCGCCTCAACCAAGCTTCACAATCATCATTGCTGTGTACAGTATTAAATTGTTAAATTGTGCGTGTGTGTTTGTGTGTATATATTATATACTCTTTTGTCTGGCGAAAAAAAAATTCCCTGGATCCCCCATTTACATTATTTATTCGTATGAGGAAATTGGATTCGCTTAACATTTCGCTTAAAGTAGCATTTTTCAGGAACATAACTACAGTGTTAAGCGAGGAGTTACTGAATATATACGGAAACTTGAGAGAATGATGTAGCGTATGTGGAAAAACCAGTGGGAATCTACAAGAATCCATAGCTCAGTGGTTTGAGCATTGGCCTACTAAACCCAGGGTTGTGAGTTCAGTCCTTGAGGTGGGCCTGGTCCTTGAGGTGGGGATTGGTCCTGCTTTGAGCAGGGGGTTGGACTAGATGACCTCCTGAGGTCCCTTCCAATGCTGATATTCTATGATTCTATGTTAGCTATACCGTAGCAGCAACTTTTTTTTTTTAAAGTAAAATGACACCTTGGGTCAAGGTCATGGTTAAATTCTTGCTGCAGTTAATCATAGTTTTGACTTCTACAGGCCAGGAGTTACTTAGCAGCAATGATGATGGTTAGTTGTTGACTAACTGCTATTTTGTGAAAGCTTCAGACAGTAGCAGTAGAGTTTACTAGAGTGGGTTGTCTGCAGACTTCAGAAGACAACACTGCATCTTTTATATTCAGAAAGCTGTTGTCACAATCAAGAGCTTTCTGAATATAAACTTTAGAAACTTGGTTTTTAAAAATAAAATTCCATTTTCAAAACTGATGGCCCAGATCTTCTCCTTCACTCATATAGTGGATAGCTCAGCCTTGGGATGCATTCAGTCCTCTGCCTCTAAGGTAGTAAACTGGATGACCAATGAGAACATAGGGGAATGAGTCTCAATTTCAGAAATAATAAAACTTCCTGTAAAAAAATTATAGTGAAAACCATGTATTCCTATCAGAAAGGAAAAGCTGCAGGAATGGTATTTGATACTTGGCAAACTGTTGCTAAATCAGGAATTAAAAGTGGCAAATGGACACGAGGGATAAAATCCCATACCTGCTGTGACTCTTGTAGTGTGTGCATTATCATACCTATCTCTTGCCAGATATGAGGTTTCCTCCTTTTTATACTTGTAGAGTTTGTCATGTAAATAAAATCGGAGTTTTGTGGCTTCAGCATCTTAACCTGAAAGTGGAAAGGTTATATATTATTAGTCTTGTGCACCATCTCCTTAAACTGAAATAATCATCTACTTTCCACACTTTAGAACTGCCACGGCTTTTTAAAGAGCTTTCTGCTGATGTCTTTATTGATGCTCTTGGGGAGCAGTGCTTGCTTCTAGTTTTCTTTAATTCTTTTTAATGGAATTGCGTTGCTTAGCTCCGTTTCCAGCTTTTTGCCTTTCCAGGAGGGTTTTTCCCATCACTGAGTGATCTTTGTTGCAACTAATGTAACTCTTCAGCTGCATGTATATTAATGTCTTCCACGCACAAGGAAGATTGCAAAGTACAATTGAAGGGCTCTACACCAGGAGTCGGCAGCCTTTCAGAAGTGGTGTGCCGAGTCTTCGTTTATTCACTTTAATTTAAAGTTTTGTGTGCCAGTAATACATTTTAATGTTTTTTAGGAGGTCTGTCTCTATAAGTCTATATATTATATAACTAAACTACTGTCGTATGTTAAGTAAACAAGGTTTCAAAATGTTTAAGAAGCTTCATTTAAAATTAAATTAAAATGCTGATCTTACGCTGCCGCCCCACTCAGCCCGCTGCCAGCTTGGGGTTCCGTTCACCTAGGCCAGCAGCAGGCTGAGCAGGGCCTGCAGCTGGGACCCAGGCTGGCAAGGGGCCGGCAGCCGGGACCCCAGACCGGCAGTGGGCTGAGCGGCTCAGCCCACTGCTGGTCTGGGGTTCCGTACGCCGGCTCCTGCCAGCCAGGGTCCCGGCCGCTGGCCCCACTCAGCCTGCTGCTGGTCTCGGATCCCAGCCCTGCCCACATAGAGCGGGTACCTAGCTTCTCCCTAGTTCTAGCCCATTCTCTTCCTCTCTCTCTGGACTGAGCTGAGGGTGGGAGTGCACTGAGCACAGGGCTGGGGGTGAAGGAGCAGGCTGGGGGATGTGGTGTAGGGTCTGTCCAAGAGCTAGAATGAGGGAGGGGGCTCAGGGTTGGGGCAGGAGGTTTGGGTGTGGAGTGCTTACCTGGGCAGCTCCCATTTGGTGTGAGGGGTGCAGGAGCTCCTCTTCGGTGCTCAGGGTGGGGGTAGGAATGTGGGGGGTGCAAGAGTCAGGGCATGGCGTGTGAGGAGGGTGCAGGAGTCAGGGCTGGGAGCGTGTGAGGAGGGTGCAGAGGTCAGGGCAGTGGGCTGGGGTGTGGGCTAGGGTCATGGGGGTGCTCCCAGCCCCCTGCCCAGAGCAGCTCACAGCAGGTGGCTGGAGGGGATATGCCCTGATTCCATTCCCCGTCCCCACGGCCCCATCCCCACTTCTTCTCCGTGTCCTCTCTGGAGCAGCGAGCGCGCTGCAACTCCGCTTCTCCCCCTTCCTCACAAGGGCCATCAGCTGATCAGTGGCAGGGAGGGAGAGGAGGAGGGGCAGGAACCCAGCACGCTGGGGGAAGAGGCGGAGGAGGGGGGAGCTTGCCTGCCCTGCAGCAGCAGCTGGCTGGACCAAGCTTCTTCACCCTACCCCCACCGGGGTGGAGAAGAGCGGGCTGGGGCAGCAGGATTTTTAATGGTATGGTGCCGCCTGCTGGTGGCCACTCTCAGCCCGCTGCTGGCCTGGGTTTGGCAGCGGGCTGAGCAGGGCTGGCGGCTGGGACCCGGCAGGCAGCAGCTTGCCATTAAAAATCCACTCCCGGTGCTGTCTTTGGCACGTGTACCATAGGTTGCCGACCCCTGCTCTACACAAAACACTTAACAGCTGGTCTAATGATTGACTGATGTCACTTAGTGCAGCCAGGCAGCCTGAAGGATGAGCAGAATGGTGTGTCTCCAGATAAAATGTAGAATATCACTAAAATGAAAACAAGAAGTGCTCACAGATAGCAATGAAGACTCAGGCAAGCACTCTAAAACCTTGACTTTAAGTGGTAACTTGGGAATGCAAATGTGAGACTTCCTCTGGCGAGTTTGACAAGTTAAATATGAAACATATTATTTTTAAAGTCTCTTTCTGAAACTTCTAATTCCATGATATCTTTCAAGCGCTACATGACATTTCTGTATTAATATTTTTCTGCTAGAAAGCATACAGAGATCTGGGTGTGCCTGTCTCATCTGCAAAGAAATCTGGTATCATATATTTGTTGGTTGGTCATCCAAGTAGAATGTTGCAGTTTTAGGGAATGTGGGAAGACATCCTTTTTATGATCAGGATGACAGTTAAAGACTACATTAATCCAATTCAGGATTGAGACTTAATATGTTCATGAAACATTTTTTAAAAATGAACTAAAATTGACCTCCCTTATCTCCTGAGAGGCTATTCTGTGTTCTTATTGATGAGCTGGATTTCAGGTATGTCAAGGTTCCTTCCCCACTCTGAACTCTAGGGTACAGATGTGGGGACCTGCATGAAAGACCCCCTAAGATTATTCTTACCAGTTTAGGTTAAAAACTTCCCCAAGGTACAAACTTTGCCTTGTCCTTGAACCCTATGCTGCCACCACCAAGTGTGTTAAATAACAGGGAAAGAACCCACTGGAGACGTCTTTTCCCCAAGCCCTACACCCCCTTTCCTGGGGAAGTCTTGATAAAAATCCTCACCAATCTGTACAGGTGAACACAGACCCAAACCCTTGGATCTTAAGAACAATGAAAAATCAATCAGGTTCTTAAAAGAAGAATTTTAATTAAAGAAAAGTAAAAGAATCACCTCTGTAAACTCAGGATGGTAAATACCTTACAAAGTAATCAGATTCAAAACATAGAGAATCCCTCTAGGGAAAACCTTAAGTTACAAAAAGACACAAAAACAGGAATATACATTCCATTCAGCACAACCTATTTTACCAGCCATTTAACAAAAGGAAATCTAATGCATTTCTAGCTAGATTACTTACTAACTTAACAGAAGTTCTGAGGAGTTATGAAGAGCATTCCTGATCTGTTCCCGGCAAAAGCATCCCACAGACAGCTTTTGTTCCCCTCCGTCCAGCTTTGAAAGTAACTTGTCTACTCTTTGGTCATTTTGGTCACGTGCCAGCGAGGTTATCTTAGCTTCTTAACCCTTTACAGGTAAAAGGGTTTTGCCTCTGGCCAGGAGGGATTTTATAGTTCTGTATACAGAAAGGTGGTTACCCTTCCCTTTATATTTATGACAAGGTATATGGCCCAAACTTGTTTTTTTGCTACTTCATTTTATTTCTCTTTGCTAATCTCTGAACCACCCTAAATAATTCCTCCTGCAATGTTGATCCACTTCAAATAACTGTAGGTAGCTGTCAAATTGCCTCAAGGCATCTTTTAGCAAAGCTATGGATATTTCACTCCCCATGCTTGTAGGAAAAGTCTGTCATGTGCTTGTTATCAAATGCTGTATTTTCATTTGCAGTCCATTGTAGAGGAAGACAAACCCTCAAATATAGCTACACTGAAAATGTGACATAGAAAACTTGGCATTCACATGTTATCAGAGTAGGATTTTTTCATTTTCATTATCTTGCCTTCACAAAAGGAATGTGCTGGGAATAGAATATTTGTTCTTACATAGCTGGCGCATGCATTTTAGACCTACTAGTTTTAAATTGTTTTTACAAACAAAATGTATGTCACTGGAAATGTTCACATAAATAAGGGTTGCTTTATCTGTCTACAGTTTTGTAAATAATGAAACATGGGGACATATTCCTAAATGCATTCACACTTAAAAATATTGGCTGAGGGCTCCATGCCATACTTTCAGAATGACAATATGAACAAACTCCATTGATCACGTTACTGTGTGGGAGCATGGCTTGCCCATGCCTGGACCCAATAGCATTCGTGAATATCCTCTCGTGTACTTGACCAGTGCAGGGGGGTTCACCAGCCACGTTTAATGATCTGCCAAATCTTGCCTTTTCAGGAAATAATCCCTCTTATTGATGTGCTTGTGAGCACCTGCAGAGCCAGTAGTGTCAGCAGATAATGGGTATATGAATACCAACACAGTTTGGCCCAGCTACTGAAATGTATCGATTTTGAGAATTAGTTGCCTTTGATATATGAAGTACAGCACTTTTGGTTGTACAAACCTCCACCACAGTGGGACTTGTTGACCCCAAACTGGCCACCAGCAAACCTGTAACAGACCAGCTTCTACAGGGTAACTATTGCATACCTCTGTACTTGTATTAGGGCTCTCATCCTGGTGGTCTCACATGTCTGGACCTGCCTGAGTGCTTCAGAATTCTAGGAAAGTGGCTTTCTTCATCCAGAAGTTCTGCAGCCACTGCTGATCATCTGAGACCCAGAGAACCACATCGTCCTACCAGTCTGTGCTTCTGGGTCTAGTTCAAAACTGTTGCTTAATGGTGATGAAGTGCTCACTAAGATACCATGCAGCTACTCATGAACTGGTGCATTCAAGTCCTTTTCCTGTTGATTGCACAACTGCTGAGCTCTCCCCTGGCAATGATAGAACACTTCCCGCTGCCTATTTGCAGCTGCTTCTGATGCCAACTATATCTTCACATCTAGGAAAACTTTCTTCTAGTGACAGTGCTTTTGCTTTGTGAGGAAGCTGTATGCCACATAAAGCTGTTTCCACAGCTACCAGCTGTCAGCTGGGGTCTTCATTGACTTCTGGACTTATTCAGAAATATGAGGGATGGTGGTGTTGGTAGATATGAGAGTTATACCTCCGTCCAAAAATGCGGGGTCCTGGTGGGCCATAAGTAGGGCCCTACCAAATTCACGGTCCATTTTGGTGAATTTGATGGCCAGGGGTTTTTAAAATTAGTCACTTTCATGTTTTTCAGATCTTTACACGAGAAATTTCATGGTGTTGTAACTGTGGGGGTCCCGACACAAAAGGGGGCCAGGGTGGGAGGGTCTCAAGATTATTGTAGAGGGGTCATGGGATTGCCACCCTTACTTCTGCCCTGCTGCTGGCAGAGGCACTGTCTTCAGGGCTGGGCAGCAGAGAGGAAAGCTCTTGGCCAGGCGTTGTAAGTGTATGGGTGGTGGGTTACCATATGTCCAGTTTATGGAGGTGATGGAGCTGCAGTGTCCCCGCGTGGGGCAGTGACAGCTGGAGCCTTGGAGCTTCCTGCAGCTGTGGGAGAGCTTGGAGGTGGGTCTGACTCACCCCAGGAGCGGTCCTTGCAGCGGAAGAGGAAGTCTGGTTCCTCTCCATCCCCAGCCAGGACTAGTAGCTGGAACCATGCACAGGGTAGGAGCCTCTGTCTGGGCACCAGATTTCACATGGGAGATTAGATTTCATGGTCCATGACACGTTTTTACGGCCATGAATTTGGTATGGTTCTAGCCATAAGCAGTCATTCACAGTGCTTTTAGTTTGAAGCAGTGAGGAGACCTCTGGGATATGTGCTTAGAAGGTGTTGCTGCTAAAATTATTGGGTGCGGCACTAGCATTGGACATATTGCATAACTGCAGTCCTGCTTACCATACGTGAATACTGTGTGCAGATGTAGTGATTCATAACAGTCTAGTTAGTTGTATTAGTTAACTTAGTAGAGTAGATGCAGCTGCATTGTAGGGGCTTTTAAAAGTCCCTCAATGAACCACTGGTATGGCTCCCATCCATCAAAGAGAAATAGCAACTAAAGTAAAATGCCATGAATTGGCTGGTGGATATAGGCTAGATCAATTTGGTTAATGATTTTTAGCAGAACTGGAAATATGCCAAAGATGACTCATCTTAAATAATAGGCTCTAGATTTTGAGTTCAGGGACTTGGTTTTGAGTTTGAACAATAGCCAAGTGGCAGTATTACAGTTTAGTGTTATAACTAATATTTGTCTCCATTAGTACACCTTTTTGAGATTATTTCTTAAGAAAATTGAATAGAGGCATAACAAAAAATAAATCTACATAAATGCTTAACAGTAGTGAACAAGTTTGTGTATAGCATTGTAGTCTGTCAGGCTACCAAAAAGTATGTGTGGTAGTTGCTGTGGAGTGTAACTGTTAGTTGTTCGGCATTAAAACTTAATGTGAGATACCAGCATTAGAATTCTTTGCATCACCCTATTGCAGTGGTTCTCAAACTTTTGTACTGGTGACCCCTTTCACATAGCAAGCTTCTGAGTGTGACTCCCCCCTTATGAATTAAAAACACTTTTTTATATATTTAACACCATTATAAATGCAGGAGGCAAAGCAGGGTTGGGGTGGAGGTTGCCAGCTCGCGACCCCCCATATAATAACCTCGTGACCCCCTGAGGGGTCCCGACCCCCAGTTTGAGAACCCCCTGTTCTATTGTGTGTGTCTGTCTGTCTGTCTCTCTCCCTCCCTCCCCACCCCCTTGCAGCTGCAAACAGTGGGTATTGCACTTGAGTACAGAAGTATTTTTTTCTCTGCCATCCTTGCTGTTGAGTGAAAGTGACTAAGATTACTTTGACAAAATTAGTTTCACTGGAGTGCTGTGAATTCTTCCTATACAGATGCTGATTTCTGGCTGTCCTATAGACAGCTATTGATCTGGTTAAGTTAAAATGTAGAATTGGATTAATTACTGGACAAGAGCAAGGGCTTGTGGAAGATGTATTTGTAGAAACAAATGTTCTTAAGGTGTGTTTTTTTTTAACCCTATATTTATTTATTTTTTTGAGGCTTTTGTCAATAAAACTTTTGTCAGTCAGGCGTGTGGAAACCAACACCCCCGCCCCCCCTGGACCAACATAAGTTTCACTGCCAAGTGCTGGTTTGGACAGCAGCTAACGTAGCTGCTGCCGCTCATTAGGGGTGGTTTAATTATGCCCCATCAGCATAGTGTGGCTACATGGGAGACTGTAAAGCGGCGCAGCAGCACAGCTGTGCTGCTGTAAGGTCTGTAGTGTAGACATAGCCTAATGCAGGGGTTCTCTCAACAAAATTTTTGGTGGCCTCAGAGTGCGGCCACCAACTCTTACTGGTGGCTGCTCTGACAGTTTTCCCTAAAATACGTAATTAACTTTAGGAAAAACACATATGCACATATATATGTCCAAATCATTATAATTTATTTATGTAGGGTTTTTTTGCAGACTCAATAATAAAAATAACATAAAGTTGTCCCTATTCTTTACTGGACCTAAACAGAATAGAAATACAAATAAGGCTCTTTGCCTGTGTTGCCTTTTTCGGTTGATTATTTTATTTTTTTTAAAAACTTGCTAGCTAGCAAGTCTGCTGTAGTAAAAAGTGATGTTTGTATATTTGTTCGTATCACTTTTCACAGCAGACTTTCTCATCCCCGGCAACCTGGAGGACATATTAAATCCTGGATGGGGAGGTGGGTAAGGAGGCAGGAGGGCCAGGGGCAGTAGGGGACTGGATGGGGGGTGGAGGAGGCAGTGGGGGTTAGGGCGATGGGAGGGTAGGGGTGAATCCTGGCCTGGGGTACTGCTGCATGAGTGCAGGCAGGAGGAGGCAGCGGGAGCCAGGGGCGACATGGTGGGGGTGAGCCTGGGGCCAGAGCCTGAAGCCATGCGGCTGTGGGACAGAGCCTGCTGCCCACCCACCACCCCCAGGCTGAAGCCCCATGCCCCACTGCCCCCAGGAAGGTGGGGAACTCTCACTGGTCACCTGGCTCCTATAGTATTTTGAGAAACTCTGGCTGAATACACTGTAATTTAGGGACTAGTGGACAGAGTACTGGACTGGGACTCAAGAGGCTTGGGTGTCCCCCCCCCCCCCCCCCCCCCCCCCGCCTCTCCTCAGCTGGAAGATCTGGGACAAATCACTTCCTTCCTTGTGTCTGTTTCCCTGTGCCTTCATTTCCTCATCTGTAAAATGAGGATAATGATGCTTACCTTTTTTGTAAAGCACTGTGAGATCTGTGAATGTAGGAACTAATAGTATTTATTATTTACTAATCTAATGGGATGGAGAGAGGAGAGTAACGTGTCTGTCTCTGGTCTCATTCATTCATATGTTCCACAAGCACTAGTATTGCTAACTCTTCTTTTTTCATGAAATGAAATGAGAATGAACTCATGAAAAAGATATGTAAAAATAGCATTAGCATTATGTGGGTTTTTAATGAAGAACTCCATATGGATATCTTAGTCTGGCTAAAGTATTGTAGTTTTTCCATGAGATATATGAATAGGAATTTGTACCAGTTGGCTTATGAATGAGCAATTTTAACCTATATTTGTAGAAACACTTAAATTCAAGTTGAGTGAGTGGATTTGAATGGAATCTTAAACGTACACGTGTTCAGCTGAAACTTAAGTAGTGGTGGTAAAAGTATGCACCAAAAGCAGCCCATGGAGGTCTGTAATGTGGCCTGGGTCAATCATCCTAATTAATGTGGAGATTATAGTCAAGAGGCTACAGGTCCCAAGAGGCTGTGATCAAGGTAGCCTGGATGAATTGCACGTTGGGACCCCTGGTCTCAGGTAAGAGCAGCAATATTTATGCATTTTATATGTAGTTTTCCAAATGAGATCTATAGCTAAGTGCCCTGCTCTAGAATGATAGGTACAAGTATGCATTCATATCATTAGGTCAAAAATAAAAGTAATTTTTAGTTGAATATTTAGAGCATTCAAGGAATGTTCTGTTCATCAGATTACTGCATTAGGCTGAATATTTCTGTATTTTTATGAGAAAGATTGGCTTTTATAATAGGTTAATTCTAATGCTAAAAATGGGAAAGAATTAAAAATGTTGAGGGGATGGTGCATAATGTACCATGTTGCTCATGCTTAGTTTGGGCAAGCTGAGAACAGTTCACTTTCACCTCATATTCCTTTTGGGCTTTCTCAAATTGCTCGAGAGCTTTATTAGGAAAAGAGGCAGCCATTGTGTGTATTATTAATGCCAGTACTGAAAAGTGATTGTGGTGGAACTTGTCTGCATCCCCTTGAGACTCTTTTAAAATGACACATCTGATATCAATTGCATCTGAGCCTTTTAGGATGCTCCTTTGTCATTTTACAGATACTTGTGCTTTAGTCATAGACTCAGAGAAATATAAGGCTGGAAGGAACCTCGAGGTCATCTAGTCCTACACCCCACCCCACCCTGGGGCAGGAACAAGTATACCTTGACCATTCCTGACAGATATTTGTCTAACCTGTTCTTAAAAACCTCCAATGATGGGAATTCCACAACCTCCCTTGGAAGCCTGTTCCAGTGTTTAACTATCCTTGTTAGGTTTTTCCTAACATCCCTTGCTGTAGATTAAACTGATTATTTCTTTTCCTGTCTTCAGAGGACATGGAGAACAATTGATTGTTGTCCTCTTTATAACTGCCCTTAACAGAGTTGAAGGCTGTTATCAGGTCTCCCCTCATTTGTCTCTTTTCAAGACTAAACATGCCCAGTTTTTTAACTTTTCCTTGTAGGTCAAGTTCTCTAAACTTTTGATCACTTTTGTTGCTCTCCTCTGGACTTTCTCCAATTCATTCATATATTTTGTGAAGTGGGGACGACACAGTTGAGGCTTCACCATTGCAGAGTAGAGCAGGGCAGTTACCTCTTGTGTCTTACATACAACACCCTACAATGGAATTAACCTTTTTTGCAACTGCATCACATTGTTATGTTATATTCAGTTTGTATTCCACTATAATCCCTGGATCCTTTTCAGCAGTACTACAACCTAGCCAGTTTTTCCCTATTTTGTATTTGTGCATTTCATTTTTTTCTTCCGATGCATAGTATTTTGTTCTTGTCTTTATTGAATTTCACCTTGTTGATTTCAGACCAGTTCTCCAATATGTCAAGGTAATTTTGAATTCTAATCCTGTCCTCCAAAGTGCTTGCAACCCCTCCCAGCTTGGTTTCATCTGCACATTTTATAAGCATATTCTCCACTCTGTTATCAAAGCCAGAATGGTCCAACCTTTTCAGTGATGTGAGCTATGTGTAGTTATGCCGCACCTCTGTGGGCCACATATAAAAACAAAATGGTATCCTCCAGTCAGTGTGACCTCGCATGCACGCTGTGTGGAGGACACCATTTTGTCCTGCAGCAGACCTGCTCTACAAAATGGTGTCCTCCATTTGGCATGACCATGCACATCTGGTGTGTGTGAGGGTGTCATATTATAGAGCAGATCTGCTGCGTGGAGGACACGTTTGGGGGCTGGACAAAATTGTCTTGCAGGTCACGAGTTGGACCAGCCTCATCAAGTCATCAATGAAAATGCTGAATCGTACTGGATTTAGGATTGACCCCTTCGGGACCCCCACCTGATATGTCCCCCCAGTTTGACAGTGAACCATTGATAACTACTCTTGAAGTACAGTCTTTCAACCAATTTATATTTATAGTAATTTAATCTAGAACACATTTCTCACATGACATTCTCATAAGCAAACTAGGGAATATCAAAAGCCTTAATAAAATCAAGATGTATCGTGTTTGCTCCTTCCCCTCATCCATTAGTCTAGGAACCTTATCAAAGATGGAAATTAGGTTGGTTTGGCATGACTTGTTCTTGACAAATGCATATTAGCTGTTACTATTACTCAGTTATCTTCTAGGTGCTTACAAATTGATTAATTTTTTCCTACTAAAATCTTTCCTAAAATTAAGCGTTTATATGCTCCTGTTCTCTCCTTGTCCTCTTTGTTTTTCTATTTTTCCTCTGTCTCTGGGGATATTCACCTCTCTTTTTGTCTCTACTCCATTTACTTCCCTCAGCATGCTGAATCATGTTGCTACTGCTGTTTCAGAAAAGTTTTTCCAGAGCAATGTAGAACTGATTTCTGCTTCTCCTGGGTCACTCCGGTAATCTGAAGGGGGCTTCATTCTTTGTGCAATTTCACCTTTTAAGGGCTCTCTGTGCACACACTAGTTTGGCTCAAAGAAGAGCAGAGTGAAACTGATTAGGCTCAAATTACTTTGACTGTAACATTGCTGATGCTCCTCTTGCTGGAGGCATACTTCCCATGATATGCAGTGGTGGTCTAGTCTGTGGAATTGTTCTGCACGGGAATTTTGAAACAAGGCAATGATTGCAGGAACTTCATATTTCTTTGCTGAACTTAAGACCCCCCAGACACACTGTTTAAAAGAATTACCAGCATTTATCATTTACAGGTAGTAATATTGCTTTTAAATAATTCATAGCCATACAGTTTGTTCAAGTGCACTAGTTCCAGTTAAATTTGCTTCTAGGTATAAACGATTCTAGTTCCTTCCTGACACTTTCTCAGAATACGTGAGATGGTAATCAAGTTGACATTTTGAACATGTGTAAACAAAATTATACTCCCAAAATCCTTAAAATTTTGGAAAGTCATGGGGGAATTGTTCTCAACTTATACAAAAGCCCTTTATACTGTTCCGGTGGTGTAAAGAGGCGTGGAAATAGCCTCAGAGAATGATCACTGCAGGGAGCTGTTCCACCTTACATAGACCTGGCATGGGGGCTCTACAATACATATGTGCTTTCCAGTCCCCCAGCTTGGGGAGGGGACGTGTTGTAGGTATCAGAAGAGCATTGTACTATTATTATTCTCTGTTTCCTAGGGCCCTGGGAAGCAGTGTGTAAAGTTGGGGCAACCATGAGGCTGCCCTAATCTATATTGATGGCTGGTCTTCGTTTCAGAATGCAGGGAGCACAAAACAGGTTTAAAGCCACCTTTGTGCCTGCCCCCACTTCTGTCCTTGTCTCAAGTGCAGGAATGGAGTAACTGAATCAAGCCCATTCAGATTTTTTCCTTGTCTTTTTTGAAATCCATTTTAATTCAGATTGTATAAGTGACAGTGGATTGTTAAACATAAGGTGAAACTTCTTAATGTTTGAGTCTTATCTTTGCCTTTTTTTTTTTCAGCTCTGACTTTCCTTGTGTCAGAGTCATTGGCAAACAGTGGATATCCTTTTCTTCTATGTACTTTCAGCTGCGGGCTTCCTGAATGCTAAAAGAGCCCTGTTTTCAAAACCATCTGCAAACATTCACTTACTGACAAAATGTAAGAGATGAAGTGTTCCCTGGGAGAGGTGTAATTTTCAGGAGTGCAAATTTGCTAATAGGTAGCTGCAGCAAATACATATACGCTAATAGAAAACATTTGTGAACCAGTCATTCTTCCTTTTAAATATGCTAGTTTGTAAAAAGTGGCTGTAGTTCAGTCAGTGAGCTTGTTTGTAAAGAAGTGGTTTAATAGACCAGCTCCACTGAGATAGAAAACTTAATTGTTCAGTATCACTGCTTGGAAGGCTATGTACACAGAGTCCTATTTCACTAGACTGGTGCTTAATAGATGCAATTGGCGTAGACTTAAAAGTTCACGTCTCTGTTTTTGCAAAGCCAGAGCAATTTGGGGTTCTCCATATTCATCTTAATGTTTGAGTAGGTGTTTGTGCAACAGGTTTGGCATTGAGTAGATCAGTGGTCTCCAAACTTTTTGGCTCGCGCATCCCCAGGGTGAAGACCTGCCACAGGCGCGCTGCCGAAGAAAGAAGACCAGCCGCAGGCGGGCTGCCGGAGGGGAACACCAGCCATGGACGTGCAGAGCTGCTGCCGAAGGAAAAAAAAAAAAGGGCCGAGTGCTGTCTGGCGGCACTCCTGCTGCCGCGCGCCTCCTGGGATCATCTCGCGCACCCTCTGGGGTGCGCGCACCCCACTTTGGAGACCACTGGAGTAGATGATGAAATACACAGCAATAGTAAGGGCTAGCATTGAAAACAGCTGAGGTAAATCACTTGGTCCCTCTAACAAGCTTGCTCCTAGGTCATTTTAAGTGTTGTAAAAGATCACATTTCAATATTAATATTAAATCAAAAGGCAAAAAACCAAAACCCTGTTAATATAAAAATAAATTTCCCCTATTTAATTTTTCTGCCTGCAGGTCAGTGTTGTCAGTGCTATTTTATCGTGAGTCTTGTGATAGTTGGCTTTTTTCCCTTAAATCCCAGCTCTTCGAAGCATGAGATCAGGTGACAATCTCCACGCTTATTTTTTTTTTTTTTTAAATGAAAGTGTCCAGGCTTCATGGTTGCAGAGAAAATCTTGAAAAGTAACCAGAGTGTAGTCTATGACAAAAAAAATTCAGAGAGTAAATAAAAAGAAACAAATACTTTTTAAAATCTTGTCTCATTTTTTGGGTGCTGACTTGTGATTTTTGAGTGGTTGGAGGTGGCAATACCAAAATCTTGCTGCTCCCCTAGTCATGAAATGAACAATTGCGGATAGCTGCATAGAAGATGAGCCTCCATTCCCTCCCTGCTGGTGCTGTGGGATAGGTGACAAAGATGCTCTGAAACCCCAGCTCCATGTAAAATAGAGAGAGAATGTGCCACTCAGTCATTTTAGGATGAGTCCTTCAAACTTAGAAATGTTGTGTTATGGTTCAAGGAAAGGAATATGAGCATATTTACATTTTTTGGGCTTTCCTTTAGCTTATTTCAAAAGAAGATGGATCCTAGATTCCAGGCTGTCCTCCTAATAAGACCTTACCCCCCTCAACACCCCCAAATTCCATTTTAGTTGTGGATATAACCCAGTGGTGCCCTAATTTTTCCTGTTGCAGCCCCACCCCCACCCCCTGACCAGTAATGGAATCTGTCTGTCCCCCCCATTACTGTACAGTTGGCTCAGCAAAGGAGCTTGGGATGAAGGCAGAGCTGGGGGCAGAACTAAGAATAGAGAAGGGAGCTGGGGCTAGGGGCAGAGCTGGCCTGATGGCAGAGGGGGAATGAGGGCAGATCGGGGCTGCAGCTGGGGCTGAAGTTGGGTTGCAGGCACAGTGGACCTGGGTGGCACTCCCCCCTTTGCCCCCGAAAGGGGCCTGGACTAGACACCCCCCTCCCCCCCACCAGGACCTGGCCCCGCCTTGACTTCCCGAACCCAGCCCCGGCATGGCTGTTGCAGCCAGGGCACCCCTCCCTGAACGCAATCCTGGCTGGGGCTGGGGGAGTGGCGCCTATCCTGTGGCCCCAGCCCAGGTGCTGCTGTGGGGAGAGAGCTGGGAGGAGTCTTCTCTCCTCTCCATAGCCCTGGAACACCCTCCTGCACCCCAAACTCCTCATCCCCCAGCCCCACCCCAGAGCCCGCACCTCCAGCCAGAGCCCTTACCCCCTGCTCCGCAATGCTCTGTCCCAGCCCCGAGCCCCCTCCCACACTCTGAACCCCTTGGCCCCACCCCCACTGGATTTTATATGCACTGATATGAAGGTGATGTGTGTCATAACAAAATTTATTCTGCACATAGGTGGGAAAAATTAGAGGGAACACTGCTAACCAGTTTCAGGATTTTACTACACAGTACAGTAGAAAAACAGATAACTTGATGACTCTTTGTCAGGTTGCTTCTTTCCGGAAACCAAAGAGAATGGTGAAATAGGTAATTACAGAACTGCAGTAGGTTGTTTGATATTAAAGTTCCATCTTCATGTATATTGACTTGTGAACTCCAGAACATTAGAGACAGCTGTTTGAAATACACTAGCAGAGACTCTGAAGTAGAGCATGACGCAGAAACAGTAATCTCCACTAACTCTGCTTCCATGGTGTGCGTGACTGTTGGCCACATAGGGCTGCGCCGTGGCTACTGGTCCTCTTGCCATTTTCCTTAGGTTGCATTTTCTAGCCAAATCCTGCTAAAACTGCACTTTCATGCTTGGTAGTACTAAAATGCCCATGATATGTTCGATCAGCATTTACTTATCTATTTGGCAGTATGGATCAGCAAACTCTTTCTGACATCGCTCCAGTGGGCACAAGGCTTTGAGCTCGTTAGTGGCTGTGTTAGGCAGGAATCATCAATATTCTTTTTCCCACTGCTGTGTACAGACATTTTGGATGATATGAGGCAGAAAACACCCTCTGGTGCTGTCCAATGCCTTTTGTTTCAGGAGCTTTTTGCCGACCATAGATCACGGTTAAGGCTATGTTTTAGTCACAGGTATTTTTAATAAAAGGCATGGACAAGTCACGGGCAGTAAACAGAAATTCACGGCCTGTGACCTGTCCATGACTTTTACTATATACCCTTGACTAAAACTTGTGGGGGAGGGGTTCTGGGGCAGGTGGGTGGGTGGGTTGGCGGGGCTGGGGCAGGTTCCCTACTCGGTTCCTGGGAATAAGCGACCTCCAACTCCTAGCTCCACATGCTGCCTCTGCTCCGCCCCAAGCCCCAGTTCTGCAGCTGCCAATGGCTGGGAACTGCGGCCGATGGGAGCTGCAGGGGTGGTGCCTGCAGGCAGAGGCAGCACATGGAGCTAGACCTGAGCCCCCCCCAGGTAAGCATAGTCCCGCACCCCCGCTATGAGCCCCCTCACACCCAAACTCCTGCTGCTGGGGTGTGTGTGTGTGGGGGCGTGAGACTGCCCCGGCAGTGGCTGGTGTGCCTGGCCCGGGGACAGCCTGAGCAGCTCGGACAGCCCCCGGGCCAGGTGTACCGGCTGTTGCAGAAGCCATGGAGGTCACGGAGCCTTAATCATGATCCCTACATAGACCAGCTGATGGAAGCTGCCTTAACTCCACACTAGATAAATTTAAAAGTCAGTGGCATTTAAATCTGGAAGCTTTCTACGTGCTGGGCCTGATGAAGTTTGTGTTCAAACTGGCTTCCTTATCGCTCCAGATCTCTCTAGGTTTAAACTTACGCCCACTAGGATAAGTGAATCTCCCCCAACATCCTCTTCCCAATATGCAGGAAAACCTGATAATTTTAAATGTAGTGATGTTATCCTCAATGGATTGTGATCACCTTTAATGCTTGTACTTTAAGGTTGGGGGTACTAAGGAATTAGTTGTCTCAAGTCCTGAACATGATCAAAGGAGGGAGAGAAGGTGTGGCCTGCACAGTTTAGCTTTTGAACTGTGGTTGTAGATTTTTCTTTGTGGTCAGTTCACAATGTTCTAGTCATGGCATTTAGATAAACAAGGAAGTACAAAAAGTCAGTCTAAGCCTGGAATCAGGTCTTTGGCCTTGGTTGATCTCATGCAACTTGATTGATTGTATGTAGCTTGATTTACTTGGCAAGGATTTTCAATATTCCTGTTGATTGGCTGACTAGAATGCAGATTCATCTAGGTGATTGGGAGCTAGTATTCAAGTCTGCCTGTTCTCTCTGATCTCATGTGCGCTAAAGAAAATCCAAGGTGGTAGGGTTTAAATTATTCTCATTGCTTTTGTGCTGTGCTATATAGACCTGCTACTTTAATTTATCATGTCAGGAGTTCATTTGCCGCCCTACCCGAAGTCCAGTCAGTTATAAACACCTAATAAACTTTTTGCTAGTGGCCAGTTCCTTTTAGATTTGAGATTTTATGTCCAAGTTGTTATTGTCGTCCTCTTGAAGAGCAAAGAGCATTGCACTTTGACAGATTCACTTTGTCTGGCTTTTATGTGGGGCCCATGTAATCCTGAAGAGAGCCTTCATTTCTTATAGTTTAGACTTCCGTCAGGTACAAAGACAAGGCCGGTCTTAGTATTGTATCTGAAAAGCTAGACTTGGGAATTATCCATTCCTTATATTTCAGAAGATCTTTAACCACCAATCTAAAAAGGAATGATTCTGGTAGATCCTCAACCTGATCTGGATTCTTTATATTCTACTAATGCAGAATGAACTTCTTGTGGCCTAGCGAGCTCCAGATCCTGGTTGAAGGCTTTCCTATTAAACTGTCCTAAAGGTGCCTAGTATTCCAACACATCTTCCCATCAGAGCTCTCAGCAAGTTCATGTTCCCTCTGTCAGCTAAATTGGGAGGGGATTTGCAGAAGATCTGTGTAGAAAGGAAGCTGATTCAACCTACAGTTAGATGAGTTACTTTCAAAGTCTCTTTCTTCCCTAAGTACTATGGGCTAGTGATCTCTGCAACTTAAGAGTCCATTGCTTCATGAGTGGATCAGGTACAGCTAGGAGGATTTTTCCCTATGTATAAATTATTTAATGTCATGGAGCCTGCCCTTGCCTCTTAGTGCTTGGTATCCTATCTCTGGTTATATTGTTAAAATGTTACTTGTTGTGGAAGTTTAACTATGATGCTATGAAAAGAACTTGATTGGTTCCTGCGTAATCCAGCCAGTAGAATAGCGCTGACAGGCAGAAAAACTAAATCTGGCAATTTGTCCATCTGCCTCCTGAAATGATGGGATTGGAGAACAGTCTGTTTTATTGAAAAGGTAGTTGGCACAAACCTTATTTTCAGGTAATCAAAATCTCCCTACTTCATTTTGGTACTCTGGGAGGATGATGGAATGTGAGCTGTGCCTCTAACATAGTTGCTCCTCAGCACAGCAGAATGGAATTATGATGTGATTGGAATAACAGAGACTTGATGGGATAACTCACATGACTGGAGTACTGTCTTGGATGGATATAAACTGTTCAGGAAGGACAGGCAGGGCAGAAAAGGTGGGGGAGTTGCATTGTATGTAAGAGAGCAATATGACTGCTCAGAGCTCCGGTATGAAACTGCAGAAAAACCTGAGTCTCTGGATTAAGTTTAGAAGTGTGAGCAACAAGGGTGACGTTGAGGTGGGAGTCTGCTATAGACCACCGGACCAGGGGGATGAGGTGGACAAGGCTTTCTTCCGACAACTAATGGAAGTTACTAGATGGCAGGCCCTGGTTCTCATGGGAGACTTCAGTCTCCCTGATATCTGCCGGGAGAGCAATAACAGCGGTGCACAGACAATCCAGGAAGTTTTTGGAAAGTGTAGGGGACAATTTCCTGGTGCAACTAGAAAGGAATTTCCTGGAGGAACCAAGTAGGGGCAGAGCTCTTCTTGACCTGCTGCTCACAAACCGGGAAGAATTAGTAGGGGAAGCAAAAGGTGTATGGGAACCAGGGAGGCAGTGACCATGAGATGGTTGAGTTCAGGATCTTGACATAAGGAAGAAAGGAGAGCAGCAGAATATGGACCCTGGACTTCAGAAAAGCAGACTTGACTCCCTCAGGGAACTGATGGGCAGGATCCCCTGGAAGAATAATATGAGGGGGAAAGGAGTCCAAGAGAGCTGGCTGTATTATAAAGAATCCTTATTGAGGTTACAGGGACAAACCATCCCGATGTGTAGAAAGAATAGTAAATATGGCAGGCGACCAGCTTGGCTTAACAGTGAAATCCTTGCTGATCTTAAATACAAAAAAGAAGCTTACAAGAAGTGGAAGATTGGACAAATGACCAGGGAGAAATATAAAAATATTGCTCAGGCATGCAGGAGTGAAATCAGGAAGGAAATCAGCCAAATGACACCTGGAGTTGCAGCTAGCAAGAGATGTTAAGAGTAACAAGAAGGGTTTCTTCAGGTATGTTAGCAACAAGAAGAAAGTCAAGGAAAGTGTGGGCCCCTTACTGAATGAGGGAGGCAACCTAGTGACAGAGGATGTGGAAAAAGCTAATGTACTCAATGCTTTTTTTGCCTCTGTCTTCACGAACAAGGTGAGCTCCCAGACTACTGCACTAGGCAGCACAGCATGGGGAGGAGGTGACCAGCCCTCTGTGGAGAAAGAAGTGGTTCGGGACTATTTAGAAAAGCTGGATGAGCACAAGTCCATGGGGCTGGATGCGCTGCATCCAAGAGTGCTAAAGGAGTTGGTGGATGTGATTGCAGAGCCATTGGCCATTATCTTTGAAAACTCATGGCGATCGGGGGAAGTCGCGGACGACTGGAAAAAGGCTAACGTAGTTGCCCATCTTTTAAAAAGGGAAGAAGGAGGATCCGGGGAACTATAACCAGTCAGCCTCACCTCAGTCCCTGGAAAAATCATGGAGAGGTCCTCAAGGAATCAATTCTGAAGCACTTAGAGGAGAGGAAAGTGATCAGGAACAGTCAGCATGGATTCACCAAGGGCAAGTCATGCCTGACTAATTGCCTTCTCTGATGAGATAACTGGCTCTGTGGATGAGGGGAAAGCAGTGAATGTGTTATTCCTTGACTTTAGCAAAGCTTTTGACATCATCTCCCACAGTATTCTTGCCAGCAAGTTAAAGAAGTATGGGCTGGATGAATGGACTAGAAGGTGGATAGAAAGCTGGCTAGATTGTCAGGCTCAATGGGTAGTGATCAATGGCTCCATGTCTAGTTGGCAGCCAGTATCAAACAGAGTGCCCCAACGGTCGGTCCTCGGGCCGATTTTGTTCAATATCTTCCTTAATGATCTGGAGGAGGTGTGTATATTGAACCCTCAGCAAGTTTGCAGATGACACTATACTGGGAGGAAAGGTAGATATGCTGGAGGGTAGGGATAGGATACAGAGGGCTGTAGACAGATTAGAGGTTTGGGCCAAAAGAAATCTGATGAGGTTCAACAAGGACAAGTGCAGAGTTCGGCATTTAGGACGGAAGAATCCCATGCACCGCTACAGACTAGGGACCGAATGGCTAATCTGCAGAAGAGGACCTGGGGTTACAGTTGATGAGAAGCTGGATATGAGTCAACAGTGTGCCGTTGTTGCCAAGAAGGCCAATGGTATTTTGGAATGTATATGTAGGGGCATTGCCAGCAGATCGAGGGACGTGATTGTTCCCCTTTATTCAACATAGGTGAGGCCTCATCTGGAGTAATGTGCCCAGTTTTGGGCCCCACAGTACAAGAAGGATGTGAAAAAATTTGGAAAACGTCCAGGGGAGGGCAACAAAAATGATTAGGGGACTGGAACACATGACTTTTATGAGGAGAGGCTGAGGGACCTGGGATTGTTTAGTCTGTGGAAGAGAAGAATGTGGGGGGATTTGCTAGCTGCTTTCAACTACCTGAAAGGGGGTTCCAAAGAGGATGGCTCTAGACTGTTCTCAGTGGTAGCAGATGACCGAACGAGGAGTAATGGTCTCAAATTGCAGTGGGGGAGGTTTAGGTTGGATATTAGGAAAAACTTTTTCACTAGGAGGGTGGTGAAGCACTGGAATGCGTTACCTAGGGAGGTGGTGGAATCTCCTTCCTTCGAAGTTTTTAAGGTCAGGCTTGACAAAGCCCTTGCTGGGATGATTTAGTTGGGGATTGGTCCTGCTTTGAGCAGGGGGTTGGACTAGATGACCTCCTGAGGTCCCTTCCAACCCTGATAGCGTATGATTCTATGAATGTTTGGGGTCCTGAGTTCATGGTCCTGGTTGATATAGTACAAATCAAAATGGATTCGGCGGGGAGAAGGGGTCAAGAGATTAAATGATTTTTCCTGAGGTTACATGGGAAGTTTGTGGTTTGTTTTGGAATTTGAACCCAGATTTCCTGAATCCTAGTTCAGTGCATTAATCACAAAATAATTCTCCCTGTCTGTAAAACCTAATCTTTCCAAGCCTATGTATTGCTGAAACTAAACCAGTAAAGTGCAGCTGCCTGGTTTGCATTAGGTGTGAATGTCACCTGTTGCTGTGGAAACAAAAAAGTTCCTTAGGAGGTAAAATAAGGAACTGACTTTTAAAAGTTTTGATTTATATTCATAATTCAAGACTAAATATGTGTAGCTGGCAATTTGTTAGCTGCAGAAGCCATGTTACTTCCTTTTAAACAAAAACAACCAAACTATAATTTATAATGTCTTACAGCCTATACTCAAAAAACCTTATAACAGGATTCAAAATCACACAATCTTCCTATGTAGTGAATCTGAGGCTATTAATTTCTCACTGCTGATAAAACATTGATTTGACTGCCCCTCCATTGCAGTCTGAGGATGCAGGGAAGAGAACATGCAAAGCCAGAAGGGTAAAGACACACTGGCATTACACATGAACTTAGGTAGAGTTTGATCTCTTGATCCCTAAATTAGCAGAGTGGATGAAGACAGAGGTAGCACTTTCTGCGGTGTCTTCTAGTCAGTTTTTCTAATGGTTGACTAAAGATCAGTTCTCAACAAGAGAAGTGGTCTCTAAGGTCTTGTCTACACTACACAGTTTTGTCCACCAGTGGAGGTATACACACTGCAATGCTCCTTCTGCTGACAAAGGTGTTCTGCTTTGCCAGCAAAATAAAACCACCTTGATGCGAGGCATTGAGCTATTTGCTGCAAAGTTATATTGACAAAGTGTTAGTGTAGACACTGTGTTTTTTTACGTTGCTGTAAATGGACTCCAGGAGGTGTCCCACAATGCCCATCCTGATTGTTCTGGTCAGCAGTTCGAACTCCTCTGCCCAGCACCCAGGTGCACAGGCTTCTGCCTAAAGACCTGGTAATTTTTGAAATTCCACTTCCTGTTTCCTTGGTGTGGAGAGCTCACATTGTCTTTTCCCAGCTGACCATGGCAGCTCCACGCATCAACACTCACACTTGGAGCATATGAGTTGTTGGATCTGCTGGTGCTGTGGGGAAAGAAGACTGTGCAGTCCCAGCTCCATTCCAGGACTGTTGATACCTACAGTCAGATTTCTCGTGGCTTGTTGGGTAAGAGCTACGAATGGGATATGCATCAGTGCTGTGTGAAGATAAGAGCTGAGGCAGGCATACCAGATGGCAAGGGAGGCAAACCATCGCTCTGGTGCTGCGCCGAAGACCTGCTGCTTCTAAAAGGAGCTGGATGCCATCCTTGGCGGCAACCCCACCTCCCCTGCCAAGAGCCCCTTGGACACTTTGGTGGGGCTGGAGGCTGCAGACAGTGGACTCAACCCAAAGGACGAAGTTGTGGATGAGGAGGTCGAGCTGGGAGGACTATGTGGCGCACATGGCAGGGTCATCTAGTGGCATGGTGAGTGAGGACCTCTTTTCCACTCTGGAGGGGTCTAGCCCAGGGATTCTCAAACTGGGGGTTGGGACCCCTTGTGAGCTGTTGGCTTCCACCCCAAACCCCGCTTTGCATCCAGCATATATAATGGTGTTAAATATATTAAAAAGTGCTTTTAATTTATAAGGGGGGTTGCACTTAGAGGCTTGCTATGTGAAAAGGGTCACCAGTACAAAAGTTAGAACCACTGGTCTAGCCAGTTCATCTGGCGGTCCATCTTTGTTGTTGACGAAACTGTATAGTGTGGACAAGGCCCTAGAGACATTAGGGCTTTGGTAATCAGAGAGGAAAGGGCAGGTCATGATTCAATCAGTCCTGTCCCAGAAAAAGTAGAGAGTCAAGAAAAAAAGGTCAATACTGGGTTTTTATCTTTCTCAAACTCTCCCTCTTTTCTGTCATAGATGGGAGGCTTAAGGGGTGAAGGAGACCGCCAGAAAAAAAGGGTGTGGGGGAGAGGCATTGGAAAAGTGGACTGCGTAACTTGAAAAGGGCAGGCATGAGAGTATTACTGTTAGTTGAATTGGTAGCTAAAAGACAATTTAATTCATATGGCACAAACTTACATATTGGTGAGCCACCTCCACTAGGCACAACTTGAGAGGGCAGTGGTTTCTGGGACAGGTAAAAGCTTTTAATTGCTTCTGTTTGTGGGCATCTAATACTAAACAAAGTGCCCTGACAAGAAGCATTCTCTGTAAACAGTATCCTATTACAACAAAGGAACATTGCGTAGGCTTTAATTTGAAGGCATATGTTTACAAATGTTCTAACCTTCTGCATGTTGTCAGATGCTTATTTGTAGAATTCCAAAAGAATGCTGTTAAGACTGAGGGAAAAAATCCAGGCATTTGTATAGGTTCTGGCATTTAAAGGTGGACTGGAAAGTTAAATGGAAAATATATATTTTTAAATATAAACCAATCCCTCAACCAATAACTTTTCTTGTAACTCAGATTGCCTCTAAAAAAGTCAGACTTGTTCTGCCGCTGTCACCATGCTATGTGCAGGAGTAGTTTGATCTGGCCTCCCAACTTCCTGAACCACATTCCCAGTGCTTTGAGGTTCTCCTCCGTTTGGGAATAAGATATACTGCTACAAGCTCCTCTTTAACAGTATAACTGCATTCACACTAAAGGTTGTATCATATTAACTATACTGCATAGTTAAATTGATACAACTTTTGTTTGTAGACAAGCCACAAGAGAACACTGTCACTAGACTGTTGGAAGCTCCATCCTTGGTATCTGCTTTGGCTTAGTCATTTGGCTGAGTAAGTATTCGATTAAAATGTTAGAACTCTGCTAGTTTAATATTCTGTATAAAAATGGTGGTTTCTTGGGTGATGGAGCTGTGTTGTGCCTCCCTTGTGACTGTGCAAATAAGGGGAAGAATAAACCATGTAACTTGATCACTTTTCTTAACCATCATCATCATGTTCCTATTACGCCTCTGGCATTTAGGGCAGTGACAAAGCTCCTCCACTCCTGTCTGTTTCTGGCAAGTCTTTCAATAGTTTCCCAGCTGTGTCCAGATTTTTCAGCTCTGCTTCCACAGCTCTTCACCATGTTGTTTTCGGGCAGCCTTGTTTTCGCTTGCCTTCAGGTGTCCATATTATTGCCACTCTGGTGATGGAATAAGTTTCCATCTGAAGCACATGATCGATCCATCTCCAATGCCTCCTGGCCATGATGGTGCTCAGATCCTCTTGGCTGCACTGTATCAGTAGATCTTGGTTGGAGATTGTTCTGGGCCAAAAGATGCAGAGGATTTTTCTGAGGCGGGTTGTATGGAATGAAGAGAGTTTGGACATGTCATACTTTCTCATTCCCCAGCATTCTGCACTATAAAGTAGTGTTGAAAGTACACAGCTCTAATAAATCTTGAGTTTGGTTTTGGTGTTGTATTTTGATGATTTCCAGACTGTATTTAAGCTCCTGAAGGTGTTCTTGGCTTTATTGATTTTGTTCCGGATGTTCTGGCTTGTTCCACCGTCCTGGCTGATGGTGCTGCCCAACCACACACATCTTAAATATGTAACTCTTCACCAATAAGGATAAAGTCCTAGAGTTAGAAACAGCTCTGCTTATAACTTCTGGCATAAATACTCTATCATATGTCAAGAGATATGAGAGAGTATTTATGCCAGAAGTTATAAGCAGAGATGTTTCTAACTCTAGGACTTTATCCTTATAACTGCATCCCCAAATATGATTTGCCTTTGGTAAGGCAGCTTCTTGCTCTACTCTTTGGTCAGCTGCTTTGCTTCTTATTTTTCCCCTCCTTTCCTTTATTTTTGTCTGAAAGTACAGCTCATTTAAGTATACTGCATGTTTAACACACCATCTTTTTGCCCTCATCTCTGATTCATATCTGTTTTTCAGATGTTTCCTTTGACCTGATCTTGAGTTGCCCTTTGTTCCCAGGGGTCAGTCAGTTCTTCAAGAAACCTAGCCATTTGGGAGTTGGTGTTCTTTTAGAGATAATCAATATGGTGTAAGTACACCACACTCCACAGTGTTAGTCCTTGTTCACAAGAAAAGAAACGGAAGGGGAAGAGCACAAGAATACATTTGGGTTGAGGGAGAATATAATGAGATGAAGCTAGTAGAAAAAGACTAAGTATTAAATAGCTGATTATAGAGTTCATCTTAAAATTAGGTCTGGTTTAGAAGCTCTTTTCTGAGTTTAGTAGTTCACTTTGTGCTTGCACTATTCTTAGGCTATGTAAATACTACATTAACACATCATTCAATTTGAAATTAGCTGCAAAAAAAAAACCACAGAAAATTCACAGCTAAACATCAACTGCAAAAAAATTTGCTTGCTTGTTGCTTTTACTGCTTTATTACTTACAAAGACTGAGTTTTCTCCTCAAAATTTTCCTTTACTGCCCAAGTCTTGTCTTCCATATTTTCATCAGAGAGCTTTTGGGGGACCTCAGAACTGGAGTGGAAACTGAGCTTTTACCTGGGAAGGATTGGAATGTTGCCTTTCCCTCAGAGCTCTTCTCCCAGATACTTGTCAGGAGTTTAAGTTAAAAACCCCAGTGCCCCCTCCTTCCTTTTGTTTTGAGGTAGTCTGACTAACTGCAGTTCCCTTACTTGCACAAATATCTCACTTGAGTTGTTGGTCATTAGTTTTGCAGTCATGATTCATTAGCAAAATCAGGGAAATCAAGGCCTGATATGAAAAGTGCAGGGTGGGGGAACACCATGTATTTATCCAACTTTTATGCATTCAGGAGAAAATGTATTTGTTCCTTTGTAGTTAAGCATTAAGTTTCCCACAACTTCTATAACTATGCCCACTTGTGAATTTGTATTACAAAAGTCCATATGCATTATGACCTTACAGTATATGTGCACTTAAGGTTCCTTCTGCGCTGCATGATTCGCTGAAACATTTGTCCTGCAATACTGGTATAACACAAGGTTCCATCTGCGTTACAAAATGGAACTGTCTCCTTAAGTCTTGGGCATGTACATCTCTTTAGTAAGATTTGGGGGAAAGGTCCCACCTATGCAACAGGACTCTGTACCATGTTGTATTTGGGTGTCCTGATATGGTGGTAACTGTAATGCAGATGGGGCCTAAAATTCTAGAAAATTGCACTGTTGGTGACTCTCATGTTAGTTGGTGTTTTTCTTAAAGTCCCAGCTCCTGAAGTCATGTGAATACGAGATCCCCAGTTTTCATTTTTTTTCAAAGTAAGTTTATTGTGGAGAAAAGCTTGAAAACATAAACCCCCAAGAGGCTAAAAAACCAGAAGGCAAATAAGAGAGCCCAAAACTTATTTTAAAATCTGAGTTTTAAGCAGTTGTATGAGTTCATGGTCTGAGTTATGATTTTTGAACACCTGTTGGCTTCTCTCTCTTCTCCTATAATGTATTTTTTCCAATTAATATGTCACTGGAATGTAAATAATATCCCTGTTATGCATACATTCAAGATGGACCATCAAAATTGTTGTGGGAGTGCCTGCTCTGAATTTACTGACATCTGTGCATGAATTCTCAACATGCCATCCCGCTCCCATCCTCAAAAGTCTTTCCTATTCTTTGGAAGATTCCCATTCAGGTATTATCATCAGACTTAACATTGCTTTGTCTGGGTTATGGGAAGGTGAACCCTCCCATCCAAAATCTTGTTAGTTCATATTCAGAATTCATGCTGAAGCTTTGGGACTGATTTTCCTCTCAAGGAATGTCTTCACTGCAAAGTTAACTCCTCCACATATAGACCTCTGACCCAAGTTTAGTTGTGCTATCATCCCAAGGTAACTGGTCAACCTGGGGCTGGAGGCTAAAGCCTGAACAAGGCTTTCACTAAAGTTGATGACTCACCCACTTCGCAGTGTGGACACAGGCTGAACCGCTTGAGTGCTGATAGTCCTCAGTATGCCCAGAAGGACAAACAAGTTCTCCCATAATTTACTGCTGTAGAATCAGATTGGCTCAGTTTACCTCAGCACAAAGAACCATGGTATGATCTCCCAGAAGTCCTAGTTGCCCACACTGGCGAGTGCAGCATCAGTGAGGGCCCCGTAACTTGAGTGCAGCTTTGCAGTGTGGCTGCTCACACCCAAGGCAGGTTAACATGGGTGCCAGTTTCCAAGTTAATTCTGCAGTGAAAAGACACAGCCTAATTTACAGCAGGTGTTGTGGAATCAGGTTCTCCATCCTGCCTCACTGTTGCCTAGGTATGAGTTGTATTACCTGCACTGGGCCTCTTGCTGCAAGAAGTAGCTTTCTCAACATCCTGGATAACTGTTCCAGTTTTTTTAGAAGGGCAGAAAGTCTTTAATTACACTGATTATGCACTATTGTAACAATTACATGTATCTCATAATGAGTGGTGATTCATTCTACTAATGGAATTCCTGGGTGAGAGGGTCAGTGCTAGTTGTAACTGAATTTTTCTTGTCTTTCTATTAGTGTAGATTGTGGCGGTGGTCAGACAAATGACAAACTACTGAAATAATGTATTGTTTCAGAGTAACAGCCGTGTTAGTCTGTATTCGCAAAAAGAAAAGGAGTACTTGTGGCACCTTAGAGACTAACCAATCTATTTGAGCATAAGCTTTCGTGAGCTACAGCTTATGCTCAGATAAATTGGTTAGTCTCTAAGGTGCCACAAGTACTCCTTTTCTTTTTGAAATAATGTATTGGTGTTCCATGTCCTGTTCCTTCAGCGATTCCAGATCAGACGTATCTATTTCAAAACCAGGATTCTTTATAATTGCTGGAGCAGCAAATGCTACCTAGGACTTGAAATAGAACAGGTTCTTTAAAGTTCCACTTGTACGATCAAGGAACTTTCACGGCAATTTTTAAAAATCTTCTGGACAGCAGTGTCTGGGTCGCTTACCCCTTCTTCCCTCTCCTCTTGGGCAGGATTCTTGTTTATCCTTCTGGGCATGATTCCCTGTGTATTCTTAGAAGGTGCAGTGAGATGGAATGTCACTCGATATCCTTAATGCTTATCTTGTCAGTTTTTTTCCTTGTTCTGCCCCTTTGGGAGCTATCAGATATATATATATATATATTTTTTTTTTTTGAGGAAGGGTGCCCATAGGTCAAAGATATTGTTTAGGACCTACTCACGTTGCAGGTGATGAGGCTCTTCAAACCTAGTTGACCAAGTCAGGTACTGTGGAAATCCAGTATTGATTTTAGAAATCCACTTGCCAAAGTGACAGCATGCCAGGTATAAACAGTGCTGTCCAGAATCTGAGTCCAATGCTGAGGATCAAACATTGTTGATTCTCAAAAGTCAGTTGTCAGAGTGGCCAGTGTCCCTACATCCATCCAGGTTGAAGTTCAGTTCTGAGGATTTGGTCTTGCATAAGTTGCACTGAAGTCCCCAGATCTGGAACCAATCTGGTGCTGAGGTTCCAGTGCCAGAGAGTGCAAGGAGTTGCTCACCAGTGTGTCTATACCAAAATGGACCTCAGAGTCAGTGCTGGGGTTTCTTGGTGACCCAGCTCTCATCCTACCCCATCTGTGGCAAACTGCAACTTGATTTGCCCTCGATCCCTGTCTACTCCACATTTTGATTAAAAAACTAGAATGATATAAAATTAACATGGCACACATTAAATGGTTTACAAACTGGTAATATTAAACGGAATCATCAAGTGTGTGTGTGCAGGGTACGGTTCTTCATCCAATGCAATTTAACATTTTTATCTTTGACCTGGAAGAAAACAAAAACATTACTGGTAAAGTTTGCAGATAAGACAAAAATTGGAGGAGTGATAAATAAGGTTCAACAAGGACAGAGGGACGGGACGGGAAGAATCCCATGCACTGCTACAGGCTGGGGACTGACTGGCTATCCGCCAGTTCTGCAGAAAATGAGCCAACAGTGTATCTTCGTTGCCAAGAAGGCTAAAGGTATATTGGGCTGCATTAGTAGAAGCATTGCCAGTGGATCGAGGGAAGTGATTATTACCCTCTATTTGACACTGGTGAGGCCACATCTGGAGTACTGTAACTCCTCACTTAATGTTGTAGTTATGTTCCTGAAAAATGCTACTTTAAGTGAAACGATGTTAAGTGAATCCAATTTCCCCGTAAAAATTACTGTAAACGGGGGGGGGGGGGGGGTGACTAGGTTCCAGGGAAATTGTTTTCGCCAGACAAAAGACATATATATACACACACACAGTTTTAAACCAACAGTTGAATACTGTACACAGCAATGATGATTGTGAAGCTTGGTTGAGGTGGTGGAGTCAGAGGGTGGGATATTTCCCAGGGAATGCCTTGCTGCTAACTAACACTTGGCTGAGCCCTCAAGGGTTAACACATTGTTAATGTAGCCTCACACTCTGCAAAGCAGCACGAATGGATGGAGGAGACACAATAGACACATGGCAGTGGCCGCAGACATTCCCTGCGGAAACTGAACATGATGATGAACCCACGCTATCCCCCTGGAGCACCACTACCTCCACATTCCAAAGTGCTGGATGGTGGGTGGGTGGGGGTGTGTGAGAGAGTCAGACACACACACACTGTGTGACACACGCGCACTGTCCCTTTAAGTACACTGACCCCACTCTAAGTAGATCAGCAAGTTGAGACAGCAGCTGCTGCCAGCAAGCTCCCTTCGTCCTGAGCCGTATCATGTGTCTGTTCCCCCGCCCCCCAAGCTCTGTGGAGATGGGGTACAGGAGAGGGGGACACACTGACATCAGCACCCTTCTTCCTCCCCACCCCCTGCACAGTGAGCAGGAGGCTCCTGTGAGCAGCTCCAATGCAGAGGGCAGGAGCAGCATATGACAGTGGGGGGAGGGACAGCTGAACTGCCCGGCAATTGATAGCCTGCTGGGATGCTGCGGCACAGGGAACTTAGGGGAGCTGATGCGGGGGCTGCCAGCCTACCCTCGTTCCAAGCCCCCACCAGCTAGCTCCAATGGGCTGCTCTTCCTGTCAGCAGTGGACAAAGCAGGCGACTGCTAAACAACATTATAAAGGGGGCATTGCGCAACTTTAAATGAACATGTTCTCTAATAGACCAGCGATGTAACAATGAAACAACATTAATCAGGATGAGGTTAAGTGAGGAGTTACTGTATTGCATCTAATTTTAGGCCCCCCAGTACAGGATGTGGACAAATTGGAAAGAGTCCTGCGGAGAGCAACGAAAATGATAAGGGGGCTGGGGCACATGACTGATGAGGAGAGGCTGAGGGAGCTGAGCTTATTTAGTCTGCGGAAGCGAAGAGTGAGGGGGGATTTGATAGCAGTCTTCAACTACCTGAAGGGGAGTTCCAAAGAGGATGGAGTTAGGCTGTTCTCAGTGGTGGCAGATGACAGAGCAAGAAGCAATGGATTCACATTGCAGTGGGGGTGGCCTAGGTTGGATATTAAGAAACACTGTTTCACTAGGAGGGTGGTGAAGCACTAGAATGGGTTCCCTAGGGAGGTGGTGGAATCTCCATCCTTAGAGGTTTTTAGGGCCTGGCTTGACAAAGCCCTGCATGGGATGATTTAGTTGGTGTTGGTCCTGCTTTGAGCAGGGGATTGGACTAATGACCTCTTGAGGTCTCTTCCAACCCTAATCTTCTGTGATCCTAATAAGAAAAGGAGTACTTGTGGCACCTTAGAGACTAACCGATTTATTTGAGCATAAGCTTTCGTGAGCTACAGCTCACTTCATCGGATGCATACTGTGGAAAGTACACAAGATCTTTTTATACACACAAAGCGTGAAAAAATGGGTGTTTACCACTACGATAGGTTTTCTCTCCCCCCACCCCGCTCTCCTGCTGGTAATAGCTTATCTAAAGTGATCACTCTCCTTACAAGGTGTATGATAATCAAGGTGGGCCATTTCCAGCACAAATCCAGGGTTTAACAAGAATGTCGGGGGGGGGGGGGGGAAGAGGAAGAAACAAGGGGAAATAGGTTACCTTGCATAATGACTTAGCCACTCCCAGTCTCCATTCAAGCCTAAGTTAATTGTATCCAATTTGCAAATGAATTCCAATTCAACAGTTTCTCGCTGGAGTCTGGATTTGAAGTTTTTTTGTTGTAATATCGCAACTTTCATGTCTGTAATCGCGTGACCAGAGAGATTGAAGTGTTCTCCGACTGGTTTATGAATGTTATAATTCTTGACATCTGATTTGTGTCCATTTATTCTTTTACGTAGAGACTGTCCAGTTGACCAATGTACATGGCAGAGGGGCATTGCTGGCACATGATGGCATATATCACATTGGTGGATGTGCAGGTGAACAAGCCTCTGATATTGTGGCTGATGTTATTAGGCCCTGTGATGGTGTCCCCTGAATAGATATGTGGGCACAGTTGGCAACGGGCTTTGTTGCAAGGATGGGTTCCTGGTTTAGTGGTTCTGTTGTGTGGTATGTGGTTGCTGGTGAGTATTTGCTTCAGGTTGGGGGGCTGTCTGTAGGCAAGGACTGGCCTGTCTCCCAAGATTTGTGAGAGTGTTGGGTCATCCTTCAGGATAGGTTGTAGATCCTTAATTATGCGTTGGAGGGGTTTTAGTTGGGGCTGAAGGTGACGGCTAGTGGCGTTCTGTTATTTTCTTTGTTAGGCCTGTCCTGTAGTAGGTGACTTCTGGGAACTCTTCTGGCTCTATCAATCTGTTTCTTCACTTCCGCAGGTGGGTATTGTAGTTGTAAGAATGCTTGATAGAGATCTTGTAGGTGTTGGCTCTCTGAGGGGTTGGAGCAAATGCGGTTGTATCGCAGAGCTTGGCTGTAGACAGTGGATCGTGTGGTGTGGTCAGGGTGAAAGCTGGAGGCATGTAGGTAGGCATAGCGGTCAGTAGGTTTCCGGTATAGGGTGGTGTTTATGTGACCATCGTTTATTAGCACTGTAGTGTCCAGGAAGTGGATCTCTTGTGTGGACTGGACCAGGCTGAGGTTGGTGGTGGGATGGAAATTGTTGAAATCATGGTGGAGTTCCTCAAGGGCTTCTTTTCCATGGGTCCAGATGATGAAGATGTCATCAATATAGCGCAAGTAGAGTAGGGGCGTTAGGGGACGAGAGCCGAGGAAGCGTTGTTCTAAGTCAGCCATAAAAATGTTGGCATACTGTGGGGCCGTGCGGGTACCCATAGCAGTGCCGCTGATTTGAAGGTATACATTGTCCCCAAATGTAAAATAGTTATGGGTAAGGACAAAGTCACAAAGTTCAGCCACCAGGTTAGCCGTGACATTATCGGAGATAGTGTTCTTGACGGCTTGTAGTCCATCTTTGTGTGGAATGTTGGTGTAGAGGGCTTCTACATCCATAGTGGCCAGGATGGTGTTATCTTGTGTACTTTCCACAGTATGCATCCGATGAAGTGAGCTGTAGCTCACGAAGGCTTATGCTCAAATTGGTTAGTCTCTAAGGTGCCACAAGTACTCCTTTTCTTTTTGCGAATACAGACTAACACGGCTGTTACTCTGAAACCTGTGATTCTAATGAATTCTAATGAAGAGGCCAGGCCATTGAGTCAGAGCAATCTGGGCCATTTGGTAAACTGTGTACATGCAAACAAGGTGCCTTTAGTTACAGGTAAATGTAAACATATACATCTAGGAGACAAAGAATGTTAGCATACTTACAGGGTGGGGGACTCTATCCTGGGAAGCAGTGACTCTGAAAAAGATTCCTGGGTTATGGTCGATAATCAACTGAACATGAGCTTCCAATGTTATGCTGTGGCCGAAAGAGCTAATGCTATCCTGGGATGCATAAACAGGGGAATCTCGAGCAGGAGTAGAAACAGTTCAGAAAGGTTGTTGATACACATTGGAGAGAGTTCAGAGATGAGCCACAAGAATGATTGAAGGATAGAAATATGCCTTACTTTGATAGATACCAGGAGCCCAATCTATTTAGTTTAACAAAGAAGGTTGAAGGGTGACTTGATTATAGTCTAAAAGTATCTACATAGGGAACAAATATTAAGTAATTGGGTGCTCAGTCTCCCAGAGAAAGGTATAACACAATCCAGGGGATGGAAGTTCAAGCTAGACAAATTCAGATTGGAAATAAGGGGTACATTTTTGACAGTGAGGGTAATTAATCATTGGAACAATTTACATGGGGTTGTGGTGGATTTTCTATCACTGTCGATTTTTAAATCCAGACGGATGTTTTTCCAAAAGCTATACTGTAGGAATTATTTTGGGCAAGTTCTGTGGCCTGTGTTATACAGGAGGTCAGACAGATAAGTGATTCCTTCTAGCCTTCGAGTCTATGAATCTGTCCTAACTTTGGGATTGATCTGCCTCCTGGAGACTCTCTGGGAAGTTTACCTCTTGCAGCTAGCTTTTGGTTTAATGGATTCCAAGGCCAGAAGGAACCACTGTGATCATGTAGCCTAATCTAAACCACCAGGGAGATACTCTTCAAGATCTACTAGCAGCTATGTGGATTTGGCAGCTCTCTGGGCTGTTGTTGCCACGGGGTCTGGTGCCAAGCACTTCCTGGCACTGTCCCAGAATCTGGTTTTGGTTAGTGCCATCAGTGCCGCTCTTACTTTGTTGAGCCCTATCTCAGAACTAGGGACACACAAAGGACTGCCATCTTTTGTCTGTAACGAGCTCTACTTCAATTTGATGGAGTAGTTAGTTGGTCCTGGTTTGCCGGGAGACAAACCATTTTTAAAGCTGATTAGAATAAATGAGCCTGTAATTAGCTTTCCATAGATATCTTATTAAAATGAAATGTTAATGACCAGTAGCTTGTGGGATCTGTTAAATAGTTTTCGGAAAATCTGAATATGGATTATTATATGCATTTACATTTTGCAATACGTTCGTTGATGAGCTGGAAATTGTTTGTTGCTGTGGGCCCTAAATTGACTTTCACTTTAATTTCACTAAAACATTAGTATTGGGGATGTCTGCAAGAGTCAGATAAATAGTTGCAAAAATAAACAGATCAGTAGTCCCAAAATAGCCAGTATGAATGTTTACGCACACTTGGACTCTGAATATGTATGTCTGTCTTTGAGGTATGTGACTTGCTACTAGAACCCTACATGCTAGATTTGAATCAAGAGATAAAAGTATCCATAATGGGAATTTAGTTAAAATTAGACTTGTGCGTTGTCACCTGAACTGCAGATAAACCTATAGTTACTTTCAAAAACTGAAGGTCTCCTTTAGGAAGCTCTGATCTCTAGCAGGGATGGTGCAAGCAAGTCCAAAGATAACACAAACTGTCATTTTGGATGGTCTGTGATCTTTACAGCTAAGATGCTTGGATTTATAGTCAAAAATTAGTTTTATGTTATGTTCTGGGCTGCTTATTAAATCTTTGCTAGTCACTTTATTAAATATATAATATATACTTATGCTAATAAATTTAGTTTGTATCTATCTATGTGTAAACGTTAAACAAAAAGTGGATTTTCAAATGTATGTTATGTAGCATTTGGAGATCCTCTCAATGATCTGATGGGAATGCATTTATTATTGAGACCAGAGTTCACAGTTTTCTTTCTGCAGCAGCTGATTTACTTCCTTAGTATCCAAAGCAAAATAAAGCATTCAGCTTTCCTGCTCTGATGTGTTAAGGTATTGTATTGCAGCAGACGCTAAACATGACAGGATTGGTAGGGGAAAGCCTTTATTAATCACCTGATATAAAAACTTCAGCAATTCTTAAGATTTAAAAGAATGTTTCGTTTGTACTTTTACTTCACAACGACATCTCTTAATGCACAGTTGTCATGGTCTTGAACCACGTACAGATTTTGTCCCACTATTTGTAGATATCTGTAGGTCCGTGGGTTCCAGTTCAGGTTAGTGGTGGTCTTCGCCATATTATTTTTTTTTTCTGGGACAAGTTTGCAACCAGTACCAGACCAAAAAAAATTGCTCCTCCCCTCTTCTAGGTGAGCAGGTCAGCAGCCAGTGAGAACTAGAGATTTTCATTTGTGGACTGGGTCACTGGGCAAGTAGGGTCAATTTTCTGCGTGGGTTCAGGATTGAGCCATTCCTTTCCATCTCTAGTTGGTCTGTGAAGATGCAGCTTTCTGCATCAGGTCAGGAGAGCAGTTCCAGCAGGTTACCACAGAGGGTAGTGCTAGGCAACAGTCTTACCTAGCATAGCAGTTCACCTTGTGTCAGCCTGCGGGAATGGCTTTCTTTGCTGTTGCCTGAAGTCCTACCTAGGAAGTGGTTGCTTTGCAGGCTTCCGGGTTGGGCCCATAATTGGGCTGCTAGTGTGTGGTGTAGAGATATTATTACTCCTGGGGGAATTTTGTGCCAAAATATTAAAAATTCCTTCACATAATATTTTTAAATTCTGCACATTTTATTTGCCAAAATAACACTGTATAATCACGCCAATTTCAAGTATTTTGGTAATTTATTTCAAAATATCTGTCAGCAAGTGTGTCTGTAACAATACAGACCTGCACAAAAATTCCCCCAGGGGCGGAGAGTTAAAGAAATCCTTACGAAAACCCAGTTCTTGCTTCCCTGGCACCTCTACCCCCGCACCCATGGGGCCTGCCTCGCTCGCTCACTCGCTCCCCCCAAGCCCAGACACTCTCACTCCTGTCTCCCAGAGCTCAGCTTCCCCAGACCAGACACTTAGACCCTAGCCTCCTAGAGCCCAGGGATCCAGAGGAAGAAACAGCCTGATGCTGGGTCCCGGGCTTGCACAGAGTTTCCTGCAGGCCACCGTCTTAAGGGCATGTTGGGTACCCTCTGCCCGCCGCCCCCCCCCCCCCCCCCGCCCCCCCCATCCAGCAGCCTGGTCTTCTATTTGTGAGCTGGGCTTTGCTGGTCCAGCGGCCCCTAGTGGCGGCCAGCATCTGTGGTCGGGTGAGGAGGAAAAGATGGAATACTGTAGTAAAGAGAATTGGAAGCAACAACAGGTTACAAGATTAACAGGGATTGGGAAGGAGGGGACAAATTACTGTTTAAATACTACAGTGATGGGTACTATAGAAAACATGAAGATGGACTGAGAATGAGAGGTTGGAGTGGTGATGGGGAAAGGAGT
Source organism: Chelonia mydas (assembly GCF_015237465.2). Lineage (NCBI taxonomy): Eukaryota > Metazoa > Chordata > Testudines > Cheloniidae > Chelonia > Chelonia mydas. Next base: position 7,143,854 of record NC_051260.2, read on the forward strand.
GGCAGAAGAGAATATGATGCTGGAAAGAGAGAGCAGGGAAGGAAGTGAGAGAAGGAAAGGAAGAAAAGTAAGTAGTTCAAGTTTTGCATAGCATATGCTGTTTCTGTTCCATGTTCAGTTTTCCCAGATCTTCTACTTTGGCTTTCCTACTGGTCATGTCATCAGTGTTTATTTGCCAACACAAATAAAAACAGGGCTGCTTAGCTTGTATTTTTAGTTTAATCACTTTTGTAATATCTAACACATAATTGAGGTGTTCTGTTTCTAACATTATTGCTATTGTGCCTTCTATTTTGTTTCAGACTGTCAGTATTTGACAGTTCTAGTGCAGTTATGAAATGAGGTTTCTTGCTTCCATTTGATGCAGACTGTACAGTTTTTTTATAAATTATAACATTTTTCATAAAATAAATCTTGGGAATTATATACTAGTCCTTGCTTCTTGAATACATTATTTTTAGATATATAGTAATATGTTTTACAGCTTTTGATCATTCCTCATGGCACAAGGTGGATTTGATTTAAATCATGATTTAAATCACTAATCAGATTCAATTTAATTATGGATTTCTACATAAAAGTGCATTCTCGTTGGTTATAATTTTAATACATGTTCTTCACAATTCAGATAGATGTAGTTTTATTTTTAGAAGGCACACGCTATACGTTTTTAAAGTGATTTATTTTGAAAATTTTTCAGATTAGTTTTACAGCTATATCAGAAAATGAATGATTGTTTGGTTATTTCATTTACCAAAGGTAATTGAAGCAGTTACTTATGAAGTCCTAGGGAGGTGAACTATCTCCAATTCAACAGGTTAGTCATTAATATTTGGAGGATTTTCTTGCCATGCTATATTAGGAGGAGAACATCACCAGACAGACATTTAAATTATTTTATTTAACTACAAGAACATTATGTATTCTGGATTTTTTTCTTCAACAGCAAACGTATGATATTTTAACAAAACAAGCATATGAATTTTTGAATGTAGTTATTTAAACATTCAAGTTTTTTAAAATCAGGTTTGTTTTTGTTAAAATTGCTTTTAACGAAAATAGTTTAATGAAATTTTTTAAAAAACAAAACAAAAGTTAAATCGCCATATCAGCCAAGTCAACATGAGAAACTTAAAATATTGGCTTCTGCAGCTAACTCCGTCGTCTTCACCTTCATTTTCCTGTTTGTTCATAATCTGGAAAAGGAAAACAAGCTTTCCTGCTTTTTCATGTCCCAAACAATTTCTCAATTTGGAATGAATTAGTCCAAAGGAAGAAAATATTCTTTCTACATTGGCAGAAGAATCTACTGCTGTTAAGTGAGATTATCACTTCAACGGTCTCTGAATCCAATAAGTGATATCCACCAGTTCACTGGTGTGACTTTCTTTTAAAACATCATCAGCAAACATATATTTCTTGAATGGTTCTTATTCCCAAACTGGGTCTCTTTTATGGCCTGCTGCCATTATAGGTTTTCCCTTCTAGTGAGAGAATGGTATGGTAGATCTCAAATCAGAAGGCTACACTTGGAGACCTCAAGACTTCTGGAATACGCTGCTCAGTTTCACTTTTGTTTCTACTGCCTGTCCCTGTGTTCTCACATTTATCTCCAGACTTCTTCTACTTGTCCAGATCTATTCCACCTTCAACAATCTTCTGTTCATTGAACTTTTTGAAACTTTGCACTTTTAGAGAGAGGTAAGGGATTGAATCTGTACACAAATTTGCAGAGGGACAATAGGGTAGAGGTCTGTTATTTCTCACCTCTATATATTTACTTTATTTAAAAACATTTTTGCTGTTAACAAGCATGTTGTCTCTGGAGACACAAATCCACAGTTTGAGAACTGAAAAAATAAGCATCTCTGATGGTATCTTCTAAACTGAGCATTGACTCCCATTGGGGTAGATAGATTAACCGAAATCTATACAGAAGCCTCTGGAACTCCATAAAATTGGGTCCCTAATCCGCGAACTATTGGAACTCATTTACAAAACTTTTCTTAAACATTACATGAATATATTGTCTCATACTATAGAATTAGGATTTATAATCCCTATTCGATGATGAGATATCTTTTTGCTATAATGTATCTTAATTAAAACTATCTTTAGATAGCTTTTTTCCTCAAAAAGCATTTTATCAAAAAAATCCGATTAAAAAAAATTATTTTTTATTTAAATCATTGATTTTTATCCACCCTGTCATGGCATAATTCCATTTAAAATTCTAATGTATTTTAGTATTTTGACTTCCCTAATATATAGTTGGCTCAGAGAAGCTAATAATTAAAGGATTGATATTAAATTCCTCTGATTTAGAGATCATCCCTCTGGTTGAGGCACATTAGTAAACTAGACTGGGAAAGCTAACAGTACTGCTACCCCTGCTGTATCTGTTTGGTAGTTAAAGGATTTCAGCCTCCAGGGTTGTCCATATCCGGCAGCTACAAGCATCTAGGCCAGTTTTTACATAGCATGCATGTGCTGAAGTCCCTTTTGACTTCAGTGGGATTTAAGCATTACCTCAGCGGTTTGCCTAATTGGGGCCCAAGGGCCAGATTTTCAAAAGTCCTCAGCATCCATAATTAGAATCAGATTTTCAAAACATAATTTTAGGTGCCTAAAAGAATTAAGTTGCTACTTTTCCAAAAATGCAGTGTTTAAATGGAATCTACTGAGTGCTGAGGCTTTGAAAATCTGGCCCTATAATCTTAAAAACCTAAAACGAAATATTTCCCAGAAGGGCTTGAATAATGGACGCTGCACAAGTCATTCAGCAAAGTGGGCAAACTCTTCCAGTGTTTTAACATGGTAGTACAACCACTGTCGTTCCCCTGAGAGCAGAGAGGCACCCCTGAAATGAAGGCATTTCCTATCCAAATCCAGAAACCAAATAGTCCCATTCAGAAAAAATGGGGGCAGAACTTCCTAGTACCTAGAAAGAATTTTATTAGAAAAAATGCTTTGTTTGGATTGAAAGTATTTTAATTCTGTATTTTAATTTGAACTCTGAGCAGAGAATTAGGAGCTAAACTTGTCTTCTCATTCAAAAGAAACCAGATGATTTGAGGGCGGGAGAGGCATGGCAGAGAAACAAAAATAAAACAAAGATTTCTGAAAATAGCTGGGGTACCTGGCATCTTAAAGAAAATAGTTTGTGAGAAACACTTTGAAGCATAGACGTATACTGTTGCCATAAATGTGATTTTTACATACTACATGATGCATGGAGTATAATTATTTAGCACAGATAGTATTGAATATATATTAATGCATGTCTTCTGATTTAATGGTGTATTAATGAATTACAAATGTGACCCAAGACATTGCTTGTGGGTGGGGTAGAATGTGCTAATTTTCAAATGTGTTTTTGGTTGTTACTTAAGGCTTGTGTACACTTACAGTGCTGCAGTGTCACTGCTGTAGCACTTAGTGAAGATGCTACCAATGCTGACAGGAGAGTTTCCCTGTCAGCGTAGGTACTCCACTTCCCTGAGAGGTGGTAGCTGAGTTGATGGGTGAAGTTCACCCATCAACATAGTGTTGTCTACACTAGGGGTTAGGCCAGTATTACTATGGCGCTCAGGGTGTGGATTTTTCACACCTCTGAGCAGCGTAGATATATTGACATGAGTTGGTAGTGTAGACCAAACCTAACGGCAATGGCTGAAAGGAATGTGGCAATGTCAGCTGACGAGTTATTCAGAAGGAAGTGTGCTCAATTGACAGACACCAATCATTTGCAGACATGGATGAAGTGCCTTCAGTCCTTTGCTCCTATAAGCACCAAACTTGGAAGAAAGGACCAGTTCAGTAAGCTGTTGCACAAGTTTAACTGTTTTTTCTGATGAGTATTGCACATTTTCTCTAGAGTTGAAAATCTGCTCTGAGACCTTAATTGTGTGTTTATATATAATCATTGCTTTAAAAAGTTGATATAATTGTAGCTGTTATAGGTCTATTGGGTCAACACGCTTGCACATGAGGTATAAGGTGTTGGATATTAAAGACTGCCGTTGGAAATCCAGTGTTTACTGCTTTCTCACAACTAATTTTTAATTTACAGTAGTGGCTGATCCTAAGTCGTCTTTTGATTGCATCAAGTTGTGCCTTGCTGTTTCATCATCTCTTGTTCTGTAATATTGACCATTATCTTGAGAGCTGCACAATACTTGGGTATCTGCCATTAACTTGTTGCACACCTGCCGCCTTAACTGCTGCATAGCCTTCATGGAAACTGTGATGATCAGTTTCCTGTCTATCCCTGTCTCTTTAGGTTCTTGTACAGTGCTCATCACCATGATATGAGTGACCTGAAAAGGTTCTATAAACTTTGAAAAACACAGATATGAGACGCTGAAAGGAGGAAATTATAGGTAGGGCTGGCAGTGCTACTTATAGTTAAGGTTGTCTGACACCTTTCACTGTAAAATCTTATTTTCAGTTGCTTATAACTTTGTCAGATTTTCATTATGTGGGCTTAAATTTCTGATGCTGGGTCTCTGCCTCAGGTTGAATCATTTTGGAAAGTTTCAGTAAAAACAGTTGTTGCTTCAGAGAGCGAGGTTGTGGAAAAATACTGTGCTTTGCCGGTGCTAGGAGGAAAAAAAAAATCTTACAGCTGTTTTGTTAAGAAGCTCTAGCATCTCCATTCTTTAGAGCTGAAACTTGAATTTTGTGTGAAGGAGATAACACTGGGGTCAGAGGTGCCTTTTGGTGTCACTGAAAATCCATCCAAATTTGGCCAAGATACAAGCCTCTGAAAATAATTGCACATGATCAGAAGGGGTGTTAGAGGCTGGCAATAAAATTCTCTGAATGTTTGCGATGGGTAGAGTCAACTGCTACAGAGCTCTGTGTCAAGCACACTGAATATGTTCCATCCCCACTGAGCATGCTCTGTCCTGGGGCTGAGCAGGAGGGTTCCTGCAGTTGGTCTTCCTGGGTACATGGGGCCGTTTTGACATCAGACACTTGGAACTGAGAGCAGGGAGATTCTCTCTGTGCTCCATCTCTGCTGGTGCTCAGGCAGTATAGAGAAGGAAGTGGAAGCAGCCTGATTTGAAGGTAGAGGGTGAGCAGTGTGGAAGGAGAAATCTGAGGTGGGGACAGGTGGAGTCAATAGGAGGAGGTTTGAATAGAGCAGAGGGAAAACTGAACAGAATGGAGGGGATAAGCAGTAGGGTCTATAACCACTAGACACACTGCCCTCCAGATCCCAGAACAGAAATTTAGATTCCCGAGTTCTTGCGTTCCTGTGGTGTCAGCAAATATCCATGAAACACACTGGCAAAGTCTGTCTTTTCTGCCTCTGGTGGCAGATACTCCATTAGCTTAAGTGGTAGAAGCCTGTACTATGGATCTAAAGGTTCCAACCCTACTGATGACTTGTGGGGTCACTATGGTTGGAATTTAAGTTTTCTTTTATAAAACCTAGGAAGCTATAGAAATGTTAAGATTAAGTTGGCAACATAAAGCACTTAAGTTATGAAATGCCAGAATTGAGGTTGCCCATTCAACCTTAATTCGATCCCCGTGTGTGTGTATTTATATTATGATATAGTCTTTAATTACATAATACCATTTTTTCCATGGGATCATGGTCTTGTTCAATACATAGGATGGGCAATGCTTAGGGAATGAATCTGGTTGTGTAGTGAATGAGGTTGTTTGTAGAAGCCCTGCCTTATTTGTTGCAGAAGTTGGAAGATGTGCAGTGAATGAGGCAAGGGTCTGCAGGAAGAAAAGGATGATCTCATGGTTAAGGCAGTTGAATGTCACTGCAAAACGTCCCTGTCCCTGTCTCTGCCAGAATTTCTATATGATGCTGGGCAAGGCACTTAAACCAAAGTTCTCTCCATTGGTCGCTGTGTTCCTTATTTCCTGGGGGCCCAACTTGAGACACCAGAGGCCTGATTTTGTTGAAGTGCTGAGCGCACTCAACTGCAACTGCAGTCAACTGGAACTGTGCTTTCAATATATGAAGTTCTATATAATGCTAAGTATTCAAAAAAATAAGTCCCTGTGTGTCGTTGGACAGCCATAATTAGTGGCCACTTGATACTTTTGTCCCTAATGTGTCTGTCTGCGTGCCTCAGTTCTCTATCCATAAAATTGGTATAATACTATTTCACCTCAAAGGGATGTTTTGAAGGTGAATTAATTCATTAGTTTTTGAGAAACATGCAAGTGCTACAGTGGTGAGTGCCATAAAGCCATTTAGGAAATTCTGTACTGGTGTACAGTACAGGTACAGTAGGATGGTGTACTGTAAATAAGCCCTGGGATTGCAAACTGAATTATGAAGATAAAAAGAAGTGTAGACTAGCTACATATTCAGTGTACTCATCTATCCTATGCAATGAAGTATGGATCCTGTGAAAAACAGTATGTGATCTTGAAATTAAAGTCTGTATCATAATGCATAAGCCCAAGGAGGCTGAATTAAGGTTACACAAGCAACTTTATTGTGGCAGTTCTTAACTATTAACTTTCTTCTGTATGGCAAGCTTGTATATTAAATACAATAGACTGTGAAAAATACAGCAGTCATTATGGCAAATGTGGTGCCTGTCTAGATATAGCTATCATTGGCATGCCCTGCCTTCCTGACTACATCAGGAATACTGAAGGATATTAATTTTTGTTTCAGTTCATGTCCGCTCAGCCACTGAGATTGGTTTTCTGAATTTGCTGGCTGAGACATGGAAAAAGAGAGGGGCTTATTGGGAACAGCACAGTAGTTGCTGTTTGCCAGCCAGAGAAATATGCCCACATCAGTGATGAACTAACCTTCCTGTAGAATGCCAGTCCAAACTTGGAGGTGTTCTGTGGATCACCAAGACTTTAAATTTGAAAAGGCAAATGTTTGGCCTAAAATTTTTTTTTTTTTCCTGGTCATCGGGAATTAGGGTTGGATTATTCTGTTGTCACAAGTATCAAGTATCTTTTTATATTGTCTAAACTTGTATTCTGACTTCCCCCATTCACTTTGAAGGAATTTTATCAGGTGGGGAAATCTGCACTACTACTCTATAAAGGAAAACTGCAATGACTAATCGTAATATCTCATGTAAATAATTACCTGTATGTGAATTTCCATTGGTTTTTAGAAACTAAGGATGGGAGAGATCCTGGAAGATTGTAGAAGGGCCTACGTATTTTCCATCTTGGAAAAAGGAGGAGCCGAGGAACTATAGACCAGTCAGCCTGACTTTGATGCCTGGGAAGTTTACTAGAATGATGTTACAAAACATTCAATTTGTGAATACTTGAGAGATGAAGGGGTAATCACTAGTCCCCAGTGTGCATTTACCAAGAACAAATCATGCCAAACCAGCTTGATTTCTTCCTTTTACAGAGTAACTGATTTAGAGGATGGGGGAGTGCACTGGACATAATATACCTGGACTTCAGCATGGCTTTTGTCAGTCCCACATGACATTTTGATAAGTAAGCTGGAGAAATGTCGGCTTGACAGAACTACCACTAAGTGGATATACAATTGGTTAAACCAGCTGCAAATAAAGAGAAACCATTAATGGAATTACGTCAGATTGGAAGGAGGTTTCAAGTGGGGTTCCACAGGGATCTGTTCGAAGTCTAGTGTTGTTTAACACCTTTATTAATTACCTGGATGTAGCTATAGAGGGCATACTGATCAAGTTTGCAGATGACACAAAGCTTGGGGAGGAGAGGGAGTTGCCAAAACTTCGGAGGATAGAGCTAAAATTCAGAGGGATCTTGATAAATTGGAGAACTGGGCTATAGACGACAAACTGAAATTCAGCAAAGACTGATATAAGGTGCTACACTTAAGGAAGAAAAACCAAATGCACAAATACAGAATGAGGAAAACTGGTTTGGCAGCTGCACTGCTGAGAAGGATCTGGGAATTGTGGTGGATCACAACCTCGGCATGAGTCAGCAATATGTTGCTCTTGCGCGCGCGCGCGCCCTCCCCCTCCCCCCCAAACACACACACAAAAAAGCAAATGCAGTTTTATTTTGCATTAACAGAGACCTAGCATGCAACTCATGGGAGGTGATAGTACCGCTCTATTCGGCGCTGGTTAGGCCTCAGCTGGAGTACTGTGTCCTGTTTTGGTCACCAATCAATAGAAAGGATGTAGAGAAACTGGAAAGGATCCAGAGGTGAGCGACACACATGGTCAAAGGAATGAAATGTAAGCCTTATGAGCAAAGGCTGAAGGAACTGTGTATGTTTAGTTTGGAAAAGAGGGATTGCATTCTCAAATGGAGTGTCAGTTCCTACTACCACAGGGCAAGCTCTGAGAGTGGCCTTCATTCTCTAGACTAGTGCAGCACTTCTTTTTAGGACAACAAGGTTCTCTAGACAAAAGATAGGCATATTTTATGACAAACTGTCTGCTTTTTGTTGTTGGCTTTGACTGACTGAGGATTAGCTGGCCTTGTAAATTAAGACAGTGATATAACAATCTTCCATGCAACTAAAGCAAGAATTAGAAACCACATACACTTGCATGTAAGGAGGTACCAACCTGAATAAGGTCTTTCAGTTCTCTCGTTTAGACATTAAATGTGGAAGGAAATTCTCTAAGGGTAAGGAGCTGGATAGTAGATCACTGTGCTGGAGATAATGTCTCTCTAAAGGGCTTGTCTGTGCTTACAACGCTGCAGCGTCACAGCTGCAGCACTTCAGCCTAGGCACTACCTATGCCAACGGGAGGGATTCTCCTGTCAGTGTAGGTAATCTACCTCCCTGAGAGGCGGAAGCTAGGTCGACATAAGAATTCTTCCATCCATCTTGTGCTGTTGATACAGGTACTTAGGTCCACTTAACTGCGCCACTCAGGTGTGGATTTTTCACACCCCTGAGCGACATCCTTATGCTGACCTAATTTTCTAGTGTAAACCAGGACTAATACTAGTGTATTGTAATATTTCTTTCAGACACTGCTACTCTGTTTCAAGTTTTGTGCATTCACACAACTTCTAAGGCTGTGCATTGTGTCCAATACATTTAATTGTGTAGCTGTGAATAGTCATTCTTGCTCCAAGAAACAAAAAGGGAGTTCTTAAAAGTTGCCTTAGGATATGTCTACCCTGGCAAGTTTCTGTGCAACAAATTATACCACTTTTATTAAAGTGCTGGAATTAAACCGCTGTTGCGTGCTCCTTGTGATGGTGGAGTGCATCCATGTTAGCAGCTCTTGCAATGGCAAAGAGAGCAATGCACTGTGGTAGCTATCCCACTGTGCAGCTGGCCGCAGGGTGCTTTGGGATGGGTTTGCAATACCTCATGGGGCAGGCACAGTGTCACGTGATGCAGGTTTCACAATCCCATTGTTCCATGGGCATGTTACTACGTTGCCAGCTGCTTTTCAACTGAAGCGGGGGTGTGGGGAGAGTGACGGGGGGTGTGTGTGGGGGGGGAGAGACTGTGTTTTGAAAAAAGAAAAGGAGTACTTGTGGCACCTTAGAGACTAACAGATTTATTTGAGCATAAGCTTTCGTGAGCTACAGCTCACTTCATCGGATGCATTTTGAGGGACAGAGTGTGTGTCAGCATGCAGTCTTGTAAGTTCACACAGCGGTAGGAAGCAACCAGTCCTGAGATGGGGAGGGGGAAACCCCGACATCAGCCCCCATCTCCCTCCCCATCTCTCAGCACAGCACACACGCACTCACTCACGCCTGCCTCTGTGTTCAACAGCACGAGCATTCCACATTAATGGTTTGCTTTTGGCTGTCAGAAATGGAGCTTCGAAAGGGGAGGGGCGCATGTCTCCAGGGCAGCCTCTGGAGCTCAAAACAATGAGCGGAGCAGCCACTTGAGGGACTATGGGACACTGTAATGTGTTTACACTGCCAGTACAGTGCTGGAGCCTCTGTGCTTTAAGGCTTACAGGGAGGTGGTTTTTTTTTTCCAGTGCTGCAACTGGGGCCTTGGCTACACTTGCAGATGTACAGCGCTGTGAGTTAAACCCACCTTCGTACAGCTGAGTATGGAAAGCGCTGCAGTCTGTCCACATTGGCAGCTGCCAGCGCACTGTTGTGGCCACATTTGAGGCACTTGCAGCGGCATTGGGAGCGGTGCATTATGGACAGGTATCCCACAGAGCATCTCTTCCCATTCTGGCATTGTGGGTTGTGGGAAGGGGGCTTGGGGTGTGGGGCATTCTGCGTCCTGTCCCAACGCCCCATGATGCATCGCTTTGGATCCCAGCAATCCCTGTGTTTCCGTCCTCATTTGGTGCCATATTTCAGCGGTTTCTGTGCAGCGCAATCTGTGTTCCGTTTCGGTCTGCGAGAAATGGAGCCTGAACTGCTGAGGAGTATGCTGACGAGTCTCACCAGCACATCACGTTTGGCAGTCGAGCTATTTCTTAAGATCCAAAGTGACAGTGAGGAGTCGGATGATGACATCGAGTCGCATAACGTGTACGACACGAGATGGCTTGTGGCATTCACAGACATGCTCAGCACCGTGGAATGCCGCTCTTGGGCTCGGGAAACAAGCACTGAGTGGTGGGATCACATCGTCATGCAAGTCTGGGATGATGAGCAGTGGCTGCAGAACTTTCGGATGAGAAAAGCCACTTTCATGGGACTATGTGAGGAGCTCGCCCCCATCCTGTGGCGCAAGGACACGAGATTGAGAGTTGCCCTGACGGTGGAGAAGCTGGTGGCTATTGCAATCTGGAAGCTGGCAACTCCAGACAGCTACTGATCAGTCGCGAACCAGTTTGGAGGGGAAAGTCGACCGTTGGACTCATGTTGATGCAAGTTTACAGGGCCATTAATTGCATCCTGTTCAGAAGAACCGTGACTCTGGATAATGTGCAGGACATTGTGGCTGGCTTTGCACAAATGGGTTTCCCTAACTGTGGAGGGGGGATAGATGGGACGTATATTCCTATTCTGGCACCACATCTAGCCTCCGAGTACGTTAATCGGAAGGGGTATTTCTCTATGGTTCTCCAGGCGCTTGTGGATCACCGTGGGCGTTTCACTGACATTAACGCAGGCTGGTCCGGAAAGGTGCATGATGCACTCATCTTTGCAGACCGGGACTTTTTTCCCAGAACGGAAGATCACAGTAGGGGAAGTCAAAATGCCTATTGTGATCCCTAGAGACCCCGCTGACCTGTTAATGCCGTGGCTCATGAAACCCTACACAGGGAGCCTTGACAGCAGCAAGGAACGGTTCAACTACAGGCTGAGCCTGTGCCGAATGACTGTGGAGTGTGCTTTTGGCCATTTAAAGGGCCGCTGGTGATCTCTGTATGGGAAGCTGGACTTGGCAGAACACAGCATCCCTGAGGTTATATCCGTGTGCTGTACCCTCCATAATATCTGTGAAGGGAAGGGTGAAAGATTCACTCAGGCATGGACCTCCGAGGTTCAACACCTGGAGGCTGAATTTGCACAGCAAGAGAGCAGGGCTGTTAGAGGGGCCCAGCGTGGGGCTGCAAGGATTAGGGATGCCTTGAGGGACAGTTTGAGGCTGAAAACCACCAGTAATGTCTGGTGCCCTGCATGGGAGTGAAGTGCAGTGGTTCTGACTTGCAGTGCCTGTTTCTTTCCTGGGCTAAGGTATCTTTTTTATTTTATGCAATAATAACGAATGTTTTCAAAGCCAAAAAATCCATTTATTGAAAAGAAACACAACTGCTTGGGAAACAGAAAGGGCAAAGGGGTGTCGTGGGGTTCAATCACATATTTGCGTATGTCCTGTTCTCATACTCAGCCTTCCTGTCTGGAGTGCTGTGCAATGAGTGCTGCACTTCAGGATGGCTGTAATTTAGGATGGGGGTTGAGTGCAGTGGGTAAGGGTCATAGTTTTCAGGGCTGGGTGGTGAAGCTACAGGTGTTGGAGGCAGCTGGTGGCGATAAGAACCCGGATGTTGGGGAAGGTGGGTTGGAGGTGACATGGGGGCACAAGGGAAAGAGTTTTGGGACAATGGCTGCAGGGCAGGAGCAGGCGCGGTAGTGCTCCACCTGCATGGCTACGAGCGCCTGGATAGAGTCCGCTTGGCGCTCCATGATGCTTATCAGCCGATCCGTGCTTTGCTGCCGGTGCACTGCATTTTCCTGGTGGATCCTGCTTTTGCTCTCCCTCCACTCCTGCACTTTTTGATTCTCTTTGAGATTGCTGCATCACTTCTTGCAGCATGTTATCTTTGCTTTTTCCTGGCCTCTTCCTGAGTCTTTGCAGTCTCTCGGCCGGTGGTAACATGGACTGCTGAGATCTCAAGGTTGCATCTGTCAAGGCAAAATGCAACACTTAAGAGGCAGCATTGTTTATACCAGACAGAGCAATGATTCCCCCGAACTTAAGGAGGGCGCACGCAGTCTACACAATAGCATAATTTTCCCGTCCCAAAGCGAGCGCGCACAACCCACAATGGTGAGTAAGCACAGGGTCAAGGGGGCTGATTGTTTCACGGCTGTACTGTCCTCTGGGTTTCTGTGCCTTGGGGAGAGCCAACAGCTGCAGGGGGCACCTACACTGAATACTGTCCCAACATTTTCCACAGGAGTCCGTCCTGGAAGATATCTCGCTGCTGAGGGTGACCTGGGAAGCAAGGGAGGGTCTTCTGCTGCAATGCGGCTTCCGCCCTGGCCCATATGCAGCTTGCCTGTGTGCAGCAGTGGTCCCCTCGTGGCACAGTGGCACGGACACGTTAGCCTAACTGGGACAAGGGCTATGGTGGCTCTCCCAATAAACCTGCGCAAGCGCATTGCCCAGCTTCTGGATGAGACTTTTGAAGAGATTACCGAGTCCGATTACCGTGATGTGATAGACCACATCAATATGCTATTCTGCATCTAGGCATGCATGCAGCCCTAACCCTCCTCGCCCAAAGAGCCCGCACCAAAAAAAAAGCCGCTTACCGGGAACCTGCTCTTCTGTTTGTCCTCCAGCAACTACCAGCCGCTGTGACTGGCTACCTTCCTCCTGGCTCGAGAAGAGCTCCTGGCTGCATGCCTCCAGGGATTCTGGGGTCTCTCCCCGCGTCCCAGTACCCTCACTCCTGCTTTCCTCCTCCTCCCGCTCTGGAGTGTCCGTGGTGGTGCTCGGAGTGGAGGTGGGGTTGTCCCCAAGTATCGCGTCCAGCTCTTTGTAGAATCGGCAGGTTGCGAGGGGAGCACCCGAGCAGCCCTTTGCCTCGCGGGCTTTGCGGTAGGCACTCCGCAGCTCCTTCACTTTAACCCTGCACTGCAGTGTGTCCCTGTCATGGCCCCTTTCCCTCATGCCCCTTGATATCTGCCAAAGGTATCGTAATTCCTACGGCTGGAGCACAGCTGGGACTGGACAGCTTCCTCCCCCCAAACACTGATGAGGTCCAACAACTCTCCATTGCTCCATACTGGGGCTTGCCTGGTGCGTGGAGGCATGGTCACCTGAAAAGATTCACTGAGAGCACTCCACACCTGGCTGAGCAAACAGGAAGGGGATTTTTCAAAATTCCCAGAGAATTTAAAGGGCAGGTCTGATGGCTGGTCACCTGAGGCCAGGGCACTAGAGTTCGAACTGATGACCAGAGGGGCTAGAACAGGCACTGTGGGATACTCAGGAATACTTCTGGAGGCCAATCAAAGCTCATTGGGCAGCCACACTGGTGCTGCAGTGCACCAGTGGTGACGCAACAAACTTTATTCCTCTCAGGGAGGTGGAGTACCAGCAGCGCTGTAGCCACAGAGATACAGCACTGTACGTGCCTTGCCAGTGTGGACGGGGAGTGAGGTACAGCGCTCTGGGCGGCTTTATTGCGCTGTAAGTCGTAAGTGTAGCCAAGGCCTGAGGAGTTTCTGTGCATTAAGTGTTATGGCAGTGTGTACACCTCAGGAGTTACACCACAGAAAGTGCTTTACTGCACAGTAATTTGCCAGGGTAGACAAGGCCTTAGAATCATAGGGTTAGAAGGGACCGCAAGGGTCATCTAGTAAAGTATAACCCCCTGCCAAGATGCAGGATTTGGTGGGTCTTAACCATCCCAGACAGATGGCTCTCCAGCCTCCTTTTGAAAACCTTCCAGAATATCCCAAGGCAGTCTGTTCCATTGTTTTACAGTTAAGTTTTTCCTGAGATTTGTTTCCTAGAGGCAACAAATTAGCCTCCTTGTGATATTTGAGTCAGATGATAGTGTAGGATAATATGCAGAGCTCCTTTGTTGTAGTGCTTTGTGGAGTGGCAGGATTGGCTTGCTGGGAGAATGGAAATAAAGGAGCTCATGAAACAGAAAGAGGAGAGATTTAATCTACATGACCTGCAAGTAATTCAGTGGTGACTCTTATGCTGTACAAATCTGTCTGGGTGGGAAGTTCCATGTATGGAAATAGTTAAATCATATCATCTTTGTTGGGGAATATATGTAGTCTGGCTAGCTTTTCTGCTTGGATTGTGATCTCCTGTGTAGTTTACACCTGGTTAGTTTCAGAGTGGTAGCCGTGTTAGTGTGTATCAGCAAAAACAACGAGGAGTCCTTGTGGCACCTTCGAGACTAAGGCCTTGGCTACACTTGCGATTTCCAGTTGTGATAAAGGAGCCCTGGGCGCACTAGCTCACTCCCCGTCCACACTGGCAAGGCACGTAGAGCGCTCTGACTCCATGGCTACAGCGCTGCTGGTACTCCACCTCGGTGAGTGGAATAATGTTTGCTGCGCCCCCACTGGAGCGCCACAGCACCAGTGTGAACGAGATGTTGCATTACTGTGCTCTGATCAGCCTCTGGAAACGTCCCATAATCCCCTTAAGTCAAGTGGCCACTCTTGTCATTGTTTTGAATCACTGCAGGAATGTGGATATGCCATTTGAAAGCTCTGTTTGACAGCCGGCTGCTTATCTGCTCCGAGAGTTAGTGTGAGGTCTGCTGCTGTCTGAACTTACAAGACAGCATGCTGACATGCTCTCAGCCCCCCAAAACCCACTCTCTCCCCCCCCCCCCCCACATACACACAACACACTCCCTGTTACACTCCACCCCACCCATTTGAAAAGTATGTTGCAATCACTTACATGCTGGGATAGCTGCCCATAATGCACCACTCCCAGTGCCGCTGCAAGTGCTGCAAATGTGGCCACGCCACTGCGCTGGACAGACTGCAGCGCTTTCCCTACTGCGCTCTACGAAGGCAGGTTTAACTCTCAGCGCTCTACATCTGCAAGTGTAGCCATGCCCTAACAAATTTATTTGGGCATAAGCTTTTGTGGGCTAACACCCACTTCATCAGATGCATGGAGTGAAAAATACAGTAAGCAGTGTATATATATCACAGCACATGAAAAAATGGGAGTTGCCTTACCAAGTGGAGGGTCAGTGCTAACGAGGCCAATTCAATTCATTTGGAAGTGCTTAGAAGAGGCCTTAATTGAATTGTGGTGTGTGTGTGTGTACATACACACACTGCTTATTGTATTTTTCACTCCATGCATCTGATGAAGTAGGTTTTAGCCCAAGAAAGCTTGTGCCCAGATAAATGTGTTAGTCTCTAAAGTGCCACAAGGACTCCTCATTTGTTTTTACACCTGATTCGTTGTCTTGTACAGTAGTGTCTACCCTTTTTTTTTTTTTCCTCCTCCATAACTTCTCAGACTTTTGCTACTTCTGGAGCAGCTCCACCGGCAGGAGCAACAATGGGAATTCTAGAAAGACAGCGATCATAGTTAAAAGAACTTCTAGTGCTCTTTTGAGATGGTCTAGATGTGGTTAAAATATTGGCTGCCATTAACACTCGCTGTGATTACCGTTGGTGCAACTGTTGCAAGAATGGGAAATGATAAGGGAAAGGCTGGAGTAGATGAATATAGTGAGAAGTGAACAATTGTTCTCTGTGTAGTGATGTGGCAGGCGGTGGAAGGCTCCATAAAGTCAATTGAACAACACAAACTGTTCTGTAAGAGAGAGAACCAGTTACATTAAAAACATTATATAGGATACTAGCACCCTTAAACACTTCCTTGACAAATGAACTTTTTTCAGGTGTTTGGTTCTCAGAGTAGTCTATGGAAAATAGAATATAATTAGTATAATACAGATCATTAGATGACTCTGAAGGAAGTTATTAAAATTTCCATTGTCTGTTTTACTATATTACTACTATTACTATTTTATTATGTAAACTAGACAGCCATAATGAAACCACTGGTGGATCAAGTGTGATCCACAATTCTCTAATTTGGCCTAGTGCCTTAATCTTTATGAAGAAGTAGCTTGCAGAGTCTACAGGTCCTATTGTGATGGACCATGTTATCCAAGCAGATGACCTGTGGCGTGGACAAACATGGAGCATTAAATGCTGGGAACTAAAAGCTGTTTTGTCTCTCTATTAATAATAATAATAAAAAATTAATTAATAAACATTGTAATCTGCCCCATTTTATGTAAGCACCGTGTACCCCAGGGCTCCTATTGAAGTTGCCAGTGCAGCCTACAGTTGCCCAAAGAATGGGTTCCTGTATAAAATCTTCCACATAAATTGCTAAGGTAACACTAGATTCTGACTTCAAGGGATATTCCACTTAAACCAGTGGTTCTCAAACTTTTGTACTGGTGACCCCTTTCACATAGCAAGCCTTTGAGTGCGACCCCCCCCCCATATAAATTAAAAACACTTTTTTTTAATATATTTAACACCATTATAAATGCTGGAGGCAAAGCGGGGTTGGGGTGGAGGTTGACAGCTGGTGACCCCCAATTTGAGAACCCCTGAATTAAACCTAAACAGTTTTATTTTAGTTAATTACTAATTTTAAAAAAATCAGGATACTGCTTTATTTACCATTCACATTTGTTGCAGTTAAATAATGAAGACTGCCAAAGTCTGTTTCATTATTATTCATAATGGTCTTAGGCAAGGTCTTCACAAGAAACTTTTGTTGATCTAATAATGATAGCCAGGGGTGTGAGTTTTTTGCAACATCTTGCAAACCGTATACATTTTAGTACAACCATATGTAAAGGTACATATCTTGGAACAAAAAATGTAGGCCATGCTTACAGGACTGGAGATTCTAATCTGGAAAGAAATGACTCTGAAAAGGACTTGTGTGTCATGGTGGTAATCAGCTGAACATGAGCTTGCGGTTTGAAGCTATGGCCAGTAAGGCTAAAGCAATCTTTGGATGCATAAACAGGACTCTCGAGTAGGAATAGAGATTACGCTATCCTATTTGGCACTGGTGTGACAGCTGCTGGAATCTTGTGTCCGGTTTTGGTGCTACACTTCAAGAAGTATGTTGATAAATTGGAGAGTGTTCAGAGAAGAGCCACGAGAATGATTCATAGGATTGGAAAACATGCCTTATAGTGAGAGACTCAGAGTTCAACCTAGTTTGCTTAACAAAAAGGTTAAGGGGTGATATGATCAGTCTGAGGAACAAATATTTAATAGTGACTCATTAGTCTAGCAGACAAAGGTATAACAAGATCCAATATGTGGAAGCTGAAGCTAGACATATTCAGACTGGAAATAAAGTGCAGCTTTCTAACAGTGAGGGTAATTAATCATTGGAAGAATTTACTTTGGATTGTGCTGGATTCTCCACACTGGCAATTTTAAAATCAAGGTTGGATGTTTTCTAATAGATCTACATTAGTTCAAAGAGGAAATATTTCAGAGAAGTTCTATGGCCCGTGTTATACAAGAAGTGGTCCGTTCTGGTCATACACTCTATACTAGTAAGTCCTGGTGTACATGCAGTTATACTGACCTAAAAATGCTTTTGCCATAAAGCTTATTTTGCTCAGGGTACTGGGAAAAGCTATACTAATGAAAGCAAAGCACTTCTTACCAGTATAAGCTATGTGTACGCGAAGAGAGTTTGCCAGTACAACTATACTGAAACTTTTTCTAGTGTAGACTTTGGCCTTACTTTCTGATTCTTGGTGTGAAATATTTGGTTTTGTTTACAAACAGTTGGAATTTTAAAATCATGGAAACAATTTGAGTAGTCTTACATTTTTCTTAATAAAAACTGAGGCTTACTTTTTCGAACCTGAACATGCTTTTGCCTATTCTTTGCCAACCCTTTCACCCCATATTTCTGCTCAAGCCCTAACTTTTATGTACATTTTATTCATAGGGTTTAAAATATTAGGACTGAATTTGCCCCCCTTATTAGTTGCTAACAATGTTAAACTCAAAATTGACTAATCCTGTTTTGAGAGAATCTGCTCTTGCTATTTATCCTCACTCTAAATTGCAATTTTACATTTGACATACTCAGGCCCAGAGTAACTCACTGTATCTGACTTCTCCTCTCCTTCCTTCTGTTATTCCCACAACTGTTGTCTTTTCTTCAGTTAGATCATAAAATCTTTGATGCAGGGACTACTGTACAATGCCTAGCATGATTGGGCTGATGCTTATTTGTGTCCTAGGTGCTACTGAAAATACAGGGCCTTATACAGGGAGGTTCTTATGAAACAAAGTATCTTATTTTTCAAGTAACTGTGCAATGCAGAATAACGGAAGGTTACAGAATATAATGAGGAAAACCCTAAACTAATGCTACAGTATAGCCGAGAATTTAAACTAGTCCTGTATTACCATGGCTACCAGTCTTTCAAATTGTGTAGGTATTAGAGGCACATTAAAATAGTTTAGGGACAGATGGGTTGAGAACAAGAGGAAAAAAATGAAAATGTTACTACTGGTTATGGAATGGAAACAAGTGAATTTTGTCCATGAAATCAAGGTAATTTTGTTTTTTCTTTGACTGTTTTCTTCTACGTTCTGTTTTAAAAAAATCTACATTTAGCATACCCGTCCCCCACTGCACCTCACCCCAGAAAAGTTAAATAGCTCTTAAAGCAATCTGTCTGAAGCAAGTAACAGAGCCCTTTCAATAGACAGCCTCTTATAAAAGCCTTTGTCATGCAGGGATCACAGCTGTGAAAGAGCCCTCTTAATTCTTACATAGTGCATTAAGGCCTTAATGGCTGTCACTGACTCTAAGTCAACAAAAACTGGTTTTACAAAACAAATGGGTTACTGGAAATATGACAGTAATCTTAATATGAGTGAATGGTGTAGCATTTAATTTAATCATTTAAACGAATTGTGATTGTGGTTAATGTATGTAATGTATAGAATCAATGAAATAAGCTTCTTAATGGGAGGAATTCTTGCAACTTAGCACTTTCTAATATTCTTTCAGATGTTTCTCTGTTGTAGCTTTTACGGTCAATAGAGGAACCAAAGGTAGCTGAAAGAATAAATCATATTCTGTGGTTTAGTTTTTAGTAATGCAGGTAGTAATCCAGGCAGGTAACAACCATTGGGGAGAGTCAGTAGGTTCAGGCACTTAGCAGCCATTGGCTTCCTTTTTAGCTTTTTGTGACTTTGGCTCAGTCCTCTTACAGGCTGTTATCTGTCTTTGATTCCTGCCTCAGGGTAGCAGTAATGCTGCTTTCTGCTCCAGCAAGCCAAAAGTGTAGCTTTTCATGTCGGTGCTGCTTAGCCATCAGTAAAAAAAACAAAACAAAACACCTGTTCAACTTCTTATTTTAACCTTTTTGACCAAGCCTCAGCAGAAGGGCTATACGTATACCATATGCATTGACACCCTGAAAGCCTCCATTCTTTGAGTAGTGTCCCTATGGGTGCTCCACTTTAGGTGCATTTGCTGCCCATATGATCAGAAATTTTCTTTAGGAGTGTCCGTTTAGCCCACATGTGCGCTGCTGATATCCTTTGATACCACACCGATGCGATATCAGGCTACACGGGCCAACCACCCTGAGTTCCTTCTCAACCTCCTCAGCCTGAGATGGAGCTTAGCATGTCCTCATTGTGTGTGCCTCAGTTGCTTGCTGAGTTCATTCTATGTAGCTTGTTAGGTAGTAGTAGTAGTTAGGTACTGATTATTGAAAGATAGGGAGGATTTTCTCAGAAGAAATAAAACTGTGAGGGGCATGCCCAGTTCACTGGGGTTTAAATATTGCCTCACGTGTAGAGAGGCTTATCCTAGTCAGCAACAGACATTCTAATTGCGTTCGCTGCCTGGGAGAGCTGCATGCCCCACAGAAGTGTAACTTCTGTTTAGCCCACAAATACAGGGCACAGAAGAACTGGCAAGTTGATCTGTGACTGTTAATGGTGGAGATCCTTCATGCCGCTTTGGAGCCAGGTCAGGAGAGCCCCCTTGTACCTCAATCCGCAGGGGTTTATAGTGCCCCTTTGACCTTGGCGCAACACTTTCATAGAAATGGGAAAGTCTCAGAGACTGACTCTGAAGATCCTAAGAGGAGGAGCTCTAATCCCCTCTTAAGGTACCCACCTCCAAAAGACCTCGCTCTCCAACCAGGTCAAGAGCCTCAGGGATTTCATCCTTGAGGCTTGATACTGTAGAGGTTAAGGTCTCCTCTAGTACCTGTGAGGTGGGAAGGTCCTGCAGCTCTAAGAGTAAACATGGCTCTGAGAAGTCTAGTGGAGATGGTCAGAGCAAATGGAGAAGGTTGGTACCACAGGATTTAAGCGCTCTCCCAGTACCTTTATCAAGCTCTTTGGTACCATGTGAGAATCAGCTTCTGTCTACATCAGCACTGTCTTTGAAGCACTCAAAATCATTGGTACCATCCTGCAAGGACAAGTGTATTGGTCCGTCAATGTCACAAATCCACCCAGTTGCCATAAGATTTGAGGTATCAGAAGGACTTATTGGTGGCTGCTGAACCAGAGTCTCCATTGCTGGCAGGTACTGTGTGTGTCTTGGTCTCCAGACCCTTATACATCCCTGGTATCCTCCCTTTTCAGTTGGAGCTCCCCCATTAGAGAAAATAGAACAATGATGGAGACCTCCCTTCAGTACCATCAATCTCTGTTTAGGATTCTCCTACTTTCCTATATATGAACCCCCTTTCCTCATCATTTCTTGAGAGCAATCCTGGATTCCACTCCCTTCCCCCTATGGTCTATAGAAATCTACAAATCATGACTGGTGTGGAGAAAGTAAATAAGGAATTGTTATTTACTCTTTCTCATAACACAAGAACTAGGGGGTCACCAAATGAAATTAACAGGCAGCAGGTTTAAAACAAACAAAAGGAAGTATTTTTTTCACACAACACAGTCAACCTGTGGAGCTCCTTGCCAGAGGATGTTGTGAAGGCCAAGACTATAACAGTGTTCAAAAAATAACTAGATAAGTTCAGGGAGGGTAGGTCCATCAATCGCTATTAACCAGGATGGGCAGGGATGGTGTCCCTAACCTCTGGCTTTTGAGAGAGCAGCCCTGCGGGAGGCCTGGCCCCAAGGTCAGTGGTCTAGTGTCTTTGCCCCATTTCTGTGTGGGGAGGCCCAGCAGGTCTACTAGGATATGGCCGCAGAGACTGTGGCAGATTACCCGCAGCTGAAGGCAGAGATCCTGGCCAGATCTGGAGTAACGACGGCGTTGCGAGCCCAGAAGTTCCATGAGTGGCGGTATACGGAGGACAAGGCACCCCGATCGCAATTGTTTGACCTGATCCACCTGACCTGGAAATGGCTGTGCCCTGAGGCCTTCAGCTCTGAGAAAATGATGGAGCTCCTGGTACTGGACCAGTATATGAGGGGGCTACCACCAGACCTCCGGGCTTGGATTGGCCAGAATGACCCCTCCACCTATGATGAGTTGGTCTCCCTCGTGGAAAGACAGCTGGCAGCCCGCGAACTGTTCCAGACCCCAGAGGGTGAGACACGGCAAACCAGGAAGCCAGTCCCAAACCCAAGGTCCCGGACTGTCGAGAACTCCAGGAGAACCATAACTAGGAGGAAAGACACCGAGGAACGGCCCAAGGCCAAGAAGGGACCTGGGGGTTTGGGAAGCGAGTGGTCGGGGGGGGTGCCCAAATAGCCCCAGGCAGAGGGCGGCAACCGGGGTAAGGGGTCAGTGTTACGAGTGTGGGGAATTGGGGCATGTAGAAGCCCAATGCCCCAACAGGGAAGAGGCTATGCAATGCAGTCTGGGGGATCATGGGGAGCAATGTGGCCTAATTGGCCTGGTAGGGGTCGCAGTGACCCCGCATGGGTATATGAGGTCGGTAAAAATGAATGGTATTGAGACCATAGCATTAGTGGATTCCGGGAGTGGTGTCGTGCTGGTCTTGGGGAAGTTGGTGGGGCAAGACCAACTAACCCAGGCCAAAAACACAGGGGTAACATGCGTTCATGGCACCGTAAGTTTCTACCCCGCAATCCCAGTACAGATTGAGATCCAGGGGAAGACTACCAGGGTGACTGCAGGGGTGGTCCCCAGGCTCCCCTACCCTGTCTTAATTGGTAGGGACTTCCCAGGGTTTGAGAGCTTACTCCCCTCAGTAGAGCCAGGGGAGGGTAGCAACCTCCGGGCTGAGACGGAGGCACCTACAGATAGCCTCACCCCAGTTTTTTCTGGATTTGCCCCAGAGTTATTTTCATCCCTTGGGAAGCCCTGAAAGTCTAGGTGGGAACGGAGGGCAGATAAAAGATTAGGGACTAGGATTCTAGCAGAGAACCAGAAAGCCTCTCTTGTTGGTAGGTGAACCCGTTCAGGAGGCCAGGAGACAATTCAGGCCAGTGAGGACTCTGAGGCGGTTCCTCGCCCAAGTAGGGCCAACCCAGGGTGCGGAGTAGAAACAGGTCCCCTGGAATTAGGTCAGATTGGTACCGCACGTGAGAATTTCGTGGAAGACCAAACCAATGACCCGTTATATGCGAATGTGAGGGAGGAGGTAGTGGAAGTAAATGGTGTACTTGTGGAGGGAAAGACCAAAGGTTCAAGGCCATATGTGTTCAAACACGATCTGTTGTACCAGATAGCGCAGATATGAGGGGAAGAAGTAATAGAGCCGCTCTTAAACCTACAGAGACACACAAGGGCAGTACTAGAGTTAGCTCACAATCATCTATTTAGGGGACATCTAGGAGTAGACCAGACTCTATCCAGTGTCTTAAGAAGGTTTTACTGGCCAGGAATACACCTGGACGTCCAACGCTATTGTGCCTCTTGCCCAGAATGCCAATTGCATAGCCCCCGACCTCACTTGCGGGCCCCATTAGTACCTTTGCCTATTATTGAAGTCCCTTTTGAGAGGATAGCCATGGACATAGTGGGCCCGATAAAAAGATCAGCACGGGGCCACTGAAATGTACTAGTCATCCTTGACTACTCCACACGGTATCTAGAAGCCATTCCTTTAAGAACCCCACATCCAAGGCAATAGCAAAAGAACTACTCCAGGTTTTTGCGAGAGTGGGCATCCCTAAGGAGATCCTGACTGACTAAGGAGCCCCCTTCATGTTGACATTAATGGAGGACTTGTGTATCCTGCTCCGCATCCAGGCCCTACGGACCGCAGTCTACCATCCACAAACAGATGGCCTGGTCGAGTGGTTTAACCGTACTCTTAAAAGTATGATCCGGAAGGTGGTAGCACAGGATGAAAAGACTGGGATACTCTTCTGCTGTATCTAATGTTTGCAATACGGGAAGTCCCCTAGGCATTCATTGGTTTCTCTCCCTTTTGAGCTACTATATGGACGCCACCCACGCGGAATATTAGATATTGCCAAGGAGGATTGGGAAGAACAGCCCAACCCAGGAAAGAATGTCATTGAGCACGTGACACAGATGAGAGAGCGAATAGCCCGAGTAACCTCCATAGTATGAGAACATTTGGAAAAAGCACAAGGACTTATTAAAACAGCCGGGCGAAAGTACGGAGTTTTCAGCTGGGAGAACGGGTGATGGTGCTAGTGCTGACAGCAGAAAGCAAACTCCTGGCCAGCTGGCATGGGCCGTATGAGATAGTGGAAGCCATTGGGGAGGTGGACTATAAGGTCAGACAACCAGACCGCCGAAGGTCAGAGCAGATCTACTATGTCAACTTAATGAAGCCCTGGGGTGACCGAAAGACATGCCTGATCATTCAGGGAGCTCCACCCCAGACAGACAACCCACAGGGGCAGGTGAGGATATTCCCCGAATTAACCCCAGGACAACGAACAGAGGTCATTGATATGATCCAATGGAACCAAGACTTATTCTGTACGCAGCCGGGCCGTACGACACTGGTCCAGCATCATATCGTCACGAGTAAGGGTGACTATAAGACCGTACCGAATACCGGAAGCTAAAAGGGAAGAAATTAGGACGGAAGTGAAGAAGATGCTGGAACTCGGGGTTATTGAAGAATCCCACAGCCAGTGGTCCAGCCCTATCGTCCTAGTCCCCAAGCGTGACTGCACCCCAAGGTTTTGCAATGACTTCCGGAAGTTGAATGAAGTATCTCAATTCAATGCCTATTTGATACCACGCATTGACAAGCTAGTTGATCAGTTAGGCAAGGCCCGATACCTAACCACCCTGGACCTGACCAAAGGATATTGGCAAATTCCCCTGGCCAAGGATGCCAAGGAGAAGACTGCCTTCTCTACACCCGATGGCCTGTTCCAATACACTGTCCTCTCTTTCGGACTCCATGGGGCCCCTGCAACTTTCCAGTGACTTATGGACCAATTGCTGCGACCCCATGCCAAGTATGCCACCGCCTATTTAGATGACATAGTCATCCATAGCCCTGACTGGGAAACGCACCTTAGAAAAGTAGAAGTGGTGCTAGACACCCTTTGGAAGGCCGGCCTCACTGGCAACCCTCCCAAGTGCGTGGCGGGGTTAGCTGAGGCCAGATACCTTGGGTATGTAGTAGGGAGAGATTTGGTGAAACCCCAATGGAACAAAGTGGAGGCAATACAGGGTTGGCCTCGACCGGTCCGCAAAAAGCCAGTCAGAGCATTTCTAGGGATAGTAGGGTATTATTGGAGATTCATCCCTCATTTCGCCACAAGAGCAGGGCTGTTGATGGACCTGATAAAAGATCGGGGCCCCGAGATAGTTAAGTGGACAGATGCAGCAGAAGGAGCCTTTGCAGATTTAAGGACAGCCCTTTGCTGTCATCCAGTACTTATAGCCCCAGAGTTCTAGAAGGAATTCGTCCTACAAACAGATGCCTTGGAAGTAGGGCTAGGAGCTATCCTTTCACTGATGGTAGGAAGGAGGAACACCCGATCCTGTACCTCAGCCGGAAACTCCTCCCTAGGGAACAAAAATACGCCGTTGTTGAAAAAGAATGTCTGGCAGTAAAATGGGCCATGGAGACTCTCCGCTACTACCTACTGGGGCGGCAGTTTACCCTCATGACAGACCACGCCCCACTCCAGTGGATGCACAGAAACAAGGAGAAGAATGCGAGAGTGACTAGATGGTTCCTATCCCTGCAACCCTTCCATTTCCAGGTACAGCATAGGGCCGGAACCCAACATGGCAACGCTGATGGCCTGTCACAACAGCACTGCCTCTCGTCCCAAATAGCCCAACCCCATGGTGTTGAGCAGGGGCGGGATATGTGATACAGCATGGCCAGAGGGCAGCAGAAGAGTGATAGAGGGGAGATATGTAAGCTCCAGGATGATGAGCCTTCTTCACTGTAGAGGGAAGAGAGGTTGCTATAGATTAATTAGAGCACCTGAAGCCAGTCACCTGATTCCTCGCCCCTCCGCTTCAATCAGACATGGGGAGGAGTTGAAGCAGAGTGGTTTGGTATTGGAGCAGAGAGCAGTTTGGAGGAGAGCAGTTTGGAGAAGTGCTGTGGCGGGCCAGAAGACCAAGACCCTACGTAAAGGGAAACCCAGCTTGTGCAGAGCAGAGGGACTCCACAGACACAAGGGGTTGGGAGAAACCTGGCCCAAATAGAGAGAGGGAAGGAAGTCCCACAAGTTGAAGGGCCGGAGAGGGAAGTAGCCCAGGGAAAGGAATCGCTAGTTCAAGTGGTTTGCCGCTATCCGTAGGACCCCTGGGCTGGGACCTTGAGTAGAGGGTGGGCCCAGGTCCCTCCCTCTCCACTCCCCTTCTCTGGGATACTAGTGGGACAGTTGATACCCCAGATCAGGGGTGAGAAACAGCTCCCTGAACCCCTCCCCCCACAAGAAGAGAGACCGCAGGACCCATCATAGTAGTGCCGGCAATTTGTCCCATGGTCTATTATCTTTGTAATTTCATGAAGAGAATGAACACAAGTTAGGAATTAAAACAAGTAAAGTCATGGGCTGATTTAGTTGGGGATTGGTCCTGCTTTGAGCAGGGGGTTGGACTAGATGACCTCCTGAGGTCCCTTCCAACCCTGATATTCTATGATTCTATGTCCTTCATCAGCTGGAAATAGTATTGATATCGACAACTGTGAAACCCAGGTGGAAAAAAGAAATTGTGCAGGCCACTTGCATACAACTATCAACAATGAAGGATATCACAGACCTGGACAGACTCCTTAATTTAATGTTATGGTCAACTTTTGCCAGCCAGTATACAAGACATTCTTACGAAAAATACATCCTGGAAGACAATTTTATTGAGGGAAGTTACTACCCTATTTTAGAGTCACTGGCCATCCTACTTATGTTTACAACTTGCATATCAACTTCCCCATCCCAAGACATACAAAAAAATTATTAAAAACATTGCTATTTAATAGATGTCAGAGGAAAGCATAACAGGACCTGCAGCATCGTTCGTGGTGCTTTTCAGTTGTCTGATGAAGCAGAGATTCCCAAAACAAAAATTACTTTCTACCAGCAGTTACATGCTCCATTCCAATATATTATGGCAAGGTGAACTTCACAATCCAACTCCTGGATTGGAGTATGAATATCCTTTCAGATTGTCTCTTCTAAAAAGTCCATCCTTCATTTGCAACTGAACTCTCAAAGGAAGAAAGTCTTGGAAGTTAGAACCAGGCCATCTTTAAATAGGAACAAATGGAGATAAGAAGGTTCCAAAGATGCTGGTATGTGATTTTAATTCACATTTCAGTCAAAACTGGGAAGCTGTATTCACTAGATTAAACTAAGCCAAAGTGTCCTTTTCCTGGACTCTTTCACTATTCTAAGAAGTAACTTAATTATCTTAACCTCTTCCCAAAGCAAAAAGACATAAGTGGCCAAACATTCATAGGCAACTAGTGCCCCGAGAAAAAAAGTTTCTTTTCCAGTTAACTTGGCATTAGTCAAACTGCTCAGTTGAGGGCTGCATTGGCAATTTACAAAACTTTCAAGGACCAACTAATTTGCATCTTCAATACGGAAGTTTGGCTTATACAACTACAGGTCCCAGTATGCAATGGATTCATCTTGATCCCTTCACAGAAGCTTCATCTATGAAGCTCATATCTAAGTGTAAAGACAAATGAACAAGGCAGTTTCACATAAATGACTGGAACCTGTCAGGCATGTGAGGATTCCTTAAAGGTGAACAAAGAATTTTGCCTCCTAAGGAAAATTTGTGGCGATCGGGGCAGGTCCTGGACGATTGGAAAAAGGCAAATATAATGCCCATATTTTAAAAAGGGAAAAAAGAGAACCTGGGGAACTACAGACTTGTCCGCCTCACTTCAGTCCCTGGCAAAATCATGGAGCAGGTCCTCAAGGAATCCATTTTGAAGTACTTGGAGAGGAAGGTGATTAGAACATTCACGAAGGGCAAGTTATACCTCATCAACCTGATTGCCTTCCAGGATGAGATAACTGGCTCTGTGGATATGGGGAAAGCAGTGGATGTGATCTATCTTGACTTTAGCAAAGCTTTTGATACAGTCTCCCACAGTATTCTTGCCAGCAAGTTAAAAAAAAGTATGAATGAATGGTCTAAGGTGGATAGAAAGCTGGCTAGATCGTCAGGTTCAACATGTAGTGATCAACGGCTCGATGTCTAGTTGGCAGTTGGTATCAAACTGAGTGCCCCAGGGGGGTTGGTCCTGGGGCCGGTTTTGTTCAATATCTTTATTAATGATCTGGATGATGGGATTAATTGCACCCTCAGCAAATTTGCAGATAACACTAAGCTGGGGGTAGGGGGGTAGATATGATGGAGGGTAGGGATAGGGTCCAGAGTGACCTAGACAAATTGGAGGCTTGGGCCAAAAGAAATCTGATGAGGTTCAACAAACAAGTGCAGAGTTCTGCACTTAGGAAGGGAGAATCCCCTGCACCGCTACAGGCTGGGGACCGACTGTCTAAGCAGGAGTTCTGCAGAAAAGGACCTGGATTACAGTGGACGA
The DNA here is from genome assembly GCF_015237465.2 of Chelonia mydas. Classification (NCBI taxonomy): domain Eukaryota; kingdom Metazoa; phylum Chordata; order Testudines; family Cheloniidae; genus Chelonia; species Chelonia mydas. The sequence goes on from NC_051260.2 coordinate 7,171,921, forward strand.
GAAGCTGGATATGAGTCAGCAGTATGCCCTTGTTGCCAAGAAGGCCAATGGCATATTGGGCTGTATTAGGAGGAGCATTGCCAGCAGATCGAGGGAAGTGATTATTACTCTCTATTTGGCACCGGTGAGGCCACACCTGGAGCATTGTGTCCAGTTTTGGTCCCCGCACTACTGAAGGGATGTGGAGAAATTGGAGAGAGTCCAGCAGACGGCAACGAAAATGGTTAGGGGGCTGGGTCACATGACTTAAAAGGAGATGCTGAGGGAACTTGGGTTATTTAGTCTGCAGAAGAGAAGAGTGAGCAGCCCTCAATTACCTGAAGGGGCGTTACAAAGAGGATGGAGCTAGGCTGTTCTCAGTTTTGGTAGATGACAAAACAAGAAGCAATGGATTCACATTGCAGTGGGGGTGGCCTAGGTTGGATATTAGGAAACACTGTTTCGCGAGCATGGTGAAGCACTGGAATGGGTTCCCTAGGGAGATGGTGGAAATCTCCATCCTTAGAGGGTTTTTAAGGCCTGGCTTGACAAAGGCTTGGCTGGGATGATTTAGTTCAGTGGTTCTCAAACTTTTGTACTGGTGACCCCTTTCACATAGCAAGCCTCTGAGTGCGACCCCCCCCCCCCCAGATAAATTAAAAATACTTAATACCATTATAAATGCTGGAGGCAAAGCGGGGCTTGGGGTGGAGGCTGACAGCTCACAACTCCCCCATGTAATAACCTCGCAACCCCCTGTGGGGTCCCGACCCCCATTTTGAGAACCCCTGATTTAGTTGTTGTTGGTCCTGCTTTGATATTCTATGATTCTAAGTTCAGAGTTCTGCTCTACAAAAAAATCTAGTAAATCCAGCAGCTCTGTTCCCTCCCTCTCAATACACCTTCTGCAAACAAATTGGCAGTGCCCAGGTCGCTCTTCTCTGTGCCGTGGTTTCTCCTCTACCAGATGAAATTCAGTGTTGATAAATGCAAAGTAATGCACATTGGAAAACATAATTCCAACTATACATATAAAAAATGATGTGGTCTAAATTAGCTGTTACCACTCAAGAAAGAGCTCTTGGAGTCATGGCGGATAGTTCTCTGAAAACATCCACTCAGTGTGCAGTGGCAGTCAAAAAAGTGAACAGAATGTTGGGAATCATTAAGAAAGGGACAGATAAGACTCTATATAAATCAATGGTATGCCCACATCTTGAATACTGTGTGCAGATGTGGTCACTTCATCTCAAAAAAGATATATTGGAAATGGAAAAAGGTTCAGAAAAGGGCAACAGAAATGATTAGGGGTATGGAACGGCTGCCATATGAGGAGAGATTAATTAGACTAGGACTTTTCAGTTTAGAAAAGAGATGACTAAGGGGGAGATATGATAGAGGTCTATAAAATCATGACTGGTGTGGAGAAAGTAAATAAGGAAGGGTTTACTCCTCATAACACAAGAACTAAGGGTCACCAAATGAAATTAATAGGCAGCAGGTTTAAAACAAATTCATCTTTATTTTTTCACACAACACACAGTCAACCTGTGGAACTCCTTGCCAGAGGATGTTGTGAAGGCCAAGACTATAACAGGGTTCAAAAAGAACTAGCTAAATTCATGGAGGATAGGTCCATCAACAGCTATTCACCAGGATGGGCAAGGGTGGTGTCCCTAGTCTCTGTATGCCAGAAGCTGGGAGTGGGTGACAAGGGATGGATCACTTGATGGGTACCTGTTCTGTTCATTCCCTCTGGGGCACCTGGCATTGGACACTGTCTGAATACAGGATAGTGGGCTAGATGGACCTTTGGTCTGACCCAGAATGGCCGTTCTTATGTTCCCTCATAACTAGCTTTCCTTCTCTGAATTTCTCACTGATCTGTGTTATGCCGATGGTAACTCAGAATGCCTTGTACTGAAACCACAGGAAGACTTAGAATGATGTATTCTGGAATATCCTCTGCTACCACCGTGTTCTCTACTTAAATACCCAACAGCACTAATTGCCTTAATCTATTTAAAGTGCACATTACTCAGGGAATTCTACACCACTGCGCAATGCAGAATTTTGCAGAAATTAATGTTTTGTGCAGAATTTCCTTTTTCCTCACACAGAATGGGCTGCAGAGATGTTGGCTGCCACTGTGGGGCCACTGGACCAGGCAGAGCCCAGTGTGCAAACAGAAGACGGGGGGGGGGGGGGGGAATTGGAGGGTTCCCGGCAGTTGCAGTTCCCAGCATGCCCTGAAGAAAGGAGGCTTCGGTGTGCAGGAAACTTTGTGGCTGCCCAGGACCCAGCATCAGGCTCTTTCTCCCTCTGAATCCCTGGGGTCTAGGGGGGGAGGGTCTGAGTGTGCCGGGGGGGGGAGGGGGCAGAGTGTCTGGGCTGGAGGGAGCCTGTAGCTGGCCTCTGGGGGGTAGGGATTTGAGTGGGGGGGGGGAGGAGGGCCATGGCTGGGCTCATGGGGAGGGGGCAGAGAAATAGGGACTAGGTTGTCATAGGGGTTTCTTTAACTCTCTATTCCTGGGGGAATTTTTGTGTGCGCCTATATTGTTACAGATATACTTGCTGACAGGTATTCTGAAATAAATTGCCAACATAATTGAAACTGGCATGATTCTGTAGTGTTATTTTGACCAATAAAATTTGCAGGATTTTAAAATATTGTGCACACAATGTTTAATTTATTGGTATAGAATTCCTCTAGGAGTAACACATTGCCTTTATCCCCCAAAGTTCTTACATCTTACTGCTCTTCGGGTAGTGGCATTTATTGAAGTAGAGCAGAGAGAAGATGGTTTGGGAAGCAGTGAAGCCAGGAAGATACAATACGGTTATAAACTAAAGCCTTGTTTTCACTAGCCCCCCCCCAGTGGTTTTTACTATGTGTTAACTAACAATTTTAAAATGTGAATTTGGCAAGGCAGTTTTTACAGGCGTTAACTGGTCAAGGTAAACCCTGTGCTCCCTCTACTGTTTTCTTCAACCAGTTAAGGGTGAAAAACACAAAGGGCCTTTTCCACACTAGGATTTTACCACATGTGAATTAACACATAATAAACATCAACACGTATAGTACTGCAGCTGCACTTCTGTAGCGCTTTAGTGGAGACGCTACTATGCCAATAGGCGAGCTTCTCTTGTCGTAATTAATCCACCTCCCTGAGAGATGGTAGCTGTGTGTTTTGGAGAAGCTCTCCCATCAACATATCTCCACGAGGGGCTAGGTTGGTATGACTACATTGCTCAAGGGTGTGGATTTTTCACACCCCTGAGTGACACAGTTATACCAGTAAAAGTTTGTAATGTAGATCTGGCCATAGTAAAAACTTTTTTAGTGTGGACACACCAAAACTGTTGTTTGATCACTGCACTGTAATGTGTTTGCATACATTAAGAGCTCAGTGCAACATTATCTTCATACATCAGTGAATTAATTCACTTACTGTCAGAATTTAAGGCCAGAACACCATCTACCGTATCTAGCCTGACTTCCTGTATATCATGGGCCACCAGCATCATCTAGCTTTCCACACACTAAGCGCAACATCTGAAATTAGACCAAAGTATTACAACCTTCAGGAAACTTAACTATTGTGTGCCACAGGCAGAGAATAAAAAGGACTGGGGTGCACCTATTGGTGAGGCCCCCTGCATGGGCAAGGAATAAATTAAGTGATATATACACAGAATCTCAGCAAGTGACCTGCACTCCATGCTGCAGAGGAAAGCAAAAAAGCCCAAGGTTACTGTCAATCTGACCTGGGAGGAAATTCCTTTCCAACCCCACGTACAGTGATCAGTTAGACCTTGAACATGTAAGCAAGAACTAGCAGCCAAGCAGAGATATGAGAGAGGGAGAGAGACAATGAGAATTCTCAGTTACATCTCAGAGCACCAATCCACTTCATCCTGCATCCCATATCCAGCTGTGGCCATCTCTGATGCTTCAGAAGGAGACAAAACACACCAAGAATACATTGTGATGGGGGGGGGGGGGGGATCAGATTTTAGGAATATAAGACAAACTAGAAGGGATCCAAGGGCTGCAAAGCCCTGTCCCCATCACCACTATCGTCCCCATCACCACTATCAACCCCATCATACAAGCCCATTCAAATATGTCAGTCTCTCTCAAAACTAAGTTATTTGAACAGACAACTACTGGGGGTCTGTTACAGAACTTCACTAATGGTTTGAAACCATCTAATTTCCATCCTACATTTTTTCATGGCCAAATTCATATCCATTTGTTCTTATGCCAGCATTGTCCTTTAGCTTAAATAACTATCTACCTTCCCTGGTGTAGCCGTTTAATGTACTCATAGGACAACAATCATATCTTCTTTGTTTTGCTGGGCTAAACAAGCTGAGCTCTTTGAGACTTGGTTTACGGTAGCAACTTACGTCAGTATAACTACATTGCTCAGGGATGTGGAAAGTCCACCCCCCTGAGTGACACAGTTATACCGACCTAACTCCCAGTGTAGACAGTGGTATGTCAACAGGAAGGCTCTTCCAGTCGACATAGCTACTGCCCCTAGGGGAGTGGATTACCTACATTAGTGGTTCTCAACCAGGGGTACATGTACACCTGGAAGGAGGCAGAGGTCTTCCAGGGGATACATCAACTCATCCAGATATTTGCCTAGGTTTGCAACAGGCTACATAAAAAGCACTAGCAAAGTCAGTACAAACTAAAATTTCATACATACGACGACTCGTTTATACTGCTCTATATATTATACGCTGAAATAAGTACAATATTTGTATTCCAACTGGTTTATTTTATAATTCTGTCTTTTTAAGTACAGTTTTAAATATACCTCTGAAGCACATGGCACAGGTCCTGGGATGGAGTAACTTAATTTGTCTTGGGATCTTTACTGTTAGACCTAATGTAATATACACCTTTTTTCCTTACAGATCTTCCTTTCAATAATAAAAGCTGCAGAAATGAAGGTGAGAGGGTAACAACTGTGAAGAAAAACAGAACACATAAGGGTCATCTCTGCTTCAAGGTAACTATCATCATAAATTTTACACCTTGTGAGCCAGGCCATGATATTCAGGATGACATGACTTCTAGGCTGGATTTTTTTTCAGTTGTGTTTAGGGTATACAGCATGTCTGCAGGACCTTATGGAGGGTCTTGACTCAAACCTTGAGGTTATGGCGCAGCAGACTTTTTTCGTGGTGGTGATGGGAAATTAAACCAGTTATAACAATCTTATTTTAATGCAGTTGTGTGTATAAATCTGAGCTTGTCATATCCTCTCAGGTCTGGTCTACACTTAACTTTTAAATCGACATACCTACAGTACTCAGGAATGTGAAAAATTAACCAGTGGAAGAATTCTTCTGTTGACCAAGCTATTGCCGCTTGGGGAAGTGGATTGCCTCCATCAATGGGAAAAACCCCTTCTGTTGATGTGGGACGCACTATACACTGCGGTGCTGTGGCTGCGCAATGGTGTTGTGCCACTGTAACACCTGTAGCGTGGACATGGCCTCAATAACCTTGTGTTCTTCTTCGAGTGCTTGCTCATGTTGATGTGTGCGTGCCGTGTGCACAGTCGCTGGAAGGTTTTTCCCCTATTGGTATCCATCTGGTCAGCTTAGGCACCCCCTGGAGTCACACCTTCATGGCACCGCATATAGGGCCCTGCCGACCCACCGCCTCTCCTTCTTACCGACAGTGACAGTCGTTGGAGCGTTCTCTTTTCTTTCATTTTCAAACTATCCTCTAGTGTACTCGTAGTTCCTACCTATAAATAGTTTCAGTAGTTAGTTAATAGTTCGTAGTGTCGTGTTTGAACCCTCTCCCCTTGTTAGCCGGGATTCTCTTCCCAGTTCCCTTCCCCTGCCTGGGGCTAGGGCATGTCTCAGTCCCAGGGGTTTAAGCTATATGGGGTCTGCCAAAAGCTGATGTCAAAGGGCGACCCGCATATGTCCTGCTTAAAGTGCCTGGGGAATCCCACCAGACTGAGAGGTGCAAGATTCCGCCCCGGCACTAAGAAGGAAAGGGACCACAGGCTAAAACTGTTGCTGATGGAGGCAGCCCTGGGGCCGCAGACTGAGTCGAGCCTATGGTCCTGGCACTGGGTACTTAGGAATCAGTGCGTAGCACACTGGCTTCAATCAGGGAGGTTGCGGCACCGAGGAAGGAATCTGGGGTCAGAGACCCTTGGCATCGTTACTCCCCGGCACTGAAGACTTCCTCGTGTGCGAAGACCTGGCACTGCTTGCAGTCGCCGGTGCCTCACAAAAAGCACAGGAAGAAGGACAGGGTGCTCGCCCGCTCAAATAACTGAGTGTGAGCCAGCTAGTGGAGCATGACCATGCTGAGCCACTCTGTCTCATCCGTGTCTGAGGTGATACCTTTGACTCGGGGCCCTCAGAGTGGTCCGTCGAGTCTGGTGCCAGTGGAAGAGGGTGAAGTGGAGGATTTAGATCTCCCCTCCACGCCAAAGACCTTTGAGGCAGCCAGGGACCTCATAGCCCTAATGGGCCCACACTCTCCCAACCAATGCGAGAAGTCATCGATCCCAAAGCCTCCGGCACCGCAAAGACCTCCGGTGCCATCCTGGGGCAAGCCACTGATGATGCGACCCTGCTTGCCCTCAGCCCGGCAACGTCAGGCACTGTGCCACCATGGTCTCCGCACTCTTGACTCCTCAGCGTTAGAGATGGAGTTCTATGTATCTAGAAGGAGCCAGCACTGAGTAGAGCGGCATCCTCAGGGGTCGGAAGTGGGACAATCCTTCCCGCTTGAGCCATGGCCAGCACAGTGGAAGATGCCAGCGCAGTGGCCCTTTTGGGCCCTGTGGGCGTACCACCAATCCCAGAGGTCCTTTTCACAGCAATCTCTTTGTTGCCTCAGATGGACGAGCTCTGTCCAGGGCCAGAGAGCTCTTTTGAGGTGCTGACATAAGCATGGGCACCATGGTCGGCAACAAGACTGGCGCGGACACCGACAACTGGGTGTGCATGGAGTCCAACAGACAGGAAGCCTCCTCATCTTCACCTGATGAGGCAGTAGCAGGGAACATCCTCGGTGCCTGACCCAGCTGATAGTAGAGCCCACCAGGAGCTCCTCAGAAGGGTGACCCAGAGTCTGGGACTCCAGATAGAGGAGGTCACTGAGGTGTCAGACCCTATAGTGGACATCTTATTCCCCACAGTTCCCATCAGGGGGTAACACTCCTCCTTGTTTAAACAATACAAGAAACCACAAAGATCCTGTGGCAGACATCAGCCTTTCTAACCCCCACAGCGAAAGGGGTCAAAAGAAAATATTTTGTGCTGTCAAAAGGGTTCACACACCCTCCACTGGACTCGGCGGTGGCTGTTAATGGGCGGGGCAAGGCAGCAGTGGCCCACTCCCCTGGGAAAGGGCGCGAACAAGCTGGAGCTCTTCGGCAAGAAGATGGTTTCCACCGAAGGACTCCGGCTTCATATTGCTAACCAGCAGGCGATCCTCAGTTGCTATAACTTTAATTCCTGGGACGCAATGTCAAAATTTAAGGAGTTTGTGCCGTCAGACTCCAAGACAGAGTTTTCGGCCCTGGTAGATGAGGTCAAGGTGGTGGTGAGGTCCTCATTGCACGCCTTGCTGGACTCGGTGGACTCAGCAACCTGTACCGTGTCTTGGGCAATTGCTATGCATCGTTGCTCCTGGCTTCAGGCCTCGGGCCTCCTGGGGGAGGTTGAGACGACAATTCAGGGCCTCCTGTTCGAGGGCTCCACCTTATTTTTGGAAAAAACTGATTCGAAGTTGCATGGTTTAAAAGACTCTCCAGCCACTTTAAAATCTTTGGACCTGCATACACCCATCACCGAGTGTAAGCACTTGAAGCCCCAGCCTATGCTGCACCCTTATCAAGGGCATTCTAGGCAGGACTTCAGTAGAAGAAAGGGCAGAAATTATCGGCATCATCAGTCTCAACCCCCTGCCAAGCAGGGGTTGGGGTCGTCGGGACAACCCCCCAGTCCAGAGGACGGATTAATTCAAATCCTGGATTCGTTGCTACCCTTCTCGGCCCATTTATCTCATTTCTACCATGCATGGTCCCAAATTACTTTGGAACGTTGGTTACTATGCATGGTAGAACTGGGATATTCCCTCCAATTCAGTTCAACCCCTCCCTCCCCTTCCCTGTCCCTCTTCAGGGAGCAACTCATGAGCAACTCCCTAATCCAGAGTTTCTCCTCTCCTCTGTCAGGAAGCTCTCAAGCTCTGTTGCTGGAAGATGTTAGAGAACTAGCTAGCTTATATCATTACAAGAGCCTGAAACCTGAGCCTTTGAAAAGAGGATTTTTTGTTCAGATAGCTTAATACTCTGGTTTCAATTTAATGTCTGTTTAACAAACACTTGAAAGAAAAGCTCTCTATGAAAGTGTCAGCATTCTGCCCCATAAAGTACAGGCTAAGGGCTAGTAGTCCCCACTGCAGAGGCTTTGCATGGTACAGCTGTGCAGTGACTACGTAGCATATACTGGCAAAAGGCAAGTATAGTTGTCAATCTCCCTGAACGACAGCTGTGTTGTTTAGGGGTATGTGACTTTTTTGCTTGTTGGATAGACCTAGCCTTAGACTTTCCCACTCATGTCCTCCTAGATGCCTAAGAAGAACAGGGAAAACTATTTAATATTCCTGATATTGCCTGGGTAAAACAAACAGAAAAAGCTTTGGGGGAAAATGGTCTCCTTTGTTCATCCCTAAAGAAGCAAAACGGGACACATTCTACTTTGCAGGTCACCTTTTGATGCTGCCACATAATTTAAATCCAGTGTAGTGCAGAATAATGGGGCTATTGATCTCCTTGAGTTCTGAGTATATTTAATGAGGAACATGGAAGGCTTCATGGCAGTATATTGTGAAAGTCTGTTATGGAGCTCAGGAGAGAGTCTAAAAGTATGTGAGACGTGCATATATGGAAGAGTTGTGCTTGGCATGGGCCAGGTGAGAATAACTGGGAACAGTGGGATCAATTGGAGTAAAATTAAATTTAAAATGAAGAAAAACTTCCAAGCAACCAGGCCTATTAAGGTGGAATAGGCTCCTTCGGAAAGAGTAGGGAAGTGGCATTGCTTGAGATGTTGAAGGTTAGACAAAGCACTGTAATAGTATAGGGAGCTGCCCTGCGTGGACCAGAGCATGGACAAGGTGACCTCAAAGGAATTGTCTATGTCATCTAATTCTAAAGTTTCTGCAATGATCACAAAACAGTCAGTATCTCTAGGGGCAAAAGGACTTTGATAAAATGTGAGTAGTGAGCACCCGAATCAGATCTCTGGATGTGGAGAAGAAACTGTGCAGGTAACTGTAGATGTCAGAGTTTACACATAATTGTGTGAGCAAGGATTAAGGATTCTAATAACAGATTATTGCAGTATAACTATTAAATTTGTTCCAGACAATGCAGTCTTGCTGGTGACATTAATGCTGTTCTCACCAGCTGCCTAAATCGGTCAGATGGAAAAGTAATCCTATTTGTGATTCCCCACTGAAAGAGATTGCATAATTAAAATAGGGAAGATCTGCTGTGAATTTAAATTAGCTGTTTTTGTATTTGGTGCTGCTATTTGCGGGTTTGAAAGCTGTATAGTGAGGTGGAATTGCACTGATATTTGCTTAAATATTACAGCTGTTGGACATCAGTGCCCACTCCATGTTGAGTTTATGGTATAAGAATGGATTTTTATATAGTGTTAGTAAAAGCAAATTCAGCCCACCCACTTCCTTTTTTGTGAGGAATATTCAGGAAATTGATGAAACCGCATAAATTATCATAGCAGTTGGGTCTAATTAAATACTTTGCATCATATAGCTTGGGATATCAAACAAATTCCCTTTGGGGTACATATTCATAGATTCCACGACCAGATGGGGCCATTGTGGTCATCTAGTCTGACCTTCTGTATAACACAGACCAGAGAACTTTCCCAAAATAATTCCTAGAGCATATCTTGTAGAAAAGCATCCAATCTTGATTTAAAAACTGTCCATGATGGAGAATCCATCACAACCCTTGGTAAGTTGTTCCAGTGGTTAATCACTCTCACTTTTAAACATTTATGCCTTAGTTCCAGTCTCAATTTGTCTAGCTTCAACTTCTGGCCATTGGATCATGTTATACCTTTCTCTGCGATATTGGAAAGCCCCTTATTAAATATTAGGTTTCAGAGTAGCAGCTGTGTTAGTCTGAATTCGCAAAAAGAAAAGGAGTACTTGTGGCACCATAGAGACTAACAAATTTATTTGAGCATAAGCTTTCGTGAGCTACAGCTCACTTCATCTGATGCAGTGAGCTGTAGCTCACAAAAGCTTATGCTCAAATAAATTTGTTAGTCTCTAAGGTGCCACAAGTACTCCTTTTCTTTTTATTAAATATTCGTTTCCTCTGTAGGGATTTATCGACTATAATCAAGTCACCCCTTAATTTTCTCTTTAAGCTGAATTGTTTGAGCTCCTTGCGTCTTTCACATCTTTTAATCATTCCCGTGGCTCTTTTCTGAACTCTCTCCAATTTATCAACATCTTCCTTGAATTGTGGATGCCCGCACTGGATACAGGATTCCAGCAGCCAAATACAGAGGTAAAATAACCTCTCTACTGCTTTTCTTGATTTACCTGTTTATGCATCCAAGGATTGCAGTAGCCCTTTCGGCCACAGTGTCTCACTGGTAGCTCATGTTCAGCTTTATCCAGTATGACCCCAAAATCTTTGAGTTGCTGTTTCCCAGGATAGTCCCTACATTCTTTGTTCCTAGTATGTATCCATTTACATTAAAATGCATGTTATTTGCTTACACCTAGCTTACCAAGTGATCCAGAACAAACTCTGGGGTTTTTACCCACAAAAGCTTATGCTCAAATCAATCTGTTAGTCTTTAAGGTGCCCCCGGACTCCCAGAACGAACTGTGTCAGTGATCTGTCCACTTCGTTATTTACCACTCGCCCAATTTTTGTCTCACCTTGTAGGACCATACTAGACACACCTCTTTGATGACGATTCTCCATCTACAGTTACATTTTGAGACCTGTCAGTTAGCCAGCTTTTAATCCATTTAATGTGTGCCATGCTAATCAAAACGTTATACTGTACTAAGTCAAATGCCTTACGGAAGTCTAAATATATTACATCAACTCTATTACTTTTATCAGCCAAAGATGTATTCTCAAAAGAAATCAGTTTGGCAGGATCTATTTTCCATAAACCTGTGTTAATTGGCATTAATTATAATACCCTCCTTTAAGTCATTATTACTTTAGTCCTGTATCTGTTGCTCTTGTATCTTGCCCAGAGTCAGTGTTAGACTTCACCCTTTTTAAATATTGGTGCAGCATTAGCTTTCTATCAGTGTTTTGGAACTTCTTTGATGTTCCACGACTTAAATCAACATTAATGGTCCAGTGAGCTCCTCAGCCAGTTCTTGTAAAACTTTTGATGGCAAATTATCCTGACATTCTGATTTTAAAATGTCTGACGTTAATATCTGCTGTTTAATATTCTCCTGAGATGCTAGTGGAATGGAAAGATTGATATGATTACATCTGTTTTTTCCAAATACAGAACAAATATTTGTTGAACACCTCTACCTTGTCTGCATTATTATTGATAATTCTACCACTTCCATCTAGCAGTGGACTAATATCATGGTTCTGATTCTTTTTCTTTCTAACAGGTTTCAGAGTAACAGCCGTGTTAGTCTGTATTCGCAAAAAGAAAAGGAGTACTTGTGGCACCTTAGAGACTAACCAATTTATTTGAGCATAAGCTTTCGTGAGCTACAGCTCACTTGATGAAGTGAGCTGTAGCTCACGAAAGCTAATGCTCAAATAAATTGGTTAGTCTCTAAGGTGCCACGAGTACTCCTTTTCTTTTTTCTTTCTAATATTCTTAACTCTGCTGGCCATAGACTTTTCCTTGTGTCCCTTTCCTTCCCTTATCATTTTTCTACAGTTACTAACTTCTTATTTATAGTTCACCATAGGTGCTGATTGCCCTACCCATCAGCTGATGGATGCAGAGCACCCCCTGTTTTTTCTCCAGGGGTGCTTGAGCCCTTGAGCACCCATAGAGTTGGCACCTATGGTTGTTACTATTAATCCCCTTGGTTGAGGGTTTTTGGGCTTCTAGTAAAGTGTTCTTAAACAATTCCCAATTGTCATTCAAATTTTTTTGATTAAATTCTGTCCCCAAGTTAGTGAATAAGACAGCTGTTAAACAGTACACGGACTACGCAAGTTGAGGGCAACAAGTGAAAAATATAACATGGAATTGAAACTGCATTGACAGTTTAGGTGTGGAGAGCGTAACTACCTAACCAGTAGATTCTTAACAGTTCTCTGTGGAGGACTTTCCGGTGTTCTGTGGAGCGCATACCCTCATTTTCAGCTGCTAAATTGGACAGCTGAAATACTTCTGATGTTACTCTGATGTATGTAATTACTGTAGTTGCCACAGGGATGTTATGTAATAGTCTTTTAAAATGTGGTCAGTGCTATGAACAAGTTTGTGATCTTACATAAGCTGAAATTTGGCCAGGGTACTTGGTCAAATATCCTGACTCTTATGCAAAGTGCATTGGATGTGTAATGGCACAAATGTTGAGAAATTTTTCAAAAAGTCTCATTCAAAAGACTAATATCCAGCTATATGTGACCCCAGCACCATGCTGGTGTATTGGGTTCAGTATACATTCTTAGCCTGGGACAGTAGGGTTATGGTCTGTGACTATCGCTGCTAGGGTGAGAGTGCCCCATACTGAATCATAACCTTCCTCTATTTTGTGTGGTAGCCAGAGGTCTTAAAATAGTTTTGGTGACTGTCCTGTATTGTGTACCTTACCTTAAGGATTAGCACTGTAGTTTTCTTAAATTTTTGCTGCACTTCTGAATTAACACCTCCAAATCAATCTGTCCTATCTCGGGGCCTCTCCTTCTGCCCCTCTACCCCCACAAACATGATACAGTTTTGTGGTGACCTAGAATCCTATTTTCCACATCTCCGACTCAAGGAATATTTCCCGCACACCTCTGAACAACATACTAACCCACAGAGATCTTCCTACCAACACTACAAAAAGAAGGATTCTGGCTGGACTCCTCCTGAAGGTCAAAATAACAGACTGGACTTCTACATAGAGTGCTTCCGCCGACGTGCACGGGCTGAAATTGTGGAAAAGCAGCATCACTTGCCCCATAACCTCAGCCGTGCAGAACACAATGCCAGTCACAGCCTCAGAAACAACTCTGACATCATAATCAAAAAGGCTGACAAAGGAGGTGCTGTCATCGTCATGAATAGGTCAGAATATGAAGAGGAGGCTGTTAGGCAGCTCTCTAACACCACATTCTACAAGCCATTACCCTCTGATCCCACTGAGGGTTACCAAAAGAAACTACACCATCTGCTCAAGAAACTCCCTGAAAAAGCACAAGAACGGATCTGTACAGACACACCCCTAGAACCCCGAGCAGGGGTATTCTATCTGTTCCCAATATCCATAAACCTGGAAATCCTGGACACCCCATCATCTCAGGCATTGGCACTCTGACAGCAGGATTGTCTGGCTATGTAGACTCCCTCCTCAGGCCCTACGCTACCAGCACTCCTAGCTATCTTCAAGACACCACTGACTTCCTGAGGAAACTACAATCCATCGGTGATCTTCCTGAAAACACCATCCTGGCCACTATGGATCTAGAAGCCCTGTACACCAACATTCCACACACAGATGGACTTCAAGCCATCAGGAACAGTATCCCCGATAATGTTATGGCAAACCTGGTGGCTGAACTTCGTGACTTTGTCCTCACCCATAACTATTTCACATTTGGAGACAACGTGTACCTTCAAGTCAGTGGCACTGCCGTGGGTACCCGCATGGCCCCACAGTATGCCAACATTTTTATGGCTGACTTAGAACAGTGCTTCCTCAGCTCTCGTCCCCCAATTCCCCATCTCTACTTGACTGCATTGACGACATCTTCATCATCTGGACCCATGGAAAAGAAGCCTTTGAGGAATTCCACCATGATTTCAACCATCAACCTCAGCCGGGACCAGGCCACACAAGAGATCCATTTCCTGGACACTACTGTGCTAATAAGCGGTAGTCACATAAAGAGAAAAGGAGTACTTGTGGCACCTTAGAGACTAACAAATCTATCTGAGCATAAGCTTTCGTGAGCTACAGCTCACTTCATCAGATGTATGCAGTGGAAAATTCCACGGCATGCATCTTTTGAAGTGAGCTGTAGCTCACGAAAGCTTATGCTCAGATAAATTTGTTAGTCTCTAAGGTGCCACAAGTACTCCTTTTCTTTTTGTAGATACAGACTAACACGGCTGTTACTCTGAAACCAGTCACATAAACACCACCCTATACTGGAAACCTACTGACTGCTATACTTACCCGCATGCCTCCAGCTTTCATCCAGACTACACCACAGGATCCATTGTCTACAGCCAAGCTCTACGATACAACCGTATTTGCTCCAACCCCTCAGACAGAGACAAACACCTACAAGATCTCTATCAAGGTTCTTACAACTACAATACCCACGTGCTGAAGCAAAGAAACAGATTGACAGAGCCAGAAGAGTACCCAGAAGTCACCTAGTACAGGACAGGCCCAACAAAGAAAGAAACAGAATGCCACTTGCCGTCACCTTCAGCCCCCAACTAAAACCTCTCTAGCGCATCAAGGATCTACAACCTATCCTGAAGGACGATTCCTCACTCTCTCAGATCTTGGGAGACAGGCCAGTCCTTGCTTACAGACAGCCCCCCAGCCTGAAGCAAATACTCACCAGCAACCACACAACAAAAACACTAACCCAGGAATCTATCCTTGCAACAAAGCCCGTTGCCAACTCTGTCCACATATCTATTCCGGGGACACCATCATAGGGCCTAATCACATCAGCCACGCTATCAGAGGCTCATTCACCTGCACATCTACCAATGTGATATATGCCATCATGTGCCAGCAATGCCACTCTACCATGTACATTGGCCAGACCAGACAATCTCTACGTAAAAGAATAAATGGACACAAATCAGATGTCAAGAATTATAACATTCAAAAACCAGTTGGAGAACACTTCAACCTCCCTGGTCACTCGATTACAGACCTAAAAGTTGCAATATTACAACAAAAAAACTTCAGAAACAGACTCCAATGAGAGACCGCTGAATTGGAATTAATTTGTAAATTGGACACCATTAACTTAGGCTTGAATAAAGACTGGGAGTGGATGGGTCATTACACAAAGTAAAACTATTCCCTGCCCCCCCCCCCCCCCCCCACTGTTACTCTCACCTTCTTGTCAACTGTTGGAAATGGGTCATCCTGATTATCACTACAAAAGGTTTTTTTTCCTCCTGCTGTTAATACCTCCCTTTAATTGATCACTCTGATTATAGTGTGTATGGCAGCACCCATTTTTCATGTTCTCTGTGTGTGTGTGTATCTTCCTACTGTATTTTCCACTGCACGCATCCGATGAAGTGGGTTTTAGCCCATGAAAGCTTATGCTCAAATAAATTTGTTAGTCTCTAAGGTGCCACAAGTACTCCTTGTTCTTTTTACCTTTTTGTTGTAAGTAGATGCATGGATACCATGGTGGAAGGTACAACCATTCTGGCTTGCTCAGCAGAGCTGCGGTAAAGATTGGATTAAACATATGTCTATTATGTAAATTGCAGTAAGCTTTTATATAGTAGAATGGTGGATAAATTAAGATTTATAGTTTGACACATGTTTAAATCTCAATACTGTGTTTCTTTCAAAAATGTATAATCCTGTAGAATCTTTTCTAGATACATACATGAGTAGCTGGGAGTGGAAGCATCAATGAAGCCTGTATATGGGAGCTAGGAGTTCTGTTCCTGGCTCTGCAAGTCATGTGATCTTGTGTAAATTAATCTCCCAGCTTCAGTTTCCCTCTGTAAAATGTGTATAATACATGTTCCTTAGGGCTAGTGAAATGGAACTCATAATTTCTAAAGTACACTATGATCCAATGTATTTGAACAGCAAAATTGTATTTCCCTCTCTATGGACATAGTTCATTCTCAGCACTTTTAAAAATTATTCAGACTGTTTTGTGCACTCTTTGAGAAATTAAGTAAAATGGGTTACCAGTCTTCAGTGAGGATCAGTTGCTCTGGTGAGTGAAGAAATGTATCTGCTTTTGTGGAAGCACAATATGAATTTTCTACTAAATTAAGATGCACTTGTTTGTGTCACTAGAGTTGTGCAAAACACTGTTGCTCTGCTTCCCCATGGTGTAGCTACTGGTATTGTATAACTACAGATTGATGCAGTTTTAAAAAATGCAGGGCAAAATTTTCATCTCAGCCTCTACTAAGCCTCCCTTTTCGGTAACTGCAAATCACAGGCATATTTAACTTAGTTATTTTCAGGTGCAGTTAAAATACCTTGAAACCACAAAAGTGACAGTAATTGCAAGTGCAAAGAGGCTGGCTTCTGAAAACCTGGCCCAGAATATCCCTTTAATCATTATAGACACAAGGTGGGTGTGGTAATATATTTTATTAGACCAACTTCTATTCATGAGAGAGACAAGCTTTGGAGCCACACAGTTTTCATAGTTGCAGCTTTCTAAAGTGTCACCTTCTGAGCTGAAATCTTCAATGTTTGCTTTCTGCACAGAAGGGGAACTTCCATGAAGTTGAATAAAATCCCTTTCACTTAAAAATAAATAAATAAAAATTTAAAGAGTTGAGCCCTTCCCTTCCCTGTCTCAAGCAATGTGTTTTGAAACATCCAACTTGACACAAACAATCCTCAGTGAAGGACAGGTGGTGATAAATGAGAGGAGGGATTAAACAGTGATAAACAAGAAGAGAAAATGCTGTTTACTGTAGGTGGAGCTGATAGCAACCAGGCTTCTCCGGCTACTGGGTGGAGAGGGGAAGAAAAAGAAGGATGGGCCAAGCTTCCTGCCAGCTACCCATGTACCCAGTGCATGGGCCAGCAAATTCCTCCTGTGTGTTCCTCCTCTTCGGCAACACACAGGGCAAGATCCCCTGCAACTAGTGGGCAAGGAAGAGAGAGCGTGCATGTGAGTAAGGCTGGGCTGGACTGGGCTTCTCCTCTGCCCACCCCACACTAACCACTAGATCCAAGTACCCGTCCCCATTTCTCCGGGGAACAGTCTTTAACTGCTGCTAGCTAATGCTGTTAGTCCTGTGGGTCCAGTAGCAGTAGTCTGTACTGCAGTGCTGAAGATTCAGAGGTCAGATGCTGCTGCTGACTCGTGATAGGGTTGGGGATGACTGTTAGTTGCATGTAGTTTTTACCTTTCTTGAAAGAAAAAAAAAAAGACTAGGAAATTCCTTCCTCCCTGTCCGCACGCCTGCCCCCCGTTCAAACACCTTTGGTCCCCTTGTTCGTATTCATTATGGTACAGAGTTTAATTTATATGATACTTTGTGTTTTTCACAGGATGCTTGCTTCATTAACTGTACCACATGAATGCACAAGAGGGTAGAATTAAGGTCATGCAAGCAAATATAAATCTGGCATTTCCTAGCTTTCAGGTGCTTAACGTTGTACACTAAATAACATTAGTTAACAAAATACTTGTTTGTGTGTGTAATATGTAAAATGACCAACTATATTGTAGGCACGTTAATATCTGTGCTATCTGACTTATTTTTAAATGGACAACCTTAATATCACCTTAATGTTGGGTTTTTTATTTAAAGTTTACTCACTTTTTTCCCTGGCAAGCTGTTGCTACGTATCATGTGTTTGCCCTTTTTACTTCCCCTTTGCACCTTTTCTGCAATAGTTTGTGTTCAAATACATGTTTGTGGCTTTAGCAAAGTTATTGGGGAAGACTCATTATGATCTAAAACTGCATTTATGCATTACCTCGTTTAATTCTAACAATGCTTATTTGATACACAGGCCCGGGAATAGAAATAGTTGATTTCTTTGAAAATGGGAAAGCCAAGGCCCTGCTTTAAAATGCAGCTATTGTATTTGCCTTATGCGATAACAGACTAAATCTCTCATTATTAAGACCCTAACTGAATTGCGGGATGATGTTCAAATAATTGCGGCTGAGTCATGGACTAAGCATGGAATATTGCGGAAAAGTAATAATGGACCTTTATTAATAGGAGTAAGTTGGAAAAGCCACAGTAGACGTATTTGTTTCAGAAAAAATTGCTGGAATGATATAAACATTCAACTATTAGTTTATGCATGCAATTTTTTTGATAACCAGAGAGTTTGGTGCAACTACAGGGCTGTTTGTAGGGGGCAGGGCAAGGCAAGCGGGGAGCTGCCCAGGGTGCAAAGCTGGGGAAGGAGGGGTGGAAAAATGAAGGAGGGGAATGGTAGGGGGCAGAACGCTGCAGTGGACATGATATTGCCAACCTTACTTCTGCGCTGCTGGTGGTGGTAGTGCTGCCTTCTGAACTGGGTAGCTGGAGAGTGACGGAAGTTGGCCAGGCATCCTGCTCTGAAGGCAATGCCGCCACCAGCAGCAGCAGCGCAGAAGTAAGGGTGACAGTACCATGTCTGCTGCAAGGCTCTAGCCCCTACTTTGTTTTTCCTCATTTTTTCATCCCCATGCTTTGCACTTGAGCGTCTGCCTCACTTGCCCTGCCCAGGTTATGGCCCTGCCCAAAATTCTTCAAGATCATTTAATGTAATAATGGATGTGTGTGTTGCAAACCTCAAAATTTATGTAAAGTTATGGATTGTGCAAAGTAAACTAATTTAAAACAATTGCAGTGGAAGCCTAATATTGTAGAATCCGCAGTTTCTTTTGCGAATGAAGTCGGACCTTACTATTATAAAATGACCTGTTAACTTGGCCATTCTCCAGACTGCAGTATTGGATTCCTTTTACAGGC
Organism: Chelonia mydas; assembly: GCF_015237465.2. Classification (NCBI taxonomy): domain Eukaryota; kingdom Metazoa; phylum Chordata; order Testudines; family Cheloniidae; genus Chelonia; species Chelonia mydas. The sequence goes on from NC_051260.2 coordinate 7,190,818, forward strand.
TGTGAGTCAGCAAATTCGGGTGAGTCATGTTGTTAGTCATGTGCCCTTATTGTAGGTACAGATGAGAGGAACAAAGAATCAGTGGAGGAGAAACTCAGTCTGAAGCCAGAGGACAGTATACTTCCTGTTTCCTGAGGCTAGTGCTGCACTTACTGATTAGAGTGAAGATTGTTTGTTTCACTTGCACTGACTTTCCTCTCTGGGAACATCTGAGGAGTTGCTAATGGCTTATAATCTTAGTTCTTCATTTCACATTTCTAATTTATCTGAACACTGTCAAATAAATCTTCAGTTTTTATTTTACACTCCATTCAACACCTTTTCGAGCTTGACATTTTACTTTGGATAAAATTTTCAAAGCGCTTAAGTGGTGTAATGGCCTGTCTCATTGACACATAAATCACTTTTGAAAATGGAACTTAGGTGCCTAAGTCACTTAAGCACTTTTTGAAAATTTTACCCTCTCCCCACCACCAGTACATAAAGGGCTTGTTGATGTTTCCCTGGATTTACAATGGATGGAATCTGGTTAAATTGAAAATGTATTTGGGAGAAAAAAAATTAGATGTGACCATTTCAGATGACCTGCCCCATTTTTGCTGTAAGGTTATGTAATGAATACCCTAAAATACCCGGGTTGAATGGGTATTGGCACAGAAGAGAACCTACTACACTTACATTTGTGTGCCTATGATTGGGATGTTAAGTTCCCAGAAGTCATAGTGGGCTGGTTCCAGGCTTCTGGCACACCTCAACATCCATCTGAAAACAAAGGAGCATCCATTTTCTGCCTGAATAACCTCTTACATTAAATTGTTTGACACAGGGTGTCTCAAATTAGCTTATTTAAGAGAATATGCAGGTCCTTTTAACTGCTGGATTACAAACAGCCCAAATAAAGTAGTGGGAAAAGAAGCTTTTTTTTTTTCCCCCTTCTGTGACAAATAAGGGCGCACCTGGAGGCAGCTTGTTCCGAATGCAGACTGTGACGGGGTTCGACTCACCACTGCTGGCGCCTGTGGCTGGTCGCTCTGGGTGTTAGCTCTCGACTGCTGCAGAGCATCCTCAACGCATGGTATCTTGCCCATCATCTGCTCTGCTGCCCTGGGACCCGCTTACTCATTGCTTGGCGGCGCCCCCTTCATGACTGTCTTCGTTCGCCTCAGGACACCGCCCTCTGGCAGTGCCCACTTCTCTAGACTCACCCCCTTCTGTGGAGGAGGTGGGGGGTGTTTGCTAACAGCAGTCCTTCTGCTTGCACCTGCCTTGGTGGCCAGCCACAACCCTATATTCTAGCCCATTGTCTCAGGGGCAAGTTGTGGTCTGTCTCAGCCCCTCTCCTCAATGGCCAGGTGCAGTGCCAGTGAGGAAGTGGGGGACCCAGGCCCACCCGCTACTCTGGGTCCTGACCCAGGGACCCTCTAGCGGCAGTCTCCCTCTGACCTTCTTCTCTCCCCTCTTGTCTGCCTATTTTCCCTGGGCCACTTCCCCTTTGGCCCTATGCACCTTCTCGACCCTTTTTAGCATGGGCCACAGCCTGGCAGGTAATGGGCTGGAACTCCACTCTGCTCCCCTAAGCCTGCCCAGCACTACTCTGCCCAAGGTGCTGCTCCTTACCTCAGGAGCCAGTCCTTCTCCCTTGCTAGCTAGGGAGCGACTACCTTCTCCTCTGCTGGGCAGCCTTTATATAGGATCTAGCCCGGCCCTGATTGGCTCTCCCCAGGCCTTTCCTGACAGGCTGCTGGTCTGCACAGCCTCTCCAGCCTGGTCAGCCCTTTGTCTCAGGGGGTGGGGCACCGCCCCATCACACAGACTAATACACGTGTCTTATTTTTAAAATATTACAGTTGCACATGTGCTACCCAGGAGCAACAGCTTTTTTCTGGAGTATGCCTTATTTACACATTCTCTTTGATACCACTTGGTTTTCCAGCTTCATGCTGTTAATGGAAGCATCTTGATGCATCTGACTAACATAATTGCTCTAACATGATGAAGTTGCAGTATATCCTACCCCTGGCATCTTGAATGTTTTGTTGTGTGTCTAGGAAATGCAGCTCAGAGCTCGCCCACCTGCTTAATATTTTGTTCGCCTTTGACTTTCACAAGACTGTCGTCTCCTGGTGCTCTCTCCTTACCTGCGATTGTTCGTTCGGAGTGAGCGTTAGTGTGTGTATGTGTGTGTTGGTAAAGCTTCCTCTGAGTTCTTTTTTAGGGATCCTGTTTGACTGTCCTCGTCCTCTCCTCCTCTTCCTCTATATCTTATCACTGGGTGAGGTCATCCACTCTCAGTGCATCGACTACAGTTTCTGTGCTGACTTGTAAATCTATCTTTCTGTTCTTGGCCCATCTCTTGATCCAGTCTGGCACCTCTGCCTTTATCCGGGGTAACTGGTGTGCACTACACAGAAGTGGTACCTTCTTTGATATCTTCCTAGTTTATACCAACACTCCCTCGGGCATGGCTTCTCTCTTACAGAAACTTTCTCCAGCATGTGATTCTGGGGCTGGCCTTTTTAATTTGGCAGGACCATGGAGCAGCAACGTTAAACTGACCATTTACAACTGACTGCTTGATCTCCCTCTCCCCCACTTTGTTACTGAACACATCATCATCCATCCTGTCACAAACCCATAACCTGTGGGGTCCTATCTCACCCAGATCATCCAGGCAGTATTCATATTCGTCTGCTGCTTTCACAACATTTCTAAGACCTACACTCCTATCCAGGCTCCTGTTATCTCCCACAACTTCTCTGGCTTCCTTGATAGCGGCTACTCTATGCTTCTCCTTTAAACACAGAGCTCCTGAGATCACTTGGATCCATCATTCTGACCATGTCGGCCTCCTTCCCTTGAATCCTTTGTTTGACTCCCGGTTCACCACCACATCAAATTCAAGCCTTCAAAGCCCTTCACAACTATTTGTCCACACTCATTTGACTGTCTCTTGTCATGCTCCCAAGGATGACAGCCTTAAAACCCCATTTGCGCACTTGTCCTATAACCACATCTGTTTTTTCCCCTCCATAACTCCCCTTATGCGTGGATCACCCAAGTCTTTAAGGTAGCTTTTTTTCAGTGTAGCCAATCAGCACCCTCTCCTGACCAGTCTGATGCACTGCAGCCACATTGTTTTCTGCGTCAGCACTCAGAACAGAGGTTGGAAAAACAGAAAAAGTCCAAAGTCTTTCTGTTCTGCAGGGTAAGTTTGAAAGACTGGTTTAAGATGAAAATAGAAGCCAAAATAATTCAGTCTTTTTCCCTTTGAAAGAAAAGCCTAGCACATATTTAGCAAACAGAACTTAAAACAGTTTACCCTTTTTGTCTGAAGAGTAAATTGTAGTAAAACAGTCTGTGTGAAGCTCTCTCCAGGCTGACTACAATCCCACCATGAACAAATATGAAAGAAACATAATCTCTCTCCCTTGGAGCAAGTCTTTCCAGGCTGGCTATACTCACCATGTGAACAAATCAAAGAAAAACAAACTTAGTTTCTTCACTAAGTTTTGCCTGCTGGTGTGGCACAAACTTTCCCAAAGGCCCACCACACAGGATGATCTGTTTACTCCCAGCAATAGTAGCAGCTGCCTTCCTGTTTCAGTATTTGCCCCAGCCTGTGCTGCTTGAAGGCTAACAGGTCCTAGCTGACTCGGAATCTGTTCATTGATCCATGTCTTCCCCAGCTTGAAGCCTCCTGGCTTCCTTCCTTGGTCATGCCCTGAACTGTACTGGGCCCCTTAGGGATAGTATGTTCTATCACAGCAATATTTCCCTAAGCCCCTTAATTACACTTTTATCTGTTTAGTTTTTAAAGCAGTTTTGAAGTTGTCTAGTTGTAATAATAATATAGTTGTCTCTTCTCTTATTTTCCATGTTGGCCCCAAAAAATATATTCCCCTGTCAGGGGAGAAACTTTAAATATTAAATAAACTGTTAATTATCACTTTACTAGGCAGAGCAATTAATATTTTGTGGGTGCAAAAAGTCACATTAGTGACTGTTAAACTGCCTAGTAATGTGCTTTTGCTTCTGGCATTATGGCTGAAAAATGAAGCTAGTAAAATGGTCTTGTTAATGCATAGTAAAATCTAAATTTATACTTACCCTGCTGCAGCTGTTATTGGGAAATGCTGTTTTCTTTTGAGCACTTGTAGATCTACCAGATACAAATCTTACCAAGTTCTGAAGATTTTTTTGTTCCCTTCCAAGGCACCTCTATCCCATTCTGTTCCAGGGAAAGACTTGTGTCCTTTCCATGAGACAGGCGGTAGTTCTGGGGGGTTTCCGATCAAGTGCCAGAGACAAGACAGATGAGCTACTCAGCTGGGACTCCACAATATTCAGATACACCAAGTGGCAAATCAGTTCTGTGACTTTTGGCTTCTCCTTGTGAGAAAGTTCCATCATATTAACCAAGAATGTTTCTATTTGGTAAAATCTTACCTGAACAGCTTGTCGGTTTTCATTCTTTTTGTTCTGTATATGGAGAGGATGGAAAAGATGTGTATAGAACAGAGCCCTGTCTGGCTCTGTTGAAATGGCAGGAGAGTCTAAGCAAAATATCCAAGAAAGCGTGTTTAGTGCAAAACCCTCTAAATGTTAGAACTAAACTTTGAAAGTGGAGATGCTATAGGTTGACCCCTTCCCATGCCGAGTAACAAGGATTCAGTGCAGCAGGTACTATTTGCCTTGATAATTAGTTACAGTATCTCATGAATGATTTCAGGGTTTAGTGAGCACCATGCTTCTCTGGATAACTTAGATCTGTTATATGAAGTTGGATCATCATCTTCAGCAGAGACTTAAGTAGGATTTGTGAATGGCTGACCCAGAGAGATTGAAATAGGTGATGTGGGTGCTAGGGAAAGACATGGAAATAGTACTTATCTCGGCTGTTATGCACTGAAAATTTATATTCCTCTTCAAGTGATGTCCCTGTGGGTGCTCCACTTTAGGTGTTCGTGCACCCCGGAGCTCATCATTGGAGATTTATGGGAGCAGTGCCTGGTTGGGTCGCACGTGCATGGTCCTCATCAGGCAGTTATCTGGCACTGTGCGACCAACCGCCCCTCAGTTCCTCCTCTTCCGCCTTTGACTCAAGTCGGAACAGCTAGCAGCGACTTTCAGCTTATTCCGAGTAGCATAGGTTTATCATTCATATGCCCCTTCATGCTTCTGCCACCATTCCAGAGGACATGCTTCCATGCTGATGACGCTCATTAAAAAAATAATGCGTTAATTAAATTTGTGACTGAACTCCTTGGGGGAGATTTGTATGTCCTCTGCTGTTTTACCTGCATTCTGCCATATATTTCATGTTATAGAAGTCTCAGATGATGACCCAGCACATGTTCGTTTTAAGAACACTTTCATTGCACATTTTACAAAATGTAAAGAAGGTACCAATGTGAGATTTCTAAAGATAGCTACAGCACTTGACCCAAGGTTTAAGAATCTCAAGTGTCTTCTAAAATCTGAGTGGGACAAGGTGAGGAGTATGCTTTCAGAAGTCTTAAAACAGCAACACTGATGCACAAACTATAGAACCTGAACTACCAAAAAAGAAAATCAACCTTCTGCTGGTGGCATCTGACTCAGATAATGAAAATGAACATGTGTCGATCTGCACTGCTTTGGATTGTTATCAAGCAGAACCCGTCATCAGCATGGACGCATGTCCCCTGGTGGCTGAAGCATGAAGGGACATATGAATCTTTAGCGCAACTGGCACGTAAGTAACTTGTGACGCCAGCTACAACAGTGCCATGAGCATGCCTGTTCTCACTTTCAGGACTGAGTGGACGTGTAGCTCTAAAATTCTACATTGTTTTATTTTTGAGTGCACTTTTTTGTACATAATTCTAGATTTGTAAGTTCAGCTTTCATGATAAAGAAATTGCACTACAGTACTTGTATTAGGTGAATTGAAAAATACTATTGTTTTTTACAGTGCAAATATTTGTAATAAAAAATAAATCTAAAGTGAGCACTGTATACTATGTATTGTGTTGTAATTGAAATCAATATATTTGAAAATGTAGAAAACATAAAAAAAAATATTTAAAACAAATGGTATTTTGTTATTATTTAGCAGTGCGATTAATCGCAATTAATTGTTTAATCGCTTGACAGCCCTACTTTAAACTAGTTAGCTTTATTCTTTTATCCCCGTCCTTCCCCCCCCCCCCCCAATAAAAATTGTTTCTCTCCATAGGATTTTAGGTTTCTGTTCAACTGTTACTGTAGAGTAGTTGTTTCTTTCTCCCCGCTCCCCCCGCCCCCCTTTACAGGGAGAAAATGCTCCCTGAGGGCATGCCTGGCTCCCCAGAGTTCAAACGCTGCCTTACTTGCAGACTTTCAACACCAGTTTCAGACAGACACTCTGTGTCTTCGTCTCGGTGAGACAGGTATACCACAGAAGTGCTTGCACTGCCACAACTTCAAAGCCCGCACCAGGAAGGCGAGTGATCTTCAACTTAAACTTTTCCTCATGGAGAAGTCTCTCCGCCCTACTTCTGAGCCCAAGGTACACACCTTTCATGGCCAGAGATCTCCAACAACAGCCTCTGACAGGGCCTTTCTTCCATGGTCCAGATTCCCAACCAACTGGCATGAAGGCGGCAAAAAAAAAAAAGGTACAACGACCCTGACTCATGAGTTGGCCAAGAAAAGGCGCTCTTCCAACTGCACCAGCTCCTCCCATCGCTGAAATAGCAGGACAATCTGGCACTGTTGGTACCAAGAAAATGAAAGAATCCAAGCTGCTGAGCTCTGACACAGGCAGAAAGGGGAAACTGAAACCCCATACCGCAGTACTAGCAGAGCTGATCAAACACCCAGTACTGAGAGTCTCAGCACTTCCACAGATGATGGCACCAGCTAGTGCAGACACCACACACCCGTGGATGCACAACGGCACTGCTGAGCAGATTGCAACATCTGGTACCGATTCCTATGCCGCCAGCGGTACCAATGCCATTGACACCACAGCAATTCCTGAGCCAAAAAGACCTCATCGTCACGCCCCTTCCAGTCTCCCATCCTCTGTACCAATGCTCGATACCAAGTCAACCCACCTCTCTACGTCTTTCCGTTCCGCCATTTTCGAGCGATGATGTTGTTCTACGCTCTATAGCATTCCTCTCCTGTGAGTGCTCCCATCAAATCAGTTCTTCTGCACAAGGGCTACCTGGTTGACCTGAAGTACCACACCTGGTGTGGGCACCCCAGGATGCCACCTATGCCCTTCTTTCCACAGTGGCCGTTTTGGAACCCAGGGATGGCTTACCTGTCACAACAGCAACAATACAGACCTATCAGCCCACGCAGAGAGAGCATACATTCACCCTTATAGATGGCACAGGGACCATCTGAATCCACAGAACAGGGCTGAATAGGAGGAAGAATTATCTGACCAGGACATCGCACCTGAGACTTACTTCTCCTCATCTTCGCCTGATGACACTGTCGTGCCCCCACCTCCCAACATGGGAGATGATTTGAAGCAATTCCAAGACCTCTGTAAGAGAGTTGCAAGTTCACTGGATATTTTGCTCGAAGTAGTCCAGGAAGCACGGCACAATAGACATACTACACACATCTACCTCTTCCAAAATTGTTCTTCCTATGAATGATGCGATTATGGTACCAGTGAAGTTAATCTGGCACACCTCAGCAAGAGGGCTGATTTAAAAAATACTACATGTTTGCAAGGGGAACAGAATTTATCTTCTCGCGGTCAATGAGCGGGACAGACAACAGCTACCCCAGGAACATGCCCTATGACAAGAATTGAAAGAGGCTCAATTTCTTAGGCCACAAAGCATACTCCTCGGTGACCTTACACTTGAGAATAGCTAACTAAGAAGTGTTACTCGCTAAGTATGATCATAATAATTATGCAAAATTCTTTTGAATTTATTGATTTTTATTCTGGAAGAGTAATTCAGATCATTTGCATCAGAAGGACAACTCATAATGAGGACAGCACAGGCTGCTCTGGATTCTGCGGATACAGCTGCGAGGTCCATAGCCACCACGATGATTATAAGAGCGGCTTCCTGGCTCCATCTTTCTGGGTTTCCCGAACCAGTACAGTCGACGGTTGAAGACCTGCCATTCAAAGGACCCAAATTCTTTGCGGACAAAACAGGCGAGTTGCTACATACTCTCGAGGGTGACATTATGATCCCTGGGTATTTACACACCTAGGAGCAAATGAAGACAAGGAAATTATCAGGCTCCTCGAAGATTCTGACCCCCTCCTTATGCACAGTGCCACAGATATTATGACCACCGGGGCACAAACAGAAAACATTGAGGAGATGACAGTCTACTCCCTCGAATACTGTATCCCAACCATTGGCCTCCAGACAACAAATTTGAGACCTTGGTCGAGGTTCCTGAGAATTCCACATCTTTCAATGCTGGAACCATCTACAATCTTCAAACCTTTGGGAAATCGCTTGCTTCCATTCTACCCAATCTGGGAAACTATTACAACAGAGACAGGTGGGTATTAGAAATTATCCAGAGTGGTTACTCCATCCCCATAACTTCCAAATCCCCTACCCACTTTTCCTTCTCTGTTCCTCTTTAGGGACCCCTCTCACGAACATCTACTGCGACAAGATGTAACCCACCTCTTACATCTAGGAGCAGTAGAACCCCTACCAACAGAATATAGAAGGAGGGGATTCTATTCATACTACTTTCACACACAGAAAAAACCAGGAAGGTGGAGACCCATCCTTGACCTACGGTGACTTAAGTTTGTGAAGACACACCGATTCAAAATGGTCACACTAGGTACCACAATTCCAGTGCTAGAAAGGGGGGATTGGTTCTCAGCCCTTGACCTTCAGGACATGTATTTTCATATTGGAAGTTTCTCTGATTTGCAATAGCGCAGGAACATTTCCAGTACAAGGTCCTACCCTTCGGCCTATCCACTTCCCCTTGGGTATTTTCAAATGTCTTAGCTGTTATAGCTGCTTACCTCCACAGAAAAGGAATCATGATATTCCGTACTTGGATGACTTTCTCCTGAAACTACTGACACCACAAGCAGCATTAGAGTCCACTGAACAGACAGTAACTCTATTTACGAGGTTAGGCCTTCAAATAAATATTAAAAAATCAACTCTGACACCAGTACAAGAACTAGAGTTTATTGGGTTCTACCTCAAGTCTCCCTAGGCAGCAGCCTCTCTACCAAGAAAATGATTTCTGATTTTAGCCAACCTGATCTCCACGACATGAAACAGTACACAAGTAACTGCCACAACTTGACTGCAATTTCTAGGCCACAGGGCAGCTACCACCTTCGTTGTCAGACAGGCGAGTTTACACATGCGGTGTCTACAAGCTTGGCTCCGGACAAACTGTGTCCCACACAGGCACAATATAAACAAGCACATCACAATGTCCAACAAATAAGACTCCCTACTTTGGTGGACACACCCAGATAATGTTTGCATGGGGTGCCCTTTGTACAGAATTGGCCAATGCTCACCATCACCACAGATGTGCTCCCCAACCCCCGATGGATGCATCTAAATTCACATTCTGTCCAGGGCTGGTGGAATCCCATCGTCATATAAACCTTTTAGAGCTACAAGCTGTTCGAAACACCTACTCCCACTTCTTCCTGATTGTCAAAGGCGAGACCGTATAGATCAGTAGTCTCCAACATTTTTACACACAAGATCACTTTTTGAATTTAAGAGGGGGATCTGCCCCTCTGACTCCATCCCCCCTCTCCCCTATTCTCACACACTTTCACTGGGCTGGGGCAGGGGGTTGGATTGCGGGAGGAGGTGCAAGTTGTGGGCTGGAGCCGAGGGGTTTGGAGTGTGGGAGGGGGCTCTGGGCTGAGCCTGGGGCACGGGGTTGGGGTACAGGAGGGGGTATGGGTTGCAACCTCTGGGAGAGAGTTTGGGTTGAGTGCAGGAAGGGGCTCTGGGCTGGGGCAGAGTGTTGGGGTGCAGGAGGGGTTCCAGGCTGGGATGCAAGAGGGGGTATGGGGTGCTGGCTCTGGGAGGGGGCTGTGGGTTGGGGTATGGGCTCCCGCTGGGCAGCACTTGCTTCGAGTGTCTCCTAGTTGGTGGGGCTGAGGCAGGCTCCCTGCCTGCCCCGGCCCTACACTGCTCCCGGAAGGGACCAAAGTGCCTCTGTGGCCCCTGGGGAGCAGCATGTGGCTCCGTGCCCTGCCCCTCTCTGCAGGCACTGGCCCCGCAGTTCCCATTGGCTACAATTCACCATTCCTCATGGGAGTTGTGGGGGTGGTGCTTGCAGGCAGGAGCAGCGCGTGGAGACCTCTGCCGCCCCCTCCCCCCATCTTGGGGCCGGTACACCACCAAACTTTTAGCAACAGGAGATCGCTGTCGACTGGGAGAATCTCCAGGATCGACCAGTCGATCGCGATTGACCTGTTGGTGATCACTGGTTCAGATCCATATGGACAATGTGGCTTCTTATGTTTTTACATAAACAGACAAGGGGGAACACAATCACACTCTCCCTTGGGGGGCTCCCAATAATAGATCTCTCTAGCTGTCGCACATAACACCAAATGCCCTCAGTTTTGCTCCAGGGCGGGACTCGGTCCACATTCTCTAGGTGATGCCTTCCTCATCAAATGGAACGCTCCCCTCCTATATGCCTTTCCTTTCACCCCCCTCCTACCTCGAGCGATTCTTATGTCAAGAGTATGTTGATGACTGACTTGTAGCTGTACGATTCAGGCAAGAAGCCCAGGCATCAACCTCCATGTTGCTCAGTTTTCTTTCATCCTTTGGTGTCGGCGTCAATGCTGAGAAATTGATCCTAGACCCCATTACAGTCTCTGGACTTCATAGGGGCTATCATGAGTTCGGTTACAGCACAGGTCTACTTACCGAAAGACAGGTTTCTGATAGTGAGCGATGTCATAACTTGCATCATGAGCAGTCCTTATGTACCAGCTAGGACTTGCCTGTCCCTCCTGGGCCATATGACTTTGTTTACATATGTGATTCATATGTTCTGTCCACAGCTCTGGCTCTGACTCGCAGTGTGACATTCACATCTCTATGCCTCAGTTTCCCTGCCTCAGTTTCCCTATCAACCCACCTCCCTTCCCCTCTGTGCTTCAAACTAAGAAAGGTGAATAAAGTTTCAAAAAAGGACTTGTATTGCACACAAACAAATATTTGTATGACAGAAGTGAACCTTACAAGTACAGGGGAATAAACTTGGGAGGGGGAGAGCACATTCTTCATCTTTTTTTAAAAAAAAACCCCATACACTGATGTGCGACAGGCAAGATCAGTGTATCTGTGGCTGTGCTTGTCTGTACCCTCCCCCAGGTTGAAGTGATAGGAATAATGTACTGGCCCCTGACGCCAAATAGAATGTGGTGGTGGGGGGACAATGCAGTGCTGGAATGCTATTCTGAATCGGTTGCAGAGGGTTTAACCTTCAAGATGTTTCTCCTGAAGGTCAACCAGATGCCTCAGCATGTCTGTTCGGGCTTTCAGAATTGCCATTATCTCCTGCTGCATGTCGTGCTCATTCTCCTGAGCTTTTCACCTGTTCTTAATGTCCATGTGCATTTTTTTCCCAAGAGTGATCCTCCATGCCCTCTGCTCAGTGTCCACTGTTCCAGAGTGCTCTTTAGAGACATCATTGTGTGTTCTTTCTTTTTGTCCTAATCTGGTTCAGCCTCTCTGCTGGCGTGGAGGGAGAGTTGAAGGCCCACATTCTAAGCGGCAAAACATGCAATGCACAGTGGCACCAAAGTCCGTCCATAGTCAAGCTGTAGTGTACGCTTGCTATGTTTAAATCACTCTCCTGAATCCACGCAAGTGTAAAACAGTACACTTTCATTTTGGCCAAGTATTCATTGAACCGGTTGGCTGTCCCAGCCATGGAACCAAGGAGGGAGGGGGGGAAAGCTGGCACATGTGGGGGTGGGGACAGGATGGGGACACAGGCCCTGTTGCTTGATGTTTGGGTGATTGAACTGAATATTGGCACTTTTGCCCTCAGGAGTGAGATATCAGCTGGGAAACAGGTGGAAAAGGAACAGCTGATGTACGCGTCTGGCTACAGATTGGGTCAGTATGTTACTAGCCTATGTGCTATGTGATGCCTGGTGAATTAACACAGGAGTGGTGTGGAAAAGTATCCTACTGTGGTAGAAGAAATTAAGACAGGCCACCCCAGAAACCTTCTGCAATGGATTGCAGACTACCTTCAGGAAAGTTTCCTTGAGTTCTTCAAGTGCTGTGCTTACTCATGTAGATTCCATTCTGAATGCACAGTTGCTGGAGATTTTTCTCCTAGTGGTATCTGTAGGTCTGGCTCTGGAGCCCTGTGCCCATGCGCCGGTAGAAGGGCGCCGCTAGCCCCATGCCCTTTCAGTTCCTTACTGCCTGTGACAGTTGTCAGGCTTTCATGAGGTGCAAAAAGGCTGTTCTTTCTCTAGTGGTTTGTCAAACTATATCACTAATTAATTACTCAGACAATATGATGTCCATTTCTATGTCATCAAACAACGGGGAGCCTACTCCAAAGTCCTGTGTCAGGAATCCTTATGGGACTTCTGTATGAAACATGCTATTAACCTGGAAGCTTTGCATCCCCCTGGGGAATGGAACATGCTGGCGGATCACCTCCTCTCACTACGAGTGGTCCCTTCACCAAGAGGTCGTCTGACGCAGGAGCACTTGGCACCCTCAACTTCGGCCATGCAAAGGGTGCCATTGAGTTCGGTGCCACTCGACTCTCCTGATCAGGAGTGCCAGGTGGAGGAGCTAGAACTTCCCTCCACCCTGGATACTTTCGAGGCCATGACGGCTCCCCAGTCCATGGCCAGCAGGGACAGGTCTCCGGCGCTACTACGAGTGGCAGCATCTAGAGGCACACCTGCCATGATGAGGTGTTCGCCTCATCCCCAAGACGTCGCTCTTCATGGCACTAGTCTCCGCAGTGCCTCCATCAAGGCTCTGCTCCCCAGCATCGGCATTGAGATGGGGTTCGCCAACACTGGTCTCGTGGCACCATTCCCCAACTCCAGCACCACGACACTGTTCCCCCGTACTGTACCACTCGGTAGTGCCATGGTCGTCGCAGTCTAGGTCCCATTCATCGGACTTGGAGGCAGAGTCCTGCTATTCCAGACGCAGCTGATACCAATCAGAGTGACATAGGTACAGGCATGATGCCAGCATGGTGCTGTGGCAGGGGCCCGCGCAGTGGCCATTTTGGACCCCATGGGCCTATCATCAGGTCCAGGGCACGTTCTCCTGGGGTCTACAGTCAGTAGCCTCAGAGGGACATTTGCCCCCGACAGCCAGGGACCGTCCCCTCCTAGGGATTCCGAGGCAGCATCGGCTCATGGTGCTCAACAGGATCCAGCTCCCGCACCCACTCCGGCACCTAGCCTGCAATAGACACTGAGAGCCACAGCACCAAGCAGGACGACTCTAGGGAGACGGAGAGTCTGGTGCCGCATCTGTCTTCATCGTCTTTGTCACCTGACCAAGCAGTGGCAGGGTCTTCCTTCTCTGTACTCCCCCTATTGATGAGCAGGGCACATCAGGACCTGCTGTGCAGGATCACTTGCAATATGGGGCTACAGGCGGAGGAGATGGTTGAGCTGGAGGACCCTATGGTTGATATCCTAACACCGAAAGGGCCATCCAGGGTCGCTCTGCCCCTTATAAAGACTATTCAGGCCACTACAAAAAAAATCTGTGGCAAACTTCTGCCTCCATCTCCCCAATAGCCAAGGGGGTGGAGAGAAAGTATTTAGTACCTATTCTTGCATCCGCAGCCCTGCTCACTGGTGGTGATGGCGGTCAACGAGAAGTAGAGATGGGCAACAAGGCCTGTCTCCCAAGTCGAAAAACTCAAAAAAGATGGGCCTTTTTGGTCAGAAGGTCTACTCGACTAGGGAGCTCCAACTGAGGATAGCTAACCACAAGCAATCCTCAGCAGATATAGTTTCAATTCATGGAACTCCAAGTTGAAATTTAAGGAACTTGTGCCGCATGACTCTAGGGCAGAGTTCGCAGCAAGAGTGGACGAGGGCAAGGCAGTGGCACGGATCTCTTTATAGGCCTCACTGGATGCTGCGGACTTCGCTGCGCGAACCCTGGCCTCCGGCATAGCTGTGAGGAGGCTCTTCTGGCTACAGGCGTCCGGACTTCCTCCCAAAGTCCAACAAGCTATCCAGGACCTGCCCTTTGATGGCATGGGCCTGTTTGCAGAGCAAACAGACTCCAGGCTTAATAGTCTTAAAGATTCCTGGACAGCACTGAAGTCCATTGGGCATGCATTCCCCGGCAACCCAACACAAACATTTTAAGCCCCAACCCCAGCAGTGCTTCTCTCCTCCCCAGCTGGGGCAGGAATGGCAGGCGCAAGCCACCCCATCCAGCCAGGGCCCGACAAAACCATCATCGGGCTCCAAGCAGGCCTTTTTGAAGGTGCACCGAGGATGGCGCACAAGTCACAGTACCGGATCCTCATCCCTGTTTCCTGAACCATCTGTCCCATTTTTACCATACTTGGCTCCAAATAACATCAAACCATTAGGTCCTTCACATGGTAGAAGTGGGATATTCACTCCAATTCTGCTCCTCCCCCTCACTCCCTCCCAACCCCCCCCCCCCCCCAATCCCTCTTCAGGGACGGTTTTCATGAGCATCTCCTCATTCAAGGCCTCAATGGATTCATGAAAAAGTTTGAGGTTCCGTATGGTCTCCCTAAGTGCAATTATCCCCTCTCTGGATCCGGGAGACTGGTATGCCGCCCTTGACCTCAAGGATGCGTACTTCCATATATCCATACTTCCTGCCCACAGACTATTCCTCAGGTTTGTGATCAATCACTACCAATACATGGTCCTGCCCTTTCATCTGTTGAGAGCCCCATGAGTGTTTACCAAGTGCATGTCGGTCGTGGCAGCCTTCTTCCGCTGCAGGCAGGTGCAGGTATACCTGTACCTCGAAGACTGGCTGCTCAAGGGGCGTTCTAGGGAGCAGGTGGAGGCAAAGGTCCGCTTTGTCAGATTCACCTTTGACAGGTTGGGTCTCCTCCTGTCCAAAAAGTCGTCAATCCTGGTACTGACTCAAAGAATAGAATTTACTGGGGGGGGGGTTGGACGCAAGCCGGGCCAGGTGTCCCTGCCAGAGGCTCGTTTCCAAGCGATGATGAACATCATACCAGGCCTCAGATGGTAATCTACCACCATGGCAAGGAGTTGCCTGAGGCTCCTTGGTCACATGGCAGCATGCACATACATAGTACAGCATGCCAGGCTGTGGCTCAGAGCTCTCCAAGCTTGGCTAGCGTCAGCCTACCGTCTGGGGCGTGACAGCCTGGACATAGTGGTCACCCTTCCGTTGTAGGTCCTAGAGTCCTTCTCCTGGTGGCTCAACCCGCAAGAAGTGTGTGAGGGAGTCCCCTTCAACAGACTCCAGCCCTCTGTCCCTGATAACGGATGTGTCAGCGCTGGGATGGGGCGCACACCTGGGAGAGCTTCAGACACAGTGCCTCTGATCTCAGGATGAGCTCTCGCTCCATATCGACCTCGAGGAGTTGAAGGTGGTCTGACTAGCGTGCCAAACCTTCCAAGCCATCTGCAAGGGCAATGCATGGCATTTACGATGGACAACACAACTGCGATATTTTACATAAACAAGCAGGGTGGAGTCAATTCCTCTCTCCTATGTCGGGAACCCCTCAAGCTGTGGGAGTTCTGCATAGCTCACTCCATTTGCCTGGAGGTGCCCTACCTCCCAGGTTCCCAGAACGAGCTGGTGAACTACCTCAGAAGATCCTTCCACAACCATAAGTGGTCCGTCTGTCCGGACATAATTCACGGCATTTTCCAGAGGTGGGGAGAGGGGAGTTCCCCAGGTTGACCTGTTTGCCACATGAGGCAACAAAGTGCCCAAGACTCTGCTCCTTCCAGAATCACAGCCTGGGCTCGCTTTCAGATGCATTTCTCCTCCCCTGGGAGGCGCATCTGCTGTATGCATTCCCACCGTTCCCGCTCATGCACAAGGTCCTGCTCAAGATCTGCAGGGACAAGGCGGTGGTCATACTGGTGGCACCGGCGTGGCCTCACCAACACGGGTAGACCACGCTCCTGGAACTGTTGGTGGACATGCCATCGTACTGCTTTGGGTCCCGGACTTGATCACCCAAGATCACGGTTGCCTTCATCATCCCAACCTTCATCTCACTGCTTCATGGCTAAACCCCATGGAACTTGTGCTCCGAGCATGTTAGGGAGGTCTTGTTTGGTAGCAGAAGCCCTCCACCTACCTGGCCAAGTGGAAAAAAGTTTGCAATCTGGTGCGCTTAGGGCCACACACCTCAGCTGCAGGTGCCCATATCGCTCATCCTGGACTGTCTATTGCACTTAAAACAGCAAGGTCTGGCTGCATCATCCATCAAGGTGCACTTAGCAGCCATTTCTGCCTTCCGTCTTTGCCAGCCCCATGTTTGGACGTTTCCTAAGAGGTCTGGAAAGGCTGTACCCTCAGGTTGGACAACTGGTCCCGGCGTGGAACCTTAACCTGGTCCTTTCACACACCCCTCCTCCCCCATGTTAGAACCCCTGGCGCCTTGCTCGCTGCTATATTTATCATGGAAGGTGGCCTTCCTGGTTGCCATTACTTTGGCAAAGAGGGTATCGGAGCTTAAAGCCCTCACCTCCGACCCTCCCTACACGGTTTTCTTTAAGGATAAGGTGCAACTCAGGCCTCACCCGACATTTCTTCCAAAGGTGGTTCCCAGTTCCATTCCAACCAGGACATTTTTCTATCTGTCTTTTACCCTGAGCCTCATGCAAGTAGCCGAGAACAGAGGCTTCGCTCACTGGACGCTTGAGCGCTGGCCTTTTACATTGAACACACAAAGCCATTCCGTAAATCGAACCAGCTGTTAGTGGCGGTAGCAGACCAGATGAAAGGACTCCCGATCTTGTTGCAGAGGATTCAATCATGGATCACATCATGCATCCGCACATGCTATGACTTAGTCAGAGTTCCAGCCCTGGCACTAACGGTGCATTCCATAACAGTGCAGGCCTCCTTGGCGGTGTTCCTGGCCCAGGTCCCAATTGAAGAAATCTGCATGGCAGCTACATGGTCCTTGGTTCGCATGTTCACCTCTCATTACGCTATCATCCAGCACACCAGAGATGATGCAGCATTCGGCAGAGCGGTGCGTCAGTCAGCGATTCCATAACTCCAAGTACACCACCTGGGTAGGGCTTGGGACTCACCTGATTGGAATCGACATGAGAAAGCACTTGAAGAAAAAATGGTTACTCACCTTCTTGTAACTGTTGTTCTTCGAGATGTCCATTCCAAACCCACCTGCCTCTCCCTCTGTCAGAGTAGCCAGCAAGAAGGAACGGAAGAGGCAGGGACCTATATTCTCCGCCATGGAGGCGCCACTCCAGGGGGCTCTACAGCTGACCCAACAGGTGCTGCTAGGGGAAAAGCTTTCCAACAACTGTGCATGCGGAGTGCACACACCTAATTGGAATGGACATGAGCAACACATCTCAAAGAACAACAGTTACGAGAAGGTGAGTAACCGTGGTGGTGTGGTGATGTTTTTTTTGCTAGGTAGGAGAAAGCCCTTGACTAGGGCCACTTACCTGGCCAAGTGAAAATGCTTTACTTGCTGTGCCGCCGAGTTTGGCTTCCCTCCTCTACAAGTGTCCTTGCAGTCCATCCTGGACTACCTCCTCTATCTGAAGCATTAAGGTCTGTTGCTAGCCTCTATTAAGGTGCATTTGTCAGCCATATCGGCATTCCATCCTCCAGTCCAGGGTTGGACAGTCTTTGCCAGGGGTATGACAGATTCAGTGAAGGTCTGGAGAGGCTCTTCCTGCCATGGGATTTAAACATGGTCTTGTCTAAGCTCACTGGGCCTCCGTTCGAGCCATTGACAAATGCTCTCCTCTGCTACTCTCTTGGAAAGTCACCTTCCTGGTAGCAGTTACTTTGCCAAAAAAGAGTCTTGGTGCTTCAAGTGCTAACATCGGAGCATCCCTGTATTGTATTCTTTAAGGACAAGGTCTGATCGTCCGCTCAGCCTTTTTACCCAAGGTGGTGTCTCATTTTCACATCAACCTACCAGTCTTCTGCCCTAAGTTGCATAATACAGAAGAGCGGCATCTGCATTCTCTGGATATTAGAAGGGCCTTGGCCTTTTATATGGACAGGACAAGATCTTTCTGCAAATCCACACAGCTTTTTGTGAAAGGCCTCCCAGTAACAGGCCAAACAGTCTCGCCATGGATCACGGCCCATATCCGGGCTTGCTATGAGCAGGCGGTGGTGTCTCCCCCAGGCATCATGAAGGCTTGCTCAACAAGGGCTCAGGCATCTTTTGGCTGCGTTTCTGGCGCATATACCAATACAGGACATCTGCAAAGCAGTGATGTGGTCCTCGGTGCACACATTCGAATCCCACTATGCGATCACCCAACAGGCAAGAGATTATGCTAGTTTCGGGAGGGCTGTCCTGCAGTCGACTGGACCTTAAACTCCTCCAGGACTTCTGCTTCTGAGTCACCCAGAATGGAATAGACAAGCGCAAGCACTCGAAGAAGAAAGGACTGTTACTTACCTTTCGTAACTGTTCTTAGAGATGTTGCTCGTGTCCATTCCATGACCTGCCCCGCCACAGGAGTTCACAGCGAAAAGGAACTGAAACTGTGCGGTGCCGGCAGCACCCTTTATACCGGCACATGAGTGCGGGCCTCCAGGAGTCGCCAGAGCCGGCCCTATGGCTACCACTAGGGGAAAAGGTCTCCGGCAACTGTGCACACACTGTGCACGCTCCTGGAATGGACATGAGCAACACATCTGGAGAACAACCCTTACGAAAGGTAGGTAATCATCTTATCTCTATGGAGGATTCACAGAACATCTTGGTGTGCATAAACAATCTTTTTTGCAGGGCGCCCTCTGGCTATCTGTGCCAGGCAGTTAGAAGCAGATAGCCACTGAACCTGCACTGGCTAGTTCAAGAAAAAATAGCAAATAAGATGTGCCCCCGCAATATTAATGTGAACTGCATACTTACAAGAGGTTCCTTCCCTGCATCATGCTCACCCATGCTGGAGTGCTGTGACTGGCTGGTCTGGTCTGGGGTTACAAATAGCTCTTGGCTCTCTGGGACAATGGATCCCTCATTTGCCTGTCTCCCATTCTCCTCCTCCTCCTTCCTTGTCCAACAGTCGCCTCAGTGTTGCCTGTGTTGGTCTGTGACTGACTCACACAACTGTTGGGGGTGGTTGTGTGGTCACTGCAGAATATACCATGCGGCTCCTTGTAAAAGCGGTATGGCTGTGGTGTTGCACCAGAGCAACTGCTTGCCTTCTTTGCCTTCTAGTGTGCCTGCCGCAGCTCCTTGGCTTTCACATGGCACTGCTGCAGGCCCCTCTGGTAGCCATTCTGCACCATGCCCCGAGAGATCTGATTGTAGATGTCCACATTTCTACGGCTGGATCTGAACTGTGTCTGGAGATGCAGTTATGCAGACCCAGGCGATCCACCACCTCCTGTGTAGTCCAGGCAGGAACGCATTTGGAGCGTGGAGCCGGCGTGCTTAGCTGGGCAGACAAGCTCTTCACACCAACCAAACAGGAACTGGAAATTCAAAATTAGTGGTTCTTTAATAGGGGAGGGGCTTTTTCTTGTATACCTGGCCGCTGGGCAGAGGAATTGAAGACTGTGACCAGAGTGGTCACAATGGAGCATTGTGGGACACCTGGAGGCCAGTTATGTCGACATAAGGAGTGCATTGTCTACACTGCCGTTACGTTGACCTAACTACATTGACTTAAGTGCTATGCCTCTCACGGAGGAGGAGCTAAGTTGACGTAGCGGGAGGGATCTTGCAGTGTAGATAGTGACATTATTAGGTCGACGAAAGGCAGCTTATGTCAACTTAACTCCGTAGCATAGACCAGTGGTCTCCAAAGTGGGGTGCGCAAGACCATCTGTGGGGGTGTGTGGCAGGAGGAGTGCCGCCGAAGGAGTGCTGCCAGCATGGTGGCGGCAGCGCTCCTGACCTTTGGTTCTTTGGCGGCATGCCGGTGGCAGCTTGGCTCTCCCCGCTCCATCTTCGGCTGGCCCTGGGGTTGCGCGATTCAAAAAGTTTGGAGACCCGTGGCGTAAACCAGAGCTAAAACTCTCCCACACCAGCATCAACTTCCTGGACTCCATGATCAGCTACAGACCACTATATACAAGAAATTCTCAGATCACTACACTTACCTTCACAAATCCAGTAACCACCCCAAACACCCCCAAAAATGTTATCTACAGCCAGGCACTCAGATACCATAGAATGTTTCTAGGAGAAAGTCTGGGATACACACTGTAACACACTTAAAACCATGTTTACCAAACAAGTATACTCCACCAGAGAAGTAGATTACATCATTGAATGGGCTGCCCAATTATCCTAAAAGGACCTGCTTCAATACGTGGTTGGGGGACGACAACACTGCACTCCCCTACTTGTCACCTACCGCCCCACACTGGAGTCTGTAGGGGGTATCATTAAACAATTATAACACATACTTGATGTGGACCACATCTTGAAATAAATCTTTCCTAAATCCCCTCTTCTGGCCTTCATACAACCCCCCACCCCCCCCACCCCAACCCCTTCAAGCTAATCAGAAGCAAGCTACCCTCCGAACAGGACACACCAATTCAGTGGCACCAGACCCTGCCATAACAGATGCAAAACCTGTAGCCATACCTCCACTACTACAATGATCAGTACCCCTCAGAACATACCTTTCAAGATCCATGGGTCCTACATGTGCTTATCACGTGGTGTACCTCATCCAGTGCACTAAATGCCCCAGTATCTATGTGGGTGAAACAAAATAATCACTACATTCTCAAATGAACTCACACAGAAAAATGATAAAACAAAAATACCTGTGGGAGAACACTTTTTTCATAAAATGGTCTCTCCATATCTGAGAGCTTAGTCCTTTTCCTCAAAGGAAACCTGCATATTAGCTCCCAAGCTCGTCTTTTGATGGTTAAATTCATAACTTCGCTTGACCCTAAAAATTATGGACTCAATAAAGAGACTGGATTTATGGCTCATTACAACAATTTCTAACCCACTCACCTGCCTTTGTTCTATGACTGCAAAGGTTTTAACTGTCCATTTCACCTTGAATGGTCTCTTGCAGTGTGTGTTAACTCTTTATGCTTAAGTCTGTTCCACCTTGCGTTTAGTTGTGACATTAAGTTCCTTTCCCAGAACTGAAGAAAAGCTCTGTGAGACAAAAGCTTCTCTCTTTCAACAGCGGAAGTCGGTACAATAAAAGATACTACCTCACCCACCCTGTCATTACTGTCATCCATGGCCAGGGATGAAAGTAATACAAAAAACTTACCGGTACGGAGGCCTGGCTCCGGGCCTCGAGCGGAAGGGGCGGGACTGGCGGTCAGCCTCCCCCAGCCAGCCCATCTACGCTGCCTGGCCTGCGCCACCTGGGGCAGTTTTCAATGATTAGTCACTGCTGAATAATATGATTGAAACACTTCACAGAAATTGTTAGCTATGAGTCTCCTATGGTTTGCCTAAATTAGGAAAAGTTTGAGTTATATTTGGGTTAGCTGACATGTTAGCTACTTCCTACCTAACCATGGCATTTTCAGTATAGCTTGTTGAGATATAAAGGTGTTAACCAGCATCTACACTAGGGTAAACGTTGTGGTTGGTTGTGGTTAAGTAATGTGTGTGTTAACCCTGACCCAACACAGCCTCGTCTCATAAGTTAGAAGAACTCTTATAGTGAGGGGCTTAAATCTGATAATTAAGGTTCTTGCTCTTCATAGAAAATGAAAGGCTTCAAGTGGCAAAGGCAATGAAACATTAAGTATGTAGCAGCTAAAAATGCCATGCTAATTTGGTTCTCATTTGTGATACCAGGGAGGAGGTGATTTCTCTCTACACAGCATTAATAAAACTACTCATATTGAGGTATTCTATTCCTTTCTGGGCTCCTTGTTGAAAAAACTTATTCTAAAATGGGCAAGTACAAAAATAAGATATATCCTGTAAGGTGATAGAAGAAAATGGCTTGGTGCCTCTGTGAAAAGAGGGGAACTAGAGTCAACTGAATGACCCAGGATATCCTTTTCAGCCTTTGGATCTAGGAATATGTCCAATCATTTGGCTAATACATGCTACTGAACAACAGTAGGCTTTTACTGAACTATCCTGCGAAGGTTGCAGGCGTTAGAAGTGCATCCAGTATTCTCAGTAAATTTAAAGTATGCAGTGATTTCCTGGTTTGTACTTAAGCAATATGTAGTTAGTAATGAAAACTGTCAGTTTTAACTAACCTGCAGTTAATCCTGTTGCATTTGCCTTACAGAGTGCCTGGTGAGGAATGCGATGGGATCAATAGCATGTCTGTGGAGAGTGGCCCTGGGACAAGACTGAGAAATTTACCAGTAATGGGGGATGGACTAGAAACTACACAAATGTCTACAACACAGGCACAGACCCAACCCCAACAAGGCAGTACTGTAGGCACTAACCCCCCTCCACCAGAGACCTCCAACCCTAACAAGCCCAAGCGACAGACCAACCAACTGCAGTATCTACTCAAAGTGGTGCTCAAGACACTATGGAAACACCAGTTTGCGTGGCCTTTCCATCATCCTGTGGACGCTGTCAAGCTAAACCTCCCTGTAAGTACAGATTGAGAAGTCTGCTGCTGCTTCTCATATTACACATTACATGTCTGTGACAGGTTCTGGCGCCCCCCCCCTTGGGGTGCTGCCTGGAACTGGGGTACCACTGGGTCTGCCTGACCCTCCAGCCTGGGCTCCCTTTACCCTGTATTGCTGAGGCAAGCCAGCCAAGCCCTCCCTCAGGTTTCAGACTACACTTCACTAGTACACATACAGGTAGGGACACACACAGATGCTGAGATCAGCTCTGCATGGGAAGGCACAGCTGGAATTGCCCAGTATTCAAGTGCACACCCACCCCCCTCAAGAGTGTAAACCCACAGTTGTACCATCTTGTGCTGCACAGAGAACTGTGCAGCATAAGCTTATGAAATTCACCCCCTCCCTCAGTGTGGAGAGGGATATACACAGCTTTTTTCCTCAAGTTACGATTTTCCCACACACTGGTTTTAGACCAAACAAAACAAGTTTATTAACTACAAAAGAGATATTTTAAGATAAGGATAGCAAACAGATCAAAGCAGATTACCTAGCAAATAAAACAAACATGCAATCTAAACTTAATAAACCCAAAAAACTGGTTATAAGTAGCAAATTCTCACCCTAAAAGTTGTTTTAGGAAGATTACAGAGATTCTTGAAGGTAAACTGCACTTGCTTGCAACTTAAAACTCCAGATATTCCTTTCACAGGCCAGACACCCGCTAGCCTGGGCTCAGCCCTTCTCCCCTAGTCCAGTCTTCTTCTCAGGTGTTTCCAGTAGTCCTCTTTCTTGGGTGGGTAGTCAAAGAAGAACGAACCACAATGATTCACTCCCCTGCCTTAAATAGTTTTTGTGTATGGCAGGAATCCTTTGTCTACCAGTTTGATCCTCATCCCCGGTCAGTGGAAAAACACTAGTATTATTACGGAGTTCAGTACTAGGTGACTTGGTCACAGTTCCCTGCAGCCATAACCCAGAGGCTGTTTGCATTGTCCCCTGGAAGGCTTCTCAGTGGGCATCTTTTAAGACCTATAGTCCTCCCTAATGGCTCTTCCCAGTGAGACATCTAGACTGATTGCATTCTGCCTACGGGGCATTCCCCAGGTGTAAACACATCTGTGATTGATGCATAGACAGTATTCCTAACTTCAGATACCAAAATGATGCATGCATACAAATAGCATAATCCTATTCAGTGAATCATAACCTTTCCAATGATATCTAACATGTCTTAACTTGTATAAAATACATCATAGTTATGCCATAATCATATCCTATATAACAATATCTCTCTGAAGAATATGGGGCATAATGTCACAATGTCTGTGAAGAATATGAAGTCCTTTGTATCTTGGGTATTTTCTCCCTCCTTCTGAAATCACTGAATCAATGGTTTTGTTGATGGAGACAGGGAGGGGTGGGTATACTCTCAATGATTCAGTCGGTCTTCACATTTTGTGGAGGGGGTGGGTATTTATAATTAGGAATAATATCCCTTCTGGTTTATAGACGGAAAATGCATTAGGAATAAATATTTTGAGTTGTTTAATATGTTAGGATACTATTCCTTCCTGTCCCCCCAGTCCAGACTAGTTAGTTCATCTCTCTGGCTGTCAGGCAGCAGGAATCATTAAGATGAGCCAAGGAATTTGCCAACCTGGACTTCACTCTTCCCTGCCACTCAGAATACTGTGCTGTGTTCTGTGTAGTCACTCGCTTGATCTGTGCTATTTTGTATTAGTTAGCATAGAGCTTGATGGAAGCTAAAATACTCATGGCCTTAGTGGAGTGCCTTGCTACTCATACAGCCTACAGGCTGCCTGCAGCTATGTTTCTTGTGGCCTCCAGTGCTGTTCAGTAATATTCGGTAATTTTATAAGGGAAGATTTTTAAATGTAAATATAGTTAATTGGCATACAGCCATTTTGAAGCCTCTTGTGCCTCCATGGTCACTACTTCACTATCTGCCAGAGTCCCATGGCTCACATACCACCTTCATAGGCAGGGAGGGAAGGGGGTTTGTAAAATATGCCCTCTGCCTATACTAAAACACCACAGAATGGTGGGGGAAGCCGTTGAGAGCTCTTCTGGAGAGAGCGCCATGTGAATATAGCAGTAGAAATATACTACCAACCACCTGACGAAGATGGTGATTGTGAAATGCTCAGGGAGATTAGAGAGCCTGTAAAAACCAGAAATCTCAATAATAATGATATAATAATATTATATATAATATATAATATTATATATTATATATATTATTATATATACATTATTATATATAATAATAATAATAAAGTTTCTAGACACCATTCAATAACTCCTCCTTGGAGCAGCAAGTCCTGGAACCCACAAGGGGAAAAGGCAGTTCTTGATTTAGTCCTAAGCAGAGTACAGGATCTGATCCAAGAGGTGAATATAGCTGAACCGCTTGGTAATTGCAATCATAATATAATTAAATTTAACGTCCTGGGTTGAGGGGGACAGCAAAGAAGCCCACCACAGTAGAATTTAACTTCAGAAAGATGAACTACACATAAATTAGGAAGCTAGTTAAATGGAAATTAAAAGGCACAGTCATAAAAGTGAAATGCCTGCAAGCTGCATGGAATTTCTTTTTAAACACCATAATAGAGGCTCACATTAAATGTATACCCCAAATTCAAAACATTGTAAAAGTACCAAAAATGTGCCACCATGGCTAAATAACTAAGTAAAAGAAGCGGTCAAAGGCAAAAAGGCATCCTTTAAAAAGTGGAAGTTAAGTCCTACTGAGGAAAATGGAAAGGAGTATAAACTGTGGCAAGTCAGGTGTAAAAATATAATTAGGCAGGCCAAAAAAGAATTTGAAGACCAACTAACCAAAGTCTCAAAAAGAAACAGCAATTTTTTTTTAAAGTAAATCCATCCGAAATAGGAAGCTTGCCAAACAATCAGTGGGTGCACTGGACGATCAACGTGCTAAAGGGGCATTCAAAAAAGATAAGGTCATTGCGGAGAAACTAAACAAATCTTTGCATCAGTCTTTGCAGAGGATCCTGAAGCCTGATCACACTTGTACTCAGTCCTCTAGCAGCACGCCATCTCACTCCCTGCTCCTTGCACACCTTCCACTAACTGATGGGAGGTCCTTTTTAAATCAGGTGTCCTGATTAGTTTGCCTGTCATAATTGATTCTAGTATGTTCTTAATTCGCTCCAGGTGTCATAATTAGCTTGTCTGTCTTAATTGGTTCTAGCAGGTTCCTGGATGCTCTAGCGCAGCCCCTGCTCTGGTCACTCAGGGAACAGAAACCTGCTTCTCCAGTGGCCAGTAGCTCTGCCTTTGACGACTCTCCCATAGCCCTCTGCCTTGGAGTGAGGCGGGAGGCTGCTGCTCCTGCTGCTGGGGCTGCTGCCTCTGCTCCAGCTACTCCCCTGCCTGGGCCAGACCCCCCACCCCTACCCCTTCTCTGCTACCTGGAAGAATTGGTAGGGGAAGCAAAAGTGGATGGGAACCTGGGAGGCAGTGACCATGAGATGGTCGAGTTCAAGATCCTGACACAAGGAAGAAAGGAGAGCAGCAGAATACGGACCCTGGACTTCAGAAAAGCAGACTTGACTCCCTCAGGGAACTGATGGGCAGGATCCCCTGGGAGAATAACATGACGGGGAAAGGAGTCCAGGAGAGCTGGCTGTATTTTAAAGATTCCGTATTGAGGTTACAGGGACAAACCATCCCGATGTGTAGAAAGAATAGTAAATATGGCAGGCGACCAGCTTGGCTTAACAGTGAAATCCTTGCTGATCTTAAACACAAAAAAGAAGCTTACAAGAAGTGGAAGATTGGACAAATGACCAGGGAGGAGTATAAAAATATTGCTCGGGCATGCAGGAGTGAAATCAGGAAGGAAATCAGCCAAATGACACCTGGAGTTGCAGCTAGCAAGAGATGTTAAGAGTAACAAGAAGGGTTTCTTCAGGTATGTTAGCAACAAGAAGAAAGTCAAGGAAAGTGTGGGCCCCTTACTGAATGAGGGAGGCAACCTAGTGACAGAGGATGTGGAAAAAGCTAATGTACTCAATGCTTTTTTTGCCTCTGTCTTCATGAACAAGGTCAGCTCCCAGACTACTGCACTGGGCAGCACAGCATGGGGAGGAGGTGACCAGCCCTCTGTGGAGAAAGAAGTGGTTCGGGACTATTTAGAAAAGCTGGACGAGCACAAGTCCATGGGGCCGGATACGCTGCATCCGAGAGTGCTAAAGAGCCATTGTCCATTATCTTTGAAAACTCATGGCGATCGGGGGAGGTCCCGGACAACTGGAAAAAGGCTAATGTAGTGCCCATCTTTAAAAAAGAGAAGGAGGAGGATCCGGGGAACTACAGGCCAGTCAGCCTCACCTTAGCCCCTGGAAAAATCCATGGAGCAGGTCCTCAAGGAATCAATTCTGAAGCACTTAGAGGAGAGGAAAGTGATCAGGAACAGTCAGCATGGAATCACCAAGGGCAAGTCATGCCTGACTAATCTAATAGCCTTCTATGACGAGATAAATGGCTTTGTGGATGAGGGAAAAGCAGTGGACGTGTTATTCCTTGACTTTAGCAAAGCTTTTGACATGGTCTCCCATAGTATTCTTGCCAGCAAGTTAAAGAAGTATGGGCTGGATGAATGGACTAGAAGGTGGATAGAAAGCTGGCTAGATTGTTGGGCTCAACGGGTAGTGATCAATGGCTCCATGTCTAGTTGGATGACCTCCTGAGGTCCCTTCCAACCCTGATATTCTATGATTTTATGCTGGACCACCCCCCCCGGTTGCTGCTGCTCCTGCTGTAGCCCCTTGGGGGAGCCTGCTCGCCTGCTCCCCAGAGGAGGGGATTGAGGGGCTCCAGCCTCAGCCGTTGCTACTGCTGCTGTGGATATTACCACCATCACCACCTGAGAGGGGTCCTTCCTGCCTGCCCACCAGATAGCCTGCTGGAGCTGCTGTTGCTGCCTGGGAACTGCTGGAGCCTCGAGGAGGAAGAAGGGGACCATCTGTTGCTGGGGGAGTGTGCAGAGCCTCTGCAGACCAATGTGGAGGGTGCCTTCAAGGACTGTGTAACTTTCGAACTGTGCTTTTGTGGTGGGGGTCTTGACTGTGTCTATGGGGACATAGGGGGTGTGGCGTGGAGCCTGCCCCCATGTTCATCTGTGTCCCACCACCACCATCGCAGCCCCCTCCATCAGCCCCACTGCTCCTTACCATCTGCCTCAGCTCCTGCCTCTGGGACTCAGCTGCTCGCTTGGCTTGCCACGCCCTTTTGCCACCACTTGGGCCTGAAACAGCAGCCAGCAACCATTGACTTTTTTTTTTGCAAGCGCACGTGGGCGCATGTTGCCCCTCTCTGGACTGACACCCCCCCTTCCCTGCAGCAATCTCCCCCTCTCCCCTTGAAGACCTTTGCTCCCCCGTTTTGCCTCAGCCTCTCAGCAGTCCCGTCCCCCCCCGCCCGCAGTTCCCCTGCCCTGACTAGCCCTTTGCTCCGTGTGCCCATGCCCTCTCCCGTGTGCTTGTGCCCCTCCCCTGTTTCAGTATGAACCCTGGTATCACTGCACCCCCCCATGTTGTTATAACCCTCCTCCATCTCCTAGTGCAGCTAGAGGAGCCAGAATCCCATTTTGTGTTAGAGACTGAACCCCCCCCCCCCCAAAGTGCTTGATAGCCCTCCCTCTTCTGGCATCGTCCTCCCCTGCCTGCAGCCTAGTGGGGAGGAGTGGTCACCCTGTTTCCCCTTTCCCCTCCTCCCTCCGGTGTTTCTCCTCCATTCCTGCTCATTATGGCGGGGGACAAGGTGGGAGGGACTCCTTGGGCAGACCCCGTTACCCATCCTCCGCTAGCCCCCCCATCACCCCCTCTGGCTCCCACCTCAACTGCCACTGCCGATCCATCTGCTGCCGCCCCCTCTGGGGCACCAGCAGCGGTGGGCAATGGAGTGGACTCCACTGCTGCCATGTCCCTCGCCCCCTCCGATTCTGGGGGAGTGCCCCCCCCAGCCAGCGGGAAAGGCCAGGGCAAAAAGAAGGGTAAGGGCCCTGCCAAAAAGGATAGGTCCTCCACGGTAGGGACTGCCCCTCTGCCGCGGCCCCGCCACTGGCTGCGGCATTGCTCTGCGGGTGCCCCTCTCCCAGCCCCCAGGGCGTACGCCCGGGTGGCGGCGACTCCCCTGCCTGCCCCTACGTCATCTCTCCTGACCGCTGCCTCTGCTACCATCTCTGGCATTCGGAGCCCCTTCCCCACCTTGACCAGGAAGCATGGCATCCTTTGCCTCCTGGTGCCCGCCTCGCCCCATGTGGAGACCTACGTGCGGGTGTTGGCGAGGGTGTTGGGGCCCACGGCCATCATGGTGGCCTCCAAAATGTACAGGAGGGTAGTCATTTTCCTGGCATCGGAGGCCACCACCCAGGAGGTGGAGAAGGGCCTGGCGGTGCGGGGGGGGGGCGTTCGTCCCCCTGGAGCCACTGGAGAACCTGGGTGTCCGGTTGGTCCTGACCTCCGTTCCTCCCTAATGCTGCCCTGTTACCTTGCTCCTCTACCCTGGGGAAACCCCTCTCCATAGTCAGCCCTCTCTCCCTGGGCTGCAAAAACCCCGCCCTCCGTCACGTTCTCTCGTTCCGCCGGCAGGTGCAGCTTCAACCACCACCGGTGGCGTGTGATGGAGAGGCGCTCGAGGGGTCGTCCTTTGTGGTCCCCTACCAGGGGGCCCATACCGGGTGCATTACTCTATAGGGCAGGTCCGGTGCTACCTCTACCAGGCGATGGGGCACATCCGGAGGGACTGCCCCTTGGCACGGCACAGAGGAGCGTCTGGGACGTCCGAGCCCCAGCAGGGCGCTGGACCTCCAGGCTGCCCGGCGGACAGAGCCGCTCCTCCTCCTCCCCAGCCCACCACTGCTCCCGCTCATGTGCTGGGTCACCTCCCGCCACACGCCCAGATGAGCGGGAGGGCCCCGCCTCTGCTGCATGCACTCTGGAGGGGCCTGTGGAGGAGGTTGTGCTGGGCATGGGAGAGGGCTTGCCCCAGGGGGAATTTCCCTCCCCCATGCCACCCCACCACTGCCCCTGTGCCCCGGCCCAACCCCTGTCCACCAGCCCACAGATGATGCCATGGAGGGCTGGGTCCAAGTGCAGGCGAAGCAGCCAGGTGGAAGGCTCGAGCTCCACTCCTCCCGTCTGATGCGGAGGCCCCCTGAAAGACGAGGAAGGGGGCCACCGACACTGAGCCTTCTGCCTTTCCTCCAGGTGAATCCCACCCGCTGGAGCCAGCTGCGGATGACGTGGCAGCAATGGAGGGTAGCACCACCTCTCCTCCAGAGTCCCTCCTCGAGGGGGCCTCCAATGGAACCCCTCCATCTTCGCAGAGATTGAGGCCCTAGGTCTGACCCCAGTCACTCAGGGGGAGGACGACCCTCTGCCAGCGGGCCTCAATCTGGGTGACTTCAGCCCACCCACTTCCTAGATCCCAACAGGACTACTCTGCTGTACCCAACTGGCCTGGTTCTATCACACTCTGTTGTACCACTACCTCTTCTTGAACAAGTAAAATAATGGAAAGTCAATACCTTTGTCCTGCTATCTCAGTGTTGGTCCAGGCACCATCATGCTCAGCTGGTGATATTGGCTAAACTGAGGTAGAGTCTCAAACTGGTCCTGGTTTGTGGCATAGCTGGACCCGTCTCCCCCCAGTACTTGTCGTCCTCCTTGCTGTTCAAGGCAGAGTTCTCTGCCTTGGGCTCCTCAGCGGTATCCGGTGGTTAGTGGGGTCTCTGCCAAGTATGTCATGCAGCTTGGTGTAAAGGCAACAGGTATGCCTTCCATGATTCCTTCAGTTTCACACGTCACCACTGCTGATCCCTGTTGTACCCCTTCATCTGCATCAGCTGTGCAATCTTTTCGTACCTGTCTACGTTTCTGTGGCTGGTCCATAGCTGTGTCTGTATAGCCTCTTCTCCCCTCTGGCCCAGTGGGTCCAATACCTCCTGTCTACGGAGCCAGCATGGTTGGTTGGGGAGTTGCACACAACAAAGGAGAGCTTCTAGATGTGCTTACCGAGGTTGGCTATCAGCAGGGATCCTAGTTTTCTGTGATAACTTAAAATTCTCCGATGATAAAAACATAAAAATCTGGGGGGTTTTCTGTAATTAAAATGAAATGCTGAACTTCAGTTTCCTTAGCCATAATATATATAGGTATCAGTTGAACACAATGTTTTATTGATATATTTACAATTTTTGGGCGGACAGACTAAGCCCCGCCCATTCTTCTGATTGGATAATCAAAAATTCCGTTACTCTGGCCCCGGTCACAATTAGATTGGACAATCAGGGTTCCATAGTATACGTTTTTAAAAATGTAAAAACTAAAGATTCTCCATAAAAATGCCACGTTTTTCGGTGGCAAACGGATTTCTAGGATCCCTGGCGTTTAAAAAATATGTGGAGATTTTAAAGGGTAAGGGAGTGTCTTCCGGTCTTGATGGTTGGGCAGTGGAGTTCACAAATGTGACCAAGAGCAGTCACTGTTGGTCGTTGTGTAACACTTGCTGGAGGGTCGAAAACCTACCTATGCGAGGAGACTTGAAGAGCTTGCCTTGTTTAGCCTAACGAAAAGAAGGCTGAGGGGAGATATGATTGCTCTCTATACATACATCAGAGGGATAAATACCAGGGAGAGAGAGGAGTTATTTTAGCGCCAGTGTCAACACAAAAACGAGTGGATGTAAACTGGCCATCAGCAAGTCTAAGCTCGAAATTAGGTGAAGGTTTCTAACCATAGAGGAGTTAAGTTCTGGAACAGCCTTCCAAGGGAAGCAGTGGGGGCAAAAGCCTAACTGACTTGAAGACTGAGCTTGATAAGTTTACGGAGGGGATGGGATAATGGGACTGCATGTGGCCCATCTGTGACTGCCAGAAGCAAAAATCCCCAGTGGCTGGAGATGGGACATTAGATGAGGAGGGCTCTGAGCTACTACAGAGAATTCTTTCCCAGGTGTTTGCCTGGTCATTCATGCTTAGGGTCTAACTGATTGCCATATTTTGGGTCAGGAAGGAATTTTCCCCCAGGTCAGACTGGCAGAGACCCCGGGAGTTTTCGCCTTCCTCTGCTGCGTGGGTCACATGCAGGTTTAAACTAGTGTAAATAGTGAATTCTCTGTAACTTGAAGTCTTAAAACCATCATTTGAGGTCTTCAGTAAGTCAGCCAGAGGTTTGGGGTTTATTTCAGTAGTGGATGGGTAAGGTTCTGTGGCCTGCAATGTGCAGGAGGTCAGATTAGATGATCATGATCATTCCTTCTGACCTTAAAGTCTGAGTCTGTGATATATATCATGCAGCATCTACACTCACTGTCAACCTCAGTAGATCGACCATGGCTCAGTGCAATTTAGGGAGGTGGTTTTACTGCATCACCGTAATGGAGCGCTTACGTTGACCAAAGACCATTTTATGCACAAACAGATCAACCCAAGATGATTTACATCAGCCTAAGTTACTGTAAAGTGTTTGGTGTAAGCTGAGGCAAGCACTCTGTGATAGATAGGAGTTCTGAGAATATAGCTTTCATGTGAAAGCTCCCCAGGGGTTTGGTTAGAGCTGTGGTGCCCAACCTTATATCACAGGAGTGCCACATAAACCTACGTACAACCTTGTGTGGGCCAAACAGATTCTGCATACTTCCTTGTGTAAACTAAAATTATGTAAATATGACAAAACACTAATGAATCAGCCATTAGTATATTGTGTTGAAGTAGGCCATGGGCCTTATGAAATCTAGTGGGCCATGTATGGCCTGTGGGTGATAGGTTGAGCATCCCTGGGTTAGAGTAATCAGTAGAGTTCAGTGATTAGAAGTAAGAGCCATGAAAAAGCTTATCAAAGCTTTGCATTTATCCTATTGTAGTAGCTGTAAATATGCACTTTATGTACCAGCATTGTTGGATTTTTCCAGGTTCTAAACTGATATTTCTTTCTCTGATTTCCACAGGATTATTATAAGATTATTAAAACTCCTATGGACATGGGAACAATAAGGAAACGTTTGGAGAATAACTACTACTGGAATGCTCAAGAATGTATCCAGGACTTTAATACAATGTTTACAAATTGTTACATCTACAATAAGGTATATGACTTTGGGCCTGCCAAGGGAATGTCTTGTAATCATTGCACCACTTCAGAACTGCATGTGGTTGGTTCAGATGCCACTTCTTATAACAGTCCTTAAATGTAACTGAATCCAGATTAACAGACGGTTTCTTGAGAACTGTGAATACTAATAATTTGATAGCAGTTTAGGCCCCCTCTTGCCTTTATGCAATGAAAAGACAAGACAGACCTATCTTCCTGATATTCTCTCAGATGAGTTAATAGTGGATATTGGCATTTAAATATCTATGGTAAGAGGCCGGAGACGACTGGGGGTGCGGGTACATACCTGGTGTTAGGAATGAGGTGAGAAGTAGAATAGTGCAATGAATCCTTTTACGCCCAGTTGTGTTTTTACTATGGCACTATGAGATTTTGCCTTGTACAGTGTGCACTGTTCTGTATACCATTTTACGGGAGGGATATCAAGGAATTGAAAAAGATACAGAGAGCAGCAAGGATCTCTAGGGTGGCAGGGAGTGGGGTGTTAATAATTGAGGATAGGTCAGAAAAAGAATTGATTTATGCTTCTAAAACTGAAATAGGGGACATGGCTGAGTTGTGAAACTATGAGGTAGAGAGAAGATGGAGGCCACCAAACTGTTGGAGAAGGTAACAGTCTTAAGAACAAGGAGGCATGAACGGGATCTGGGACTAAGTGTTAAGAGAAACTTCCTTAGAGTGAGTTATTAACTTGTAGGTTCCACAGGCAGCAAAGAAGCTGTGTGACCCACACAAGATTTTGTTCATTTGTTCAAAGATCTGGTGTGATCCTCCCCACTACACTACACTTCCCTTCCTCCTCTTGCCCTTAGTACACTCCTCCTCCTCCCCCATCATTGGCACCAAGGCTTCCTGCCTCCTCTTCTCTTCCTGCCCAAGTGCCCCATCCCCTCTTGTCTTCTAACCTCCTTTATATCTGCTCTCTCCCTTTTCTCACTCTTATCCTCTCTTTCATTACATACCTTTTCCCTCACAGTGTAAGCATGTTTAGGCCTCCCTATCTTCCCCTCAGACCATGGTCCAATCTTTCTTCTCATCTTCATCGCCAAACTCATGAAACATTCTATCTGCAACTGCTGTTTGGAGTTTTTCTTCCAGTTCTGTTCTTGACCCTCCAAACTGGCTTCTGCCCTCTGCACTGAAATTGCACACTAAAGTCTCTAATGATGTTTCCCTAGTTAAAACTCAGTTTCTGTACTCTATCTTTATCCTCCTTGACCTCTCGGCAGCTGTAGACACCATCAACCACTCCTTACATCTTGAAATTTTGCCCTTCATTGGCTTTTCATGATTCTGTGTTCTCATGGTTCTTTTTTCCTCTGACTGCTCGTTTAGTAGTTTCTTCTGCTGTTGTCCCTCAAGGCTTCATCCGAGGGCTTTCTCTTTTTCTCCCTCAATCTCTCCACTGATATATTGTCTCCTTTCATCCAGTCTAGTATCTCAGACTGTTTTTCTGACATCTCTTTATGAAAGTCCAGTCATCATCTTAACCTTAACATGGCCAAAACTCAGCTCTTGATCTTTCCTTTCAAGCCCTCCACATTCCCCCTTCCTCCCAGTCACTCAGGCCCATACCCTGCTTCTTAGGTTGTGACTCTGCCCTGTCATTGGACCCACACATTCAGTCATGGGTGTTGGGTGGAGCCCCCCCCCTCTGCGGAGGCTAGCCGCAGGTCGGTCTCTCTCTCTCTCTCTCTCTCTCTCTCTCTCTCTCTCATACTCTCACACACCTCCCCCACCTCCCCCCACCCTGGACCCAACCCACCCAGGGGAAAAGCGTGTTGGAAGATGACTTGTGATGTGCCCCATGCAAGTTCCAGAACGGCTGAGGAGGTGGGTATGTGCCTCCTCGGCCACCCTGGAACCTGCATGGGGCATAATAAAGCAAAAACGTTGCTGCCAAACCCTGCAACTGGGAGTCTCCCAGCCTGGGGGAGGTAGAGCCTCCCTGGCTTATTATACATTCTGCCCATGAATTCAGTTCTTTTTTTATATATTGCTGTTTTCTTGCACATCTTTAAAATATGACCTCTGTCCACACAGCCAAAACCTTCACCCAAGCCCTCGTCATTCATGTCTTGACAACTGCAGTCTCCCCTCTTCTGCCCTTAACTGCTGCTGACTGCTCCCATGAGGTCTGTTCAGAATGCTGCTGCTACAATGGTCATGTTGGCTTGTTGATCTGACCATATCAGCTCTTGCTGATTCCTCACAGTGACACCTTCTTTACTTGTGCATCAGATACAACAAGTTTCTTGTCTTCATCTTTAAGGATGTTCCTAATTTAGCCCTACCCATACCAAACTAATCTAGTAATTTTATCAGCATATTGACCTCTTTCTTCTCTCTGCCGGAATTCCCAGCCTTTGCTGCCTACCAGTCAGCTTCTTCCTTAAGCAGTTCTTTGCTTTCTCCCATAATTCCACTTATGAGTGGGTAAAATTTCCTGATGAAATCCAAAGAGCCATTGCGATATTTTCCTTCAGATCCCTCCTTAACGCACACCTGCCATGATGCCTACAAAATGCAGCCTGCTGATCAGAGCACTAGCAGGTGACAAACTGGGATTATTCCACTTCCTTTCTTTTCCCACTCTCTATTTCTGTCTCCAGCTGAAAAAACAAATTACCGTGCAGCAACAAAGCTGTTCTTCACCATGCTCATTTGTCTGTATGTTGTATTCACATCTCTCTACCCATCATCTGTTTGTGCTGTCTTTAGAATGTAAGCCCTTCAGTGCAAGGATAATGTATCTCTTTTCTGTTCAGCATCCAGCATAGTAGGGCCATAAGCCTTTGGATACAATGATAATATAAATACTACTACTACTTGTAATGTAAACATTTAAAAAAGAAACGTTAGAGGAACCACTTGGATGGGATCAGGAAGCATTAGAGCAGAGGGTGCCCAAAGTGTGGGGCGTCCTCCCCTAAAGTGTGTGGATGACAGTCTTGGGGGGGCATGGGCCAGCCCCCATGGGGGCAGAGAGAGTGTGCCAGCCAGCCCCTAACTGTCCCCAGCTCTGCTCTGGTCCAGCCCCTAACTGCGTCCCCGGTTCCCAGCCCCATGTGTGTGCCTGGCTGCAGCTCCATTCCAACCCAGGGCTGAGGCTCGGGGTAAGGCCAGGAGTGGAGCCACACCTGGCCGCGGGCCTGGATGCCAGCCCCCATCGCAGCCCAGCTGTGGCTCTGCTCCTGCCCCAGCTGCGGCCCCAGCCTGAGTCCCCCTTATCGCTGTCCGTGTCTCCCCCACACTACGTCCCCACTTCCAGCCCCAGTGCGGGGGGTGGGGACGGGCAGGGTTGGGGGGGCATGATCCTCAAAAGTTTGGGGGTTGCTGTGTTAGAGTGCAAGTTTGGGTGGGCAGGTGAAAGATGTATGATGTCTGTACTGGAATGGTTTTGTTGCATTTTCAATCTTGGTTATGACTAAACTCAATATTAAAGGGAGAAAAAGACAGAGCAAAATCCTAAATGTGGCATTAATTTTCTAGGTTACAATCTCATACAAACCTTGCTTCGAAAGTGTGTACCAGGCCTAATTTATTTTATCTATCATTAATCCAGCCAGGGGATGACATAGTCTTAATGGCAGAAGCTCTAGAAAAGCTTTTTCTGCAGAAAATCTCTGAAATGACTGAGGAAGAAACGGAAATTGTAATAGTCCAGGCAAAAGGAAGAGGACGTGGGAGGAAGGAAGCAGGTAAAGTAATTGACTGACCACTCTTGAGTTCAGTTCTTGTTCAGGGATACCCTCTAGTGCCCACTGCAATTTGAATAAAATAGCAAAAAATGATCAGCCACCCTCATGTAATCCTCAAACTACAAGTCACAACATAAAATGCTTAATCTTAATTTCAGCTGCTTATCTACATTTGATATCTGAGCTATTGACAGCAAATGGATACGGGCCACATTTTAGAAGTCCCTTGACCATGTTTATCTTTGGGCACCCTGCTTATGCAGTAGAACCTACTAATATGTACACGTAATTAGCACAAGTAAATAGTTCTCTCCCTACTTTTCAGTGAAGTTTAAAAGGTGAGAACTATAGGAGTGAAATCTTATTACTGTCACTTCATTATATTTACTGAATATACTATCAGTACATTGTGAAGGCCCATAAAAGTAAATTACGGCAGTCAGACAAGCAGAGTACGTTGTATTATACCTTTTTCCCTGAGCTTCACTGTGCTTTCATGTAACAGCTAATTTGCTTAATTAAGTCGTCATGGCAAATAGCCGGTTCTACTGTAATTAGGAAAGGATTAATAAGTGAAGGGAAACTGATTCTCAAAAGTCTAATGTTACTTGCGTGTTTGTTTTTGTGACGCCTACATAACCCTTCAGGAATATTAAGGTTTGGACGTAATGTTGCGCCTAATGCAAAAAGCATCTGAAAACAGGCGCGACAAGCAGAATAATGTACTGAAGTCATTTTTGCACCTAAGAGTCATCCATATTGGTGATAGGTTTTAATTTTGATAAATCTGTCTACTGGGTGGGTTTTCCAAGATTGTGTATATACAACATATTTTTATTGCATTTTGTAATAATCTGCCATCATTTGAAAAAGTGTGCTTGCTACCTTTGAGATGAAACGCTCTTCACTCAAGGTAAATTCAGCTTTGTGTAGACAGCTTACATGAGGCCCGTGGCCCACTGAATTACCACTCATGCTCTATTTTGAGGGCTAAACTGATGCATTGGCTTTGTGTGGATCTTTGCAAGGTGGGGGTTTCAGCCTGAATGCTTTAGACTTTGTTTATTTAAAGGTGAACAATATCACATTGAAAGCTATTTAAAATTACAGTCAGTAAAACTATGCATGTAAACTTACGTTCAATATTTGTATTGTGTGCTTACATCTCAAGCCTATGCATTTTTAATAATTTAGGTTTTTTGAAGCTTGGTTCATAGATTCATAGATTCTAAGGCCAGAAGGGACCATTGTGATCTAGGACTGACCTCCTGTATATCACAGGCCATAGGACATCCCTAAATTAATTCAGATTTGAATAAGACCAATCCAACCTTGATTTAAAAATTTCCAGAGAGACTCCACAACAGCCCTTGGTAAGTGGTTCCAATGGTTAATTACCCTCACTGTTAAAATTTTGCGCTTTATTTCTAGTCTATCTAGCTTCAATTTCCAGCCATTGGACCGTGTTATATTTTTCTCTGCTAGTTTGAATAGCCCTCTCTCCAATTTCCATTCCCCATGTAGATACTTGAAGATTGTGATCAAATCACTCTGTAACTTTCTCTTAGTTAAATAAACTGAGCTCCTTGAGCCTTTACCTATTCAGTTAGGTATATTTTCCAATCCTTTAATCATTTTTATGGCTCTTCTCTGAAGCCCTCAATTTTTCACTGTCCTGGAATTGTGGACACCAGAACTGGATATAGTATTCCAATAGCAGTTGCAACAGTGCCAAATTCTGAGGTAATATAATATCGTACTTTTAAATTAAAAAAATCAAGTTAGTTTGACAAGATCTCTTTTAAATGAATCCTGTCTAATTGGCATTACCCTCCTTTAATTCTGTATTAATCAAGTCTCATATCATCTGCTCCATTATTTTGCCCAGGCTCAGTGTCATCCTGTGTATCCTTTCTAAATACTGGCACAACCTTAGCTTGCTTTCTTTCCTCTGTAACTTCTCCACTGTTCCAAGACTTACTGAAAATCACGTTGAGTGCAGCAAGCTCCTCAGCTTGCCCTTTTAAAACTCTTGGAGGCAAGTTACCCAGACCTGTTGATTTAAAAATGTCTGACTTCAGTAGCTGCTGTTTAACGTGCTTCTTAGTTACTGTTGGAACAGAAAGTGTTTCATCATCAGCTTAGGTTGTGAATTCATCTGGCTCTTTCCCAAAAGCAGAACAGAAATAAATGACACTTGTGCCATATTATTATTGACAGCTCTACCATTTCCATCAAGTAATGGACTAATAGCATTGTTGTGATTCCTTTTGTTCTTAATATAATTTAAAAACTTACTTTTATTGTTCTTAACTCTGCTGACCATAGATTTTTCTTTATACTGCTGCTTCCCTTATCTATTTTCTAGCTTCTAATTTATATTTATTGCGATTCAACTTACCCTCTTTTAATTTGCTTTCATGGAGAGATCTATTTATATATATGTGTGTGTATATATGTGAGAATTATATAGGAGAATTATTTTTATAGTTGCTTTCACTTCCACTTGGCTTGGCTGGTCTTTTATTCAGTGTCCTCAATTGTTAACCGTCTTTCTCAGTTGTGACTTTTTGGGCATCTAGTTAAAAGTTCTTATGCAGTTCCCAATTATCATTCACATTTTTGTGTGTAAATTCTTTCTTCCAGCTGATTGGACTGAGTTATCTTTGTGAAATTAGCCTTTTAAAACATTACTTATCTATATTACAGGCTTGGATATTATTAACAAATGCAATCAAATAATAATCACTTACATCTCTGAATGTTTTAGTTCTGTGACTAATTCTTCATTTGTCAAGGTGAGGTCTAATATAGATTTTCCCCATATTGGATGCATCATTTTTTGAGTTAGGAAATTGTCATTTATAGTTTTAAAAATCCTGAGGATGTTTTAATACTGGCAGCATGAGACCCTCCAGCATGGCTCATTCAAATTGAAGTCCTCCCCTAGTTATAAGTAGGTATTTTAAGGATATAGCCATCCTGTTTTCTATTGTGATTTGGTGGTGTGTAGCAGCCACCAGCTAATACCCCATCTTGTGCCTTAATCTGTTAGAGAACATCGATCCGTAAACTTTCAAGATCACTTCTCAGTAACTTGGAAGCAGGCAATGCCGGTTTTGACAGAGTGCCAATCCCGACCCCCTTTTGTCCACTTAGTCTTTCCTAAATAGCTTATTATAACCATTAGTTTTAACATTCCAATCATGCTACTTTTCCCACTGGGTTTCAGCAGTATGAACAAGTGAGATGATATGCTTGTAAATGAGTAATTCCAGTTCTTTTTTATTACCCAGGCTCCTAGCATTGACGTATAGGCAATTATAGCATTTCTTCACTTCATATCCCTTTGTTTCTTGATTCCTTTTGTTTTCAGCATCATTACTTCCCCATTTTCCTCTTCCCCTTTTGTTAGTTTAATGCCCACCTGACTAGTCTAG
This sequence comes from Chelonia mydas, assembly GCF_015237465.2. NCBI lineage: Eukaryota > Metazoa > Chordata > Testudines > Cheloniidae > Chelonia > Chelonia mydas. The sequence goes on from NC_051260.2 coordinate 7,230,861, forward strand.
CCAGTCTGTCCCTTAGAAGTTCTCCTGAGATGAAGGCCATCCAAGCTATACATCCCTCTCTCTCCATAGAAGGTAGACTAGTGTTCCATAAAACATTGCTCTGCACCTGCTTAGTTCAGGCCCAAAGCTCTTGCTCAACAAATGTTTTTTTACATCTCTTGTATGCTGTGTTTGAAAATAGGTTTTAATTAGCACCTTTGACCTTTGTGGGTTTCACCACAACCTTGCTGAAAGGTTACTCTTGTGACACCAGTAGTATAGGATCCTAGTGGAGAAGATGGCTTACTGGTTTCTATCATCATTATAAGCAGATTTAACAATGACTTCACTGTGTAGTCACTAATCTTTGGTTTAACTATTAAATAAGATAGTTCATGTGATAAGCTGTGGAGGAGGGGAATGAAGCTTACTGCAGGTGCTGAGGAAGAACCTTTCTGCAAACAGCGTACTTGGACAGCTGTCTTCTGTGTTCAGGTTTCTAATAGGATAGTGTTCATTAGCTCACCCTCTGCTTGATCTTGCAGTGACATTATAATGTCATAGTTGTGACATTAGTGTGTTGGCATCACTTCAGGGTTCCCTGATATCAATTCAGTGTTACGTTTCCCCAGAGGGCACATCCCCTGTATTTTCAAATAAGCCTCTCATTAGCCTAATAAACTGTGCCCACTACTAGTGGGTGTGTCAGGAATAGCCAGGAGGAGTGGAATCTGCCAGAAGACTCAAGGACTGAGCGTCTCTTTGAGCTGCATCTTGTAGTGTACAAATCCTTCCTGCAATCTGGATATGTTCAGTTAGCTGCTGGTGACTGGGATATGCCACAGCACATGATTCTCACTGGTCTGAGTTTGTGATTATGAAGAATGGACTTTGTTTTATATGTTAATGTCTTTGGTTGAGATTAAAAAAATAAAGCTGTAACAGGACACTTTAGAAACCAACCTGTAGAGATCAAATAGGGAGAGAGGCAGACTGTAAAAGAGGAAACACTCTTTATTTTTGAGTGTGCAGGTATTCCACAGCGTGAAGTTCTCCAGGGTGTAGACTGAATCCCATACTACCAGAATCCCAAATGACTTATATTTTTAGCAAGTAGTTGCAGCCAGCATAAGTCTTGAAAACATATATTCTTCTTCTAGGAGTGTCCTTGTGGGTGTTCCACTTTAGATGTCTTGATGCCATGTGCTTGTAATCGGAGATTTGTGATAACAGTGGACGATTGGGCCATGCACATGCTGTAGCCATCTCACACATCACCAAGCGGTTACATAGTGCTGTGCAGCCAATGCCCCAGTTCCTTCTCTACCACCTTTGGCTTGAGTCTGAATGACCAGCAGCACCCTCTCTTACCTCAGATAAGCTTAATAGTTCATAGTTGTTCCTGATAGTGTTTGCTTAGTTGTAGTTAGCTACCCTATCCCCTTGCCCTTTATATTTAATATTTTACTTTAATTTTCTTTTTTTAAAAACTATATATTTGTCCCCTTTCCTGTTTTACCCCTGCCTCCCTGTCAGGTACTTAGATATTACCTTAAAAAAGAATGGAGAAAGAACAGGGATAAACCCTGATTTTCTTTCCAAGGACTTGTTCTCTCAGGCATGCCCAGTGCACCTGGCTTTAAACTCTGCCTGATTTGCAGACTTTCCATACTGGTCTCTGACGGCCACACACAGTGTGTCCGCTGCCTTGGCAAGACACACGTTACCCAAAAGTGTCTGCGCTGCAGAAAACTGACAGCCTGGGCAAGGAAGGCCAGGGATCTCCAGTTGAAGCTCCTTATGATGAAGAAATCACTCAGACTGGCCTCCGAACCTGAGTCCAGGATGCCTCCTGGCCGGCGGTCGCCAGCGGCAGCGTCTGACAGGGGATCTGCTTCAACAGCGGCTGCTAAGGAGCCTGCTTCTAGAAAGAATACCAAAAAGCGGCCACACTCATCCCCACACGGAGAATTGCCTAAAGGAAAGCGATTTCCAAATGAAAAATCTGCCCCGGTACTGACAGCACCAAGAGCGCTGGACCATGAGGCACCGGGAACGTCTGGTACTGAGACTTCCCAAGGAGCTAAAGACCCTATGAGGGCAAGCTCTAATGGAGGTTCACACAGTAAAGTCAAGCCTCCCGGCTCGGCACCTACGCAGCAGAAGAAAACCTCTGCACTGAGTAGTACAATGGCGCCACCTGCTGTACCTGTGCAGCACAGCTCTAAGTCATCGGCACCAACAGCTTCAACTCTTATTCCTCATCAGTGCACGATGCCATCCCCGGCACCGAGCATCATGGTTCCATAGCAATTCATGAGGTGTGCGGATCTGATAGTGGCCTCAATGCTTGGATCTCCTCTACTGGGTACAGACATTACCCCATCTAGACCGGGACCAAGCCTGTTAACCACTCCCCGTGGATCAGCCCCTCCTGTCTCCAGTGGTGAGGAAGAAGAGGATGAGGCAGTAATATACACTTCTCACCTAAACCTGGACCTTCTCATCACCAAATATCTACAGACATGCGGGGCTGGTGTGGTCAACCATGGGCACTGCCCTCTATACCATTCCCACCCAACTGGCCATACTTGGATCCATGGGTAATGTATAGGGCCCAAAACCTCAGGCCCCCTATCCCGTCTAGGTCCAGAGCAGCACAGTCCCCTTCGCCAACTGTCCCAGCATCCTCAGAGACACAAGAGGAAGAGACCGAGGAGCCTGAGGACACAACTGAAGGTGACACTTTGCTGCCCCCTCACATCTCATCTTCGGCACCGGACAAAATGATGATTTCCCCCCGGGGATGATTTCATATCTTTTCAAGACCTCTTCAAAAGGGTAGTTGAATCCCTGGACATTTCACTAGCATAACTACCAGAGACTCAACACAAGCTCACGGACATACTCCAGGCATCCCCAGCAGCAAAGATAGCCTTGCCAATTCATGATACCGGGGAGCCTGCAAAAATAATCTGGCAGATACCTGCTACAGTCCCTCCCTCATGTAAGAGGTCTGATAAAAAGTATTACATGCCAGCAAAAGGGGCCGAGTTTTTATTCACCTACCCCGTACTAAACTCTCTGGTGGTGGGTATGGTCTACCAAGGGGGAAAACAACACCAGTCCGGAACGACCCCATATGATAAGGATTGGAAAAGACTAGATCTCTTCAGATGGAAAGCCTACTCCTCTGCCAGAGTCCAGTTCCACACAGCCACTTATGCGGCCCTGCTGGCAAAATACACACACAGTCTGTTTGCTAAAATGTCAGAATTTATTGAAAGTTTACCTGATGACAAGAAAGAGCAATATAAGGCAAACATTTCTGAGGGGTGTCTCATCGCCAGGATGGCTCTACAGGCCTCTCTTGACTCTGCAGACACAGCAGCACAGTCCATTGCTACATCCGTGGTCATGCGCCGTGCATCCTGGCTCCATCTTTCCAGGTTCCCAGGGAGGTCCAAGCAACTGTTGAGGACTTACCCTTTGAAGATCAAAAATTATTCACAGACAAAACCAATGTCTCTCTACACACTCAAGGACGGCCTTAAAAATCCTGGATATCTATGTACCTGCAAATAAAAAGAAACAGCAGGTTTTACAACCAGAGATTCTGGTCTATGCCATACTTCCACCCACAAAGACAGTACGACCAACGGCATAAACAAAAACAGAACAGACATCAGCAGAACCAAGATCAAGCTTCGACGTCTCAACCATCCACCTCCAGACAATCATTTTGAAGGTGTGATCGAGGGCATGAGACCTCCACACTCTCTGATTCCAAAACCAGATATGGTGACCCGCCCAATTGGAGATCTGTCACCATGCTACCCGGTCTGGAACACCATCATGACAGACAAATGGGTTTTAGGGATTATCCAGAAGTACTACTCCATCCTCTTTATTTCTATCCCACCTACCCACCCCTCTTCACCATCCCTCTTCAGGGACCCCTCTCACGAGCACCTGTTGTAAAAGGAAATAAACCACCTCATACAATTAGGTGCTATGGAACCCATACCATCAGAACACGGGGCGAGGTTTTTATTACCATTACTTTCTAACTCAGAAAAAGACTTGCAGGTGGAAACCCATCCTAGATTTATGAAAACTCAAATTTGTGAGAACACGATGTTTCAAAATGGTGACTCTAACCACAATAATTCTGACATTAGAGAAAGACTGGCTCTTGGCCCTCGACCTCCATATTATCATTCATCCGACACTCAGAAGATTCCTCAGATTCACCCTAGGGAAACAGCATTTCCAATAGAGAGTACTGCCCTTCGGCCTTTCCACTGCCCCAAGAGTTTTTTCCGAGGTTCTCATTGTCATTGCAGCTCACCTCTACAGACAAGGAGTGATGATATTTCCATTCTTAGAAGACTGCCTGGTAAGGGCCCCAGTGCAGCAAGGAGCAATACACGCCACACAGAGCACGATAACCCTGTTCACAGACCTAGGGTTGCACATAAATGTACAAAAGTCCACACTGGTTCCTGTCTAAAGGTTGGAGCTCAGAGAAGCCTACCTTGATTGTCTCACAGCAACAGCAGTGTTACCCCAACAACGCTTCCTCAGTCTAGTTGACCTAAGTTCAACTGTGATGAACAGCCCACAAACATCTGCCAGAACAGGCTTACAACTGTTGGGGCACGTGTTGGCGATAATGTTTGTTGTAAAACGTGACAGACTCCACATGAGATGCTTACAGGCCTGGCTTTGACCAGTGTATATACTGCCCAGACACACTCTCAACAGATGCCTCACAGTGCCACGCAGGGTAAAAGACTTGCTTACATGGCGGACACAACCACAAAACACCTGCTCAGGAGTTCCTTTCCAACAAAAAGCTCCAACCATGACAATCACGACAGACGCTTCCCCGGTTGGTGGGGGGGGCACATCTACGCAACAATACGATCCAAGGCGACTTGTCCCCAGCGGAGTCTAGCCTGCACATAAACTTATTGGAGCTAAGGGCAGTCCGAAATGCATGCGAGTACTTTCTCCCTTTAATCAAGAACAATGCCATCAAGATCCTTACAGACAATATAGCATGCATGTTCTATATAAATTGCCAAGGGGATCATACTCCGTATATATCTGGATTTCCTAGCTTTTTAGTCTGAGGGTTTTGTGTTTCAGTGATGAGGCTACTATAAATTGGCTTGCCAAGCTCTGCATCCAATAAGAAGAATGGTTCTACTTGAGACATCTTAACTGTTACACAATGCCACACTTTTGTGTTGGAATTGTAGCTATCATTTATAAGTGACTAAATTTGGCCACAGCTTTTTTCCTCAATAAATTGAGTCTGTGGACACATCCCTGCTTACTGAAGTCATGCACGTAGCCCTGCTTATGCTGCTGCATGTCCTGCTAAAGACTTTCCAGTGCCTTGCTGAAAGAGCAATACTGGGAAATGGCAGCCAGAATATAGATACAGTAGAACTTCAGAGTTATGAACACCTCGGGAATGGAGGTGGTTCGGAACTCTGAACAAAGCATTTTGGTGGTTCTTTCAAAAGTTTACAAATGAACATTGAGTTAATACAGCTTTGAAACTTTATTATGCAGAAGAAAAATGCTGTTTTTAAGTGAAAGAAACAGAGGAACAGTTTCCTTACCTTTTGTCAAATCTTTTTTTTTAAACTTTCCCTTTTTTAGTAGTTTACATTTAACACAAAGTGCTTTACTGTATTTGCCCTTTTTTTGGTCTCTGCCACTGCCTGATTGGGTGCTTCCAGTTCCAGATGGGGTGTGTGGGTGACTGGTGTGTTCATAACTCTGAGGTTCTACTGTATTTGCTGGCCTACACTGTGACCTCTTAATTTCAGGTTGCTATCCTAGTTAGAACTTTTGCAAGCTAAAAATCAGTCATTTTTTGCTCATGATTAGGTTTTGTTAGTGATTGGGCAAATGGATGTTCCCAAAATAGTATGTAAGTTAAAATGTCAGGAAGTCCCTGTCTAGAATGATAGGTGCTCCTTTTCCTGGAATTTGCATATATAAAAATAGAACTGTTGCTAACAGACACAATGAAAAATATGTGATGTCTGCCAGGAGGGTACTCCTGTAATGCCTGCTGGCCTGCGGGGGTGGGTATCTTTCTCAGAAGTACTGCCTCCTAGCAGTACTTCTGAGAAAGACATGAGATTAGTGTGTTGGCAAATATCACCTTGCAAGCACTGTCAGAAGGAGGCAATGCTTCTGGTTGACACCAGGTATGGTACCAAGTATCAGAGGGGTAGCCATGTTAGTCTGCATCCAGAAAAACAACGAGGAGTTCGGTGGCACCTTAAAGACTGATTATTTGGGCATAAGCTTTCGTGGGTAAAAAACCCAGAAGAAGTGGGTTTTTTACCCACGAAAGCTTATGCTCAAATAAATTTGTTCGTCTTTAAGATGCCACCAAATATGGTGGAATTCCTCAATTACTTACGGGCATGACTTTCAAAATGCCTTTCCCATCCTTTAATGTGGAAACCCTATGTTCCCAGGTACCTGGCTTTTGCACAGATATCTGCCGTTCTTTTTGCATTTCACATTAAAAGTTGCCTCATGGGAGTTCCTGCTAGCCAGCAAGACTGATGATCTTTCTCTGAGTATTGCAGATGTGTTGAGGTGACTGCTTATTTCCACTGAATAGCAACCCCTGTTGTTAATTGATGTGTATTGACTGCTTTTGAAGGAAGTTCTGCCCACTGCAGTACCACAAGCCTGGTAATTGTGAAGTATAGTCATGCAAATGGCCAGAAAAAGATAAGCAGGCAGGGGAAGGAGAGTAGACTCTCTCACCCTTTCTCTCCAGGCTCTGACAGGGACCCCTTTGAGGGCAATGTGTCTTTTGACCTGATTCTACTTAAAATGGACCATGAAAAATTTGATTGGTACCTACCCTGAATTTGATTACTCAGGGAAGGATGTGCTAAAGTATTGTTATCCAAGCGCAACTATTTAAAAAATAATAATGATCATTATGAAATATGCATATGTTGCCTGATCAAAATGAGTAAGTTTGAAGCATTAAGTGTGGCCCTTCTTTATTCCTTCATTTTTTGACAGTTACACCCAAGCCAGGAGCATCTACGGTACAAAACGTAACTCAAGCATCATCCCCATCTCAGACGCAGGCCCCACAACAGAATCTTCAGTCTGTGCAAACAACTCATTCCTTTCCTTCTGTGACCCCTGACCTTATTGTCCAGACGCCAGTAATGACAGTGGTGCCTCCTCAACCACCTGCACCTCCTCCCCCTCCTCCCCCACCTCCTGTTCCCCCAACCCCCGCTCCCCAGCCCATTCAAGCACACCCACCTGTTATCCCAACAACTGCACAGCCTGTGAAGGTGAGTAAATAAGGACTCTGTGGAGTTAGTGAGTCAGGATTCTTTGTGTTCAATTTCCTCTCTAGAAGAGAAGATTTTATTGGATGACTATTTTAAAACATTCACTGGGAAGTCCATTTCATCTTAGGGTTTAAAATTGCTTTACAGATTTTTACTGATTGGAGAGGTGGGACTGAGGCACACAGAAGTGAAGGGTGGGATTTTCAAGAGCATTTAGGAGAGTTAGGCTCCTAAATCCTTATTTGCCTTTGAAAATCCCACCTGACTGACTTGTCCAAGGTCATCCAGCAGGTCAAGGGCAGAATCATAGAATGATGATTAGGGTCCAGGAGTTCTGATTCCCAGTCCTCTTCTCTAACCACGAAGACTCTGCCTCACTTGTCCTTATCAATTAAAAATAGAATCTGTTTTCCATAGATTGTTGACCATAGCAAAGTAATTGAGTAGAACAGTATTTGCCCATCAGAATTTCTCCTAAACATTTAGCCAGCACCCTTGTGTACTGGGGTTAATAGTGTTGGGTTTTTTTAGGCTTTGCAAGGAAAAGAAAGCCATCTGGCTTGAAAAGCTATGTCACTGTGGCTGTGCTAGCCAAAAGTGACTAGTAATTTTGGGTGCCTCAATTTTTGGATGCGCAACATAACATTATTTAAATTTACTCTTCAAAAAGAGCTGAGTCCCCACCCATTAAAATCAGGCTCCTTTATCGTCTCTCAAGTTGGGTACCCAGAATCACTAGTTGCTTTTGAAAATTTTGGCATACATCTTCAGCAGATCAGATTCTGCTAACTAATATTTCTTATTTTGAGTAATGCCTTTTATATCATTGCATCAATAAGATTGCCACTTCCTTTCTCCTGAGACATGGCTCTTCTGTGGATGTCAGGTGCCACTTACAAAAGTTCTTGGCAGAGTTAGGTACCCAAGTTATATGAACCTTCAGTGGGAGTTGGTCACCTGATTGCCTTAGGTACTTTTGAAAATCCCATCCAGCAACTCAGCCGAAATAATCCAAGATCTGGGCTTCTGTAAACACTACACAAGCTGTAGAAATGAATCCTAAGCGGTTTACTTGATGCTAACGTGGTTATTAAGTAAAAGGTTTTGAATTGTCATTTAACCATCCTCTTGACCTTTGCTAATATAATAAAGATAATTTGTAGTTACGCATTTTCGAGAGGACTCAGTACAAACTGCTTCCAGCATGCATATTTATAGAAAGCTTTTTAACTTTTTAGTTCCATCTCATCTGAGTATTTAGTGGTTAGACTTTAATATACAACCAGAGGTGGATCCTGTGAATACAATAGTAACAAAAGAGCACAAGACTAAATAAAATATTATAATGCTGTTGTATTTTTTGTTTTACAGACAAAAAAAGGAGTGAAGAGGAAAGCAGACACCACAACGCCAACAACAATAGACCCAATTCACGAATCCTCCTCGCTGCCCACTGAACCCAAGTCTGCCAAGATGGGTCCACGAAGGGAAAGCAGCCGGCCAGTGAAACCTCCAAAGAAGGATGTTCCAGACTCTCAGCAGCATGTGGTAGAAAAGAGTAACAGTAACAAAGTGTCTGAGCAGTTAAAGTATTGCAGTGGCATCATCAAAGAGATGTTTGCCAAGAAGCATGCTGCCTACGCATGGCCCTTCTACAAACCTGTGGACGTGGAAGCACTGGGACTGCATGATTATTGTGATATCATTAAACATCCCATGGATCTGAGCACAATCAAAGTAAGCTCAGTTTCACATAGCCAAAAAAAAAATAGACTGTGCAGGAGGAATAACTTCCCTGGGGAAATGCAGTCTGTTTTACATGCCAGCTCATGTATGTGGGCATACGTGTGCAGCTGCACGCTTAACATGGTGTGTTGTAGATATCCACCAAAAAAGTATGTGTTGCAAAAGAAAGGACTCTTCTCTGGGACTCTGTCTGAAATCAAATAACCATTCGCTCTGTGTAACCTGAGAATTCTGGTAGGTGGAGTCTCTGATCTGTCCGTAGTGTGCTACTCTTTAAGTGACAGGTCCTGAAAAGAAGACAGTCCTCTTTCCAGAATGGGGCTTCCAAAAAAAATTTAAAAATTGCCTGTGCATTTTTAAAAGTAAATGTCCTCTACTGTGGCAGTCTACACTGAATACCCTTAGCCAAGATAATGGGCTCAATCAGTCAGTACAGATTGCTGTAGTAGGGGAATTTTCATTAAAACAAAAACAAACAAAAAAACCACCACATTGGCTGTTCACCTTTAAAGGAAATATTTCAGAGTAGCAGCCGTGTTAGTCTGTATTCGCAAAAAGAAAAGGAGGACTTGTGGCACCTTAGAGACTAACCAATTTATTTGAGCATAAGCTTTCGTGAGCTACAGCTCACTTCATCGGATGCATAAAGTGGAAAGTGTAATCAATTTATTTGAGCATAAGTTTTCGTGAGCTACAGCTCACTTCATCGGATGCATAAAGTGGAAAATGCAGACTGCATTTTCCACTTTATGCATCCGATGAAGTGAGCTGTAGCTCACGAAAGCTTATGCTCAAATAAATTGGTTAGTCTCTAAGGTGCCACAAGTACTCCTTTTCTTTTAAAGGAAATGTTCTGCTTAATATAAAGGACCATGTTTCCAGAGCATCTAAATGAAAGCCTTCTGCTGAGAGGACACAGCTAGCTCCCTCTCATGGAGTATTTGAGAGTTGCTTATCCAAGAGAAGTAATTGCAAAGCAGTCCATATCTCTGCTGAAAATGTCAGTTCATTGTTGGGAGCACTGTCATTTTATAACTTCATCATGGATATAGCTTTAAACTGCAGAATTCTTTGGTTGTATCAATATTCACGCAACTCAGGCTTCTTTTTTAAAATACGTTAAGCAGAAGAAAGACAAATTTCTCTCTCCCCCAAGCCCATATTGAGATTACACTGGGAACTTGGCTTGTATGAAGTGAATGAAGGATTATTGTTTTTCCTTCAATTAAATAATTAAAACCTGTGCTGAAGATTGAGCTGGTACCATTGCCCCTTTTTCTGAATATGCATAACAACTTTGAGCATTCTGTAGTATTCTCCAAATCTAACAAAAAAAAAAACCAGCTAGGAAGTTCTGAAAAACCACAAGTACAGAGAGGATCTGGATGTCTGAAGCATTGGTAATGGGATAACAAAGTTCTTTATTCCAGGTCACTGGTTGAAATTTAGTTCAAGTTGGTTGTGAGCAAAAATCATTGCCCATGACAACTGTTTTATGTTTATATGAAATGCATTGGTGGATCTTGTTCCAGTTGCTGATGGTCAGGTGTCCACCTCTCAAAAAAACACCATCACTTTTGGCCTTGTTGTTGGCAGGCACAGCAGAGAGGCAAAGGATTGAATGAGCCATGGAGACAGAACTATCCTCACCTCTGGCTCCTTCAGACAAAAATTGAGGTATATAATGAGATGGTGTGGACAACTGTCGATAAATTGAGATCTGCACACGTCAGGGCTTCACACCACTACATTCACTTCATAATAAAATGAAGTTGCTGTGCAGGGAGTTTATTTTAAGGCTTGTGTTTTTGTAATGGCAGATAGTCTCACTCTGGACTGACTTAAGCCTGCACAGTTCAACTGCTTTGTTTCTTTAATCAAGCTCTATCTTTTCCCCGGGGGTGGGGATAAGATTCATCCTTAGATCCTTGGGGGATTTATTCCCACACTACTCTCTCAAAAATCCTATGTTGCCACAGCTAGTTGGATGTGGTTCCCTGTGTCTGACAGAAAAATGCCAAGCATATTGCCTTCTTGAATGCTTCCAAGTTCCTGCTGACCTGAAGGAGGGACTATCCTGTGGTCCCAATTCCTCAAACTGTCACTGCTATGCTGGACTGAGCCCACTTGTGCGATGTCTTTAACTGCTACTGACAGTTTGTGATTTCTCTTATAAGAAAGTGATACAAAGATTAAAAACGTATTTGTTTAAAAAATCATTTCAGATGCGTGTGTGAAGTTTTAGCGTATTGTTGTTCAAACAAAACCTTGCACCATGATTGGTAATGATGGGGACCAGTAATCTAGTGAATTAGTTCCTTCATACTGTCAGTTGAATTGGTAGGCAGTGAAAGTGTCTGTCACATGTGGGCAGTCGTGTCCTCCCATGTAGCTTGCAGCTGCCCGTTATTATGGAGGGATGTTCTATGAAGGAATACCAGCTCCGGCATACAATGTTCCATTTTGGTCTCAGCAGTTTAGCTGCATTGTATGCTATTTCTGTAGTCGTCTTTTGGATGTACCTCCATGTTATAGTTCAGGATGGCTGTAATCTGCTCCATTTTATGTAAATCAAATGCAGATCTCAGGTTTCTGGCAAGTTTCCAAAGCAATGCTCCATTTGGCAAAGGTTAGATATAGATGGAGATTAGGTGGAAGCCCAGAACTCTATGGATGCCATAGATCCAAGATATTTCTTGTCCATTCAGTAAGTTGTTTTGTTTGCTCTGTTGATAGTGGAGTTTTGTTTTCCCTTCTAGTCTAAACTGGAGAACCGGGAATACAGAGATGCTCAGGAATTTGCAGCAGATGTCCGATTGATGTTTTCCAATTGTTACAAATACAACCCTGCTGATCATGAGGTGGTAGCTATGGCACGGAAACTGCAGGTAAAGAAACTGCTTTGTTAGAGTGCTTTTCTGTTTTGAACTCGTACCTGAAACTTTTTCATAATGGTCTAGCATAACCTACACCCTAAACTTTTAAAAGTAAAATAAATTGAAGTACAAAAATATACCAGAATGGTACACTAAATTTTCAAAAGCAAATCTTCCACGTTGCAGTGTTAGCATGAACTGTAGTTGCTATGCCAGCTTGAACAGACTGAGCTGGTAACTTTTTTTTCTTTTTTGAGTAGTGTCCCTATAGGCACTCCGCTTCAGGTGTGCATGAACCCCTTGCATCTTTGATTGGAGGTTTTCAGTAGCAGTGCCTGTTAAGTCCATGCATGAACTCCAGACATCCTTGTTCTCTGTCCCAACTATGAGTAGAGCTGTGTGGCAAGCCACCCACAGACTGAGACAGTGTCTAGCATGCCTGCTTCTAGTGTTGCTCGAAGTTTGCTTTAGGATCATCTAATTTTTAATTTAGTGGAATTATTCACTTCTACAAGTTATATTTTATAATGTCTTTGCTTCATTTGAGGTGAGCTTTTTTCAGTGCTTCTCCTTCTCCCCACCTGAGGGGTTCCCTGTGAGGTTTTTGCCTTGTCGCCGGAGTATGCCAGGATCTCTGGGATTCAAGTACAGTCTCACATCTCAGGAATCTGTCCTACTCAGTGTTGGACATTACCAGTACAATTACTGTCTGGGGTACATTCATATCCCTCAAAAGCACAATACCTACTCAACCTTTAAGATCAAAGCTAGAAAAAAACAGGAGATTAGATTCAAGCTTCTCTACGATGGAGCACTCCCATCTTCCGATCCAGGCCACAATACTCCCCTGTACATCAGCCTTTGCGTGATCACAGTGCCTCATCAGCTTCTGCACCAGTTTTCCCCCCAACTTCTCAGGGAAAAATGTTGGAGGGTACCAAATAGGCACTTAAAAAGAGGAGTTCTAGTTCTCCTCATGAAGAGCCTATTTCAAAAAAAGCCCCAGTCTCTTCAGAAATTAACTGTCAGAGATCTCAGGTCCTGGACTGGATACTGCTGAGGCTCCAGGCTCCTGTAATACTGGGTGGTCTTCTAAGACTCCAAGCCCTTCAAAGAGCCACAGTAACAACCATACCTTGTTATCAAAGCTATATTCAGTACCACCTAAGCATAAATCCATCAGCAGAGACTCTAAATTCTCTGCTTCCAGAAGGGCTGTACTGACAGGCCATCCTGTGCTGCCTTCAGTTTCTAGACAAGTGATCCAGGGTCCCTTAGTACTTCCAAAGGAGTTGTCATCTTTGGTACCAATGACTTTTGCTAGACAGGACCCATCAAAGCAGGTCTCAACCTAGTACAGACTGTGGAACATCCCTCATTCTCAGCACAAATCCACCTGATAACACAGGAATTTAGCAAAAAGAAAAGGAGTACTTGTGGCACATTAGAGACTAACAAATTTATTTGAGCATAAGCTTTCATGAGCTACAGCTCACTTCATCGGATGCATTCAGTGGAAAATACAGTGGGGAGATTTATATACACAGAGAACATGAAACAATGGGTGTTACCATACACACTGTAACGAGAGTGATCAGGTAAGGTGAGCTATTACCAGTTGGGGGGGCGGGGGGACCTTTTGTAGTGATAACCAAGGTGGGCCATTTCCAGCAGTTGACAAGAGCGTCCGAGGAACATCCGGGGGGGGGAATAGTTTTACTTTGTGTAATGACCCATCCGCTCCCAGTCTTTATTCAAGCCTAAGTTAATTGTATCCAGCTTGCAAATTAATTCCAATTCAGCAGTCTCTCATTGGAGTCTGTTTTTGAAGTTTTTGTTGTTGAAGAATTGCCACTTTTAGGTCTGTAATCGAGTGACCAAACAGAGTGAAATGTTCTCCGACTGGTTTTTGAATGTTATAAATCTTGACGTCTGATTTGTGTCCGATAATGTCACGGCAAACCTCGTGGCTGAACTTTGTGACTTTGTCCTCATCCATAACTATTTCACATTTGGGGACAATGTATACCTTCAAATCAGCGGCACTACTATGGGTACCCGCATGGCCCCACAGTATGCCAACATTTTTATCGCTGACTTGGAACAACGCTTCCTCAGCTCTCGTCCCCTAATGCCCCTACTTTACTTATGCTATATTGATGACATCTTCATCATCTGGACCCATGGAAAAGAAGCCCTTGAGGAATTCCACCATGATTTCAACAATTTCCATCCCACCATCAACCTCAGCCTGGACCAGTCCACACAAGAGATCCACTTCCTGGACGCTACGGTGCTAATAAGCAATGGTCACATAAACCCACCCTATACCGGAAACCAACTGACCGCTATGCCTACCTACATGCCTCCAGCTTTCATCCAGACCACACGATCCATTGTCTACAGCCAAGCTCTACGATACAACTGCATTTGCTCCAACGCCTCAGACAGAGACAAACACCTACAAGATCTCTATCAAGCATTCTTACAACTACAGTACCCACCTGGGGAAGTGAAGAAACAGATTGACAGAGCCAGAAGAGTACCCAGAAGTCACCTACTACAGGACAGGCCCAACAAAGAAAATAACAGACCACCACTAGCCATCACCTTCAGCCCCCAACTAAAACCTCTCCAACACATCATCAGGGATCTACAACCTATCCTGAAGGACGACCCATCACTCTCACAGATCTTGGGAGACAGGCCAGTCCTTGCTTACAGACAGCCCCCCAACCTGAAGCAAATGCTCACCAGCAACCACACACCATGCAACAGAACCACTAACCCAAGAACCTATACTTGCAACAAAGCCCGTTGCCAACTGTGTCCACATATCTGTTCAGGGGACACCATCATAGGGCCTAATCACATCAGCCACACTATCAGAGGCTCCTTCACCTGCACATCTACCAATGTGATATATGCCATTATGTGCCAGCAATGCCCCTCTGCCATGTACATTGGCCAAACCGGACAATCTCTACGTAAAAGAATAAATGGACACAAATCAGATGTCAAGAATTATAACATTCAAAAACCAGTCGGAGAACACTTCAGTCTCTTTGGTCACTTGATTACAGACCTAAAAGTGACAATTCTTCAACAAAAAAACTTCAAAAACAGACTCCAACGAGAGACTGCTGAATTGGAATTAATTTGCAAACTGGATACAATTAACTTAGGCTTGAATAAAGACTGGGAGCGGATGGGTCATTACACAAAGTAAAACTACCCCCTCCTCCCCCCCGCTGTTCCTCGGGCGTTCTTGTCAACTGCTGGAAATGGCCCACCTTGGTTATCACTACAAAAGGTCCTCCCCCTCCCTTCTCCCCCCCCCCCCCCCCCCCGGTAATAGCTCACCTTACCTGATCACTCTCGTTACAGTGTGTATGGTAACACCCATTGTTTCATGTTCTCTGTGTATATAAATCTCCCCACTGTATTTTCCACTGAATGCATCCGATGAAGTGAGCTGTAGCTCAAGAAAGCTTGTGCTCAAATAAATTTGTTAGTCTCTAATGTGCCACAAGTCCTTCTTTTCTTTTTGCGGATACAGACTAACATGGCTGCTACTCTGAAACAGGAATTTAGGTATTCAAGAGACTTGTTTGTCTCAGAAGAGCCGAAGTCTCCCCTGTCAATGGGTACCGAGTGCCTGTTCATACTGATATCAGCAGGGTCACCAGGATTAGATCTTTCCCTGGTGCCACCTGCTTCTCCAGTACTTTCTGAGGAAGGTGGAGCTCATCCTGTAGACAATAATGAGGACCTCTCTTCATATTCCCAGATCTTTGTGCAAGGACCTGTCACCTTCCCTGACACCTTTACGGAAAGAGAGGATCTTGGGGCAAGACAAATCCGTGTCCCTTCTCATTGGTATGAGCAGCATTGGATGCCATCTTCTGTGCTTAATGGCTCTTCTCAGTGGCCATATTGGAATCTTTGTGCCACCGATTAACGGTTTTCAAGAGCCTCGTGCCTTTCTCATGGTGACCACTGGGAAGACCGTTGCTTCCAACTGCCAGAACACATGCAGCTTGTACCTTTATAACATAACATGCCAGGTTACATCTTTGCTGTATCCAGGGATGGCTCAGGATAATTTATAGTCTGAACAAGCACAATCTATAGGTTTCAGAGTAACAACCGTGTTAGTCTGTATTCGCAAAAAGAAAAGTAGTACTTGTGGCACCTTATAGACTAACCAATTTATTTGAGCATAAGCTTTCGTGAGCTACAGCTCACTTCATCGGATGCATACTGTGGAAAATACAGAAGATGTTTTTATACACACAAACCATGAAAAAATGGGTGTTTATCACTACAAAAGGGTTTCTCTCCCCCCACCCTACTCTCCTGCTGGTAATAGCTTATCTAAAGTGATCGCTCTCCTTACAATGTGTATGATAATCAAGGTGGGCCATTTCCAGCACAAAAGAATAAATGGACACAAATCAGATGTCAAGAATTATAACATTCATAAACCAGTCAGAGAACACTTCAATCTCTCTGGTCACTCGATTTCTGATCTCAAAGTGACTACCTTCAACAAAAATACTTCGAAAACAGACTCCAGCGAGAGACTGCTGAATTGGAATTAATTTGCAAATTGAATACAATTAACTTAGGCTTGAATAGAGACTGGGAATGGTTGAGTCTTTATAAAAAGTAACCTATGTCCCCTTGTTTATTATCCCCCCCCCCACCCCCCCACTGTTCCTCAGACGTTCTTGTTAAACCCTGGATTTGTGCTGGAAATGGCCCACCTTGATTATCATACACATTGTAAGGAGAGTGATCACTTTAGATAAGCTATTACCAGCAGGAGAGTAGGGTGGGGGGAGAGAAACCCTTTTGTAGTGATAAACACCCATTTTTTCATGGTTTGTGTGTATAAAAACATCTTCTGTATTTTCCACAGTAGGCAACCGATGAAGTGAGCTGTAGCTTATGCTCAGATAAATTGGTTAGTCTCTAAGGTGCCACAAGTACTCCTTTTCTTTAAGCACAATCTAGTGTCTTTCCCTCCCTGAGTACTGGACTCACTCAGTTGGTGGAAGGAGCCATCCAGTGTCTGTGCAGGTGTTTCTTTCATCCAGCCTCATATCACCGTAACATTAGATGCATCCATGATGGGGTGCAGGGGCACACTTAGGGACGCTCACCATTCAGGGCAAATTGTTTACCCAAGTGTCTCTTGTACACATCAACCTCCTGGAGCTGAGGGCAGTCAAGGATGCCTGATAGATTTGCCTTTGATTAATGGAATGAAATAGCTACAAAGTCTTGACAGACAGCATAGCCAGCATGTTCTACATCAATTGTCAGGAGGAAAGAGTGCAAGATCCCCCCTTCTCTGTGCTGTAGAAGCTATAGAACTGATGTATAACCAATCACGTCCTTATTTCAGTCTCGCCTTCCAGGTATATAAAACACCATGGCTGACAATCTCAGCTGTCACTTCTCCCTAGGTAATGATCGGGAGCTGGACTTGTGGACCTGCAGTTGCATTTTTCTGACCCTGGAGTTTCCAGAGATGGACTTGTTTACTGCCCCCACCAACAGGAAATATAAGAAATTCAACTAAAGAGGAGGGCTGGGTCCTCTCTTCCCAGCGGACTCCTTTCCTAATTCCTTGGACAAAGGCCCCTTCTCCATGCATATCCTTCCACAGCATTGATCTTGAGAGTGTTGAACAAGATCAGACAAGACAAACCCAGGGTCATTTTAGTTATCCCATAGTGACCAAGTCAGGTGTGGTACCCTTACCTGATTCGTCTTTGTTGTCTGTTACTGAGTCTTCTGTCATCTCCCCACTTGCTGTCTCAGGATTCCGGTTGGACTCTTCATCCCAACCTGGGAATTCTTCATCTCAGAGTTTGGTTCTTTGATGGTTCTTGGGAATAGCATCTTCCTGTTCTGCAGAGGTATAACAGTGATGTTCAACAGCAGAGAGATACCTTGTGAAACGTTTGCCTTCAGAAATGTAAGAGATTTCACCAGTGTTGTACTGGGCAGCAGTTTTTGCCTGTTCACTCTTCCCTGTCCTTGACTACCTGTTGAAATTGAAAAAGTCAGGACTCTCCAGGAGTTCAGCAAAGCTCACATGGCAGCCATCATGACCTTCCAGTGCTGTGTAGAGGGATTCTCAGTGTTTGCTCCCTCCAGGACAGCAAAATTCAGTAAGAGGTTGAACCTTTTTCCATGGCATAGAGCTGACCCCTAAACAGAGGTGAAAGTAAGCCGGTACCCCCTGGTACGCCGTGCCGGCAAGAGCCAGTGCACCGTACCGGGGCAGCCCGGCTTCCCCAGGGAGCGATTTAAAGGGCCTGGGGCTCCCAGCAGTGGCTGGAGCCCCAGGCCCTTTAAATTGCCTTCAGAGCCCCGCTGCTGGAGCCCTGGGGTAGCGGCTGCAGGGCCCTGGCAGCTATTTAAAGGGCCTGGGGCTCCCCTGCTTCTACTGCCTGGGCCCTTTAAATAGCCACTGGGGCCCCGCCACTGCTACTCCAGGGCTCCAGCGGCTATTTAAAGGACTGGGGCGGTAGAAGCTGGGGAGCCGCGGGCCCTTTAAATAGCCCCCAGAGCCCTGAGGTAACAGGGGCTCCAGGGGCTATTTAAAGGGCTGGGGCTCCAGCTGTCTCTGCAGCCCCGGTCCTTTAAATAGCCGCTGGAGCCCCACTGCTTCCCCAGGGCTCCGGCGGCTATTTAAAGGGCCAGGGCAGTAGAAGAGGGGAGCCCTGGGCCCTTTAAATAGCCCCCAGAGCCCTGGGCTGCTGCTGCTACCCTGGTTGGGGCGGGGGGGGGCACTTACCTTACAGGGTGGGCTGGGGCTGGCTCTGACCCCCTCAACCCCGCCCCTTCCACCCTAGGTCCCGCCCCTTCCGGGGGTCAGAGCCCCAGAGTACCGGTAAGTCACTTAACTTACTTGCACCCCGCCCCTAACTTGGTCCTTAATTGTCCCCTTTGAGCCAGTGGCTGCATGTTCCCATCTTCACCTGGCCATGAAAACTGCTTTCTTGGTGGCCGTCACTTCTGCCAAAAGAGTTGGCGAAAGGGGTTGATAATCGCAGACCCTCCCTTTACAGTATTCTTCAGGGAGAAAGTTTCATTATGACCTCATCATAGCCTTCTACCGAAGGTATATTTTGAATTCTGTATTAGCCATTAATATTCCTGGATATTCATCTTCCAGTCTTCTTCCCAAAACCACACCAGACCACTGAAAATTTTTCCCTCCACATATTGGATGTTAGAAGAGCATTAGCCTTCTATCTGGACAGAACCAAACCATTTTGAAAGTCTCCAAGACTGTTTGTTTATAGACAGATCAAGAGGATCCACAGTCTCGACTCAAAACTCTCAAGGTGGATCTCTGGATGGTATTTCTTGTTATGAGGCTGCCAACATTCAGCCTCCTTCTGAAGTGCCTAGCCCATTCTACTTGATCTCAGCATGCTTGTATAGCACTGCTGAAGGATATTCCAGTGGCTGAAATCTGTACAGTGGCAACCTGGTCTCCAAACACTAAGCTTTCATTCATGCTGCCAGATCAGATGCTGTATTTAACATTGCAGTTATAACTTCAGTGTTGGACTCAAATCCAAAGCTCCCTCCTGCTTCCAGGGATACTGCTCTGGAGTCACCTGAAATGGAGCACCCATAGGGACATTACTCGAGGAAGGAGAGGTTACTCACCTTGTGCAGTAACTGCACGTCTTTGAGATGTCTCTGTGGGTGCCCCACTACCCACCCTCCTTTCCCTCTGGTTCAAAGTTTTGTCTCATAGAATTTCACAGTGGAAAAGGAACTGGAGGTAGTTTGCCCGTACAGCTCTAGATCTCAGTACAGGGCATGAAGCCATCAGGAGCGCTTGTGTGGGACAAATGGGCACTGCTGCCGAAACTCTGATCCAGACCTCATGGGAGGCATCTGAAGTTGAACACCCATAAGGGGGGTGGGGGGGAAATATCTTGAACTGTAGTTACTGCACAATGTGAGTAATCTCTCCTTGGTCTCTGTAGCTGTGTACTTAGTTTACCATCCTTTAACTGAAGCGAAAACTTATTTTGCTTCCCATCTTATAAAGCCTCAGAAGCAAATAGCTTTATAAATAACTTTCTTGTACTCAGTACTCCGTGTTGCCATCACAGTAATCCTTTATCAAAATTCAGTAATCTTTTGTGTCAGAGCCTTTCATTAAAACGTGCAGCTCTCCACTCACTCCTGCAGCATGTAGGGCTTTTTTAAAATAGCAGTGTAGCTTACAGAAGGGAAGTGTTTCACTCAATATGGAAACTTCAGTATTCCATAAAAATGTCTGTTTACATTCATATTCAGAGTAGCTGGAGTGACTCTCCTAGTTCCAATAGCCTGTGCAGGAACAGTCAATTCTCTTTCAGTAACTTCACACTTTTGCATAATAGCTTGAGCTCTGCCCCACAGTAACAGGAAGAAGATCCAGAATAAGAGCCCAAGTTTCTCATGGTGGTGTGCTCCCTTGTGCTATCTCATTTTGTATGCTTAAAACACACACGTGCACTCTCTGCATTGGGCATTTTGGCATGTAGTTTGTGGATATTGCTGGGCTTAGAACAGAATATTGAAGGCCTCCTATAACTATCATGAAAGCTACTCCATTGTGTTGCCCCGTACACCATACTGTATTGGTATACTTGGATGTTCTGCTTAATCTAGCCTTTTCTGTGAAGACTAGATCCATCCAGACTGACGGCTTGTCAGGATGGCTTTTAAAAGGGAATTATGTTTGGCTGCAACTTACTTAACTTATGGTCTTGCTCCTGCATCTTCCTTCCCTTGGAGATGATTTTATATAGGAGAATTATCAGGCACTTATTGATGTAAATGAAGGAAATGTAAATGTGAACCAGAAACATGTAAAGTTTTCACCTTCCTTCCAAGAGGAGAAGAAATCTGAAAGCACTTTGCCCATTCATCAGGTGTTGAAGCATTTTGTAAGGGTTGGATTACAAACTATCTTTGAAAGTATGGTGTACGGGGCAATACCACCCACAGAAATTGTTGTCTTGTATGCAGGGAATTTTTCCTATATGCCATTTTTTAATGTCTGTTTCATATTCCTCATGTATCTCAATTACTATCACTTCTGCTGCTGTATGCTGCATTTACTCAAGCTGTATATATGTCCTTCTATTCCTGTGTGGCTTTGGATAAAGAATCCTGCACTGTAGCCCAAAGGAGCATTAGCTGTTTTGGCTGCACCATCACACTGTGTGTAACCTCTCAAGTTTCTTGTCAGTGCATCATAACTGTCTAGCTACAGCAATGCTCAAAGCCACACTCTGAATTTCCATTCTACTGAGTGATCTGCTTAGCATTTTACACAGCATGTTACAGTTTTTAAAAACATTGTTAAAATTGTTAAAAGGAGAAAGATATGTTTTAAGGAGGAACTGAGGGATTCACCACAGAGAGCCTGCAAGCATCAGTGATGCTGGTATATCTGGTAGGAAGCACTTGGTTAGTACAAGGAAATTTAAATTACAGCTCACCGTTCTAAACATCAGGGCTTCGGTATATGAGCGAGGCTGCAGGCTATTGCTGCATGGAGATCACTATTCTCCTTCCTCCCTGCTTCCTATAGTAATTTATTTGAAATCCTGGCCTCCCAGTCTCAGCATTCTGGACATTTTCACATGAATATTGTCCTCTAACTATGCTTAGGAGAATGAGACACAATTCTGAAGATGTGAAAAGTTAGATGCATGGAACTCCTCCTTTCAGACTTCAAAGTGATGTTAGGGATCCGTGTTAGATCATCTCTATCAGATCCCTACCCAGTCTTCACTGTACAATACTGCATAGATGGATCCAACAATTACATGACAAGGTCTTGGGCCAAGATCAGTTTGTGTCCAGCCTTCAAGTGTAGCACTAGAAATGAGCAGTGTTAAGTCTGCTGACTGTCCTATTGTATAACAGAGGAGTGAGAGGCTGGTCTTTTTCCATTGAGTGCATGCAACTTTAGAATGGTCTTCCCTCTGATACGCACCAAAACATATCAGTGACATCCTTCCAGGCAAGATTTTAAAATAGCTTCCTGCTTTGTTTGCATTTTTTGGGGGTTTATTTATTGCTGAATAGTAGGTTACAAGGGTTTCCTATGAAAATTCACCAACTTCTGGAAACTTATTAGTTTGGATTCTGGTTTTTTGGGACAGAGCGCAATCCTTTGTTTTAAGTGAAGAAAAAATTGGTTGCACCTCACTTGTCTATAGGCTTTTTAGCTGGAGAACATTTTGAGCACTGTCAGTTTGACTACTGTTCTACTTGGAGCAGGTTCACAAGGGCAAAAAGTGTTGATAGGCTGGTGAACATAACTGTCTCATTCCACGCAAGGAAGTCTTCCATGTTTTTGTTTGTTTGTTTTCATTACTTTAGCACCAAGAAGCCTGAACTGAGATTGTGGAACCCATAAGAATTCTCGTCCATATCAGAGGTAGTGGGATCAGTCCTGGGATCGGTCCCACCCTGTCTCCTGTATGGACCACTTGCGTCTTTGGGCAGCGTATCGGCAGCAATTTTCTAGACCTCTGGCTCCACTGCACCAGAAGACTAGAGTCAAACATTCTCCTCCACCAAACCCTCAACACCAGAAGACGTTTGAGGGACAGGAGGCTAGGGTGGACAACAAGACTACCCCTCAAACCCCTGTTTAATCTTTGTCTCTGGATGAGGTAGTCATGCTTCCATCACCATCAATGGTTGACCTTTTTTGCTGATTCCAGGATCTTGTGAAGAGGATGGTGGACACTCTCAAGTTACCTCTTGAGGAGGTTAAAGACTCACAATACAAGCTCCTGGACACTTTGCAGTCAGTGACACCCACCCAAGTTGCGCTACCCAATAATGAAGAGCTCATGGATCCAGCAAAGGCTGTGTGGCAAATTTCTGGCACTATACTGGCAACTTGTAAATGGACAGATAAAAAATATTGTTACCACAAAACTCAGGATTTTTGTTTTGCCATCCTCCAACTAATTCCCATGTGTTGAATGCCGTAAACAAGCCACGTAAACAGCATTATTCCAGGTCTATCTCTTATGACAAGGACCAGAAAAGGATAGAGCTTTTTGGGCGAAAGGCTTACTCATTTGAGACCCTTCAATTTTGGATCACAAATTATAAGGCAGTCATGGCTAAGTATGACTTCACAAGAATTACAGCAAGTTTGCAACCTTTATTGAACATCTTCCACAAGAGCA
Organism: Chelonia mydas; assembly: GCF_015237465.2. Lineage (NCBI taxonomy): Eukaryota > Metazoa > Chordata > Testudines > Cheloniidae > Chelonia > Chelonia mydas. Next base: position 7,254,066 of record NC_051260.2, read on the forward strand.
TAGAGAGCACTTTCAGGCTATCCTTAAGGAGGGGCAGTTATTAACCAGAGCCTCTCTCCCAGCATTCTTGGATGCTGCAGACACTGCCACTAGATCCATCTCCACAGCAGTTGTCATGCACAGGGTGTCATGGCTCCAGCTGTTGGGGTTCCCGAGAGAGGTACAAAATGCAGTTGAGGACCTCCTGTTTGACGATCAGAAGCTCTTCTCAGGAACTACAGACGAGTCCCCACACATGTTGAAGAACTCCGTGGCTATGTTGAGGTTTCTGGGTATATGTGCGCCTACAAAAAAAGAGGAGGTTTAGAGGGTCTCAAACTGCCCAAAGATCACACCCAACGCAGTTCTCTGGATTTCACAAAACTTGCTAGAAAGAGACTGAGATTCCGGAGGGGAAAAGCTTCCCACCTGCCTTCAGCAAGTACCCAGTCATCTTTGAAACAGCTATTTTGACAGGATGGTCAAGGGCTCAACTCCTCCCTCACCTCTAGTTTGCAAGCTGCGACCTTTTGCCCACCTCCACACTTTTGGAGACTGCCTTTCCCATTTCCAGCAGACACGTGTGTCATGGAGAATATAACATTGGGCTCCACCATCCACTTTGTCCCTTCCACTCTCCTTCCCCATCCTTTTCAGGGACCTCTCTAACAAGGACTATACTGAGCCAAGAAGTACACTCCTTCCTTTGTTTAGGTGTACCAGCCCCGCCCCGGTGCAGCAGCAGTTAATCCTTTTCTTTGGGCTGAGGAGGCCATACCCCCTCAGCTCTGCTGGGCATGCTCCAGCTGGAGACAGGGTATAAAAGGAAGCAGAGCTGCTCAGTCTGGGCTGACCGCTGGCGAGGAAGGAAGTGTACTGCTGGCTCCTGTGTGAAGACCGCTTGCACTCCAGGATGCAGAGGCCAGACGAAGACAAAGAGAAACCCTGACCCCCAGGCTCAGGATGCCGCAGAGAGTGGAGAGACGGTGGGGACCCAGAGATGGCAAACTGCAGAGAATTGGATAGGAAGTGACCCAGGGAAACTTGATGGGGAATTGGTTGTAGAACCAGAGGCTAGCTCAGCGTGTTTCGGTAGGATCCCCGCTGACCTGGTGGCGGGCAATCCCACCACCAACAGGGCCCTGGGTTGGGACCCGGTGGAGAGGTCCCCCTACCCTGGCCACCACTCACCCCGGGGTGGTGGCCCAGCTCACCCATACGATTGACTCTGGCCACTAGGCCTTGCTGCCCTGGCAGCAAGGGCCGGGCTGTTGACTCAGCCACAGGGCTGTAAAGCACCTCTCCCCCGCCCACAAAAGGTGACTGGATGTACCAGCCCTGCGACAAGGAGCAGTAGACCCCACAGTGGAAGGGGTTTTCCTCAAAGTATACTTTTGTGCCAAGTCTCAAAAAAGTTCCAGATGGTGGCTCTGGCAGCCCTAATCTCTCCTCTAAAGGCAGGAGATTGGTTTTTGGCCCTCGATCTACAGATGGCCTATTTCCATCTAGAGATACATCTTGCACACAGGATACCTGCGCTTCACCATGGTCCAGGATTGTTTTTAGTGCCGAGTACTTCTCTTCAGCCTTTCTTTGGCCCCAAAGGCATTCTTAAAGGCTTTAGCAGTAGTAGCTGCTCACCTTCGGTGAGAAGCAATTTTAGTCATTCGGTGTCTTGATGACCGGTTAGTCAAGGGCTGATCTTACAAACCGGTACTAACTTCCACCCAGAGCCCCCTCTCTCCACCAGGAATTGGGTCTCCAGCTAAACATTAAAAATATATATATATCCACATTAGCCCCTGTACAGAGAATACAATTCATTGGGGCATATTTGGATTCGTTGGTAGCCAGGGACTTCTTTCCCACATACAGATTTGTAACTTTGTCAAATCTGGTTGGGACAAATCAAGGAAGTCTCTGTACTACAGTAAGGAACTGTTTGCAGCTCCTGGGTCAGATAACAGTTTGCACCTTTGTGACCGAGCATGCAAGATTACACCTCTGCTGCTTTTAGGGCTGATTCAGAGGGACCTATTGGACAAACAGGTTAAGGTTCCCCTCCAGGTGAAGAACTCTCTGGATTGATGGAAAGATTAATGCAATGTCTATGTGGGTGTCCCTTTGATCCAACTTGCTCCAATAATAAGTGTGACAACGGATGCGTCGCTGTTTTGTTGAGAGATACTCCCATCCCTCACTCATAACTCAGGGCAAGTAGTCACCTCAGTCCACTGGCTATATATCAATTTGTTGGAACTCAAGGATTACCTACCTTGAGTTCCTGCCCTCATCAAAAGCAAAACAATCACAGTCATGACCGACAGTGTGGCTTGAATGTTTGATATCAACAACCGAAGGAGAAAGATTCCCCTTCCTGTGCGCTGAAGCTAGAAAGTTATGGAACTGGTATATAGCTGATCAGAGTCAGATCTCAGCCTTTTTGCCTTCCTTGGAGCCCAGAATGTCACAGCCAGTAGGCTCAGCAGGCACTTCTGACAGGACTAAGAATGGGAGTTGGACTGTCAAATCGAGGTACCAGGCTTGGAGTCCAATTGAGCGGGCTCCGAGGTAGGACGAAGCGCCACCTCCATGGGGAGGGTCCTTAAGCAGATATCGCGCTCCTTCTGAGTATGAGTTCGAAAGTTTTTGCAGATCCTGCACTTATCCTTTCTGTGGGACTCCCCCAAACATTTTAAACCGCTCTCATGGGGGTCACTAATGGGCATCGGCTGGCTACACAATGAACATGGCTTAAAACCTGGGGAAAGGGGTATGCCCCGCTCCTTGGCGAAGTCCCAGCCAGAACTCTAACTCCTACACAACTACTCTAAAGCTTAACTTAAAGGTCTAACTAAGTACCTAGCAACTAACAACAAGGGAGACAGAACGATGACCTGCAAGAACCGCTAATGCTTTTGCGATGCAAGACAAGGCGCCCCAACCAACCGTCATGGGCAGTAAGAAGGAGCTGAGAGCGTGTAGGGTCGGCAGTGCCTAATATACCAATGCATGAGCGTGGCACTCAAGAGGGCACTACAGCTGACCCTACAGATACCACTAAGGCAAAAATCTCCCAACTGTGCACATGGGTGCGCACACACCTAGAATGGAATGGACATGAACAACACATCTTGAAGAGCAGCAGTTATGAAAAGGTAAGTAACTGTTTTTTATTTTTTTGTTGTTGGCTTGCTTGGAGATTCAATACAAATAATTTTAGCTAGGAAACTCCATGCAAAAAAGTACATTAAGGAAATACATTAAGAAAATATGCGAAGTTAAGCACTCGGAAGCCAGGAAATGCTAAAGTTAAGACTGAGTGTGTAAAATCTTGTAACACTTACTATTAATATGTGTATAATAGAAAAAACAGACTTAATGAAAGTCATCTATGTAGTATGCAAACAAACATAGTTCCTTGAGTGACTGCACATGTGCATTCCACTCTTGGTGTTGGTGCACACGGCTATCAGAAACTTTTCCCCTCTATAGTACTCGCTTGGCAGCTTGAGCCCCCCATTCACCATTACATGCAGTTCTTCTTCGAGTGCTTGCTCATCGATTCCAATTAGGTGTGTGCACACTGCGTGCACGGCTGTCAGAAAGTTTTCGCCTAGCAACACCCGTTGGGTTGGCTGTGGAGCCCCCTGGAGTGGCACCTTCATCGTGTTCAATATATACCCTAGCCGACCCGCCGCCTCGGTTCCTTCTTACCACCCATGAGGGTCGTTGGAACTGTGGGGTCTTGCTCTGCTTGCTCTCCACGCTTCCCAAGTCTTCAGATAGTATTTGTCAGGGCCGGCTCCAGGCACCAGCGTTCAAAGCGGGTGCTTGGGGCGGCAGTTAGAAAGGGGAGGCAGCGTTTCTGCAGCGGCAGCAATTCGGCAGCAGCTCCTCTGTTCCACCGGCCGCAGTGGTAAATCGGCGGCAGCTTCTCCCTTTTGCCATCCCCAGCGGCTGTTTTTTTCACTGCTTGGGATGGCAAAAACTGCAGAGCCAGCCCTGTTGTTTGTTAATTTGGTTTATAGTTCTTATAAAAGGAAGCCCCCCCTCAGTTCCTTCTTATCATCCATGATAGTCATTGGAACTCTGTTCTATATCAGAACAGTTCTGTCTCTCAGCCTTTGTGAACTGTGTGTGTGTGTGTGTGTGTGTGTGTGTGTGTACACATAGTCGAGTCTTTAGTATTATTAGCCGTGGCCAAGTGAGCAGGGGAGTTGCTGGCATTAATGTTGGGACTTCCACAGATTATCTTCTTTAAGGACAAGGTTTACCTGCATTCTCATCTGAAGTTGGTCCCAAAGGTGGCTTCCCCTTTCCACATCAACCAGCCAGTTTATTTGCCAGTATTCCTCCCTGCTTATATGTGGTATTGGGTAGGAGAGCATTTACATATGTTGGACATAAGAGTTTTGCCATTTTACCTAGACAAACCAGTCACTTTCGTAGATCCTCCCAGCTGTTTGTAGCATTGGCAAATAGGGTAAGAGGTCTCCTCCACCCAGAGAATTTCTTCCTGGATTGCACCCTGCATATGCATGTGCAATGACTTTTTGGCTAATGTCACTCCACATAACAGTCACAGCTCGTTTGACGAGGTCGCAGTCAGCCTCAGCAATCTTTCTAACACAAGTCCCAGTTGCAGACATTTGTAGTGGCAGCTTGGTCCACGTGTCCATGATCCACATGCTGTGCTTAAGACTCCAAAGACAATGCTAGAGGGGAACAAATTGTTCTCCAATCTCTATTGAAATAGATTCCAATCCCACTTCCTGTCTTATGGCTTGTGAGAGTCCAAGAGTGGAATGAAAATGTGGAATCACTCGAAGAAGAAAAAGGGTTACTAACCTGTTCCATAAGTGCTCTTCTTAGAGATGTGTTGCACGTGTCCATTCCGTGACATACACTCCTACCCCTCTTCATTGGAGTTATGGCAAGAAGGAACTGAGGGGGCTCAAGGCTGCTCTGCTCTTTATACCTGCACACAGCAGCAGGAGTCGTTTGAGCCACCTAACAGGTACTGCTGAAGGAAAAAGTTTGATGGCCATGCACTGGGCATACAGACTGCCAAAGCGAAATTGACATGTGCAACACATCTGGAACAGTAGTTATGGAACAGATTAATAACAGTTTTTCATACTAAGCCCTGCAACCCAATCTGAACCCAGCTACAAGCGTCAAGACTGGGACAGTTGGGTTCGGCTTTCCGCTTGCCTGTGAGGTCAGCTTGTGGTGGTTACTTGTGACAGCAGCTGTGTGCCTTACTCCTGCCGTCTGCCACCATCTGCTGCTCTGTGTGTACGCTGCAGAGTGAGAGGTATTGCGATGCCTCGGCATACTCATTTTGCAGGGCATACACAGCAGAGCATGGGTGATAGGACCAGAGCATGCAGCTGCCTCTGTGCCAACCCCACAGGCAGGAGGTAGCAGCAGTCGCAGCTCAGATTCGGGGGAATGGAGTAGAAGGCTCAGGGTTGAAGTCAAGTCAAAAAATGACTTGACCCTACTTGGGCAGAGCCTAAAAATTAGGCTTGAGCAGACCTCTGGTAACCAAGAATATTATGATTGATCATAGATAAGATTGTAAATTGCATGTTAAGACGTCTACATCATACTAAAAATGGAAAGTCAGTCTGTAACCACTGAGAATGTGTTAGAAATTGGTTCTTTCTGTGGCTCTGTGCTCAATAGTGTCCTGTTTTGATATGACTAGTTAACCCTTTGCCCGTTTCTGATCACTATTTTGTGCTGTTCATAAAGATGTTTCCTTGTATTTGAATATGAATTAGTGAATTTTTGTTAATAGGTTAACAATGTATTTTTGCCACTAGATGGTATCAGTGTCTTCAAAATCTGTGTCAACTTAAAGCTGCTTTTATTGGATTATTTTTTCTGCCTGTTTTAGTTTTGATTATCTCTTGATCCAGTTGGCAATTGTAGTTTCCAGTTTCTGCGTTAACCTGCTGTGAAAATGTTGCTTTTCATTGTTAAACACCTCAGATGCAGAGGCAATTTGTTTGTGGAGGGAAGATTGTATGATTAGTAAAGTGTGTGAAGCACTTCAGGATCTTTAGAGCCTTGTCTGCACTAGGCTGTTTTTGCCAAAAAACTTGCCATTAACAGTGCTGGTTGTTAGGGTAGACAGGGCTTTAGATGGCGATCTATGATACTATTAATCAAAATTTGTATTACGGTAGTGCTTAAAGGTCAACAGATTGGGTCCCTAATGTGATAGGTGTCCACACATAATAAATGTCAGTCCCTGCCCCCAAGAGCCTACAGTCTACCCACTGCATCTTCTAGACCTTCTGTAAGCAAAGTTAGATGATACGGTAGTTAAAATGTAAATGCACACCTGGAGTTACGTGTGCACTAGTGCACTTTCTGTTGCTACCAAGTTGAAAAGCGGAACCAGAGGTAGCAACAGTGAGAATATTTTGGCAAAAAATGTAATGTTTACAAAGTCTGTGGGAAGACAAATGGTGCTATCATTACTTTTTCATTTACAAAAAGCATATAGAGAAAAAAATCATACAGATACAAGTTCTTGAGGCTAAGACTGATGAGAGTTCAGAGACGGGTGCGACTGAATTAAAAGTGCAGGAAGGTTTTAAGAAGGGATTTCATTCAAGTCATAGTGACAGGTTTGGTACAAGAGCCAAAGTAGACTGGTATAAGTCAGTACAAATTTCATATCTGGGATCCTTTACCTGTATTCTAAGGTAGGACAAAGGAGAAGGAAAAGTATGTTGGTTTTGTGTTCGGTTTCCTTATTTAAAAAGTCCTTTTAAATGTTTGTTGTTCAAAGGAATCATTCGTCTCTTGTGTAAATATTTTTGATAATGCTTAGTAGCTGTTTTGTGAAATGAGGTTGATTTATTTTATTTAACTGTGTGTTAAAATAGTTTCATATTTAAACAGTAAATTTTTATACTGCAGCATATTTTATTTGGTGAGTGGTTAAAATGAGTTATGTAAATACATGTGTAAATATTTTTTCATACCAACAGTATGCATAGCACCGTGATGAGCAGACATGTGCCCTGTGCTAAAGAGTTTCTTAATCTAAGTTGTATACACAGTAGAGTTCAGAGATGAACTCTTAGGTACACAAAACAATATCTATAGGTTAAATGTTGAACTTCCAGGCAGAAGGTGAATTTTTACCTTATTCTTTTAAATGCATTCAAAACTTGATAGAGGGATGGTACTGAAAAACCTGACAGCAGAAGTGTCTCATAGAGAAAGATGAGAACTTGCATCCTCCCACCCCAACCCCCCCTTTTCTTTTTTTGCAGCAGTTAATTAGGGCTGTGCTTCATATTTATCATTTCAAAACTTCCTTTCTAACCATTTTATTTTGTTTTACCCACATTTACTCTTTCTCTATATAAATACGGTTGAAGAGAAAAGCTGCAGTTATACTGAAGAAAATAAGGGATTTTGTTCAATCTCACTTTTCACAAGTTATGTTTTATTTGTAAAATACTTCACCCTTTCTATGAAGGGGATTCAAATGTGAATCACAAAGGTATTGTTAAGTAAAAAACTTGTTTATCTGGTTTTAAAAGTAAAAAGTCTATGGCTCTTGAAAATACATATAAACAAAACTGTTCCTCTTAAGAGTCAGAAATCTGAGATTTGGTCATCTTGGTGTCTGTGCTAGAGAGAGAGTTCACAAAGGGAAAGAGCATAAGGTTTGTGAGAGAAGAAACTGTCTCTAAAGTTCAGTTTTTTCAACCTCTTAAGGGTAAGGTGATTGTTTCAAGTGTTGCTAAAATCCTGTCTCATTGGTTGTGTCGCCTTTTGGAATCTTACAGGAAAAAAAACTTTGCTGTTAAACATTCAAACAAACAAAATGGACAGATGTTGAAAAATACTTTCAGGCTTTCACATCAGACTCTTAAAAGTTCTAACTAGTTTACAGTTGCCATATCATTGGTATAAGTCAGTGCTTCACTTAAAGGTGACTCAGTGCCGTGGTTCACACTAAAGTATAATTGCAAGTTGCTTGGTTAAGTGGTAAATGTAATTTAGGTGGTGGTTGCTTTCTGTAACCAGCTGGTTATGATGTAACCATTGTCTTTAGGAAATGAAGCTTGTACCTTTGCTAAGAAGGAGGGCAGACAGCAGTCACTGCAGTGGTACTGTTAAGAGGATATTTGCATAATTCCTGTTTTAAACTGTGCTGAATAAGTGTTAGTACAGGGTATAGCTTGGCACAGAAAATCTCAGCATGCAAAGAGCACTTGAGTCGTAAACAAAAAAGAAACAATTTTAAAGCTATTTTTCCCATGTCCCTATTGTTTCCTTCAAAGGTATTGTGGTTAAAGTCCAGTTTCCAGACAGAATGCAGATCTTAGGGAAATTACTTAAATCGTACAGCCTTATACTTCTAATAGCCTAGTTGTTTGTCTCCAGGCAACTAATATGTTCAGCATTCTGAAATTATAAGTAAAGTATCAGAAAGGTAGCTAGACTTGCAGTTAGGTCTGGGATTTGGGCCTTTAACCTTGATGTCATGGTAATGTGGCCCACTACTAGTTATTTGCCTTTGATGTGCAGTCTTTTTGCTCACATATGGCCTACCTGACTTAGCTATTTAAATATGCATTTAATCAGGCAGCATTACCCCCTTAACTGTTCTGAGGCACAAGCCACAGATTGCTTGTAACCTGTAAAAATATGACTGAGCAGAGATGACTGAGCAGTGCATGCTTAACGGACAAATACAGACTTAATATTATGATTGGTAGCATTTATGTGGCTTTTCACCATAAACATGTTTTTACATTTTTTAAATATAACCTTTTAAAGAATCCTGGTTTAGTTTTTACATATTGAATGATAAATGGGTTAGAGAATATTTAAAATGGACCCTTCTGCTGTTAGACTTACTTGTTTCCCCAGCTGCCTTTGCTCTAGGTGGGGATGGTGCTTTGGCATGTCACAGTAACTAAATGTTGGCATTTGGGACTTCTTTGTACCATGAAGAGCTTTTTACATTTACCTTATTTAAAAATTATATCCCAGCCACTATTTACCTGACTGAGCAGTTAAGATGTGCTCTGAGAATTTAGATAGCATTGTGTGTCTGTCTCTCATTTGCCTTACCTGTAAAAAGATGGTGTTTCTAATTGCAAGCCCTACTATCTGGGATCTGAGAATCAACTTGGGTTATATCTGGATATAATTCGCTAGCAATAAAGATTCTGCACCAGTATTGGTTTAACAATTCAGAGATAATGACTGACGCAGGGTAAAATCCATTTCTCTCTCCCATTGCCCGGATTGGCGCTGCAAGACTAATGTCAATATTAAAATATTATTTTGGCACTAAAGTGGATGCAATATATCAGGGATCGGCAACCTTTCAGAAGTGGTGTGCCGAGTCTTCATTTATTCACTCTAATTTAAGGTTTTGCATGCCAGTAATACATTTTAACGTTTTTAGAAGGTCTCTTTCTATAAGTCTATAATATATAACTAAACTATTGTTGTATGTAAAGTAAATAAGGTTTTAAAAATGTTTAAGAAGCTTCATTTAAAATTAAATTAAAATGCAGAGCCCCCCGGACCGGTGGCCAGGACCCGGGCAGTATGAGTGCCACTGAAAATCGCTTGCGTGCTGCCTTTGGCACGCGTGCCGCAAGTTGCCTACCCCTGCAATATATATTACTGAGAATACAATTTAGTCACAGAAAAGGTCATGGAAGTCATGGATTCTGTGACTTTACCAGGCCTCCTTGACTTCTTCAGCTTCAGCCAGGGCTGTGCACCACTCCCCTGGAGCTGGGGCTATCTCCTCTGCCCCCACCCACTCATGTCTGGAGCCAGGGCTGTGCCCCCCACCCCTGTGGCAAAGGGGCTTGGACTGTCAGTCCTGCATGGGGCTCCAGCTGGCATACCACCCCCGGCAGCTTCCCTCCTCCCTCCCCCCCACCCAGTTGTTTTAAGTAAAAGTCACAGAGAGGTCATGGCTCCTGTGAATTTTTGCTTATTGCCCACAACCTGACTGATTTTTACTAAAAATGACCGTGACAAAATCTTAACCTTACATATTACACATGGGGAAGAGCCCTGTTGAGTAAGAAGATGCCCTTTTTACATGGTTGCCTTTCCGACCATACTCTAAGCAACCCCGTACAGTAGAGCAGGTAGAGAGCCTGCCAGGGTTTTAAAGAACACAATAAGACTTCAGAGAAGCTAAAATTAATTAACCACAAAAGCAGGCTGAATGAATAACCCCCCCCCCCCCCCCCCCCCCCGGACAGATCTTTACAGATAGTCTGTACAAGAAGTAGCATTGGTAAAGGTCTTTTTACATCCTTTCCATGTCAAAGTTGATGCACAGGCAGAAACCAGTCCTTTTTTCTGTCACTTGCTGCTGCTCCCATTAGCTCTGTGGTGTTGAAATGAACTATTCTGCCTTCACTACTAAGGGGGGTTCCTAAGATTTATCTTGGGTGCTTTCATTTCTACTTGGCAGCTTCACATGGGGATATATGTTGGCATCTGCAGTACATGCTTCTTTCTGATTCTGGTGGAAATGGGCTGCTGGTTAGTGATTTCTCAGATCTCTTCATAGGTGATTTTTTCCCAGCCAATTCCCAGAATCTTTCATAGGCACTTATTTTCGAAGGTGTCTGTTGTTCTGACATTTTAGTAACTCTGCAGCTCTTGCAGCCGTGTGTTAGCACCGAGATTACTTTTGAATTGAAAATTCTGTTTGGTTCTGGCGCTGTATATTTTTGATTTCCATAGGTGGTTGAGTTTAGTAAATGCTGTGGATGCGTCTCTGTACATTGGAATGCATCCGATGAAGTGAGCTGTAGCTCGTGAAAGCTTATGCTCAAATAAATTTTAGTCTCTAAGGTGCCACATGTCCTCCTTTTCTTTTTTTCTCTGTTCTTGATGTCACTTCCTTCTTGAGGTCTCTGTTGACTAACAGCGTGCTGCCCAGGTGGATGAACTGTTTTACTTTTTTGATATTTTAGCCTTCTAACGTGATGTTACCACTGGACATCTGCTTTTCAAGGATGTTTGATTTAGCATAACTAATTTTGAGCCTTGCTTGGCCTGTTATTTTTGCCAAATTGTCTGTCTTTGTAAGTTTTTATAGGCATCACTCAGTAGTGCAATATCTTCAGCAAAGTCTAGGTCTTCTAGGCATTTTCCATCTACCCATGCTGTTCTGGTGTTTGTGTTGCTAATACACTTCATTATCCAGTCTTTTGCAATGCCAAACAGCAGTGGAGATAAAATGCAGCCTTTCAGCACCTGTGTCCACATTGAACCATGTCATCTGGTTGTTCAGATTTAGTATTAGCCATTCTGTAAGGGGATTTTTTCAACATTTCAGTATATCTCTGTACTGGGTTTTGTATTAAGGTCTTGACTCTGCAAGCATAGTTGTAATTTTTCTTTAGGACTTCAATCTACCATATCCTCCAAATCTCAGGTTTACCTTTTGACTTTAATTTTATTTAAAATAACAGTTAAGGAGTGAACAGAGAGGTAGTGTAGTAAGCTATGAGCTGCCTCAAAGTTTGTTTTTAATCAAGGAAGCTAAAACATTGAATTCTATTCTTTAGAAGTAATTTTGAGGAATTATTTGCGCCCTCTGAACTTTGTCTTCTAATAAGTAAGGAAGCTTCTGTCCTGAATTGGACAATCAAACATTTCTTTTTGTTAATCCATAGAGCTGTTCTGCTGTTTTAATAGGTTTGATTGTCCTGCAGCTTAGTATTTATTGTGTAGATAGTATAATCAATTCAGCACTCGTACCTTATTTAGTTACATAAGTAGGCTTTAAAGGATTAGATTTTTATCGGTAAATGTCAGTAAACATCAATTTCACTATCCACACACAAACTGAATATTTCTAGCGATAATAGAAAGTTACAGATAAGCAAAGGAAGAAAAATGCTGCTTGAGAACTTAGTTTAATTTAAGGATATTTACATATGTGATATTGACAATTTGTATTTTAATGGTAATAAAGCTTTAACTTCTTGAATCTCTACATCTGCTGTCATTAAATAATTGTCTGACCACCCCATGCTTCCCTGCGACTGTGGAAATGTAAATAAGTAGGAGAAGAAAGTTTAAAACTTGTAATTTTTTGCAACTGTGAAAAATTAAATGGACAAAAAAATGCTTAAAAATAAACATCGATATCAGAAGTTGAATTCTGCCAAGCCTGTACAGAACCTATATTGAATCTTAGTCTGTCCTCCCTTCGTTCATTCAAGGAGGAAGGCTTGTCTGTCTTTATCAGGTGCTTATGTTGCTTGAATAATAATCATTATTATATGCTGAGGTGCTTGTAAATGTGTATTTGTATTCATGCAAACCCAGCATTATTTTTCAATGTGTGTTTCTCCCCCAGGATGTTTTTGAGATGCGCTTTGCTAAAATGCCAGATGAACCTGAAGAACCCATGATTCCAGCCTCCTCTCCAGTAGTGGTGCCGCCCCCAACCAAGGTGGCCCCCCCTTCATCCAGCGATAGCAGCAGTGATAGCTCCTCCGATAGCGATAGCTCATCAGATGATTCTGAGGAAGAACGAGCTCAGCGACTAGCAGAACTCCAGGAACAGGTAATGTGTTCTGCGGGTCTAGGGGCTAGAGCAGGGGGAACTGGGAGTCGGGCATTCACAACTCTTACTGACTTGGGTGACCTTGGGCAATTTGCTTTAGCTCTTTGCTTTAGTTTATCCATCTGTAAAATGAGCTACCAGCTGTCCAGGGGCTGTGAAGCTCAATTGTAAAATGCTCTGACATCTGTCATTGAAAGGGCTTAATGGGCAATGTATTAATAAATATCATGGTGTCTTTCAAAACATGTGCGTATTTTCTATTTAGTTCACATCTAACGTTCAAAAAAAATTACAGCACCATTACACTATACCATTGCCTTGAGTTAGGTAGCGTCATTTGAATCGATAGAATAGAGTTTTGGGCTGGCTGAACTTAAGACTCAAGTGTGGAACATGGACTTATAAAATGGGGCCTGTAGCCACCACCTCTGATAGGGAGGTGCAGCCCTGAATACAGGCAGTGCTCCATCTAGATTGTTGTAGCCTCACAGGCCCTCCTCGTCCATTAAATCATTCGGTGTCAATAATACTTAGTGTCCGATTGGCGCTGAGGAAGTGGCAGTCTGTTCTTGGCCAAAAGGTAAGGAGAGTAGTAACTTTATTTATAAAGGCTTCCTACCCCCTGTAAAGCAGGTCAGGGTACTTTAAAGTATAATAAACAAAAAAATCAGTGGACAATAAAAAGCATCTCGAACTGACCCACTTAATATTCAAAGAGATGAAAGCAAGTGAGAATAGCCAGGCCAGAAAGGAGGAGAAAGGAATGAATATGGGGGAGAAGGTGATGCAGAGCGAAAGTGTCTTGATCTTTGTATGTCTGCCTCTTAGCTTAAAGCAGTGCATGAACAGCTCGCTGCCCTGTCCCAGCCACAACAGAACAAACCAAAGAAAAAGGAGAAAGACAAGAAAGAAAAGAAAAAAGAGAAGCACAAAAAAAAGGAAGAAGTAGAGGAGAATAAGAAAAGTAAAACCAAGGAACCACCACTCAAGAAGGCCAAGAAAAATAATAGCAACAGCAGTAACTCAAGGTCAGCTTTGTGTCTGTCTTATCTTGCAGTTTTTGTATTTTACTGCACTGAGGAACAGTAGTGAGTTAGAGACAACCTTCTTGCATTCAGGATTACTTCCAACAGTAACCACTAGTGCCTGTGATGTAGTGATGGTTCAATCTGGGGTTTCTAGCTTCTGTAAGGGCCTTGGCATTGATAGTATCAGTTCCAGCAACACGTGTTGGTGCAGACCCCAATCCATTGTGCCTCAGTGTGACAGTACTTGTTTTCACTTGTGCACCCCTGTGCTTCTGTGCCTGGCTTGTGTGGCTGCCATTAGTATCCAATATGAGATATGATAGAGAATTAATTTTGTTCCTCTGTATATTGTCACTGTGACATTGAATCCCAGATCCTGGAGTTTTTTTTAGATTTCATCTACCTTCCCCTCCTGGGTGCTGGAGGGATTGGCTTATCAGGGAAAAGGTTATGAGCTAGATATTTACAGTTGGGTAAGTGACAACTCGGAGGAGGTAAAATATCCAAGTACTTCACGGGCATAACCCCCAGCCAGCGGGAGGAGCTGTTAGCCCCCAGCCAGCGGGAGGAGCTGTTAGCCCCCAGCCAGCGGGAGGAGCTATTTACAGTGCAACAAAGTATCATAACTTCGGGTAGTGGGATGAAATGAAGAAAGGGGAAAATGTAGTTTGCATATAAGTACAAACTGCTTGCTGTGAGCTTGATTAGGCTGCAAAATTGTCAAAGGTAAGGAACATGAGACCATTTCTCAAACCCTACCCCCACCCCCCATTTAGGGCATTGAGGCTGGATAAAATACTAGACAATGTACTGTACAGCTCAGTTGTAAATCCTCCCCAGGGAACTGAACTGACTGTGGCCTAATAGATCTCTTACTACTTTAATTTCATTGGTAATCCTTTTGCTACATAGGCTGTGCATTCTGTGTTAACGCTGAGGTGCTATGAATCTGGCTGAAGTGTGACCTCTTCAATTACATACACATCCTTTTTATAACTATAAATCTAGTTTCTCAAAATTATTGACAGTCTAATTTATGTATTCTCAGAACAAAACCACAACCCTAGTATATGAAGTCTAACAGATCGTTACTTATTCTGAGGACAGGTTTGTTTGTTTTTTTCATGCCTGCTGCTTCTTGCTTCCCCTCCTCTCCCACGCACAGTACATAGATCAGCAAGTCAAAAGTCATATATGGATCCCTCTTATTTAATGCTGAAAATGAATGTCACCAAGGAGCGCCTATCTATCACCTTCTGTTCTCTCTGCCCCTCTTACCCACCCATTTCAATTGTACTCTTAATAGCCTACTGAAATTAAACAACTTTGATCATTTTTAATTAGAGTGTAATGTAATCAGTGTTACATTTAAGACATTAATATCAAGCTGCTGCTTTTTAAACGCCTCGCCATTTTGGTGTTTCTATAATAATGTTTTATAATTATTCCTAAGTAGTAAGAAGGAGCCTGTGACGGTGAAGAACAGCAAACCCCCTCCTGTCTACGAGTCTGAGGAGGAGGACAAGTGTAAGCCAATGTCCTATGAGGAGAAGAGGCAGCTGAGCTTGGACATTAATAAACTCCCTGGTGAGAAACTGGGCCGAGTTGTCCATATCATCCAGTCAAGAGAACCCTCGCTTAAAAACTCCAATCCTGATGAGATTGAAATTGACTTTGAGACATTAAAGCCATCCACGTTGCGGGAGTTGGAGAGATATGTAACATCATGTTTACGGAAGAAGAGGAAACCTCAAGGTACCTTTCATCCTCAAAGCAGTTTACTTCACATTCCAGCGATGTAGTGCAAATCTTGTGAGAGAGAGAGAGAGAGAGAGAGAGAGAGAGACACACACACACACACACACACACACACACACACACACACACACACACACACACACACACACACACACACACACACACACACACACACACACACACACACGTAGAGAGAGATGGTGCACATACTGTGCGTATAGGTATTTATATCCTCATGCCAGGGGAGAGAAGAACTCATTTCAAAGCTACTACTTTTCTATCAAAAGGTAGATTTGATTAATGGCACAACAGCATGTGTGTTAAATCTTACCACTGGACTTCAGCTCAATGGCTTGTGATTTAGGGCTAATTTTATCTTAATATCCCTGTACTTTGAGCTCTAATGTAAATATTTTCTTCACTCCAAACACTTGATACAAGGGACAGATCATACTGCCAGCTAAATGGAATATTACATGCTGTTTCAATCTCATGCAAACTTTTCTTGTAAAACCTTTTAGTTTTCTTTTTATTGTACAACAGTGTTTGTTCTGGGCTGCAAACTCTTCAGTGTGCCAAAAAAAACCCCAAAACACCTCCTCTCAGTGAAAGAATGTTCTCATGTCAAACTGGGGCGCCATCATGTGAAACAGTTGGCACATGTATAGGCCTGGATTTTGGATTGTGCCAGGCATGAGACTCACTACACTGGGGCTGCCATCCTGGATTCTTTCCACCAGTTTTTGGAGCTGTTTTTGGACTTTGTTTCAGTTTTTAATATATGGTTAATGTTCAGAAAAGCATTTTAAAATTGAAGTAAAGCCTCTTACAAAATCAAAAGTGGCTGCACATGTAGAGGGGAGTTTGGAGGACTCTCCAATCACCCATTCCCATGCTTTTCTTTGTACTAATATATCTGAATAAAACCTTTACGTTTGGAATTCAGCAAGCCACAAGAAGATGTGAAATTGCCCTATGTGCTGGTGGCCTAGGCATCACTTGTAAGCTTATTTGGTGTTTTGGAAAGAACAATAGCCTAGAGCCTGAAGTGTAAATGTCAAACGCTGCATATGCATGATAAGCCTCCTCTAACACAGATTGCAGAAGGATTGGGTCACGTGCAGGATTGAGTATATGCAGTTTTGGACCGTTTATAATTCATTGGGTCAATAGCATTCTTAAAAAAAATACTATGCGTTAATTATGGGCCAATATTGTCTAGTCAGTAAATAATGTGTGTTAACATTTCTAGCACACTTTCCTTCTGCAAGAATCTGATACATGCATGTTTATGGGTTATTTAGGCAAAAGTTGTACTTGTTACATTGGAATTGGGAGCAGCAGGGCAAACTCTTCGTTTCTGCCCTAGTTTGTAAAGCTCAAGACTAGGAAGGAACATGGGAACAGGGCAGTGAGTTTGCTTTGCCCAATTACAATAGTACTTTACTTAGTTAAGCTACTTATGACTCCAACTATAGAGCATCAGCATACAAGCAGCCCTCCATGCAATAGAATTCCTATTACGGGCGTTGCTGATTACAGGAGGACCACACAGCACAAGACTGGATTCTGGGTTATTTTTGTCATCCTTTGACAATATTGTACTGTTATCTTGTTGCAGCAGAGAAAGTGGATGTAATTGCTGGTTCCTCTAAAATGAAGGGGTTCTCCTCCTCAGAGTCTGAGAGCACCAGTGAATCCAGCTCCTCCGACAGTGAAGATTCAGAAACAGGTTAGATGCAGCTTATTTAAAGACTCAGTCCTATACCTGTCTTCTGTATAAATAAATATGTTTTCAGTACTGGCTTGGTCTTTAATTTTTTTGTCTTGTAATTGAAAACAGTACACACAGTGTAGATCCTGCATGTTGCAGTTGCCTGTAGTGGACCCGACATATGAAACTTGAAGGTGGGGGATATGGCATCTTGCACTTCCCAAGATTACAAGATTTTCTTGCTTTTCTTCCTTGCGATGGGAGAGCCAACCTGCAACATATGCCCAGATACTTTCTGTCTGGCCAGTGATTTAATTACATATTTTTTAAAAGTCCCCTTCTCTTTTCAGTTTGCTCTTGGGGAGTGTAAGTGTTCTCACCAGGAACACTTCTGCACCAGAGCATTTTGCTGGACAACAGCTGAGGAAATGTGGGTTTATGTATAAAAAATAAAAACAATGGCATGAAACAATTCTCTTCAGGAAAGGTAGGGTGAATTTAGTGAGCAGTAATGACTGTGTATAGCTTTTCTAGTCTCAGCTGATACTCCCTCAGAATTTGTGATTTAGGCATGTTAAGTTGATTTTGCACTTCTGAAATAGCTTCTTAAAGTATGGTTCTTCCTCTAAAGTGGCATTGTGGCATTCTTTTTTGTCGAAGTGAGCAAAGCTGCATAGCTAAAAATTTGAGTTATTCTTTCTCGAACTGCCAGCTCTGTGTGGGTTCTGAAAGTTAAGCTGGGTTCTTTCTGACACATAAATCACCAGTAATAAAGTTTCTGCAACTTTAACTTAGTTAACTATGTCTGATGAAGATGTAAGAGGTAGAAAACAGTCCTGCTTCCACTTCTATAGCTGTATTGACTCTGAAGTGCAAACAGGAGTAAAAATAAATAGAAACGCACTTGTAAGAAATTCTGTGACTGAAGTAATACATTTTCGGGCCTGCCATTGGGTTGGGAGGGGCCTAAGAGCACAGGTGCTCAATGCATACTGCTCTAAGCCTCACATGTATGCTAAATACTCGCCTCTTCTTTTCCTGTCCCCTCCAGTCAGCAGAGGTTAGTATTTATAGGAGTTGCTTTGGGTGCTTACTAATGACACTTCCTACAAACACTCCAATTTTAAGGCTGTATTTTTTGGGGTTGGGGAATCTGCACTAGACTGTAGTTAAACATAACACATTTAAGTTGCATTATATTGTCAAGCATATTTTTAAGTAAATTTAGTTTTTTGAAAGGAACTCCTGACCTTTGATGATAGTTCTTTAGAGGGAATTATATTTAATGCTGGTCAAAATATAACTTTCAGTGGTAGTGAGTGCTGTCCTCATAGTGTGTGTTAGTGGAGGAGAAAAATGGTCTCCTGCTACTTGATAAGTCTTAAGGCAGAGCTGCCACATTTACACTCAGACCATAGACTGTTATTGTACACTTGTTTTTCGGTGGCTTTATTTGACTAATGCAGACTCAGTCCTGCCAAAGCTTCTGTGAAAAACTTGTTTAGAAATCAATTTCTCTGTTCTTTCTTGCATGACTCTTTGCTCATTCAGGTCTGAGACATGGGAATTAAAGAAGTATTGTTCCTCTCTGCCCCAGAGATTTATTCCCAGTGTGATGCTGTTGTCTGCAAAAGCACAGTTGTGGATATCTTGGCCTGGTCTACGAAGTTTTTGTACTAGTATTTGGCTATACTACTATAGTTAAATCGGTGCAAAACCTGTGTGTAGACAAACCCTAAAATGCCACAGTATGGCAAAAACAGAACGTTCCTTCTTGTTTGTCTTTTTCCATGGAAAATATGCGTGATCCAGACAAAACCATTTCTATGTCAAATGTTTCTCATAATCTTCGTGAGAATGAGGCAGTGGAATCTAATTCATTTGATTGGGTGGATATGAGTGAAATTGAGCATCACTTGCTCATTGTCCTGTAATTGACCTCTTGGGTTGTATTGGCTTAGAGAGCCTTCTTCTGCCATAGAGCACTTTATCCTTAAGAACAAATTGCTTTATAATTTATTTTTGTATTTTGAGTGAGCTGTCACTAGGCAGAGCTAATTAAAACCTTAGCTCTCTATAAATTTTATGTGGTGTATGGTATGGAAATCTGTAAGATGACAGTTTGCTCAACTTTGCAACATGACCGTCACATTAGTACCTCCAGTGTTCTCCACTGCATGCCATAACTGCACTTCCTTGGGGGAATTCTAAATGTGACTGAGTTTTTTTTCTCTAGTGTTCTCTGTTCCATAAAACTATAAGAACTGACTGTAAAACTGCTCTTCCCATAAACGTATCCGTATCTACCTAGTCTGATTCCATCTTGACATTCTTGGGATGACAGGGCCAGTGTTTTCAAAACTGGCCTCTTAATTTTGGTTGCCTCTGTTTTTGGGTGTCCATTTTGAACTTGATTATCACAGGTGCTGAGCCCGCCACAGCTCTTTAACTTGTATTGGTGCCCCCAGTCAATAGGTGCTCAGCATCTCTGAAAATCACGGCCAGGGTGTCCCATGTTTGCTACTGGAAATCAGATGTTTTTGAAAATGTTGGCATTAAGTGATTTAGTGCTATCATTAGAGCCATTGGACAGCACTCTGTCTCTAGGTATAGTGCAATGTGCGTGATGATTGAGCCTTCTTTCCCATCACATTTATTTTGAAATTGCAACTGTTCCTTGGGATGCAACTTTTGATTTTGTTTTAGCTTGTTGGCTGTTATCTTTCACTTTCTGTTACAAAATGAATCATATAATATATTTATAATTCTCTCAGTTTAAACACTGTTTTTAAAAGCCAGCAACCCTGCATGCAGTTTGTAATCTTTATCAAGCTTTCTGCCACGTCATAAAGCTACAATCACCAGATTTTTTTTAATAGTCTTTGAATATGTACAAATGAATATACTTGTTTTGATAATACTTTGTTACCACAAAAGAAAAACTAAATTTTTCTGGTCTAGAATATTTACAGTGACGTTTGTTTTGCTAAATCTTTCTCCTGCTTTTCTGATTAAATATAGGGGCCCTTGTTGACCCTATACTGCAGGATAGTAACTTAATTATTAACATATAGAAAACCGTTTCCCATGAATTGAAATGTAAATGTTTAAACTTTTGAGAATTGTATATTTGATACCTTATGTAACTAATGTATTGTTAGTTCATGATACCCTTTATTGTAACAGCCCTGTTGCTGGCCATCTGAGCGTCTCTCCCTGTAATGTTTAAATGAGCAATATGATTCTGGAGAAGTTGTAAAATATATATCCTGATAGGAGAATCTTGGAAACACCTGCACTGGAGAAGTGGAAAATTAGATTTAAAATCTTACTGATAATCTTTGCACTTCAATTTGTAATAAGATCTGGCTTCTTATGGTCTTCTTTTATAATAACTTGGTTTCTGTTTTTCCTTTTTTTACCCACTGAGCTGCTGTTTGGTGGGTGTACTTGGTGTTTTGTGCAATAGATGTATGTGGTTTTAAATCTAAAAATATTAATATTATAATTCTAAATTATTTTATCTTGGTTTGGTTTATCATAAAGCACTTTGATACATGTAAAAATACACACCAGTTAATTCTATAATATATAAGAAAAAATAGGTACATATTATATAAGTAGTTATACTGAAATTACACTTCTGCTCCGATCTCCTACAGTTCAGTCTCCGTAGTCACTAAAGACAAGTTTTAATGTACTAGTACAGTGCTCTCTTACAGCTGCCTGACTCATCTCTGTAGTCCAGATTTCTGAAAAGCTACTTACGTTCTGGGTTGATTTTGCTCCACTCACTTCAATCCACCTGTTGTTGCTAATCCTTAATCAGAATTTAAAACAGAATGTTTAAAGCATTCTTGTTAATAATCATGAGTACTATACTTACGTTGAAAATCAGCCCTTGAAGATTTAATACCTTGAAGATAGATGATATTAGTAGAGAAAAGAAATTACTGGGGGATGTTCTGCAGGAGATTGGACCAGGTGAACATAATGGTCCCTTAGTTTTGTAATCTATGAAAACAGAGGTACAGGATTAAAGGATTAGTGCAGTTTAATTTTAGTTGTGTTTTGACAGTATCTTTATGAATTGTAATGAGATTGAAATTCATCCTGGAAACATCTACTTGTGATATAGACTAAACATGACCATCATGTTGGCTGGTAACTTTCTTACCTCCTGACTTTCTGTGCTAGTACTGTGCAATTTCTAGTAGATTTCATTGCCTCTTTCAATTATGGTTTTGGTATCTTCAGCTTTAGGTGAGTTGCATGTAAGCAACATCTTTTTCTACAGAATACAAATACAGTTTTGTAAGCATATCTGTTCTTTTGATCTGAATCATTCAGTCATGAATGATCAGACTGTAGTACACAGTGGTGCATCTTTATGGCAGAGAGTGTCTAGTGCTCACAGAACACACAAATATATGTTAACAAAAGTCAGAAATTGCCTTTAGAGGTGCAATGCTGGGTCTTTCTGGCTTGAGTATCCTCTTACCACTTTAGGGCAGCAAAAGAGCTCAGTTTTTTTCATACCCTGGGGAGCAGGAATGTGGGAAGTAATACTTGTGGTGAACTTGGTCTCCATGTTTCATAGCTGTTGTTTCATATTTCAAAGTTTTAATGCTGAATGAAGTAATATTGCGATGTTATACCTCACCTAAAGGTCTTAAGTATTATTTTGTGTTCATGTCTTAGCTAGCAAG
This sequence comes from Chelonia mydas, assembly GCF_015237465.2. Classification (NCBI taxonomy): domain Eukaryota; kingdom Metazoa; phylum Chordata; order Testudines; family Cheloniidae; genus Chelonia; species Chelonia mydas. The sequence goes on from NC_051260.2 coordinate 7,275,858, forward strand.
CCTGAGATGTCTCCTGAAAAGCCTCAAAGACCACAGATATGTAGAAACCATTCTACTAAAATTATTTCCATCATAACAAACACTAAAGTTAAGGTTTCAACTTGACTTGTCAGCTGAAACTTCCTTTGCTCAGCTCAAAGGTAAACTTTTGGGGTGAACATTTTGAGTTAACGCCAGTTCAGCTGTGAGTTGTGCAAAAGAAAGATACTTTTCCTGTGTTTGTAATGTATTTTTATGTATGGATTAAATGGCTGACCTTTCAGACTTCAGACCCTGCTAAACTGTAATCTGTTCCTTAATAGAGTTTCCTTATGAATCTGAGGGGGGAAAATTCTTCCCTCCTCAACAGTACTGCACTCATTTGAATTTAATTGGCTTCTGTTTTGTCTTTATCAGGCATCAGGTAGCTTTTTAGTCATGTTTGACAGCCCTGCCCTTCTCAACAATCAAACTGCTTAACAACTTCAATATACTGTGGTGATTGAGGAACTTCAGAGAATTGGAGGCATCTAGATTGGGGAACTCTGTGCAGAAACTTCCTCTCATCCTCTTTTTCTCATGTGGGTGGGGAGTCTCTAACAATTTGGATTTAGTGGATTTAATGCCTAGTAGTATCAAAGTTCCTGATCATCTGGCACTTAGGAAATTTAGAAGAATTAGGATATTCTACCCTAGTGTCCTGCATTTAGGATGTAGTTTGAATTATGCATCTGAGGAGGCATTCATATCCGCACACAGTGATTTGTGAACAGAATGCCACCATTCCCCTTGGACAGTTGTACCTTCAATACCTCATATGGCTCTATATAAATAAGCTTACTTAGCTAAACTCCTAGAGGTGCTTTGGTCTTTGGGTGTCTGAAATAGGAAACTTGATTCCCTGTAGTCTTAACTTACCGTACAATGTTTCGAAGTGCCTACTACCTCCTATCTGTTGTAGCTCCTCCCTGAGAAACACCAAATGGGAGAAGAAAAAATAAGAGATGAATTTTCTCTCAGTAGAATCAAGAATTAACTTTGTATTAATCACCAAGTACACTCCTAATAGCATCAGTAGGACCCAACCAAATTCACAGTCCATTTTGGTCAATTTCACGATCATAGGATTTTAAAAATCATAAATTTCATTATTTCAGCTATTTAAATCTGAAATTTCATAATGATGTAATTGTAGGACCTGACCCAAAAAGGGATGAGGGGGTTGCAAGGTTATTGTAGGGGGGGTTGTGGTACTGATGCCCTTACTTCTCTGCTGTGCTGGCGGCGGCGCTGCTTTCAGAGCTGGGCAGCTGGAGAGCGGCGGCTGCTGGCCGGGAGCCCAGTTCTGAAGGCAGAGTCACCACCAGGATCAGCACAGAAGTAACGATGGCATGGTATGGTATTGCCTCCCTTCTGCGCTGCTGCCTGCAGAGCTGGGCCCTCAGTCAGCAGCTGCTGCTGGCAGGGCACTGTCTTCAGAGCTGGGCGCCCGGCCAATAGCCGCTGCTCTCCAGCCACCCAGCTCTGAAGGCAGTGCAGAAGTAAGTGTAGCAGTACTATGACTCCCCTAAAATAACCTTGTGACCCCCCTGCAACTCTGTTTTGGGTCAGGACTCCCCAGTTTGAGAAAAGCTAGTCTCCCCTGTGAAATCTGTGTACTATAGGGTAAAAGCACACAAAAGATCAGATTTCATGGGGGGAGACCAGATTTCACGGTCCATGACGCTTTTTTCGTAGCCATAAATTTGGTAGGGCCCTAAGCATCAGTAATGGGGCTTTGCAGAAGAGCACTGCTATATCTATGGTCCTGCAAACCTCTTGAGTAGTTACTTGGAGAACTATGCAGTTGGGGAGTTCACTATTGAAATTCAACAGTTAAGGCTCCCTGACTGATCAAATTTGCACCCTTACTGTTCTGATAACTGTATCAAATTTGTCTTAATATTCTATTTTAATGTGGTGAGTTTTAATAGAAACTCTTTTGTTGGGAGTTTGGGTGTGGGATGTTCTTCTCTTTATTCTTTTTAGCTGGGGATGTTCATTTTTTAAAACATACTTTCTAATGAGATGTCAGGAAAAGTGCTTTACTTTGGTTTTGAGCCCATTGAAGAATGACCATCTTGATACACCACTCCTTGTTAGTTTACAACATGCTGATTCTTGTTGCATCTGAATTGAGGAAGGAGAGCTAATTAATATTTGTAAAGCACCATACAGAGCTTCAGTCCACTAGGCACTTGCACTCTAATCCTATTTTAAGAAACTATTCACTTGCATACGTGGCTGCAGGATCTGGGCCTTAGTGTGTTTATGTACTGTGATACATAGAAAAACTAAGTACTATTTTTAATCACTGTTCTTTTGCCCTGTTAAGATTAGGGTTGTTGGGTTTTTTTCTTCAAAACCCTAGTGTTCTTTAATGTAAAATTTTGACAAATATCACACCAGCATTTTTCCACTAAGGTGATAGTTCCATTAGAAATTCAATAAACTGATATGCCAGCAAATTAGAACTTAAGCACCCCTTTTTCTGTATAGGTAAATATACATCTTGTCCAAGACCAATTTGAACCTTGGGTTTTAGTGCTCTTGCTACTGCTAACAACTTTCTTTAGCCACATTTTTAGGGAACTCTTCTGCCTTACATGACTGTGTGTCAGTGGCATAGAAGCCACAATGAGTTGATCTGCTCTTCCTGCACAACAGGGGAAGGGAAGCAGTTAGATTGAATTGTCTTCCAGCATAATGCCAAGAAAGCACCACAACACAGTCTGGAGACCGAGAGTCACTTATACACAGTATTCACATTTTGAGCTCATCTCTAATACCAGGGTAGTATGGAGGTTCTCTGTGCTATCAAGGGAAATTTAATTTATAACCGAAACTATTTTGTAAAGTTTTTTTTTTACTTGCAGTCTCTTAGCATTGTTAAAATGTTTTCTCCAAATCACATGATTGTTCATGTTGTGTTTTATTTTTCTATAAACTGCTGGGGACTGGGATTGATTTTTACTGGAATGTATAACTGCATGTTTCTAGCAAAGCTGTAATCCTAGTTTCTCTGATGCACAAGTGTGAACTGTTTGAAAGTAAGAATGCATTTGCAATGAATGGACTGTCATTGCCATTTTGATTCAGATTCCTTTAAGGCACTTCAATTAGCATTTATCATCTACAAAGAATTACTTTATACAAATCTGTTTATTTTTATATTTTTATCTGCATGCTTTTTGATTTAACAGTAATGTAACCACAATCTTTTTAAAAACAAGTTGTATAGTTTTTTTATATTTTTGTTTTTAAATAAAAATAAATAAAGTGTTTGGTTTGTTACAGAAAATGTACCTTTTTGTATAATGGAATTACAGTTTTAACAAGTCATTTCAAAATGGAAAGAATATTTTTACCAAGTATATAATTGTATACTATTATATTGAGTATTTCACCTTCCTCAGTGAACGTGTGGGGAAGTAACTAATAATTGGAAAAACTTGTGTGAGTGGGAAAGATACCCTAGAACCTTCCAGAGAGGGAAGCTATTTGACAGAATAAGTTCATTGTAAGCAGAGGCTTCTCTTATGGAAACTGGGCTCTGATCTTAGTGTTTCTACTCTGAAAAGTGACTTTGTGAGAATGGCATTGTGGAATCCCATATTTATTGTGTCTTGAGGATTTCTGTGTCAGATGTGCTGTGTGCACAAGTAGAAATTTTTTCTAATTACCAGCCTTGAAATCTCAACCTGGGCTCTACGAGCCAAAGCTTAGTTGAAATGTGGTACGAAGAGAACCATCATAATGGTTCTGTGAACCAGATTTAGTTCATGCGGCGCCCTTGGTGCCTTTCATGGGCTTCCATAGGTGTAACACTGATTTGGAACTTAAGCAATTTTGTAGATACACAAGATGGAATAGAATCAGCAGCTCACTCAGTCTTGGCTGTGTTGGCTCTGCAGGGCTAATAAGAATAAAAAGCAGCAAAATTTTATCTCTAAAATAGCTGACGTGACTATTCAGAGTAAAACTGCACTTTAAGCATAGAAAAGTGATTTTTCTGGGCCATGTTTTATAACTTTGTCTTTTGTTTGGCTGTTCTTACATTTCTGAAAACCTCATGGTTAGTTAAATGGCCAGAAGGTTAGTGTACTGTGGCTGGCTGGAGTGGAGCAGAGTGGAACTGTGTCCATAGCTGCTTCAGTCCCACAGACTCACGGATGTGATTCCAATATTAAACAGAACTGCTGATCCACACAAACCAGGAGATGCACAACCTTTTGCTCAGAGCTGTATAGAGTGAATGGAGCTTCTTGTCAATCCAGACCAAACCATTTTCTCTTACCTGTGTGCGGAGAATGGTCCAGTATCTTGGCTAAACATGTGATAGTTTGTCAATAATTCAGTTTAAACTAAAGAAAGTATCAATACGAGAAATATGCACACCAGAAAGCAAACGTGACGCTTCTGAGGAGGTTGGTTAGAAGCTAGCCATCATACCTCTGAGGAATATAGGAGTGAGAGCAAACACCTGTACAAAGAAGCAACTATGGCAGAGTGACACCAGGAGTAATCATGTCAGTTTTACAGGGCTTGGTACCTTTTTAACTGCTTTTCAGGGTTGACACTTGCACACAGCCTTATATGTCTGATATTCCCTCTTTTTCACACCTTTACTATTGCAAAACACATACATGTTGATCAGCTGCATGGAAACCATGAAGCTAGGGGTCTCTGACATAAAGTACAAACGAGAAATGTTATATATTAAACATGGCATTTTTGGCTGACTCCTGAAGCTGGGGACTGTCTATGTATAATCTCACATTTCCAGTCCCGCTCACATAGGAGTGACATTGGCTTAATTGCCTTTTCGCTGTTAATGTTTACTCGTGCAACTTCGTTGTGTACTTATGCAGCGAATCTGCAACTTGTCGAGAGGAATTCTCTCAAATCCCATTGATTTCCAGAGATCAAATATTTCATAGTTTTCCTTGTCTCTTCCCCTCAAGTTGTGGTGTCCTTTTACAAAACTTCTCCTTTCCTGGAATCCCCCACGTTTGTTTGTATCCCATCCTTTGGTTTCTTCCCATTGGTATTTTTCCTTCTGATTAAATGGAACATGACAGAAATATTGGTTCCTTCAGTAACTTCCATTTTCAAGCCACACAGCTTATTCAGTTTCCTTCTAGTTTGGTGTGCATGGTGGGAAGTTTCTTGCTATGCGGACATGATAAAAGTGGATCAGCAAGTAGAATGTTTATAGCAAAGTGAATCAGGTTCTGTTTGCTATATATATTACACTTGCATCAGATAAGAATGTGGCAGTTACAGGCTCCATGCTCAAATAAATTGGTTAGTCTCTAAGGTGCCACAAGTACTCCTTTTCTTTTTCCCTCACATAGTGTATGGCTCACAGAAAAGCAGACCAGTCTCTTAGATACTTAACTGTTACAGAGACTGACATCTGTCACTTTGACAACTTTTCTGTAAATTTGATTTTAGTTTACTGATTAGTATGGGGCTTCTATTTTCTGCCCTCAGTCATAGAGTAGGAACTCAGAAAAGACCTCAGTGTATAGTTGTAAAACATGATTTTCCTGAAGACCTACATGTTGCTGCGTTTCCTTCTTGCCTTTCAATGCCTCTTCAGTTGATTGGCATGGTGTTCCTGTGATTAATTCTCTCTCAGCCTCTCTCTCTGTTACCTGGATTTTTGACTCAGATAGGGAAAGTCTATGTGGGGCAAGTCACTTAATAGCAGAAAACCTCAATAACTCTTTCTTTTTCTCCTTTGTGCAAAGTAATGTCAAAATGGCTGGTTCAGATGGCTTTGTACATCTAAGTCAAAATCTACTCTTTTAAACAAGTTTGCAAGCAAATTAACCATAATCCTTTTTTTGCATTTTAGTCCAGTGGACAGTGCACTGGACTGGGATCCAATTTCCAGCTCTACCATGTACAGTTTCAAGAGAGACATTAAACCTCCATGTTTTAGCTTCCCCATCTGTAAAATCAGAATGATGATACTCGACCTCATTTGTAAAACGCTTGGAGATCCTCAGAGGAAAAGTGCAAATAATGGTTTATTTTTTGTTCCATCCACTTCTGTATGGATGTGTAGAACATGAGCCTTAATGCATGAAATGTACTGAAGTTTTATTTTGGCTCTTTGAAATGTCTTCTGCTAGGTCAAGGCCTAGTTAAGCAATTATTCTTACCAAGTTAGACTGGCAAAGTGTCAGACTTGTACAGTAGTCCTCAAACGACTAGTGGCCCCAACCATTGGTGTTGATGCTTCATCTCCCTACTGTAATGATGGAGCTCTGCTACCCACCTTCCATTTTCTTTTGGACATGTTCTGACCTGCAGCTGAGCTTGGGCTGTTCCTAGTGGTCAGAAAAACAGCCTGAGCCGTGGAAAATGTGAACAGTTGAATGGGAGTCTGCTGACACACTTGAGGTCTTGCTCTGGTAAAATTATACAGCTTCCTGAAAAGCTTAGGGAATCCCTATAATGAGACCCTGGTGGCTGAAGGGACCTCCAGGAATACTTTAATTATGCTGTATTTACCTTATAACACAGGGAAGTTCATAATGAGAGATGCGTATGAAGGAAGCATGATATACGTAGGAAGTGGGTCTGAATACTTACCAGATCATCTTAAATTTTGCTACAGAATGGTTTGACTTTGTATAGGCCTTGCAAAATTATGAAAATTTAATAGATGTCAAGGCCGGAAGGTACAAGAGTGATCATCTAGTTTGACTTCAATTTACCAGCCTAAGTACAAATTCTATCATATTTGCCTGTCCCATCACATGAGGATTCATGACAGTGAAAATAGGAATACTTTACTTACTGATGAAAAAAAAAAAAAAAAAAACCTGAGGCATGAATGGGCCACTAGCATTTTGCCAAGGTTGTTTTAAAACTATGTTCAGGGGTAGTGCTTCAGTCTGAACCCCACACCACTGGGCATGCCAAATAATGATGAAGTAGAACACGTTCAAGCAAGGGAGTTGATCCAGGTGTTTGGCTGGAATTCTCCAGGGGAGGAAATTTAAGCCAGATGGTCAATATTGTGCCTTTCATTTTTGTTGATTTAATAAACTCTGAAGTAAGCTGCAAAGGAAGTCTTGGGAAGCTCTAATATATAACAGATTTGCACCAATGGAGAGGGGCTGACTGGTAGTGAAAGCTGCTGAAGGTCCCAGACAGTTTTGTTATAGGGTGGAGAAGAAAGTTTGCTTCTGTTTGGCTCCCAGTGTGACCTCTGATAGAAAGTGGTGAGTTAAAGCCCTTCTTGTTTAAACAGCAAGAGGCCCTTGGATGCAAACTCTTAACAATTCTCCAGTGAGAGAGGAAGGATGGCTTTCTGTGTAGCATCTGTTCTATCATGGCTGCTGTCTGTTTCTTTCCTCTTCTCCATCACTGACATTGTAATGTTCAAATAAGGGCTCTTGATCTAACTAATGGGCTGTGAAAACATTTGCTTCACAGCCAGCTCTCTGCAGCCCTGTCAGGTTGTAACTCCAATAAGCTATTTGGGATATTTTCCTTCATTGCAGCTCCACCAATGATAGCAATGGAAGTACTGTCAGTTAGACCACTGGCATTTTTACCACCATGTTATCTAACACTGGTCAGAATGGGTGTAGAAGACACCATGACACAAAGTCTGGCAGCGCCCTGAGTCCTATCCACACTAACTGCCACTTTGGTTACCACCGGTGGCATTGCATTGGTGAGAGATTTCCAAGAAACTCTAATATAGGCAAGGGCTAACCAATTCTTACAGTCTGTCACTTTGGTGTTCCAAAGGCCTGTGGCCGAAGAATTAGTGTTGGTCAAAGTCTTGAAGAGATTTCTTTGTAAATCATTGTAGTTGATGTTTTGAAAGTTCTGATCCTTCCTGGTTTTGTGAAGGAACAAAGATGTAGCCAAGGAAACTGAATCTCTTTCCTCCGGAATCTGTAGTAAGTTTCAAAGGTAAAATCAGGGGAAAGCTGCCTGTTTTTGTGTCTGAAAATATGCTCTTCGCGAGTGCTTGAGAGAGAGTAGTTCGCAGTGAGCACCAAAACTTCGCCACTCTTCCTGTGATTTAAGTGGTGTACTTGTAACGGAGATCAGTAATATTAGTTGCTCCCATATTTGTCTCAGTGATTCCTGAAAGAGCAGCACCTGGATGCTAACCCTTTTATTATCCCTTCTTCCTTTCTCCACAGAAATGGCACCAAAATTGAAGAAGAAAGGGCACTCTGGGCGAGAGCAAAAAAAGGTGAGTTTTGGAGAAGCCTGCCTCCTGGAGCCATGAGAGAATTCCTATGAATGAGAGTCCTCAGTATACAGTGACTGCTGAATCATCATAGAGGTTGGGCTGGGCCAAGCACACAGGCTGTTAGAACAATGCTCTTATTTAGATCTCCCTTTTAGATCAGGAGCTTATGGTCAACCACAGGCTCAGTCCCTCCATTATTGATGTCTGGAATTGTTCTGAGCTGCCTCCCTGCATACCAGATGAGACAAGGCTGGAAGTTTAAATGAGAAGGTGTCCTGATCTCATGAGTTTTTGTCTTCCCTAGCATCACCACCACCACCATCAGCAGGTGCAGCAGCAGCAGCAGATGCAACCACCGCCTGTCCCTCAACAAGCACCACCTCCGATGAAGTCCTCTCCCCCTCCTTTCGTACCTGCACAGGTCCCCATCATGGAGCATCCTCTCCCAGGGAACATGTTCGACACTATCACACATTTCACCCAGCCCATCATGCATCTTCCTCAGCCAGAGATGCCACCCCATCTCCCCCAGCAACCTGAGCACAGCACTCCTCCTCACTTGAACCAACATGCAGTGGTCTCTCCTCCAGGTAAGCACTTAATGAGCAATGCTGTGTGTCTAAAGCTGTAGCCCTTTCTTCTTCTTGGAGTAGATGCAGCCTCGTATTCCATGTAGGTGTGTGTGTCCCCAGCACACCAGAGCAGGAGAAATTTGCCCAGCAGTAGAGGGGTGGCACTCGCTTCTTGTGGCTATAGTCCTTCTCCTGGCTACATGATGCAGTGCTGTCCTGACCCTCCCTTAGTTCCTTCTTACCGCCCGTGACTGGAGTCGGAGTTCTGTGTGGTCTCAAACTCTCAACTAATTTAGTTTTTTCTCTTGTGTATAGTTAGTAGTACCCTTAATTGTTAGAGTAGTGTGTGTTACCAGTCTGTTTCCCCAGTGATGCCCTCTCTGGGGTTTAAACATTGTCTTTCGTGTGGGGGAGCAATCCCCAGCAGCAAGGCCCATGTCAAGAAGTATTGCGCAATCTGCCGATCGGTTTAAGAAACTGACTCAAGTGGCTGGGGACCTTCGCCTGAAGCAGTGCCTGCTCGAACAGGCCGTGTGGCCTGCTTCCGTCCCAAGGCCCTCAGTGGGTCAGAGGTTCCCTTGGGCTCCAACAGCACTGCCACTTCATGTTCTGGAGCAGGTACTTCAATAGGGGCTGTTGCCTGTGCTGAGGAAAAGGTCGCATAACACCAATAGGTCTTTTGGGGTGACTCTTCCGCCTCCCCCAGGAAAAGCATGGAACAGCATGGAGCTGGTGCTTCTAACCCTTCCCTGGTACCTAGTAGGAAGGTGAGAAACCCTCTACCGTTGACTTTGGTTCCAGCCTCTGGACATCCATTGAGTCTGGCACTGATGAGGGAGATGCCAGTACCGACTGTTTCTGCTTCGGCAGCATACCAAGTAGCCACAGACCTCCTTCTGCCTTTCAGTCCCAACCTCTCCTTTGGTCCAGGACTTTGCCAAGTCTGTGTCTTCTATTGAACAAGCCACTGAACCCTCGGGTCTATTGGCACTGCACCCCAATGTTCCCCTTCCACAAATTGTGGAAATAGGGCCGGTACTCTGATTGGTACGTGGGACCCCGGTACCAGGAACCTACTCGGCACTGCTGCAGTCTGCACAGCAGATGTTTCCATGGTGGCTTTCGCCGCCCTTGACATTGGTGCAATCAGACACTCCACTACCACTGTTCACTTCAGGACTGCCAGTGCTTCCAGCACTGGCATGCTTGGTACCAGTGATATTGCTTCCATTGGTAGCACTGTTTCCTGCCTCATTTTGGACAATAGACGAGTCAAACATCTACTTGCTCCCTCTGGTTTTGCTCTGCCCTTATCTCTGGAATCCTGAGACTCCTTTGAGTCAGGGTTGTCATCCTCCCACTCTCCATTGCCCGACCAGCATTGAGGCCCACTGATGGATTGTTACATGTAACAGGATTGGCGCACATCTCATGGTCAGGACAGAGGTCCCTGGCCCTGCATCTGTTGGCCACCAATGCCTTATCCGTGTCACTGCACTTAATCGTGATTAATTGTTTTGAGTTAATCGCTTGAGTTTACTGCGATTGACAGCCCTATTTTCCACACTTCTCCCACCCATACCCAACAATCCTCCTGATTCACTCCAGGCTCTTTCCCTCTCCCTCAGCTCCTCCATTACCCCTGATTCCCTCAAGCCTTTGCACTGCTTCTGACAGGTGCAGGAAATACAATTCTTTACTATAATTTAAATGAATTACGCAACGTTCTGTATTAATATGCCTCATAAGGAATCTATTTGTCAAAAAAAAAAAATCGGAATTTTTTTGGGGGGGGAGGGGGGGGGGGTCTGTATTGTTACAGACATGCTTACTGACAGATATTTTGACATAAATTACCAAAATAATTGGAACTGGCATGATTACATTGTGTTATTTTGACAAATAATATATACAGAATTTTGTAGAAATTTAAAATATTGTGCACAGAATTTTTAATTCTTCGGGTGATGTCCCTGTGGGTGCTGCACTCTAGGTGTTTGGGCACCCCTGTTCTCATAATTGGAAATGTATGGTAGCAGTGCCCAGTTGGATCTCCCCTCAGGGGCATGGGTGGTTCACCGGGCTTTAAATGCTGCCTCACCTGTAGGCTGTCGATCCCAGTGTTCACTGCTTAGGCGAAACACACGTTCCTCAAAAGTGCCTTCATTGTCACAAACTGACAGTCCAGACCAGGAAAGCCAGAGACTTGCAGCTTTAAATTGCTGCTCATGGAGAAGTCTCTCCGGCTGGCGTCTGAGCCAGAAGCCAGGATTCCCCTGGTCAGAAGTTCCCTACAGCAGCCTCTGACAGAGGGTCTACTTCCAAGGCTCAGACAGCAGACCACCCTGCTATGAAGGTGGCTAAAAAGCATCCTGTGGCTTCACCGAACTGGGAGACGGCAAAGAAAAGGTGTTCCCTGCACCGGCATGCTTAGTCGATACCAACCACACTATTAGCCTCTCCAGCTGAGGTAGTACCATGTGTACCATGAGAGCTAGGGACTGTAAACGAGAGAGCCCTGACACAGGCACTAAGGGGAAAATGAAACACCATGCCTCAGCACCGCCGGAGTTGACCAGACCCATGGCACACAGCAGCTCAATACAACTCTAAGCCATGTTGCCATCTACAGGCAGTATGCTGCAACTGGCACTCCCATCTATACTAACACAACCTGGGGCACCAAGTGTTACAACCGCAACGGCGCTGCCACTGTTGGTACTGTGCCAGTTCTTACTGCGAAAGAATTTGGCAATATCCTCAATGCCTGAGTCACCTATCCTCGGCACCGACGTTACTCTGGCTCACTTGGTACCAAGTCAGCCTTTCACTCCACCTTATTCAGCTCCCCTTCTTTCGAGCAACAAGGATGAGGTTGGTGATGGGGAAAGGTATTCCTGCTGCTCTTCTCCCATCTGTAATACGGCAGCACGTGCCTTGTTACACAGTCTGTCATACTGTGCCCAAAGAACCCCAATGGTACGAGTACCCATGGATGACAGCATGCCACCTCCAACACAGTGGCCATATTACCAAGAATGGCACATCCCGCTTACCACCACATACCTCCCAGTCCCCCCAGGGAGAGCACACAACCATCACCTGCGCCGTTGGTAGCGGGACTGTCTCAGCACCCTGACGACATGCTAGCAGAACAGGATGAACCCTCTGACCAAGATCAGGACACTGAACCTACCCTTCACTTTTCTTTGTCTGTCTTCTCCTGAAAACACCATCTTTCCCCCCTCTCCCCCCAGTGCTGTGGGACCAACTCACATCTCTCTGATTTTCTCAGACCGTCTTATCCCCTATTACCCAGTCTGGCAGTCCATCACAACAGACAGATGGGTATTGTAGATAATCAAGGTTGGATACTCCATCCCATTTACTTCTACCTCCCCCACCCTGTCCCTCTTCAGGGACCCCCCTCACAAATATCTACTGCAACAAGAGGTAGACCACCTCCTATATCTATGCGCAGTAGAACTGGTACCAAGTACAAATGGAAGGGCTTCTACTTGCATTATTTTCTCTCTCAGAAAAAACAGATGGAGACCCATTCTCGATCTCTGACTTCTCAACAAGTTTGTGAACACCCAACATTTCAAGATAGTCATGCTAGCCACCATAATCCCAGAGTTAGAAAAAGGGGACTGGTTCTCTGCCCTTGACCTTCAAGATGCATATTTTCATATAACTATCCATCCTTCACACTAGCATTTTCTCCATTTCGTAATAGGCCCACATAATTTCCAATACAAGATCCTTCCTTTTGGCCTATCCACTGCCCCTTGCGGGTCTTTTTTGAAGGTCCTTGCCATTGTGGCTGCACAGCTACACAGAAAAGGAATTATGATGATCCTGTACTTGGATGATGGCCTGCTCAAAGCACCAGCACAGCAGGCGCTGATAGATGCCACAGAACAGACACTCACTCTCTTTACGGCGTAAGGCCTCTAAATAAATGCACAAAAGTCCACACTAATACCAGTGCAACAAATTAGAGTTCATTGGAGTCTCTCTCAAGGCGATGGCCTCTCTACCACAACAGCAGTTCCTCACATTGACCAACCTGATTGCTACAGTACAAATCAGCCCACAAGTCACTGCCAGAACATGCTTACGTGGCTTTCACAACATACGTTGTCAGACATGCACAATTCCATATGAAGTGCTTTCAACCCTGGCTCCACTCAGTTTGTCCCACACAGGAACAATATAAACATAAACAGGCACCTCACGATACCAAACAAGGTAAAGGAGTCTCTTCTCTGGTTGGACTCAACCAGACAACATTTGCGTAGGAGTGCCTTTCACGCAAACTCTACCAATGATGACCATCACAACAGATGCATCGCTTCTGGGTTGGGGAGCACATCTATGTCTGCGCACTATCCAGGGCCACTGGTCCCCAGCAGAAACTCTTCTGCACATAAGTATCTTAGAACTAAGCCGTTCGCGACGCTTGCTCCCACTTCCTACTGATAATGGAAAGCAAGACTATACAAATCCTCACGTACAGTGTGGCTTGCATGTTTTATATAAATAGACAAGGGGGCGCACGATCACACTCCCTCTGTGTAGAAGCCATCAGACTCTGGCAATTGTGCATCACATATTATATCCACATTACAGTACAATACCTACCTGGTTGCCAGAACACCACGGCAGATCTATTAAGCAGGAATTTCTCCCGGGACCATGAGTGGAAACTCAACACACACATGGTCTGGGACCTCTTCAAACATTGCGGATTCCTGACAATAGACCTGTTCTCAACCACACAAAATATCGTATGCCCACAGTTCTGCTCCGGGAGGGGCTTGGTCCCCACTCTCTGGGCGATGCCTTCCTCATGAAGTGGAATGCTCCTCTCCTTTACGTGTTTCCCCCAACCCCCCTTTTGGCCTTGGTGAGCCACAAGATCAGGCAGGACAACTCCAGGGTAATTCTAATAGTCCCTACGTGGCCTTGCCAAACTTGGTATCCTTACCTTCTCAAATTATCAGTGTGCCCACCACGGACACTTCCGCTTCTGCCTCGTCTCCTATCTAAGGATGCAGGTCATGTTCTTCAGCCGGATCCCCAAAGACTCCATCTCAGAGGGTGGCTACTCCATGGCTCAAGCGACCTGAAATAACACATTCCAATGAAGTACAAAACACAGTTGCAGAACCACCACCCACACCAAATACCACTCCATTGGAAACAATTAGAGGCATGTGCTAACAAAAATGAATTCCTGCTATGTCATCCTCTTTACCCCAATATTGGACTACTTATTACAACTTGAAAAGTCAGGCCTCTCCATGAGCTCAGTTAGAGTGCAGCTCTCCACTATCACAGCGTTTCACAGCAAAGTAGATGAGTTCTCCACATTCGCTCACCAAAAGATTCCTCAGAGGCCTCAGCAATTTCTATCCTGAAGTGAGAGAACCTACCCCACCATGGGACTCAACCTATTCTCAGAGTCCTAACTGGCCCTCCATTTGAACCCATGGTGACATGCTCTTCATTACATCTTTCTATGAAAGTAGTGTTCCTCGTTGCAATGACATCCGCCAGATGGGTGGGAGAATTGGGCGCTCTTTTGGCAGATCCGCCATACACAGTCTTTTTCAAAGATAAAGTTTCTTTGAGACCAATCCTAAATTTTTGCCCAAGATAGGCTGGTTTAGGTGAAAAGGTGAGGCAATTTGCTTCTGACATTCTATCCAGGGTAGACAACAATCCAGACTATATACCCTGGGTGTATGCAGGGCAATCGCCTTCTACATAGACAGAACAAAAGCATTTTGTAAGTCTCGGAAACTGTTTGTCTCAATCACAGAATGATCCAAAGGGAACGCCCTATCTACACAGTTTCTCCAAATGGATTTCAGGTTGCAGAAAACTGTTATTCCCAACGTGGTCAACAACCCCCTATGGCAGTGGTGGGCAACCTATGGGCTGCAGGCGGCCTGTCAGGGTAATCTGCTGGCGGGCCGCGAGATAGTTTGTTTACATTGACCATCCGCAGGCACTGCTGCCTGCAGCTTCCAATGGCCACGGTTTGCTGTTCCTGGCCAATGGGAGCTGCGGGAAGTGGCACAGGCTGAAGGGACGTGCTGGCTGCCGCTTCCCACAGCCACTGGGAGCTGCGAGTGGCTGTGCCTGCAGATGGGCAATGTAAACAAACTGTCGCGCGGCCCGCCAGCAGATTACCTGACAGGCTGCAAGTTGCCCACCACTGCCCTACGGGGATTCACACGCATGCCACCAGGGCCTTCTTAACCTCTATAACGTTCCTTAACAATGTCCCCATTGTAGAAATCTGTAAGACCACAACCTAGGTGTCAGCCCATACATTTAGTCAACATTACACTTTAGAACAACAGGCAACCTCCAATGCCCTGTTTGGACTCTCTGTTCTTTTGTCTGCTATGACTTCAACTCCAAAGCCCCCTCCTCCTTCTGGAGGGTACTGCTCTGAAGTCACCCAGAGTGGAGCACCCACAGGGACATCACTCGAAGAAGAGAAAGTTACTCACCTTTTGCAGTAACGTTGGTTCTTCAAGATGCGTGTCCCTGTGAGTGCTCCACTACCCTCCCTCCTCCCCTCTACTTCAGAGTTATTGCTAGGCTCTGCAGTAGAGAAGGAACTAAGGGGGAGTTTATCGCACAGCGCTAATTAACCGCCTGAAGTGGTGCAAGACTGGGACCACGCATGTGTGATCCAGCCAAGCACTACCATAAATCTCTGATTACGCGCGCAGGGGCGCCCAAACACCTAGAGTGGTGCACCCACAGAACCTACATTACTGCACAAGATGAGTAACTTTTTTTTTTTAGTGCAGAATTTTTAAATTTTTGAAGCAGAATTCCCCCAGGAGTGCAATTATACCGAGTCACAAAAAATTCCTTCAGTTCGTCATGGCAGAATGCCAGTTTCAGTATGTGGTGCTCCCATTTGGTCTCTCTTTTTTTCCCCCAGGGTTTTTACTTAAATGCACAATTGTTACTGCGTATCTCAGGGAGAACGGAATTCACATCTTCCTGTATCTTAACAACTGGTTACTGAGGGGCAGATCCAGAGAGGAAGTTCTTGCTCATGTCAGTACCACACTACGGTTGCTCGACTGCCTGGGTCTCACCCTAAACACCAGAAAGTCAACCTTGGCTCACACTCAAACTATTGAGTTACTTGGGGCCCTGTTATATTCCACGACATCAAGAGCATTTCTGCTGACCGACCGTTTTCAGATAATTCACCATCTTTGCCTCAGTCTGCAATCTCAGCCTTCCATGACAGTTAGACCATGCCTGAGATTTGGGCCACATGTCTGTTTGCACACAGGTGGTCCAGTTTGCAAGGTTATACCTCCGTGCCCTTTAAATGTGTCTCAGGACAGTCTTGAATCCTACTCTTTTTAGTCTCTAGACAGACTGGTTCATCTCCCTCCACTGGTCCTAGACTCTTAGTGGTGGATGAAGCCACAGAATGTTTGCCAAGGCGTTCTTTTTGTCCAGCGCTCGCCAACCAAGTACAGTTGTTACCAAAGCCTCCCTGCTGGACTGTAGGGTGAACCTGGGGTAACTGAAAGTACGGGTACTGTGATCGGCGCAGGAAGCCTCACTCCATATCAACTTACTGGAGCTTTGGGCTATTTAAAATGCATGTCACGCTTGCGTTTTAAAATATATATATATAGTGTGGATGCAGCCCACATAACACGCAGAGACCTGCATATGCGGCCCATGGTGGTAAATAGGTTCAATCCTTGAGGGGGCCGTTTGGGATCTGGAACAAAAATTGGGGATTGGACCTGCTTTGAGCAGGGGGTTGGACTAGATACCTCCTGAGGTCCCTTCCAAGCCTGGTATTCTATGATAAGACCACTGGCTTAGTCCATTGAAAGTGCATCTGGCAGCAATACTGGCATTTCATCCCCCTGTTCCGGGAAAATCAGTCTTCTCCAGTGTCAATGTTAAGGGGGCTTCTTTGTCTATATCTTCCGGTACAAGAGCCAGTTCCCCTGCAGGACCTAAACACAGTCTGGCAACTCTGATGGGTCATCCATTGTAGCCCCTATTATCTTGCTCCTTTTTTGCTCGTGTCAGAAAACTGCTTTCCTGGTAGCAATAAGATTGGCAAGGAGACTGAGAGAGTTGCAGGCTCTGATGGCAGAACCTTCTTATATACAGTTCTCCAAAGACAAGGTAACTTTACAACCACGCCCCACGTTTTTGTCTAAAGTGGTTTCTGTTTCATTGGAACCAGGTGTTGTATTTACTGGAGGTTTTTTTTACTAAACTGCATTCATTTCTGGAGGCGCTGCATCTCCATACCTTGGATGCCAGGCAATGTCTAGCCTTTTATCTGGACAGAACTAAACTGTTTTGGGCCTCACCTCATTTGTTTCTGCCATATGCAGATTGCATGAAGGGTCAACTGGTCTCGTCACAGATCTCCAAATGGGTAACATGCTGCATTGACAGCAATGAAATAGCCTTGGCTACTGTCCTCAGTGTGTGTGAGCTCATTGTACGAGGATGCAAGCAATGTCCAGAGTGTTCCTTAGTGATCTTTCCATATTGGACGTTTCCAGGGCTGCTATGTGGTCATTGATACATACGTTCACGAACCATTACACCATCACCACATCTTCCAAGGCAGAAGCAAGCTTTGGTAGAGCTGTCTTGCTGTCCTTGTTTTGGTAGACTGTGAGCCCCGCCTCCGGGGTGGGTGGGGGGGTGGTACTCCTTGTGATTCACCTAAGTGGAAAATAGAATACACAGCTGCATCTACTTGAAGAAGAAGAAATGGTTACTTAATGTACCTGTGGTTTTTCAAGATGTGATGCAATATGTATTCTACGATCCACTGTCCATCCACTTTGCGTCGGAGTCTAATGTCTGGGCATTCAGTGCAAAGAAACTGAGGGATGCTTGGGGTGGCACTGCCTCATATAGCCAGGAGTGGGCCTATGGCCATGAGGCATGAGCAGTGCCCCTCTACGTGTACTGCTAGGCAAATTTCTCCAGCTCCAGTGATTTGGGCACACATACAACGAGACATGGTTACAGTAAGTCCTTGTTTCTTCTACAGCCCTGCATTTCCTAGTTGGCGCCACATGGTCCCAGGCTTTGCAAGTCTGGGGATAACTTGATGTGTTAGAGAAGGATGTATGGTCACATGATTAAGAAACGGGGTTAGATACCATGAGATCTGTGTTATGTTCCATGTGTATTCTGTGCGATGTAATGGCACATCTTTTCCTCTGTTTGGCATGGGCAGTTTAATAAGCAGAACAACTTGTGCAGTTTTGCTGTGGGGAGTTGTGCTCTTTCTTCTGTTGTATGTGATGCCATGTATTCCTGCTCTTCTTCCCCAGCTTTGCACAACGCTCTGCCTCAGCAGCCATCAAGACCCAGTAATCGAGCCGCAGCACTACCCCCTAAGCCTTCACGTCCTCCAGCAGCGTCACCAGCCATAAGCCAGCAGCCCATGCTCCCCCAGCCGCCTTTGCCTCAGCCTCCCCAGGTCCTCCTGGAGGATGAGGAGCCTCCCACGCCTCATCACAGCCTGCCTCTGAGCACCAGCCAGATGCAGCTCTACCTTCAACAGCTGCAGAAAGTGCAGCCGCAGACTCCTCTCCTCCCTTCAGTGAAGGTCCAGTCACAGCCTCAGCCACCCCTGCAGCCTCCTGCTCATCCCTCAGTACAACAGCTGCAGCAGCAGCAGCAGAGGCCGATGCACATGCAGCCCATGCAATTCCCTCCTCATATCCCTCAGCCTCAGCCACCTCCACAGCAGCATCCACCCCCGCAGCCGCAGCCAGCTAAACCTCAGCAAGTCATCCAGCACCACCCATCACCACGGCACCATAAGCCTGACCCCTATTCAACTGGTGAGTGCTGAAATTTCCCCTCTGAGTTCTTAACATCAGCGCAGCTACAATTAGTAACAAATTAAGGGCGTTGGATGCCTGGTTGGAATGTAAAGGAGTACTTGTGACACCTTAAGTGAGCTGTAGCTCACGAAAGCTTATGCTCCAATAAATTTGTTAGTCTCTAAGGTGCCACAAGTACTCCTGTTCTTTTTGCGGATACAGACTAACACGGCTGCTACTCTGAAACCTGGTTGGAATGTGATTGTTCCACAATCTTCTGAGCTTTGCAGATACCGGTGGTGAGTTGGCATCGGGCTTGGAGCACGGACAAGTCATCAAGAAACGTACTTAGTCTGGGAGGAATTCTTTAAATAACTTGATAGTCTAGTGAGGACTCTAAGCTTTTCTCCTGGGAGCTTAAATCTCAGTCCATGGGGAAAACCAACTATTGTAGGGCTCAAAGTTAGGAAACAGATTCTAACTGGCAGTGCTGTGCCCTGTTAAGATTCATCCCATCCCCTTTCAGCATGGAAGTCTAGCCTGTCCTGAAATCAGGGTACAGTCGGTGAGCTCCATCTAGAAAAGAGGCTGTTTGCTCCCTTTGGCAGGATGTTTGGTTTGTGATTTTATAGTAATAACATAAATCACCACCTCCCCAGGAACAGATCAGGCTTCCTGATTCTGTTTGGATTTGAAGTTCTCGTGTGCCGTTGGCAAGCATGTTGGGAAGTTCCCCATGAAAGGATCAAAACTGCATGACTGCCAGTGTAGTATCCGGTAAAAGGAAATAAACTGAAGTTAAGGAGGATGGCTGCTGAGTATTGTTTACTAGCCAAGCACTTTAAGTTGTCCCCTTGGGTAGTTTATTAGATGTTAAAATACAAATAGTTAGAATCTGGTGACAAGAGCCAGCATCTCCAGAATAGCCAAGCTAGCATTACCACAGTAAACATGTACATGTATGCTAGCCCCCGGCAAGTGATCAGATGGCAAGCAGCCTTGCCAAAGTGCTTTCCCTGCCTTAAAGACAGCCCTTCTGGGGTATGCTCCAGTGGACGCACCGCTGAAAAGGAAATAAAATGCCTGTGACTGCGTGAGTGATTCTACCCAGATTGGGAGGTGGAAAGTCTCAAGCGAAGTGCTCAGACTGGTCCCTGAGACATAGACAGAGCCTTGTCCCTCCTAGCTATGGGCAGATTTTAAACCCTTGTAAGATTATTTGAGCTGATGATGGTGTAGCCTAGTCTCCCTCATAGTGCCCTTGATCAAGAATATTTTCTCTACAATCTCTAACAAGCTTTGTTACAGGATAATAGTGCACATGAAGATGGGTATTCATTTCTTGTGTGAAGGACAAATATATTTTTCTCTGTCTTAAATATTTAGCATGAATTCTTTTTGCTTCTCCTTACCGTTGTGTTGTTTTAGATATGTTATGTAATGACCCCTGGCTGTTGGGTGGAGTGCTATTTTCAGAATGTGCTTTTAATTTTTTCCTCCTATGCTAAACATTGAACTGTGTATGTAGGAGAAATAAGAGGAATGTGCCAGTGGCCTTCAGCCATCATACTTTGGGTTGTGACCTTCTCAGATGTCAATGGATTGAGCAGGATTTTGATGGGAGAGGAGAGGCCTCCAAGGAAAACCCAGGCATTGCAAAAAGTGTTACAGGTTATTTAGTGATTCAGGAGGTGGTTCTCTTTAGCACCAGGCTGGTGCCCCCAGCAGGGTGCTGCTGGAGGTGCTGTCTTTCCAATTAAATGTAAAACTGAGGCTCACTTTGGTTCATTAAAGATCTCTAGTTAGGGGTGTTTGTCGTGGTGCCTTGGTTAAATTCTAATTGGAATTACTACATCCTGCCTCTTTCAAACCCCCCCACCCCGGCCACCTGTAGTTTAAAATGGATTCCATAAACCATCATATAGGGTTTCTGAGAGTTGTTACAAGCGACGCCAGGGAGCTATAACAGCAGAGGGCAGACAAATAAAGAAGGGTGCAAACAAGTGAAATTCAGTTGCTTCCCTCCCACCCATGAGGCAATCTGCTGAGCACCTCTCTAGTGCCTAGCGTGTTGGCTGAGTCCAGCCAGAGCCTGAAAAAGGAAAGCTCACTTCCCTTATAAATTTCAGTAAACATCAAATGAAATGGATGTCTCCAGGTGCTCCGTCAGTTCTCTGTGCCCTAAAGTGCATGTGTGATTCCTGAACAGAGATCTTGAGAGACTCTGGGGGCATAGAAATGTAAGGGGAGAGTTTTAAAATAGTAAATGTTCAGTGATTCTCAAATGTTCTGTGGTTCAGTGGAAGAAATTGCATAGAGGAGCTTACAAATTCTTTAAAATAGGAATGTATTTTGGATGGAGGTTTTCCATTCCTCAGAATGAAGTCCGTAGGCTTCACGGCCAAATCCAAAGGGCAATCCAACAAAATCCTTTTCACTTGCCACTGCCCAGCCACCTACAGCCCTTGTGCATTGTGAATGTGCCTGTGACAACCATGGCACTGGCCTGACACCGGACTGTAAGGAGGCTGGTGGGAAGTTCCCCCTATCTGCATACCACTCCATGCAAGTCTGGCAGGCTTATGGAGAGGAATAAACAGATGCAACTAAGTGTATGGCTCTTTGTGTACTGATCTGGGTGACAGAGTCTTAAAGTTGCTTCTGAATTAGTGCTTAGGGTTAGTGTGAATTAGTGTGGCAGTGCAGCCCATGTGACAGCTGGAAGTACTGAGGGGTAGGACTAGACTACGGAAACTGCCAAACTGGTGTGGAGTCTTCCTAAGTTTGTAAGGTGTGCCTGGGTTAAATTCAACCTGCCGACGGTGTCAGTCCTGTGGAGCAGCATGCTGCTCGATCTGACTCAAGGACAAGTTCTCACCTTGGTTAATGTTTGGATAAGCGATAGTGATGACAGGGTAACTGACTGGTGCTGAATTGTTCCAGGTCACTTGAGAGAAGCGCCTTCCCCTCTCATGATGCATTCCCCACAGATGCCCCAGTTCCAGGGTCTGGGCCACCAGTCACCACCTCAGCAAAATATCCAGCCGAAAAAACAGGTAAAGGAAGGCATAACCTGAATGTGGGGTCCCAAAGGGCCTGCTCTCAAAGCACAGGGTTCCCAACCTGTGTTGGTAGCTTGGGCTCATTCCCACAACGGTGCACTCTCCATGAGCATGCATTAGAGGCTAGGCCAGCCCCATTGTGGGACACTCATGGTGGATTGTTCAGGATGTTACTGGCTCTGTGGATGTGGGATGGACTTCCATCAAGGAAGGTATTTGGATGGTGACTGACCCATCTCAATATGCTAACATGGCAGGAGCTGAGAGCACCCTCTGTCGTGCAATCCCAGCCCATGGCAGCAAAGGAAGAGAAGATGCATTCACCGGTCATCCGAAATGAAACATTCAGCCCCACGTTGCGACAGGAACCTCCCAAGCACCCAGAGAGCATCAAACCCCCTGCACATATCCAGCAAAGTAAGTTAGAGCCCCTGCGCTGTTAGTGTTGAAATGTGTATTTTGGGTGTAAAATGGGCTAGTCTGTTTCCCTTTGAAAGCTGAGATGTAGAAATGGACTGCTCCTCACAGTGAAAGCCTGAGAGTCTACACCTCAGTCAATTGGCCTGCCCTCGATAGTGGGGAAGGAAGGGACAGGAT
Source organism: Chelonia mydas (assembly GCF_015237465.2). Classification (NCBI taxonomy): domain Eukaryota; kingdom Metazoa; phylum Chordata; order Testudines; family Cheloniidae; genus Chelonia; species Chelonia mydas. The sequence continues at coordinate 7,298,212 of NC_051260.2, forward strand.
CACTCCCTGAATGCTCTAGGAAACTCAGATACCCTGACAGCCTGCAGGAATGGTCTTTTGCCCTTACCGTGGTATATGTGTGTTTCAGGAACAGAAATGAAACCAATGGAGGGTGGGCGGCCTGTAATCAGACCCCCTGAGCAGAATGTGCCGCCACCTGGAGTACAGGACAAAGACAGACAAAAACAGGAACTGAAAACACCTGTCGCTCCTAAAAAGGTAACAATTCACCACACCTGGATGCAGTCAGTTTGGGGGAAGGGGTTATTTAGTGGCCTGGTCTGACCTGCCTACACTCCAGCATTTGGTCTATATTCTTTTTTGCGAAAGGGGCACAGAAACTCTGAGCTACTAGAAGAGGCTGAACTCAGTGTAAAGCCCCTAAAAATTCTAGGCCAAAGTTGTCCCTTCTCTAACAGTTTGATCTACTCAGCTAGGTCCCCCATCCTCTTCTGCTTAGGACACAGGTTGCGGTGCCTCGAAGCGGACATGGCCTCATGTCTTATCCCAGATTGAGCAGACCTGTCCCTTCATGCCAGGGTGGGGCTCACCAGAGTAAACTAGTTTTAGTGCGCGTGTGCTCGCTCTCTCTCTCTCTCCCCCTCCCCCTCCCTCCTCTTCTCCTCCCCCGCCCCGGTGTTGGGGGGCGGGGAGGGAGGCAGCACTGTTATCCTGACTGCTTCATGAAGGTTTGGGCCCAATTTTTTAATGTTAAAGCGATTGTACAAGAGAATTTGGCCTGGCTGAGAGCTGTGAGGACTGATAGCTTCTATCTGCAGATCAGGAACAGTCTGGGCACAGCAAGGCAAGCATCTCCCACCTGTGTCGCTGAGATGCAGGGGGAGGACTCCCTGTGTGTGGGAAGGGAGCTCAGTCTCTGTGACCCATTCGGCCCTACACTTCTGGCCACAAATGGGGGGAACGGATGTGGGGGTTTGACGATACGGGAACCAGGAGCTGTAAAGTGAGACTACCAACTCATTTCATACATGCCACTGTGAACAGCCTTCAGATGGTAACATCACCTTCTTCAAGTAATGGTCCCTATTTGTGTTCCACTGAGGGGTTAAGCATGCGCACTGTGTGCCCAGAGTCGGAGAATTTGAAAGTAGTGTCTGTTGGTCCCTTCATGCGCCCTGGCTCACCTTGTGCTTCGTCCAAGGTGTTAAAGGGAGGGGCTGACCAATCCTGACTCCAATTCTTCTCACTGCCGCATGGTTCAGGTCGGAACTTTCAGTGTCCTCCTCTCTGGTGCATCTTTAATAAAGATAGTTGTACATAGTTTTACCCAGGTTTATGGTAGTTTTACCAGTTTATTACCTTTTTTATTGCAGTTTTAGCACTTAGTTAAGATAAGATTGGGGTTTGTTTTTTTCTTCATACAACACCCTGCCTGGTACCTGTGTGCAGGTACTGGACTGTGCCCAGGATTCTGGGCTTCAAACTCTGCGCCTGCTGCCCGCACTTCTTCTCCATCAGTGATTAACCCAGTGCTGCCTCTACTGCTTGGGGGAAGCTCACATCACATCCAGGTTCAGTATTTGCCAGTCCTTTCCCAGCCACACCCAAAAAGGCCAGACCCTCCGCTTCCGAAAGCACCACATAGAGCTCACCATGAGGCCTCACTCAGACCCAGGTAGGGAAACTCCCCCTGTATATCGGCCTGAATCAGTGAGGAACGCACACCTCCCATTACCACATCCAAAGCCTATGGAGGCGTCTAAGTGGGAGATAAGGAAGCATACCATAAGCATGGTACTAAGTCTTGGTCAAAGTCAAAGAAAGTGGACGCTCCTTCCACGAGTTCGAGCCATGGGGATGGAATTCTCACTAAGTCCCATAGCATGAGAAGAAGTCCCACAAGCAATGGAATCTGGTACTTCCGAGCACCTGTCCAACAGTACCGTCATCACCAACCCTCCACAAGACATGGGATCCTCCTGTTCTGGGAAAGTCCATGCCACCGGCACTGATACCAGCCCAGGGAAAGGGTGCCTGTGATACCGGGGATATCTGGAATTTTACCTGAACCCCAGGACATGTTCGCCTTGCCAGACCCAGAGTCACCCCAGCCAGCCAGCCCTTCCACCTCTAGAGAGAGGATTTCTCCACCTCAGGACATTTCCCCAGAACAGGTCCTTTCACCATCTGCTCTGATGGTGTACACCCTTCCGCCAGTTCTGACAGCACCACCATTTGAACCAGTCTGCCTTCTCCTCCTCTGAAAAATAGGAACCAGGAGAGGAACCAATTATGTCCTGTCACCCCTACGTGTCTTCACAGAGACTACCACATCCATGGCAGCATCCTCCATTTCAATGACCTCAGAGCCATTGGTACCTCATGCCGTGGGGGCCACCACAACCTTCCTCGGATCTGGCCTATTGGCTATTACTAGGGACCGGGTCCCAATACCCCCCCTTAGAACCAGCCTGGTCCACGAGGGAACATTTTGCCTGCCTCCTGCTTAAAGTTTCCTTCTAGCAGACGCTTGGATCTGTTGGAGGAAGAGGAACACCTCAGTGCTGCCAGAATTAGTAAGTTTTCCCTCTTCATCTCCAGGTGAAGCAGTGACTGCAGCATCCCCTTCGCCTCTGGATGACTTCAGGCAGTTTCAAGGAACTGTTGCAGAGATTCTCAAGGGAACTCCAGTTTCCACTGGAAGAAATCTAGGAACCTGGGACCAGCCACAATTGCATTGCCTATTACTGAGGCTATTCTGGAGCCTGCCAGGACCGGGTGGCACACCTCTCCCACATGTATGGCTACCCCAGAGGGGCCAAAAAGCATTATGTTCTTGCTAAGGGGTCTGAGTGTTGTGTATGTCCATCCCCCCGTCCCCTCCCCCTCCCACTTTTTTTTTTTTTTTTTTTTTTGCATCCTCCTCCAAACACCCTAGTTGTCCAGGCAGTGACTGCACAAGCCAAGCAACAGCACCCTCAATCTATACCTGCTGATAAGGAAGGCCAACATTTGAACCTTTTGGGACACAAGATATTTTCCTCAGCTAGCCTTCAATTCTGTATCGCGAACTCTCAGGCATTACTAGTCAAGTGTGACTTCCTGAATTACAGCAAGTTCCAGGAATTTACTGATAGCCTGCCGCAACACGATTGGGCTCACTTTCAGGCACTTACTGAGGAAGGGAAGCTGATAGCCAGAATAGCCCTCCAGTCAGGGGTAGATGCAGCAGATACCTCTTGCAGGGCCATGGCTGTGGTCATAGTATGCGGAGTGTGTCTTGGCTCCATTCCTCTGGTTTCCCGAGGGAGGTACGGAGCACTGTTGAAGACCTTGCTTTTGATGAAGCCCCAACAACTATGCCTGACACCTCACAAACACACTCCCCCCATTGGGGTCATTTAGCACTCTTTTCTCATGGTTGGAGTGCGATGATAATAGACAAATAGGTGTCGAACAGCATCCACCAGGGCTATACGATCGAGTTCATCGAATTACCTCCTCCAAGACCGCCCTCCTTGTCCCTCTTCAGGGACCATCCTCACAACTGCATTCTCACCCAAGTGGTGAACTCATTACAACAGGAAGCAGTAGAACACATACACAGAGAATACCGGGGAACAGGGTTTTACTCAACTTACTTCTTGATACCCAAGAAGAAAGGCGGGTGGAGACCAATCCTCAATCTCCAACATCTGTCGGTTCGTTCACAAGCTCAAGTTTTCAGTGGTCATGCTGGCAGCAATTATCCTATCCTTAGAAAAGGGCCATGTGGTTTACGGTTCTCGATACGAAAGTTGCTTATTTTCACATTGATATCCATCCATCCCACAGACATTTCCTGAGATTCATAGTGGGCACCCACTATTTCCACTACAGGGTGCTCCCTTTCAGAATAGCCACTGCTCCGAGTCTTCACCAAAGTTTTTTCCATCTTTGCGGCCTTTGTCAGACATTAGACTGGCTTCCAATTGCACGATCCAGGCAAGAAGCCCAAGCATCAACCTCCATGTTGCTCAACTTCCTTTCATCCCTTGGAGTCATCATCAACATTGAGAAATCAATCCTAGACCCCACACAGTCTCTGAACTTCGCAAGAGCTATCATCAGTTCAGCCACAGTACAGGCCTACTTACTGAAAGACAGGTTCCAGACAGTGAACTCTCATCATAACTAGCATCATGAACAATCATGTACCAGCCAGGACTTGCCTGTCTCTCCTGGGCTGCGTGGCTTTGTGTACATATGTGACCCCATTTGCACAACTCCACCTTTGCTGCCTTCAGACGTGGCTCCAGTATGTTTACTCACCAAACTGTAACTCCCTGGATTTCATGCTGCCATCCCTCTGATTGTGGTCAGAGCCATGTCATGTATGCATGCGGGTTCCCTTCCTTCCCTCCTACCAGACAAGAAGATCATCACTAATGCATCCCCGATAGGCTGAAGAGCCCACATGGATGAGCACATGACACAGGGCACGTGGTCTCCCCAAGGATCCAGGGTGCACATAAATATCCTGGAACTCCGAGCTGTAAGAAAGGTATGCCAGTCCTTTCTTCTGTTTCATTCACTCCCATCATGGTGTCTCATCATGTCAGACAACGCTACTGCTGTTTTCTGTATTAACAAACGGGAATAAGATTGGCCTCTCTCTCTCTCTGGACTTAGTGCATCAATCACCAGATCTCTTGTCTGCAGGCTATCATCCAGGAACACAGAATGTAGTCTCAAACTCTATCAGCAAACGTTTTGCCATTGACCACGAGAGGGAATGTCACAATTCAGTAGTACACAGCATCTTCACCTGATGGAGGACCCTGACCAGACATCTATTCACGTCACAAACAAACAGCAAATGTATCACATACTGCTCCAGAGAAGGCCTCAGTCACCACTCTCAGGGTGATGCTCTCCTGCTCCGTTGGTCAGACCAAATCAACTACGCTTTCCCTGCTCTGCCTTTCCTGCCTCAGGTACTGCACAAGATCCAACAAGACAGAGTGATCATCGCCTGCTGGCCCAGGCAATTCCAGTTTCCCAATCTCCTCCACATAGTCATTCTGCCCACCAATTCCCCTCCACAGCTTCCCCAATCTCCTGACCCAGTACAACAGCGAGATCAGGCATCCCAATCCACATGCACTCCACCTCAGAACATGGTATTTGGATGGGCATTTGCTTTAGCATGCACATGCTCTCCTGCTGTGCAAGACATCCTCTCCAGCAGCAGGAAGGACTCCACTAGGCAATGTTACTGAGCCAAATGGAAACGTTTCTCATCTTGGGTCCAACAAAAAGTACTTCTGCCTGAACTGATGGGGATCCTCCCGATCCTGGATTATGTTCTGTCCTTGAAGTCGTCAGCTCTTGCCTCAACTCTTTGAGAGTCCACCTGGCGGCAATTAGCATGTTGCACCGTCTTTACACACCCACTAACCACTAGGTTTTGGAAAGGCCTCATCACCACCTCTCCCACCCAAATGATCACACCCCAATGGTTACATGAATCTAGTTCTCTCTATGCTAACAAAACCACACTTTGAACTGTTACCATCGTGCTCTATGTCCCTCCTTTCCATGAAAGTTGCTTTTCTTGTTGCTATCACTTCTGCGAGAAGGTTGGTGAACTTTAAGCTATGATAGAGGATCCGCCTTTTATAGTGTTCGAGAAGGATCCTTTCCCTACGTCTCGACCCAAGGTTTTATCAAAGGTGGTCTCCCAGTTTCACATCAGTCAATCTATTCACTTAACTGTTTTCTTCCTGAAACCACACACATCTGCAGAGGAACATCAACTCCATTCTCTCGATGTCTGACGAGCTCTGGCCTGTTGCTTGCAGAGCACAAAACCAATCAGGAACTCCCCTATGCTGTATACGTTGTAGTAGCCGAAAGACTCGTCATCTCCACCTAGAGGATCTCTAAATGGATTTTGGGTTGCATTTGGGTTGCACTCTGCTACCAACTGTCAGGCCGACCTATCTCCACAGCATTGCAGGCTAACTCCACGAGAGCTCAGGCTTCGACCATGGACTCCCTTCAGTTAGGGACAATGTAGAGCGGCCACCTGGAGTTCTTACACACCTTTGCAGCACACTATCTTAGTGTAGACCTCAGCAGCAGATATCTCCTTGGGCATGCCAGTTCTCCACACAACCATTCCTTCCTCATCCTTGCACCCTCTTCCGACTTAAGTACTGCTTGTTAATCACCACCAGTGGAATAGTAGGGATCATCACTCGAAGAAGAAGAGGTTACTTGCCTGTAATTGGAGATTCTTTGAGATGCGTGGTCCCTATCTGTATTCCACTTCCCACCCTCCTTCCTTTCTCCTACGGATCTGTCTGATTCGCGTTGGAGAAGGAACTGGTGACATGGTCCGGTTCACGTCAGCCTTTATCACCTTGGCTGGAAGCACAAGGTGAACACAGGCGCATGCACTGACCAATGCACACTAATTTCAAATGCTCCGACTGCAGGTGCATGGTTCGCATGCGTAACCCCTCTGGGAATACAAATAGGGACCACGCATCTCGAAGAACCTCCAGTTATATGTAAGTAACCTCCTCTTTCAGTAACTGTCAGTCTGTGCTGGATTGAAACAGGTCACAAGTGCTGAAGGTTCCCTTCAGCAAATGATTTTGGGGGAGTTCTGTGGCCTCTTACTAAGAACTTAACCATAATGCCTAGCACTAAGGTTCATGCCAGACTCATGCTACTGTGTGCTGTTAACATTAGCTGGGAGGCTATGTCTGCTAGTTATGGCCCAGTTCATCACTAATGCTGCCTTCTTGACTTCACAGGATCTGAAAATAAAGAACATGGGCTCGTGGGCAAGTTTGGTCCAGAAACCCCTCACAACTCCGTCCTCCACAGCAAAGTCCTCCAGCGACAGCTTTGAGCATTTCAAGAGGGCAGCGCGGGAGAAGGAGGAGCGGGAGAAGGCGCTCAAGGCTCAGGCAGAACAGGTGGAAAAGGAGAAGGAGCGGCTGAGGCGGGAGCAGGAGAGGATGAGGTGAGAGGCCTGCACATCTGTATTTCATTGCTCCTAAAGCTTGTCTCTCTAGGGTACCAAGGTGCTGTGAATGGGGCTATGTCCCCACTGGGGACAATCACTTCTGCTTTTTGCTTCACTTGTCAGCTTGGTGTCTTGGACCACTGCTGATACTTTGGGAAAAGATAGGTTTTGCAGCAGGATCAACCAGAAGATGGTGAGGGTAGGGCTGTCTCCACTGCCCTTTTGAGGGGTATACCAGACATGGCCCTGTTGTCCAGGCCACCTTTTCTCTAGCTCCCTCGGGTTATACCTCAGCTCTGTTAGCCTAGACACGTGTCAGCACTTACAGGCTGCAGTGCAGGAACTCTGAACATAATCAGTGTGTGTAATATAGCCACCGCTTCCCTGGTGGGCTCACGAGGAGATGGGCTCCTTGCCCACACAAGAGCCAGTGCAAGTTGTAGAGCTCCAGCATCATACTCTATTCACAGTTCATACCACTGAGGTATCTGGGTGTGCCACTGGATAACAGCTGCTGTTTCCTCCTCCTTAAGCTGACTAACGGTACTGTTAAGCAAGAAGCAATATGAGCAAGAATCTCTCAATGCTAAGCACTTCCCATTCCACAGTGTGGGTGTTGCAAAATGGGCGTCTTGACTATGCAACAAACTCCACAGGGAGAAACCCCTTAGCTGCCCATTCTCCAACTGGGATCCTCAAGGAGTGCTTGCTGCCGGAGATGGCTGGACATATGGTGCAGGCTGCTCTTCCTCGTTTCCAGCTGCTACCTGGCATTAAAAATGTAATACATTGAGTCCTTTCTTCAGAGACTTCACTATGTCAGTGATTGCTGGAGTTCCCGCAGGAAGGTTATGGGATCACAATGGGGAAGGGAGGCATCCATGAGAAGCTCTAAGATATGGGTCAAGGAACAAGTTTGAAACAGCCAAATCTGAGACATCCCTTCCCACTCTAGAATGGCGTTTCCTCAAATAGTCCTTCATCACAACAATAATGAGCCAGCCCTGGGTGTGGAAGAAGGACCCAGCAGTACCCCTGTAGAGCTGTATTAGAAACTGCCATGCCTTATGTGGTTGCACAAAGCACCCCACCATTCTAATGACACTTGGGTCTTGGCAGGAGTCGTGATGATGAGGATGCCCTGGAGCAAGCTCGCAGAGTTCAGGAAGAAGTCCGAAGACGCCAGGAGCAGCAGCACCAGCAGCAGCAGCAGCAGGTGTCAGCTGCAGCCTCTGCGCCCCAAGCACAGAGCTCTCAGCCACAGTCCTCTCAGTCTATGCTGGATCAGCAGAGAGAGATGGCCAGAAAACGGGAGCAGGAGCGAAGGCGCAGAGAGGCGGTGAGTGGTGGGGGGATATTGGGCACTCTGATGTGGGGCTCTTTGAGGCAGATGTTCCGGCAAGGAGCTGAGTGACAGAGCATCACTCTGCAGTGTAATTTGATAGTCCTAGAGCACGCTGGGTTTATCGGCCGGGGGTTACAAGCAGGCCAGAGTGCTTTTGCTGGAATGCTGATGCCTTGGTGAACTGACTGAATACTCAACAGATTGGCAGATAACTGTGCCAGGAGACTTAGGTCCACTTTTATAGGGAAAAAGTACTAGATTATACCAGTAAAAAGTTTAGGTAGCCCAACAAAATCCCTGGCCCCTAATGCCATCCATTGAGTCAAGTGCAGCATCCCTGCAATGTGCTCTTGTGAGCATCAATTCTGCAGCCTTTTTAATTCTCCTATCTCCTCTTCCCCTTCAGATGGCAGCTACTATCGACATGAATTTCCAGAGCGATTTGTTGGCAATATTCGAAGAGAATCTTTTCTAATAGCGCCTGGTTTTCTTCTCCTGACTCTTTAATTTCCCGGCGAATCTTTGACTCTCCATAGTGTTAACGGCGGCTGGGAGGGGGAGCATTCCTGCAGCCCTTCTGCATGTCTGACCATTGCAGATCTTTCAGTTGAGGCCTCAGAAGGATCAGCAGAGTCTGCCTTACAGTTTGACTTTTGCCCCCCCTCACACACTGAAGAAAGACCGACCAAGACAAGCCAACTATGTACTAGGTTTGATTGGACATGCAGCTGCTGGGAAGGGTGCCCTGATCACTCGACATTCTCTATGCCAAACGTATTCACAGTATATCCAGGACTTCATGTTCTTCACACCTTTTCTATCCATAAAGGTTCTAAGTTACAGAATGTCTATGAATAAACAGTGCTGTGTCATGACAGCAAGAGATGCTCTTCACTGAGAGGCTGCCTATGGGAGTATCCTGGCAACAATGGGAGACCTGGGGTCCAGATGGGAAAATACACAAGCTGTGTCTGGTCCTTTCATCACTGGCTTTGCCTTTAACTTAACTTCCCACAAGCCTTTAGCTGGGAGCCATTCTCTGTAAGTGTTCGCTTGTGAAAAAGGGAATAGTACAGTGGAGGTGTCAAGTGTAACTGGCCATTTGAGTGAGGTTTTTGTTTTAGCATTGTGTGGAGGTCCAGGAATTGGAGCTAGACTACCAACCAAAGTCAGTTTCTTTCAGTCTGTTTTTTTTCCTCCAGGCAGTTTGGCACTGCTCGACTCTTGACTGGGTATTATTTGTCTTCGTTATAGAGTGGAGTGGGGAAACCAGTAACACCAGGGGAAGCTACTACCCTGTTACTAGTGTTTAACCGTGGCTGTATTGTATAGTGACTATAGTTGGCATATATTTGTTTGAGGATTTTGGTGAGCCACCAAACTCGGTGTAAAAACACTGCTTATATTTTGCTCAGTTTCAAACTTTTAGCCTATATTTTTAACTGTAAAACCAGAAAGTTGCATTTTGGGTTTTTTTTAAATGTCATAAAATATGGTGTTAAAAAAAAAAAAAAAAAAAAAAAAAGTTTTTATACCTAAAAGGAGTGGCTGAGAGGAGGGCAGGTGGAGGAGGCAGTTTTGGAAAGGCTCCTTCCACCACCTATCAAATCTCACTCACCAGCAGTGGGCGCTTTCCCATGCGCCTTCAGTGTGTGTTCTTTTAATTTTATTCTGTGAACTGTTAAAACGTTATGTGCCATAAATACCCACTATACAGTACAATACTGGTGTGTCAGTATGGGGCGAGCGCTGGAGTAATTGATTGGTTTTACTTTAATACGGTGAATATGCATTTGGTCTGTACTGATCATGGAATAAACTCATCTCTTTTTTTTTAAAAGATGGTGTCGTACTGACATTTCTTTGAATCCTACTTGTGATGAAATTGTTTAAAGGGGTGAGGATTGTTGAGGAAAGCTTGTCCCTATCTCCTGACTGTGCTCTAGGGGAAAGGAAGGAGTTCTCATGCTCCTGTCCCCATCCTGGGGGGAAGCTTGTCCCAGGTAGTCAATGTGCATCCTCCCTCCTAAGCGAGGGCCAGGAGAGCTGCCATGCTAAAGCAACACGATCCTGGACAAGGTGTAGTGAGGCTGGTCTTGCGTGAAGGCTTCATTCTGCTGTTGGCCCCCCTCTCTCACCCAGAGGGCGCATCAGGACACCCAGCACTGACACCCACAGCATCTCAAACAGTCAGCACAGTCCCTTCCCAGTTTCTGAGATTGTGATGCAGACGTAACTGACACTATGTAAAGCAAGCACAAGAGCCTGCCTAGTTCCAGAGGTGACGTTTGTCCCACTGAGCAAGAGCTGGGATTCTCCAAGCCTTGGCCAACCTATTCATTTTGAGAGCTGGTGGCTTCCATTGATACTTGCTTTCTGAGGTTTGAATGTGGAGGGTGGGAGGAGGAGCATGGACGATGGGGTGGGAGGGCCTTCTCTTCACATTCCAGACCTAGTTCAGTGTGAGAACTGGGTGCAGCTATCTCTGGGAAGATCCAGTCAGGACGGGGACAGATTAGACGGCACTAGTATGGATAAACTCCACTTTGCTGTTGTCTGTGACCAAGCAAGCGTTGAAATAGTAGCCTCAGGTTGTAGGGTTTGACTGTCTGCCATAAGATGACTTCAGTGTTTTCTAAGCTACTTTCTTGTCATCCATTAGAGCTCTCTGCTGCCAGTGGGGAGGGGAATAAGTTTAAAAGAAATCAGCCTGTTAAGTAAGTTTCTCTTAGCTAACACGATCGACCTAGTGATGTGTGAGCCAGCTGTGGCTGGGGTCGTGGGGAGGCTGCAAGAAAGTCTAGAAATCCATCCCATAAACCTGCCCAAGTCCTTCCCCTACCCCCCACTCCATGTTAGTCAAACCTGACAGGCTCCTCCCGACTCTAGTCTAGTCAGTGATCAAAATTTGTACTGACCAAGAGAATGGTGAGGACACTCAAGTCCCTCATCTCTGTAGCTCTTAACCTCTGGCCTCCCCACTGTGCTAGCCATGGTCACTGACAAGCCCAGAGAAGCAGAGTGCAGGATTTGTCTGGTGACGTCGTGAGGAATAGTTCTTGATTCTGTCTAATTATCATAGGGAGCTTATTAACTGCATCGGGTGAGGACCTCTTTGTGCTTGGGAATGTAGAGCCCCGCTTTTCTGTTGGCTATTTCAGGAAATCATCCCAGTGAACTGCCTATCTCATTAGAGCCCCTTGGTGTCGCTAGTGGAAAAGTCCTGATTTCCTTTGGGAGAACCTGCACCAGGGAACTTCATTAGCAGCTGATCCTGCTGCTGTTGCAAAGAGAAACCCAAAAGAGCAGCATCCCTGCTCTCCTTGATTGGCAGAGCCCCAGGCCGGACCAGGGACTGGCTGCAGCTTAGCCTCAGAGCTCAGTGGGTTTGTTTAGATGAGATGTGTCAGTGTGGATCAACAAGTGGTGGCTGCCCTTAACCTTAAAATACAACTGCAATCTGAAAGGTCCCAGTATCCTGTGCTCATGCCAGTGGCCTGGCCAAGATCAGTGTATGCTGGGACTTGTAGTATTCTTGTGAGCCAAGGCCCCCCACCCATGATAAAAATGGACACAACTGGTGTCATTGTATGCAAATTAGGAGCCACCCTTATGTTGCTGGCAAATGGTTGATAGGGCCTCAGGTTGGGCAAAGTGTGGGCAGGCTCTCCTGGCTTGGGCAGATTCTCTGTGCTGTGCCAAGCCAGGGACTAGGATATGCTTGATTTTACTCTGATCCCCAAGAATTGCCAGGAGCAAAACTTCATGGCACTGTAGGGCATGGAATAGTCACGAAGAGAGGTAGGGAACGTGCCATTTCCATGTCCCGAGGGCTAGTAACAGTCACTTCTTACAGTCCTTTCCCAGGGCTTCCGCTGCATCCTCTCCAGAACAAGCCTGTGTTACAGTTTGTAAATTGCCTCTGGATTTCAATCTTTTTTCGGTTGTGCATTGTGTAAGATCGTAGTGGGGGAAATCTGAACCGTTGGCTTCTCCTCTAACCTCTTCCAACAACGTCTCTTGAGCCTCACGCAGAGCCATGGGGCGAGCTGCTTCCATCTCTCACCCTTCTTGGGCAGTATTCCTCTTTCCAAGCTCTCTCCTCTTCTTATGAAAGCACTTTGGGTGATCATCTCCTCCCTCCTTTAATTTTAAGCTCAGGGTTTCCGGGTATTTTTAAGTGCACATCCGCTGTAAGAGTGACCACACACACACTCATCGCAATTGTACATAAAATCCACCACATTGCAAACAAGAAATACAAACCAATTGGAAGTGCTGGAACTTCTAAGAGAGCACCCTAGGTTGTAAAATAAAGAAAACAAATATTATATAATTTATATGTATGCAAAGAACAAATCCCCCTGTATCTAGTCACTAGCGATATTAGTCCTTTTTTTAATGTTCAACCCTTTTTTGCATTTGAAATTTGCCAAACCTTTATCATCAGTAGTTAATAATTCGGAGTAGCGGTAGCATATTTTAGACTGGTGGGTTCATCCAGTCTTTCTTTCCCTTTCTTGCTCGCCTCTGTATTGTTTGCAAATATCTGGAAACGTTTACAGGTTGCACCTACATACTCTGTAACTTTAAATATTTTTTTAAGCTGTACACTTCTTGTTCTCTTCTGTGCATCTTTTGTTTGTTTTTACACGTTGCCGAATGATGACCATAATGTGGTATCTTTAGCTGGAGAAATGGTTCCTTCAGTTTTTTTTCTGCCAAAGGTGGTTTTTTTTTTGTTTGTTTGTTTGTTTTTTTGCTATTCTCATGGGTTTTTTCCTGTTTTGCTATGTGTGTTTATAATTGGGTTGTAATTCAGATGATACACTATTTAATTTCCCCCACCCCATCCCCTTGTGTATGATTTAACAGTTATGGACATTAGAATGCATCTTCTTGCTATAGAAGTCTAGTCTAAATGATGTAATCCTGGTTATTTTCTCCTTCTCTTTAATCCTGTACAAAAGAATAAGAGAAATGTACAATCCCACTGTACTTTTTGCACGGAACGCTTGGCAAATAATTCTGTCAGTGAATTTGAGACTTGTATTAAACACTTTAGACATTTGTAGAAGGGAATTCATAGAGTTTTCACTTATATACTAAAGGTTTTTTTGTGCAGTTCTCATTGCAAAAATAAACATTTGTACTGAATATAAAGCTAAAACTACTTTGTCTGAAATTTTATCTCGTTTTCTGCATTGAGACTAGATTCCCCCAAGACTGTGATAGTGTTTGGGCCCCAGCTCCATAAAGGGCTTATTGCAGGATCGACACCTTAATCATCGCATTTTATATTCCAAAAATCAGCTATTGTGGCTACATTGCAACAGTGCCACTGACCTCATTGATAAAACCCCAGCACTTAAAGCAAGGCAATGGATAGTGCTGGCTATTCTAACCTGTTTGCTGCCACATGGTTATCAACAATGCACTGGCCAAGTGTTTTCACAGTGACGAATGCTTTTGGGGGCCCAACAGGTGACCCCTTGAAGGAGCCTGGTTCCATGAAAGTGCCAGCTACCCCCTCTGAAAATGTCACTCCTGTAAGATGTCACAAACTGGCACCTGTTAGAGGGCTTATTCCTTCACCCACCTACTTCCCTGGTCCTTCTCGCGTGAAAAGAGAGCAACAATACCCGAAGTCCAAAGGTGCAAACAATTCGATGTTTACTGGGGTGAATTTCCATCAAGCATGATTCCAGTTTCCTTCCTTAGTGTCCCGCTTCCCAGCTCTGACACCACAGAGCCTTACAGCTGTGTCCCTGTTCCCATTTCCCCACCTTAGCAAAGCATGATTCCAATTTCCCCACCCCTATTCCCTGTTCCCGTTCCCCGCCCTTACTTCCTGATTGACTGCAGACGATATAATGACAGGTTTCAGAGTAGCAGCCGTGTTAGTCTGTATCCGCAAAAAGAAAAGGAGGATTTGTGGCACCTTGGAGACTAACAAGTGTCTAAGGTGCCACAAGTACTCCTTTTTGCAGACTATCTAGTAAAACTTGAGTTCTGCTTAGCTATATCTTAACCAATCATTTTCCTGATATTTAACTAACCAATCCTAACATATTGTAACATGATTATTTAACCAATTATATCCCACCACCTTAATTAGTTTACACCCTGCAAAATTTATTATGCAGCAGACAGAAACAATCACAGAACCAGACAGAGATTATACAGACAGACAACAGGGAAATGGGGCCTACAGTGATAGAAGAACACAGAAATGAGGATTTCACATCCCAGCTATTGATAAGTGAGTTCTTGCTAGACAGGATGCTATCAAACTAAGTTTCCTTTTACATCTTCTAGGCTCTTCCCTTCTCTGGAGGCGACAGGCATTATCAGGACAGGATTGTATTTCTAACAGCCCAGTAGCACCTTATTTCAATGTGACTAGTTGGGAATGTGAGGAGGTGACCGGTCACTTTCCAGCTTATGGCTGCCTCTGCTGCTTAGCCAAAGGCCTTAGCCTAAGAACAGAGCCTCAGACTGTTACAGTAAGAGAAGGCTCTTTCACCAGCAGACAGTGATTTTGATTCTTTCTTTTATACCTCTATCACTAGCTAAGTGAAAAAAATACACCTAAATTCTTAAGAGTACAGGCCTTTACAGACAGGCCTGAATATCTATATCCTAACAGCATCTAAGATCTTAAGTCTGGATTGAATCATGACCATCCCCCTCACATGGGCAGTGCAAGCTTTCTGCCGTCCTGAAAGGCTCTATTCCTTACTCTAAATGCTCGTGTTTTGGAAATGGTGGGATATTGTATGCAACTACACTGTGGTTGTTGAATACCTGACCAAGGGTGCAATCCCTGGCTCTGCTGATGTCAATGGCAGCACCCCCCAAAGAGTGTCACAGCTCCCTTCACTATGAACATTGAGAAGGAAAATACCAAATGAGTGTCAACCCCAAGACTAGAGCCCAGTTCTCATGGCTCCACAGCTGATGCCACCCAGTGGGGCCACGTGACCTCCCGACCATGTTACTGACCACCTCTGGGCTTGATGTCTGAGAGCGTGGCTAAGACCGCTCCGTTGCACTTGCACGGCATGCTGTTGTCTACAGATCTCAAAGCCTTTCACAAAGGTGGGTGAGAACTGTTAGTTCCATTGTATGGTGGCCTGAAGTCAGCGATTTGAAGTCCATTGTATGAGGCTCTCTTGGCTCAGACCTAGAGCTGCTGCCATCAAGAGCAGAGCTCTGTTCCCCACTCTGCCCTGCATTTTCTATGTAACCTTTTCCAAGTCACTTATGCTGCCTGTCTCTCTGTTTGCCCCTTTGGAAAATGGGCCTGTGGACATTTCCCTGGGCCAAAGGGCGTTTGGTGGCAAACACAGCAGGAGAAGTCATTGCACAAGATCCTAGAGCATCCTTCCACTTTGAAACGGGGGGAGGGATAGCTCAGTGGTTTGAGCATTGGCCTGCTAAACCCACAGTTGTGAGTTCAATCCTTGAGGGGGCCATTTAGGGATCTGGGGCAAAAATTGGGGATTGGTCCTGCTTTGAGCAGGGGGTTGGACTAGATGACCTCCTGAGGTCCCTTCCAACCCTGATATTCTCTGATTCTATGAAATGTTCCCATGGCAGCTTGCAGTGGGAATCATCCCCAGCACTGGGGGCGGGGGGCCTTCTGCATCAGCTTGATTGACAGAAAAGTGCATCTAAACCAGGGGTGGGCAAACTATGGCCCAGGGACCGCATCCGGCCCTTCAGACATTTTAATCCGGCCCTCAAGCTCCAGCCAGGGAGCGGGGTCTGGGGCTTGCCCTGCCCCAGTTGGGGAGCGGGGTCGAGGGCTTGCCCCGCTCTGTGCATGCTGGGGCTCCATGTGGCTCCTGGACGCAGGGGCATGTCCCCTCTCTGCCTCCTACATGTAGGGGCAGCCAGGGGGCTCTGCACATTGCGCTTGCAGTTCCCATTGGATGGCAACTGCAGCCAATGGAGGGAGGGAGCTGGAGGGAGGACATGCCACTGCTTCTGGGAGCTGCTCGGGGTAAGCAAGTTTGCCCACCCCTGATCTAAACAGACATCCGACTATTCCTGTCCTTGAAAACAGCCCCCTGGTGTGTGCCAGCTACCACTCCCCCTGGGGTTCCAGTGCCACCCAGGGATGAGACTCCTCAGGCCTGGGGAGGGGCACAAACATCAGGAACATAACAGGCTTCACAGGCTTTAATCCCAGACAGCACTTCCCTGATGTGATCACCCTGTTTGGCCACCCATGACACAGATCTCTAAACATTTGACAGCTGGATTTTTAGTCTTCCATTTTATTTGATGTCGTTTTGAGGGATCATGGGCCCTATTGCACAACTTTCACCACCGCTGAGTCCCCTTTGAATAACAGTCCAGCTCGGTGACTCCCTCCTTTGCCTTTGTCCAGCCAAAGGCCATGATCTGCAGAACCCGGAATCTCGATCTGAAATTCCTTCTGCTTCCAAGCACTGAGCTGCGTGGCCCAGCTGAGTCCCTTCAGCTGCTGAGGGCCAGCGTAAATAGCACGTAAATAGCTGCTGAGGGCCAACTTGGGCAATAGTTGGTATTTGCCATTGTTGAAAATCTTTATCCCTTCCCCATAAGGTTCAATGAGTCTGCACCACAGGTAGGCAAACTATGGCCCGCTCTGGCCGGGACACTGGGTTGGGGGCTGCACCATGCTCGAGGTAAATGCCACTCAGAGCCTGCACCCCTGAGCCTCTCCCCATGCCCCAACCCCCTTCCCCAGCACTGATACTCCTCCTGCTCTTCAAACCCCTTGATCCTAGACCAGAGCACCCTCCTGCACCCCAAACCTCTCATCTGCAGCCCCACCCCAGAGCCCGCATCCCCAGCCTGAACCTGCGCCTATTCCCGCACCCCTGCCCCAGCCCTGACCCTCCTCCCGCCCGCCGAACCCCTTGGTCCCAGCCCAGAGCACCCTCCTACAACCCAAACTCCTCAACCCCAGCCCCACCCCAGAGCCTGCACCCCCTCCCAACCCCAATTTTATGAGCATTCATGGCCCACCGTACAATTTTTATTCCCCGCTGTGGCCCTCGGGCCAGAAAGTTTGCCCACCCCTGGTCTACACTTCAACTGAAAGTACCTTTATTAGTCCAAAGGCTGGTCATCCCAATAGCACCTTAGATGGTTATATGAATGAATTGTCCCCACCTAAATATGGTAAGGAGCCATCAGATACTTACAGCAGAGTCAGAAATAGAACCCATCACATCTTCCATGTCTTCCGTGGTCTTGGCTATCGACGGACCTTCTGAGCTGCTTTTCCTTACTTACCCCCTACGCCCCTTGCCCACGGGTTCAGCTGCACTTGGGCTGTGTCTGCCTGGAACTGCTTGCATAGCACTCTCTTGTCTCAACTGTTTCTGTGCCGAGCAGTTACAGATAGCTCCTACTAGGTCTCTGGCTCTGGCAGGGAGGCCCTAACCTCCCAGAAAAGGTCTAATTTGCCTAACAGTTACAAAGTTCACAATAACCAATTTGCCTAACTTCACCTCCTGACTCAGGCACCATTTTACTAGCAACGCCCACATCATTTCTCAAGGCCTTGATAGGGCCTTGTATTCCTTCAGCCATAAAGACCCAGCTCCCAGAGTCAGGGGATTATGGGTGAATCACAGATTTCATTTAAATATGAAAAGCAAGTTCTTCAAGTGATTACTCATGTCCAGTCTACATTAGGTATGTGCGCACCTTGTGCACCATTGCCAGAAACTTTTCCATAGTGACATCAGTCAGGCCGGCTCTCGTGCCTTTTGGTGCCACGCGCTTCGCTTATGTGCCGCTATAAGGGGCACTGCCAGCCCTGCACCCTCTCAGTTCCTCCTTACCCCGTGACGGTCGCAGGAACAACACTTGCTTCAGCAAGGTGTTATTCAGTGGTTGCTCTTCAGCTTAGTTTATTAGTCTTTGTTTTAGTAGTAATGTAAATAGCATTAGTGTAGATAGAGCCCCCTCTCTTTGCATAGAGGGGCTCCCTTTGCCCCTGGGGCTGGGTATGTCCCTGTCCTCCAGCTTCAAACCCTGCGCCTCCTGCACCAAGTCTATGCTGGTGAGCGACCCGCACTCCAGCTGTCTGAAGTGTCTGGGAGAGGCTCACATATGAGAACGTTGTCAAATCTGTTGAGACTTTAAGCCTCGTACAAAGAAAGACAGGGAGGCTCGACTACGGGCTATCCTAATGGAAGCCGCACTTAGATCGGCATCTGAGCCAAGCCAGTTCGATTTGGCACCGCGCTCCTCGGTTTCAGTGCGAAGTGCCCCTCCAGCACCGCGTGTTTCTTGGCACTGTTCTCCCATTGAGGGGAGGGATAGCTCAGTGGTTTGAGCATTGGCCTGCCAAATGCAGGGTTGTGAGTTCAATCCTTGAGGGGGCCATTTAGGGATCTGGGGCAAACATTGGGGATTGGTCCTGCTTTGAGCAGGGGGTTGGACTAGATGACCTCCTGAAGTCCCTTCCAACTCTGATATTCTATGATTCTATGATCTCCAGTGACAAGAAAGAAACACAAGAAGCAATGGTCTGAGAGGGGACGCTCCCTGGCCCCAAGAAAGGACAAACAAGGGGAGTACAGCGGAGTGTCATCCATGTCAGGCCACTCCTCCACCTCCGGTGCCCTAGCGGCACCATCGACTCCACTCTGCCCACAGGTACTGTTGAGTCTGGGGTGGGATCACCCATCGATGCCACGGAGTCACTGTGACGCCAACAGGATCGTGGTGCCTTCCACCCTGGAGGCCGTTGCAGTGGCCAGGGACCTACTGTCCCTCCCGGTACCACCAGTGGGACAATCACTGGCTCCCATGAGTGTGACGAGCAGAAGGGAGCATGGGGCTTCGAGCTCTTACCTGGCACCAGGGGCCTCAGTACTGACCACAGGCAAACTGGTTCTCCTGTCGTTGACAAGGTCTTCCCTGATTCAGCACCAATCCCCAGACCCTCATCACTGACCAGCAGAAGTAAGGGAGTACCTCAGGAAAGCTCTTCTTTGGAGTTGGAGATCGAGCCCTGCACCCAGCCTCAGAGCTGCTGCCATTACCCATCCTACATCCCTCTGGATCCTGGTGTAGGTCCACTCACTGGCATCTGGCCTGGAGGACAATGGCCAATGCAGGTCCAGTGGCCATTCTGGAACCTGTGGGGCTTCCCCCGCAGTACCAGGACCACCGTCCAACCATTCCTATTTGCTTGTGTCCAGGAGCAGGGCCCCTCCACCTCACCATTCTGCACCTGACCCAGACTCTGGTACTGAGTCCATTACCAGCACACAAGATGTGGGCCTGGGGAACGTAATTGGGGCCAAAGAAGAGGAGGACCCCACTGGTTCAGGCCTCTTCCTCCTCCCCAGGTGAAGTTGTCTTGGGACCAAGCTGCTTGGTTCCACAAGATGACTTTAGAACCCATCAGGAGCTTCTAAAAAGGGTGGCTACTAACATGGGGCTGGAGGTGGAGGTACTCAAGGAGTTAGCACATAGCCTCGTTGACATTTTGGCCACAGCAGTCCCATCCAAGGTTGCCCTACTCATTAATGAGGCTGTTATGGGTCTGGTTAGGTCCCTGCGGTGACACACCCCATCTTCTCTCCTTCCTACTTCAAAGAAGGCAGAAAAGAAATACCACGTGTCAGCCAAAGGGTACGAATACTTGTATTCTGACCCTCCTCCTGGGTCCCTTTGGTCACAGTAGCCAATGAAAGGGACAGGCAAGGCCAGGCAGGCAGCAGAAGAACTAAAGGAAGCTAGACTCGTTCAGCAGAAAAATGTATTCACTGGCTGGGTTACAGCTTTGTATTTCATAGAATATCAGGGTTGAAAGGGACCTCATCTACTCCAACCCCCTGCTCAAAGGGGGACCAATCCCCAATTTTTGCCCCAGATCCCTAAATGGCCCCCTCAAGGATTGAACTCACAATCCTGGGTTTAGCTCGCTAATGCTCAAACCACTGAGCTGTCCTTCCTCTCCCAACCCCAACAAGTCCTGTGTGGGAGGTATGATTACAATATGTGGGACTCTATGGCCAAGTTTCAGGACTCACTGCCTCAGTAGTCCAGGCAAGCGTTTTCCATCCTGTTAGAGGAGGAGAAAACTGTAGCATGAGCCTCACTCCAAGCAGCTCTGGATGCAGCTGACCCAGCAGCCAGAATGACGGCTTCCGCAGTGTTTGTGAGGCAATGCTCCTGGCTTCAACCCTCAGGGCTATCACTGGAGCTCCAACAGTCGATCCAGGACCTCCCATTCAAGGGTACCTCCCGCTTCTCAGAGCAAAATGGACACAGAGCTCCATGGTCTGAAGGACTCCAGGGCCACCCTCAGATCTCTGGGCCTCTACTCCCAGGCTACTTCGAGGAAGCATTTCAGGCCCCAGCAACCAGCCTGCTTCTCAACTCCACTACTGCATCAGATCCTGTTCGAGAAGAGGAGCAGGGGTTAGAAGCATAGACAACCACCCCAATCCACCTCAGCCACGCTACCCAGGTCACACAGATATCCAGGAGGCCCCAAACAGAGCTTTTGAAGGTGTGCCTGAGGGCACTATTTATCCGTTCCTGCCTCGGATCCTGCTCCCCCTCCCCATTTTTGTTTTTGGACCAACTCTCCTACTTCAATCCGGCATGGTCCCTCATCACCTCGGAGTGCTGGGTGCTGAGTATCGTGGCAGACAGTTACACCCTTCAATTTGCTCCTACCCATCCCTCTTAAGGGACCCATCTCATGAGCAACTTTTAGCTCAGGAGGTACAAGCCTTCCTACAGGTAGGAGCTGTGGAGGAGGTGCCCCAGAATTTGAGAGGGAAGGGGTTCTAATCCTGAAGGCCAAAGGGCATCTTTGACCCCTCCTGGACCTGTGTCACCTCAACAGTTATCTGAAGAAACTGAGGTTCTGCATGGTCTCCTTGGCCTCCATCTTTCCCTCCTTGGATCCAGGGGACCAGGCTCAACTTGAAAGATGCATATTTCCACGTTGTCATCTTCCGAGTCCACAGAAGGTTCCTCAGGTTTATCATAAACCAGACCCATTATCAGTTCACCATCCTCCCCTTTGGTCCGTCTGCAGCCCCTTGGATTTCTACAAAATGCATGGTGATGGTAGAGGCCTTTGTCTACCCGTACCTCAACGACTGGCTAATCAAGGGCCACTCAATGGCTCAAGTGAAGAACAGCATCAGCCTGGCCCAAGCCACCTTCTGAGCACTGGGCCTGTTGATAAACAAGCAAAAGTCAACATTCACTTCAGTCCAGAGAATAGAGTTTATTGGGGCAGTTCTAGACTTGACCCAGGCCAAAGCCTCCCTTCCAGAGGCTTGATTCTGGACAACATCGGATCTTGATATTCAAGGTCAAGCTCACCCCATCTTGACAGCCTGGTTCTGCCTCAAACTTTTGGAACACATGGTCAGGTGCACTTACATGGTATGTCACTCAAGGCTGCACCTCAGACCCCTGCTGACTTGGTTGGCCTCGGTGTGCTCACCAAATCCACTTGGACTCAATGCTTACAGTTCCTGCCCTGGTCTTCACCTCCCTTTACTGGTGGAAGGACCTGCAGTCAGTAACTGCAGGCATTCCCTTTGTTACCCCCGCAGCCTTCAGTGTCTTTAAATTTGGACGCATCTGATCTAGGTTGGGGAGCTCACCTCAGGACACAGGGCCTGTGGTCTCAGGAAAAGCCTGGCTAGCTCAGTTGATAGAGCATCAGACTTTTAATCTGAGGGTCCAGGGTTTAAGTCCCTGCTCAGGTGAGGAACTAGTCATCAAGATCTTAGATATAGTACTCTTTGATGTTACTATTGCGGGGAGGGATAGCTCAGTGGTTTGAGCATTGGCCTGCTAAATGCAGGGTTGTGGGTTCAATCCTTGAGGGGGCCATTTAGGGATCTGGGGCAAACATTGGGGATTGGTCCTGCTTTGGGCAGGGGGTTGGACTAGATGACCTTCTGAGGTCCCTTCCAACCTTGATATTCTATGAAGAGCTGTCCCTGCACCTAAACATCAGAGAACTCAGAGCGGTCCTGTCATAAATATAAAGGGAAGAGTAACCACCTTTCTGTATCCAGTGCTATAAAATCCCTCCTGGCCAGAGGCAAAACCCTTTCACCTGTAAAGGGTTAAGAAGGTAAGGTAACCTCGCTGGCACCTGATCCAAATGACCAATGAGAGGACAAGATACTTTCAAATCTGCGGGCGGGGCGGAAATAAAGGGTGCATCTGTCTGTGTGATGCTTTTGCCGGGAACAGATCAGGAATGCAGCTTCAGAACTTCTGTTAAGTTAGTAAGTAATCTAGCTAGAAATGCATTAAATTTCCTTTTGTTTAATGGCTGGTAAAATAAGCTGTGCTGGAGGGAATGTATATTCCTGTTTTTGTGTCTTTTTGTAACCTAAGGTTTTGCCTCGAGGGGTTCTCTATGTTTTGAATCTGATTACCCTGTAAGGTATTTACCATCCTGATTTTACAGAGGTGATTCTTTTACCTTTTCTTTAATTAAAATTCTTCTTTTAAGAACCTGATTGATTTTTCATTGTTCTTAAGATCCAAGGATTTGGGTCTGTGTTCACCTGTACAGATTGGTGAGGATTCTTATTAAGCCTTCCCCAGGAAAGGGGGTGTAGGGCTTCGGGGGGGACATTTTGGGGGAAGAGGTCTCCAAGTGGTCTCTTTCCCTGTTCTTTGTTTAAAACGCTTGGTGGTGGCAGCATACGGTTCAAGGACAAGGCAAAGTTTGTACCTTGGGAAAGTTTTTAACCTAAGCTGGTAAGAATAAGCTTAGGGGGTCTTTCATGCAGGTCCCCACATCCATACCCTAGAGTTCAGAGTGGGGAAGGAACCTTGACAGGTCCTCTTAGCTTGCCAAGTGTTCCTTCTCCAGATCATGGGCAAAGTAGTATGAGTGCTTACTGACAACACGGCAGCTATGTTCCACATCAGCAAATAGGGAAGAGCACGCTCCTCCACCCTGTGCTAAGAGGCTATCTGTCTGTGGAACTTCTGTGTGAAACACTCCATCCAGCTTGAAGCTTCCCATCTTCCGGGAGCCTGGAACGCCCTGGCCGATCACCTCAGTAGATCTTTCTCCTCTCACCACAAGTCGTCCCTTCACCCAGAGGTGACCATATTCATCTTCCAGAGGTTGGGGATTTCTCCAGGTAGACCTGTTCACAACCAGGCAGAACAAGAAATGTCAACAGTTTTGCTCGCTGCGCAGACACAGCCAGGGCACCTTCTCAGACGTCTTCCTGCTTCCACAGACAGGTTCCTATTCTGTGCGTTTCCTCCAGTTCCTCTGGTGCACAAGTTCCTTCTCAAAGTCAGGTGGGACAAGGTATGGGTTATTGTTCTAGCTGCACCAACGCTGGGTTGACACACTACTCGACTTGACAGTAGCGCCCTCGCTGCCACTCCCACCCCTCCCGGACCTGCTCTGACAAGATCACAGCTGCTTACTCCACCCATGTGGAAGCTGCATGGTTGAACCCGGAGGAACAGGCCTGTTCAGAGCAAGTCCACCAGGTTTTGCTAGGTAGTAGGAAGCCGTCTACTAGAGTTATTTACCGGGCCAAGTCGAAGCATTTCTCAGTATGGTCTTCCCAACAAGGCCTTTTGCTGACTCGGTCTTCCCTCCAGTCTGTGCTGGAATACCTGCTCCATCTGAAACAACAAGGTCTGGCCCTCGCTTTCATCAAGGTACACTTAGCAGCGATCTCGGCCTTCCACCCTCCGGTGACCGGTGGGTCGGTCTTCTCACATGAGATGTCCATTTGCTTCCTTAAAGGGTTAAAAAGACTTTACCCTCAAATTTGTGAACCAGTTCCACCATGGGACCTAAACCTGATCCTGTCAAGGCTCTCAGGTCCTCCCTTTGAACTGCTAGCATTGAGTCCTCTGTTGTACCTCTCCTGGAAGGTCACCTTCCTGGTGGCAATTACCTCAGCCAGAAGGGTCTCGGAAATCAGGACCCTTATGTCAGAACCACCAAACATGGTGTTGAAGGACAAGGTACCCCACGCAGCGTTTCTTCTGAAGGTGGTCTCGCAGTTCCACAAAAACCAGGCTATTTGCTCCCAGTTTTCTTCCTGAAACTGCATAGAAATTCAGAGGAGCAGTGTCTTTACTCGTTGGACATTAAATGTCCCCCAGCCTTCTACAGCCATTCCGTAAATTCATGCAACTCTTTGTGGCAATAGCAGATAGGATGAAAGGCCTACCGGTTTCAGCCCAGAGAATCTCATCTTGGATAACCTCCTGTATTCATGCATGCTACAAGCAGGCGGGCTTCCCACCTCCTGCTATCTTGATCGCCAGTTTGACAAGAGCTCAGGCCTCATCAGTGGCATTTCTGGCACAGGTCCTGATCCAAGACATCTGGAGGGCTGCGACCTGGTCATCAGTGCGTACTTTCTCCTCCCACTACACCATCGCCGAACAGGCTTGAGATGATGCCAGGTTCAGAAGAGCAGTGTTGCAGCCAGCATGTCCATGAACTCCAAGCCCACTTCCTTGGGTACTGCTTGTGAGCCACCTAACGTGGACTGGACATGATCAAGCACTCGAAGAAAAAAACGGTTACTAACCATTATGTAACTGTTGTTCTTCGAGATGTGTTGCTCATGTCCATTCCATGACTCACCCTCCTGCCCCTGTGTTGGAGTTAACTGGCAACAAGGATGAGAGGGTGTGAGGCTGGCAGTGCCCCTTATACCTGGGTATAAGTGTGTGGCACCAGGGGTTGCTAGAGCCAGCCTGACGGATACCACTGAGGGGGACGTTTGTGGCGACAGTACCTGCAATGTGCACACACCTAATGTGGAATGAACATGAGAAACACATTTCGAAGAACAACAGTTATGGAAAGGCCAGTAACAGGTTTTTTTTCTGGGCCTTGTGGTTGCAGAGGGAATCTGGAAAATGCCCTCACTCCCCTGAAAGGCTCAGAAACCAGTCCTTGAAGAACAAGCTCCCACAGTGATTATGGTTAAAACCTCAGGATTTTGGGGGCCTAGTTCTTGATTTTTGAACCCCCGGGGTTAGTGGTGTCATGGTCATGGAGTGACACCATGACACCAGCCGCTAGGTCCCATGCTGGCATTTACAAGAGCTGTCACCCTCCATGAGCACTCTATGCAACCACACCAAGTGTATATAGAGCTGTGTGGGTGACCTACCCTCAATTCCTTCTCTACTGCCTCGGCTGGAGACGGAGCTGTAGCGTGTCCGTCTTGTGTGCATCTCGGCATGTTCTTGCAGTTAGTTTAGTGGTTCTAGTTCGCGCTAGTTGTCAGTACAGGACTGCTGCTCCTCTGCCCCGCACACCCCTAGGAAGCTGTGGGGGGGAGCGAGGAACAACATCAAGGCTCCCTGCATCCAGGTCACTTTCCCTGTCTGGGCTGCATATGGAGAGGGCACGAGAGCAGCAGCTCCTGATGCCTCACAGCCCAGCCCAGGTGGGGAAAGTGACCTGGATCCAGGGAGCCTGTGTGGGTGTGCGTGTGTATGTGTGTGTGTAAAAACAGCTAACAAAAGCCAAAGCTGGCCGTAACACCAGCCATGTGCTACTCCCACAATCTCATCCTTCACATTTCTCATATGAACTACCAGGGCTTGAATTAAATTTTTGTATGAAATTGGGGCAAATTTAAAAGCCATTTAAAATGTTTTAAAAATAAAAAATATGAAAAACTTTAATACAATTTATTTAGCGTCATTATTCGTACTAGTCTTGCTAGTCCTTCCCCCAAGGCAGAGAGGCGCAAAGACTAGGATCAGGACCAGCTGTGCCCCCAAAATACGAGGCCAACCCTTTTGGGGATTGGTCCTGCTTTGAGCAGGGGGTTGAACTAGATGACCTCCTGAGGTCCCTTCCAACCCTGATATTCTATGATAACTCTCCAAATTGGACCAGACCCAGACCAAACTGGACCCAACCCGCGTCCCTCCCCAGACCAAACGGGACCTGACCTACATCCCTTCCCGTCCGAACCCCCTGAACTGGACCAGATCCACATCCCTCCCTAGACCAGAGACGCTTGTGGGGGGATGGGGCAGGGGGCACTGGATCTCCCCCAGAGGGGCTGGTGGGGGGATGGGGTGAAAGGACTTCAGTTGCTGTACAGGGCCCAGGCCAAGGGGGCTTACCTGGAGCAAGGCGCGCCCACTGGTCGGGGTGTCCATCCATTGGGTGCTGGTGCCGCCTCCTGCCCAGCATGGTCTGGGACCCCCATGCTCCCCAGCCTCTGCATTTGAATAATGGCGGGGCTGGGGTAGGGGCAGGGGAGCTGCATGCTCAGCACCCTCCCACCAGCGCTGCCCCAGGCCTGGCAGGGGCCTGAGAGACCAGGAGGAAGCAGGGGCCGTGCCACGGGGGAGCCCAGCGGTCTGCAGCATGCGGCAGCCAGACACCCCTGGGCCCGCAGCTGAGCCTCCCCCTCTCGGCCCTCCCAGTCACTCCACCAAGCGGTGCGAGCCTCTGGCGGGAGGAGGTGGGGCAGGGCCGGAGTGGAGCCGCAGTGGCTGAGGGCCTCAGCTGGCCGAGAGGAGCAAGTGGGAGGGGGGGAGGAGACAGGGAGAAGGCAGCCCTGGGCCCGCCAGCCGAGAAGAGCAGGGGGTGTGGGGAGCTGGGCTAGGTGGAGAGGAACCAGTGCTGTGGCCGCGGCATGCAAGTGGAGCATTGGGCCAGCACATGGCGCCTTCTTTGGCAGGCCATATGCAGGAATTCTGTTACTCCAGAGACTTGTCGGTGTTAGACAAGCCGGAGTCCCCACTGCTTATGGCTACCAAACAACTGTAGGTACTGAGACCCCAGTCTCTGGATTACCATTGCTTCCCAGTACCACAGGACTCTCTGCCCTTTTCTACTGCCCCCCACATTGGAAGACATTGAGGAGAATGAAGGATTCATTCAATCAGTCTGGGGTTCCCCTCTGCATCATTGCAGGAACCCATGCTCTGACAAAGATCCTCGCCCACATCAGGAAAGGTGGCATCAGTCCTGGGTCCCACACTCTCTCCCGTATGCCCCCACCCCACACATGACCATGCTGGGCTCCTTGGGCACCATACTGGCAGCAACTTGCCCAGACCTCTGGTTCCACTGCACCAGGAAACTAGGGTCAAACATTCTCCTCCACCAAACCCCCAACACGAGGATGTTAGGATATAGATATTCAGGGCTGTCTGTAAAGGCCTATACTTTAAGAATTGAGGTATGTGTTTATCATTTAGCTAGTTCTAGAGGTATAAAAGAAAGAATCAAAATCACTGTCTGCCTGTATAGGGCCTTTTCTCACTGTGACAATCTGAGGCCCTGTTCTTAGGCTAAGGCCTTTGGCTAAGCAGCAGAGGCAGCCATAAGCTGGGAAGCGACTGGTCACATCCTCACATTCCAAACTAGTCACATTAAAATAAGGTGCTATTGGGCATTATCAGGACAGGATTGTATTCCTATCACCTCCAGAGAAAGGGAAGAGCCTAGAAGATGTAAAAGGAAACTTAGTTTGATAGCATCCTGTCTGGCAAGAACTCACTTATCAATAGCTGGGATGTGAAATCCTCACTTCTGTATTGTTTTGTCATTATAGTTCCCACTTTGCTATTGTTTGTCTGTATAATCTCTGTCTGCTTCTGTGATTGTTCCTGTCTGCTGTATAATTAATTTTGGTGAGTGTAAACTAATTAAGGTGGTGGGATATAATTGGTTACATAATCATGTTACAATACGTTAGGATTGGTTAGTTAAATTTCAGGAAAATGATTGGTTAAGGTATAGCTAAGCAGAACTCAAGTTTTACTATATAGTCTGCAGTCGATCAGGAAGTGTGTGTGTGGGTGTGTGGAATGGGGGTGGGGAAATTGGAATCATGTTTTGCTAAAGGGGAGGGAATGGGAACAGGGACACAGGTAAGGCTCTGTGGTGTCAGAGCTGGGAAGAGGGACACTGAAGAAGGAAATTAAAATCATTGCTTTCTGGAAGTTCACCCCAATAAACGTCAAATTGTTTGCACCTTCGGACTTCGGGTATTGTTGCTCTCTGTTCATGCAAGAAGGACCAGGGAAGTAAGCGGGTGAAGGAATAAGCCCTCTAACATCTTGGTGCCGTGACTTGGATGCATCGCATCGGACAAGTGAGAGGCAGCCTGTAAGTCCCCCTCCCCAACAGTCCATGCAGCTGCTTGGAGGGGGTATCGCGAACTCTCGTGATGGTAGTTGTGGGTTCTGGCAAGCCAGGGTAAAGGATTTTTTGGATAAATGGATAAGAACGAGGGCCCATACCAGGTGCAGGGGTCAACCTGGGATGAGATTAAAAAGGAAATGGAGGCCGTGTTAAGAGACCCCGAGGGATGCGGGGTGGCTGAGGAGCCCACCCTCCTTTGGTATATGGGTAGTGGAAGAAGGTCCCTGCCCATTGGGACTGAATGCCTCCCAGGGAAAGGAGGCACTTCAGTCCACTTGTGAGAGGTTTAAAGTAAGGGCAGCATTATGGGAAGCTGCCAGTAATCTTTCAAGTTTGGTGCTGTTTCAGCAAGGGCTGCTGAAGGGTTGTAAATTAGTTAGGGGTGGTTAAAGATGATTTGGCACAACAGAGTTTAGAATCAAAAGCAGAGTTAACAGACCACCTTTAGAGACTGGAGCTTGGACTTGGTCCTGGCGGGGGGCGGGGAAGGTTTCAAAGTGAAAAATGATAGGGTTTTCAGGAGCAGGTCACAACCCCTACTCTTCTCCCAGACCCAGGATGAGAACCTGGGGGTAAGGGTTCCCAACTGTTTCAACCCAGGGAGCCTACTCTTGACTCAGAACTAACTGTATCCTTTTCTTCTTTTCCTTCTTCTTTTTCTCAGTTTACTTAATTTGCTGCTGGTAGCCTGTACTTCAAACTGACCTGACAGGCTTAATTGGTTTCTTTCTACCTCTTCTCCCTCCTCTCCCCCTGCCTTTCCACATTTTTGTTTTTCTAATGTTTTAATGGAGGGTACTTTGGATACTTATGTAAAATGTTTATGGTTATTTTGAGCAATGTATGATGGAGGTCTGCTGTATTCCACTGGAATTTTTTGGAGTAAAAAATCCACAGGCAACCATGGGAACAAATGTTTTACTGTCTTTTTGAACAGTCTCAAAGTAAAGACAGCACAGGTTAAGGCAGCTGTGTGGGAATCATTGTAATTGGTGGCTAAGTTGTTCCAGGAAAATTGCACTACCTTAAAGAACTAAATGTAGGAGTAAGTAATTTAATGAAGTGAGTGAAAAGTTACAAATAGCTTTTTCAAAAATTAATAATACAAATTTTGGAGAAAAGTAAACATTTGAAAGTTGTGGAAATGGTAAAAGGTAACAGTTGTGGTGTTACAAGAAGGAAGTTTTTGGTTTAATAATAAAACCCAGTTATATAAATGTAACTGTATGTGCAACTCTGTGCAGTCACATTGGATGGAAGCTTGGTAATTAAATTATCCAAGGGGGTCAGGTAGAGTGGCTACCACCACCACTATGCTTCTGTCCCCAGAAGCCTTTACAGCTATTCTGAGGGGAAATGGGCCCTTTTCCCACAGAAATGGTCTATAAGGGACTGCTGCAGGCAGCAGACGGAGAGAGAATCGGATCAAAATTATTTGACTATTGGGTAATCAAAATTGCTAAAGGAATGTAAGAGGTTTCTATTGGAACTTAACTTGGCTGCCCTGGCTGTCTCTGGTTGTACAAGATGGGAGTGTAATCAGGGTACAGTTGTGTGGAAAAAGAGTAATTGCAGTGCAAGGGATGTTAGGCAAATGAGAATTGTGTGTGTGCTCACAGGAAAAAGAAAAGGAAAAGGGGAGGAATGATGGGAACACTGAGCTTCTTCTTAACCCTTTACAGGTGAAAGGGTTTTGCCTCTGGCCAGGAGGGATTTTATAGCACTGGATACAGAAAGGTGGTTACCCTTCCCTTTATATTTATGACACGCCCCCCAAATTACAGATAGGGTGAAACGCTGGCTGTGATTTCTTCCTGGAGCTCTAGGAAAAACAGAGTTAATAAGACACATGCACCTCTAAATATACTATTAACTGTATAAAGTCTAACAATATTTCCCACAACTCAAGGACGATTTTAATCAGTTGATTCTGGGAAACTTTCATGGGAGAGTGCATCAGCCACTTTGTTAGAAGCTCCTGAGATGTGTTGTATGTCGAAATCAAAATCTTGGAGAGCTAAACTCCACCAAATAAGTTTTTTGTTATTTCCCGCGGCGGTATGAAGCCACTGTAGCGTAGCATGGTCGGTCTGCAGGTGGAAACGCTGTTCCCAAATGTATGGGCCTAGCTTTTCCAGAACGTAGACGGGGGGTTGGCAACACGTGCCAAAGACAGCATGCGAGCTGATTTTTAATGGCATGCTGCTGACTGCCGGGTCCCAGCTGCCGGCCCCGCTCAGCCTGCTGCCGAACCCAGGCCGGGACCCCAGCAGGCAGCAGCATGCCATTAAAAATCCTGCCCTCCCCTCCCCTGCCTCTTCTCCCAGCATGCTTGGCTCCTGCCCATCCTCCTCCTCTCCCTGCCTCCGATCAGCTGATGGCCCTTGCGAGGGAGGGGGAGAAGTGGAGCGCGCTCACTGCTCCGGGGAGGAGGCGAAGAAGTGGTGGGGATGGGGCATGGAATCGGGGCATATCCCCTCCAGCCCCATGACATGAGCCGCTCTGGGCAGGGGGCTGGGAGCACCGCCACGACCCTAGCCTACACCCTCTGCCCTGACCCCTCCACCCCTCCCACACTCCCAGCCTTCTGCCCTGACCCCTGCACCCCCCACGACCCCAGCCTTGACTCCAGCACCCCCACACATACCCAGCCCCCCCCCACACCATGCCCTGACTCCTGCACCCTCCTCACACACCCCCAGCCCCCTGCCCTGACTCCTGCACCCGCCACACATACCCAGCCCCCCCACACCCCATGCCCTGACTCTTGCATCCCCCACATTCTCACCCCCACCCTGAGCACCAAACGGGAGCTCCTGCAACCGCCCCCCCCATATTCCTACCTGCACCCCTTGCACCAAATGGGAGCTGCCAGGTAAGCACTCCACCCCCAAACCTCCTGCCCCAACCCTGAGCCCCCTCCCTCATTCTAGCTCCTGGACAGACCCTACACCCCAACCCCCAGCCTGCTCCTTCACCCCCAGCCCTGTGCTCAGTGCACTCCCACCCTCAGCTCAGTGCAGAGAGAGAGAGAGGAAGAGAATGGGCTAGAACCAGGGGGAAGGTAGGTACCCCCTTTATGTGGGCAGGGCCGGGTTCCCAGACCGGCAGTGGGCTGAGCAGGGCCAGCAGCTGGGACCCTGGCTGGCAGGAGCTGGCGGACAGAATCCCAGACCGGCAGTGGGCTAAGTGGCAGCGGGCTGAACCGCTCAGCCCACTGCTGGTCTGGGGTCCCAGCTGCCGGCCCCACTCAGCCCGCTGCCGGTCTGGGGTTCTGGCTGCCAGCCCCCTGCTCAGCCCACTGCCGGCCTAGGTGAACGGAACCCCAGGCTGGCAGTGGGCCAGCGGCGTAAGATCAGCATTTTAATTTAATTTTAAATGAAACTTCTTAAACATTTTGAAAACCTTGTTTACTTTACATATGACAATAGTTTAGTTATATAATATATAGACTTATAGAGAGAGACCTTCTAAAAAACTTTAAAATGTATTACTGGCACACGAAACCTTAAATTAAATTGAATAAATGAAGACTTGGCACACCACTTCTGAAAGGCTGCGGACCCCTGGCGTAGACAATGGCGTTACATTCCTTTTCACTGATTGACCAGTGGCTTTTCCTCTCAGACAGCTTCTTGCTGAGAAACACAACAGGATGGAACTCTTGATTCGGTCCTTCCTGCATTAAGACTGCTCCCACACGATGCTTGGACGCGTCTGTGGTTAATAGGAATGGTTTGTCAAAGTCTGGGGCCGTTAGCACAGGGTCAGACATGAGTGTTGCTTTATGCTGGTTAAAGGCCTTCTGACACTCTTCAGTCCACTGAACTGCGTTTGGCTGTTTCTTTTTGGTTAGGTCTGTCAGTGGGACGGCGATTTGGCTGTATTGCGGTACAAATCGTCTGTAATATCCAGCCAAGCCTAAGGAGGGTTGGACCTGTTTCTTTGACTTTGTGACAGGCCACTTTTGGATAGCATCCACTTTGGCCTGTAGGGGGTTGATAGTTCCTTGACCCACCTGGTGTCCAAGGTAAGCCACTCTGTTTAGGCCTATTTGACACTTCTTAGCCTTAACAGTTAGTCCTGCCTCCCTTATGCGCTCAAAGACTTTTTGTAGATGTTCCAGGTGTTCTGCCCAGGAATCCGAATATATGGCCACATCGTCAAGGTAGGCGACTGCATATTCTCCTAATCCCGCTAGGAGACCATCTACAAGTCTTTGGAAGGTGGCGGGTGCATTCCGCAGCCCGAAAGGGAGCACATTAAATTCATACAGCCTGACGTGTGGTGAAGGCTGACCTTTCCTTGGCGGATTCATCTAGCAGTACCCCTTGGTTAAGTCCAAGGTAGAGATGAACTGGGCCCGTCCCAGTTTCTCTAATAGTTCATCTGTGCGTGGCATTGGATAGTTGTCGGGGCGAGTTACAGCATTTAGCTTACGGTAGTCCACGCAAAAACGTATCTCCCCATCTAGTTTAGGATCTAGAACCACTGGAGATGCCCATGCACTGCCTGAGGGGCGGATGACAGCCATCTGTAGCATATCCTGCATCTCCCATTCTATAGCAGTTTTAGCTTGAGGGAGACACCCGGTAAGGTTGAACTTTAATTGGGTGAGCATTACCTGAGTCAATGGAGTGGTATGCCCATTCAGTCAGTCCTGGGGTGGCTGAGAACGTCGGTGCGTAGCTAGAGCACAGCTCCTTGATCTGCTGTCGCTGCATACGCCCAAGGGTCATGGAGAGGTTCACCTCTTCCACTCCACCATCACTTTTCCCTTCGTAGTAGACACCTTCAGGACACTCAGCGTCATCTTCTCCCTAGGCTGTAAAGTGACAACTCTTTAATTCTCTGGAATAAAAGGGCTTTAGAGAATTAATATGGTACACCATTGCTGCTTT
The DNA here is from genome assembly GCF_015237465.2 of Chelonia mydas. NCBI lineage: Eukaryota > Metazoa > Chordata > Testudines > Cheloniidae > Chelonia > Chelonia mydas. Next base: position 7,331,619 of record NC_051260.2, read on the forward strand.
ATCAACTGTAATGGCCCCTTAACCTCGCGGCCATATACAAGTTCAAATGGTGAAAACCCTAAACTGGGATGGGGTACAGCTCTGTAGGCAAAGAGCAACTGCTGCAACACTAGGTGTCAAACACTGGAGTGCTTATTTACAAATTTATGTATCATGGCCCCCAAAGTTCCATTAAACTTCTCCACCAGGCCATTTGTTTGATGATGGTAAGGGGTGGCAACCAAGTGATTCACCCCATGAGCTTCCCAAAGGCTTTCCATAGGTCCTGCCAGGAAATTAGTTCCTGCATCTGTGAGGATGTCGGAGGGCCAACCTACCCTGGCAAAAATGTCTGTTAGTGCCTGGCACACACTTTTAGCCCTAGTTTTGCTTAGAGCTACTGCTTCCGGCCATCGGGTGCCAAAATCCATGAAAGTCAGTATGTACTGCTTTCCTCTGGGTGTCTTTTTTGGAAAAGGACCCAGAATATCCACAGCTACTCGCTGAAATGGAACCTCAATGATGGGGAGTGGCTGGAGAGGGGCTTTGACCTGGTCTTGGGGTTTTCCCACTCTTTGGCATACCTCACAAGACCGGACATAGGTAGAAACATCCTTGCCTATTCTCTCCCAGTGGAACGACTTTCCCAAATGGCCTTTGGTTCTGTTCACCCCAGCATGGCCACTAGGGTGATCGTGAGCTAAGCTTAATAGCTTGGCCCGGTATTTAGTTGGAACTACCAACTGTCTCTGAGGATGCCAGTCTTCCTGGTGTCCACCAGAAAGAGTTTCCTTGTATAAAAGTCCTCTTTCTACAACAAACCGGGATCGATTAGAAGAGCTGAGAGGCGGTGGGTTGCTCCGTGCCGCCGTCCAAGCTCTCTGGAGGCTTTCATCTGCTTTCTGTTCGGCCTGGAACTGTTTCCTTGATGCTGGAGACATCAGTTCCTCATTGGATTGTGGACCTGGGCTTGGTCCCTCTGGAAGCGATGCAGGGGATGGGGCTGTTTCCGTTGACTGTGAACCGCTCTCTGCTGGGACACTATGTTGGGGTTCAGGCTCCAGCTGAGCCTCTTGTGTAGGGTTATCTGCTGCTGCCAGTGCAGGTTCGGTGGGGCCCTCTGGTGTTGGGGTTGCAAGTACTGGATTCAGTGCTGGTACTGGTTCTGGTGCTCGTTTTTCCACCGGTTCCAGTTCTGGGACTGGCTCTGTCTGGGTCTCTGTGACTGGATGCACTACTGCTATTTCAGACGTTGGCCTGGGGTCCGGGTCCATCACCTCTGACCGGGTCCTGGTAGAAGTTTCCGGAATAGAGCTAAGAGTGACAGCTTGCTTAGCCTGGCTGTGAGTGACCATTCCCAACCTCTTGGCTAGCTTCAAATGATTGGCCAAGTCTTCTCCCAACAGCATGGGGATGAGATCATCATCATAGACTGCAAAAGTCCACGTTCCTGACCAGCCCTTGTACTGGACCAGCAACTTGGCTGTAGGCAAGTCAAAAGAGTTTGACTTGAAGGGTTGAATCATCACTTAGACCTCTGGGTCGATTAAATTGGGGTCCACTAAGGAAGCAGCAAGTTTCCCTCTGCTCTGAGGGTATCTGGGAGGCATCTGGGCCTGAGGATGTCTGGTGTGATTCCGGTGCAATGAACTGTAATCAGTTGGGGTTCTTGGGGCAGTTGGCCTTTACATGTCCCAGCTTATTACATTTAAAACATCATCCAGCTGACGGGTCACTGGGGCGAGGTGGGTTGCTGGAGAATGGTGTGGCGGGATGATAAGGTGTCTGGAGTGTTCCTTGGGGTGTAGTTGGGGCCTTGGGCTGCCCCCAGTAGTAGGGTGTGGTCTGAGGTTGTCCCTTTTGGTATCCGCTCCAACTGCGACCAGGGTTGTTCCTCTCTCCTCCCTCCACCCGTTTTGTTCCAGTTTGCTCCGCCTCTCTGGCGGTCTGGGACTGCTCGTACAGATCAGCATAAGAAGCAAGAATTCCTGCTGAGTCCATTTTCTTATCCCATAAACACTGTTTTATATCATCCTTGGACATATTCAGGAATTGCTCCTCTATCATCAAATTCCGTATTCCTCCAAAGTTAGTTACATCCCATCCGTTGAGCCATTTATCAAACAGATCTGTCATCTGGTTTACATAAGCCACATTACTTAGTCCAGGTCCTCTCTTAAGGGCTCTAAATTTTACTCTGTAAGTTTCAGGTGTAACTTGAAATTGTTTTAAAACCAAATCCTTGAATTTATTGTAGTCAGAAGCCTCCTCAATAGGCATCTTACTGAATAAGTCCAGAGCTCTTCCAGTCAATTTTGCGACCAATGTGGTCATCTTGTGAGCTTCAGGAATTTGATGGAGTGTGCACAGTCTCTCAAAGGTGAGAAAATATTCAGCAATATCACTGGATTCATCGTACTGTGGACATAATCACTCCCATTTGTGGATTGTTGGGGAAGGATTGTTCGGGTTATTCGGTATATTCTGCTGAGACTTTGCCTTCTCCATCTCCAGTGCAAGCTTCCTCTCTTTTTTTCCTTCTCCTCCTCAGCATGCTTCCTCTCTTTGTCCTTCTTCTTTTCTTTTTCCTTTGCCTCCTGTGGGCAGCCTCCATTTCTTTTTCTTTTACCTCCATTTCCATCTGTCTGAGTTCTACCCATCATAGAATCATAGAATCATAGAATATCAGGGTTGGAAGGGACCCCAGAAGGTCATCTAGTCCAACCCCCTGCTCAAAACAGGACCAATCTTTCATGTTCCTTTTGTCTTTCCTCAGCCTCAAATCTGGCTAATTCCAGCTTCTGTTGAACATTGCATTCCGCCATCTTAACCTCTCTGTTTTTAACTAACTTTACACCCAAGAGTTAGAAAGAAAACGAAAAAAAAAAATCTGGCTTGTAAAATTTTGCTGTGTTGTAACCTGATACTTTTTGTCTCTCTCTGATAGCTTTTCTCAGCCTACAAAAAGATCCTTTTGTTATGCCTACTGCTCTGTCCCCCAGGCAGAGACACAGAATCAACAGCTGCAATCACCTTTTACAAAACCTTTTAAAATCCTGCTGTGTTTCTGGTTCAAAATGATTCCACCGCTTTGCCACTATGTCAAGGTTCCTTCGTAGAATCATAGAATATCAGGGTTGGAAGGGACCTCAGGAGATCATCTAGTCCAACCCCCTGCTCAAAACAGGACCAATCCCCAACTAAATCATCCCAGCCAGGGCTTTGTCAAGCCTGACCTTAAAAACTTCAAAGGAAGGAGATTCCACCACCTCCCTAGGTAACCCATTTCAGTGCTTCACCACCCTCCTAGTGAAAAAGTTTTTCCTAATATCCAACCTAAACCTCCCCCACTGCAACTTGAGACCATTACTCCTTGTTCTGTCATCTGCTACCACTGAGAACACTCTAGATCCATCCTCTTTGGAACCCCCTTTCAGGTAATTGAAAGCAGCTATCAAATCCCCCCTCATTCTTCTCTTCCACAGACTAAACAATCCCAGTTCCCTCAGCCTCTCCTCATAAGTCATGTGTTCCAGTCCCCTAATCATTTTTGTTGCTCTCCGCTGGACGTTTTCCAATTTTTTCACATCCTTCTTGTAGTGTGGGGCCCAAAACAGGACACAGTACTCCAGATGAGGCCTCACCAATGTCGAATAGAGGGGAACGATCACGTCCCTTGATCTGCTGGCAATGCCCCTACTTATACATCCCAAAATGCCATTGGCCTTCTTGGCAAAAAGGGCACACTGTTCACTCATATCCAGCTTCTCGTCCACTATAACCTCTAGGTCCTTTTCTGCAGAACTGCTGCCTAGCCATTCGGTCCCTAGTCTGTAGTGGTGCATGGGATTCTTCCGTCCTCAGTGCAGGACTCTGCACTTCTCCTTGTTGAACCTCATCAGATTTCTTCCCCACTCTGAACTCTCAGGTACAGATGTGGGGACCTGCATGAAAGACCCCCCTAAGCTTATTCTTACCAGCTTAGGTTAAAAACTTTCCCAAGGTACAAACTTTGCCTTGTCCTTGAACAGTATGCTGCCACCACCAAGCATTTTAAACAAAGAACAGGGAAAGAGACCACTTGGAGACATCTTCCCCCAAAATATCCCCCCAAGCCCTACACCCCCTTTCCTGGGGAAGGCTTGAAAAGAATCCTCACCAATTGGTTCAGGTGAACACAGACCCAAACCCTTCGATCTTAAGAACAATGAAAAATCAATCAGGTTTAAAAAGAAGAATTTTAATTAAAGAAAAGGTAAACGAATCACCTCTGTAAAATCAGGATGGTAAATACCTTACAGGGTAATCAGATTCAAAACATAGAGAATCCCTCGAGGCAAAACCTTAAGTTACAAAAAGACACAAAACCAGGAATATACATTCCCTCCAGCACAGCTTATTTTACCAGCCATTAAGCAAAAGAAAATCTAACGCATTTTCTAGCTAGATTACTGACTAATTTAACAGAGTTGGAAGGCTTGCATTTCTGATCTGTTCCCGGCAAAAGCATCACACAGACAGACAAAACCCTTTGTCCCCCCCCGCGCCCCCCCCCCCCAGCTTTGAAAGTATCTTGTCCCCTCATTGGTCATTTTGGGTCAGGTGCCAGCAAGGTTACCTTAGCTTCTTAACCCTTTACAGGTGAAAGGGTTTTGCGTCTGGCCAGGAGGGATTTTATAGCACTGTATACAGAAAGGTGGTTACCCTTCCCTTTATATTTAAGACCGTCTCTGAGCTGCTAACAGCTTTGGATCCAAAAGCAAGTGAGAAAGAAGGGTGTGAATGCAAATAACCTAGCTGATTGGGGAAGAAGAGAACTGCGCATAAGTGGCAGCACAAAGGAGCTGCAAATAATAAATACATCTGGTCAGCAAACAAGCTACTAGAAGACTCAGATTGTGGCCCTTCAGGAAAGGGAGGTGAAAAAACAAGTCAAGTCTGAAAATAAGGGGGACAGACTAACCCTAAGGGGTGTGTGTGTGTGTATACAGTGCTGAAATCTAAAGCTGTCTCCCTCAGCTATTACCAGAGAATAAACTTAAAGCTTGGTACAGCAGAGAAACTATTGCAAACCTGGTCTGTTGTACAAGAGGGGAAACTGAGGTACACCACCTCATAAATTTCATAAATGACCAGTGAGTGGGGTAATTCACTAGCCTGACTATAGAACAAAATAAGGACAGCCTGAAGGTAATTCTTCTGTTTTTCCTGCAATTAGCAAGGAAATTTGTAAAAGTAAGTGGTGGTATTATTAAGCAATAATCTGTCCCCACCAGGGGGATGAAAATGGTTTCTTTTGTTTTTCAGACACTCTACAAGCAAGCTGGTGCCAGCGGAAGAATAACCCAGGATACTATGAATCTATGTTTTGTATTGTTTGTCTATGGTGTTTGTCTTGTTGCTAGCATTGTTGTGTTTCAATGAACAAAAAAACCTCATGACGTGGGTGGGGATGGCTTCAAAAGGCTAACCTGGGGGGAAAGATGTGTATGGGAATGCAAAAGGCTCAACTAGGAGGCCAGCACCTGTGTAATAGCTACCATGATACCTGGAAATGGAACGGCAACTAAGGTGGGCCCCACAAGCCCTATGGGAATAATGAGAAGGGGGGGAGCTCGCTGGGAATCAATGGAGGGGTATGTGAAATCGTGTAAATCCAGAGAAGATGTTTGGATGTCGTCCTCTCCTATGACTATGCAGGAGCAGGATCAATGGCCAATGTCAAGGGGTGGACAACTGGGTGTAAGTGAGCTGTAGCTCACGAAAGCTTATGCTCAAATAAATTTGTTAGTCTCTAAGGTGCCACAAGTCCTCCTTTTCTTTTTGTGTATAAGGTGTTTTGCTGGAAATCTACATATTACTAGAAGGCACAATTACACCATCCCATAACCAAACTACACACATCTACATGCTGCTATCTGGACTTTGGTGCACAAATGGATCTGTAAATCCTATTGCTGTGAATAATCAAACCAGGGCATATGGCCTGATTCCATACCAAGTGGTTACGTTGGTTAGAACAATAACCCATTTCTCTGTGGACATTGAATGGACTTATAATATGGACAAAAGCATGCAAAACCTGCAGGGGCAGATCTTGAGCCTGTCAAAGGAGGAGAGGCAGTGTTTTGGTGGTGGCTCGAATGTTGAACCATACTGCAGTGGTCAAAACTCGGTGTTGCTGTGGATTATCATAGCAGCTGATGTATTGTTAACTGTACTTGTGTTACGTTGCATATGGAGATAACCTATAAGTAATGTAGTAAGCCCTCCCCCACAGTGTACTAGACAACCTGTACCCAACCTTCTCGGGCCCACTATAATGGGAAGTCTGGAACACTAATTGGAATAGGTGTGGTATGCCCGTACGAGAGAAGGTATAAAAGAAAGAATCAAAATCACTGTCTGCCTGTATAGGGCCTTTTCTCACTGTGATAATCTGAGGCCCTGTTCTTAGGCTAAGGCCTTTGGCTATGCAGCAGAGGCAGCCATAAGCTGGGAAGCGACTGGTCACATCCTCACATTCCAAACTAGTCACATTAAAATAAGGTGCTATTGGGCATTATCAGGACAGGATTGTATTCCTATTACCTCCAGAGAAAGGGAAGAGCCTAGAAGATGTAAAAGGAAACTTAGTTTGATAGCATCCTGTCTGGCAAGAACTCACTTATCAATAGCTGGGATGTGAAATCCTCACTTCTGTATTGTTTTGTCATTATAGTTCCCACTTTGCTATTGTTTGTCTGTATAATCTCTGTCTGGTTCTGTGATTGTTCCTGTCCGCTGTATAATTAATTTTGCTGGGTGTAAACTAATTAAGGTGGTGGGATATAATTGGTTACATAATCAAGTTACAATATGTTAGGATCGGTTAGTTAAATTTCAGGAACATGACTAGTTAAGGTATAGCAAAGGAGAACTCAAGTTTTACTATATAGTCTGCAGTCAATCACGAAGTGGGTGGGGGAAATGGGAACAGGGAATGGGGGCGGGGAAATTGGAATCATGTTTTGCTAAGGGCAGGAATGGGAACAGGGCCACAGCTGTAAGGCTCTGTGGTGTCAGAGCTGGGAAGGGGGACACTAAGGAAGGAAACTGGAATCATGCTTGCTGGAAGTTCAACCCAATAAACATCGAATTGTCTGCACCTTTGGACTTCGGGTATTGTTGCTCTCTGTTCATGCGAGAAGGACCAGGGAAGTAAGTGGGGGAAGGAATAAGCCCCCTAACATGGTGGAGAAGCTCATTATCATGAACGCCCCCCACCTGTCCATACTTCAAGGTGAGGCTCTGACCTGCAGGGGTGCTGGGCTCCCCCTGTGAGGGTCTGTGGCAGGTCCAGGGCAAAGGAGGCTAGTTCTTGCAGCGCAGGCGGCTCTGGCACCTGCCAGCAGCACGGAGGTCCCGACCAGGTGACAGTGGCACTCCTTGGGGTGGGGAGGCAAGGACTCTTGGGGTCTCTGCGTTGTGGCTGGGGCTCCCTGCCTCCACAGGGTCTGCAGGCTCTCCGAGCACCAGGCCAACTCAAGCAAGCTCTGAAATGACGTCACTGGCACTTGCTGTGAGCCTGGCATGTGCTGTGACTTTGGCTTCTGCCTCTGGTGGGAGCCCTGGGTGTTCCCGGGGGCACCGGGGTAGGAGACCCTCCAGCCTCAGCATGTCTGTGTCTGCTTTTCTGCCCACCTGCTGCAGAGTATGTAGCCTGCCGGCTGCTGCATTCCAGCTACATATTGATGTTCCGGCTCCAGAGGCTGCCTGAACTGCTCTTGTCTTTGGGTGACTCCCAGGTGAGAGCGGGGGGTGAGTGGGGTGGGAGCAGGGAGTGGAGCTGGTTGGTTGGGGGAGTGGGAAGGGACCTGGCAGCTGTGGCTCAGCTTAACTAGAATTCCAAATGTGCCGGTTTATAGAACTGCCCCTTCGCTCTCCGCCAGAGTCCTGGGTGCAGCCACCTCTGGGGAGGGGATGTGGCACCTGGTAACCACCCACTATGCAGCATGTTAGGGCTGGAGGTCAGGGATGCAGGGTGGAATGGCCCCAGTGGGAGTTTAACCCTGACTCAGGAAAGCTGCCAGGGGATTGTTAATGACCGCAGACAGTTACAGCTCTGGTGTGCAGCTCCTTCAGCACCCCATACAGCCCTGCTGGGATATTGGAATCAGCACTGGCTTCTGAAGTTAGGCCTCCCCACCCCCAGCACCACTGGGGCCAGCACAGTGCAGGGGGAGAAAACCTGCCCACTGAGTGGTGACTCGCACTGTGTCCGGCAGTCCCTTGTTTTTCAGCTGGCGGGTAAAACAGAGGCCCTAATCACTGGCATTTGTTAAAGATCCCAGGTGCTTTTTGCAAGGGTGCTGGCCTAGCTGAATTCTGGGATTATACCCACCTATACTGGAACTGGTGCAAGGAGTAGCTAAATAGTAATCCAATAAACTCTGGTTCGAAGGGAGCTGAACTTTATACTAAAGGACCCTGGCCCTTTGGAGCAAGGTGCTTTGTTCTGGGCTGCCTAGAGCCAGACTTCAGGAGAAAGGCAGGAAAGTCAAACCCATGAAAGAAAATAATTAGCCAGTGGAACTCACTGCTACAGGAAGTCATTGAGGCCTGAACTTAGAGAGGTTCAAACAGGAACTGGATGTTTTTCTGGGTAAGGAGAAGAGCCAGAGTTGTTAGGTTATGACCAAAACCAAAGGCAAAACACCATGTTGGCCAGGAGATGGACAGTCCTGCTTCAGGGCTTTAGTGTATCTCTATCAGAACCTGGGAAGAGACCTTGCGAGGGCTAGGGGTGGGTTCTTACCCCTTCCTCTGTAGCAGCTGGCACTAGTCCTGTCAGATATGGGATCCTGCAGTAGATGGGGTGTGGGGTTGATCCATGGGTTATGCCCATGTGCCCCCCCCCACCCCCCCGGCTGTGTGTATGTCCTGTCCATGCCTGACCTGGAGGCAGGAGCTCAGCAGTGTGACTGCCTCTCTCTCCATCCCCCAGGGCCCGACAGGCTCTTCCCGCTTGCTCACTGAGGAGACGTATTTTATGGTCCCTCATTGTTCTGAGACTCTCCCCTGGGATTTGGGATGCTTGTGTGACTCTGTTGTGGGGAGGGGCGGGACTTGGCCCTCTCTACATGTGCTTTTATGGGCCCCTACCGGGGAGACAGCCCTTGCTTGATCAAAGCCACATGGGGGCTCTAGGGCTGTGCTTCTCAACGACCAGTGCGAGAACCAGCGCTGGTCCCTGAGATCTCCCTGACACGCTTTAGGAAGGCTGCAAGCTTGTCCCTGGTATGAAAAAGGTTGAGAAACACTGTTCTAGGAGAAGCAGCATGAGCATGCGAGGGGTCCATTCTGGGACAGAGGAGCCCGAATAGGTCAGATTCCTCCATGGAGGCCGCTGACTCCATGCTAAGCCTGCAGGCTAGGAAGAACGGGGGACAATTCTGGGGAGCACCTCAGTTGTCCCAGTAGCTGGTCAGGGTCATCTCGGGCGGGGGGGGGGGGAGCCCCCATGAGCCAGGGCCTTGACACTAGGTGGAATTCTGCTTCTGCATTTCATGGGGGCTCCCCATCCCTGCTGCGGGGGGGGGTGCTCGCTAGCTCTGGATGGGGGTTAAGATTTGGGGAATACCAGCCTGTTGGCCAGGAGCCAGGCCCCTGCCCCTTTGGCTCGCCAGGATCTGGATCTGAGCCATCCCTGCGGAGGGATTAGGCTGCCTGGTTCTGGATGGGGTTTGTTTGCTGGGAGCCCTCCGCCTGGCTCACCAGGCCCCGGATCTGAGCTGTCCCTGACCCCGGCTGTATCTGTCCTGAGGCAGATGTTGAAGGAGATGTTGGCCGGCAGGAAGGCAGTAATCCAGAACCCTGAGCAGTGCCTGACAGCACAGGAGTTGAAGGCCTATATCTTCAGCTTCTCCAAGCCTGGAGCACTGACGCCACCCCTTGATTACTACAGGAACGAGTTCAGGTAGGGCCCCTGCCCCTCCATGGGGCTCGACCCTGTGCCGCACACAGAACCCAGTGAGGTACCCCTTCGATGCTGGGGAGATGGGTTGGGTGGGGGCGCAAGTGCTGGGCTGGAAGGAGCCAGGAGGGGGAAGTGGCTGCTGCAGTCCCACTGGGTGCCCAAGCAGCCCTGCAGGGAATGAGTGGAGGGGCTAGTAGGTGGCAGCCCCGAGGCAGGAAGGGATGTGCTGGGGCCTGCACAGGGCTATAAGATCCCATTCCACCAGGTGCTTCCCCTAACAGTGCACAGAGCCAAGGGCCGGGGGATCTGCGCACACTGGGAGCTGCGGCCCCTCTCTGCTCCCAGCACCAAATCTGCAGTGTAGTGGCCCCTGGCAGAGTCTGGTGCTGCCAGAGGTAACTATGTGCATGTCGACACTACACATGTAAGTTGACCTAACACAGGTCAACTTACAACCACTGCAGATTCATATCCACACTACCCTCCTTACTAGCACGCCTCCACCGACTTAAGTGGGCAGTTCAGGGGGCTGAGAGCCTGGGCTCTCAGCTCTGTGTGTGGCTGCCCCACCCCCTTCCCCAGGCTCTCAACTCCCTTCTCCCCACCACCAGGAGCCCTGCTGCCGCCCCCCCCCCCGGGCTCCCCACGGGGAACTCCGCACCCAGATCCTGGGCGGCTGCGAGGATCCGGATGGGGAGCCGGGAACTGGGATTCCGAGGGCAGCCGGTCTCTAGCTGGAGCCCTACACCCGCCCCAGGGTGACAGCCTGAACTGTGACATGGGCTCCAACAGGGAGCCATGAAATTGACAAGAATGACAGCCAAGCGCTGATGTAAGTGACCACAGGGATGCTGCGTCGCCCTATCCACACCGACTTAAGCCCTCCGCCTCTTGTGGAGGTGGACTTGTTATGTTGGAGTACTAGGGCACTTACGTCAGCAGGAGCAAGGCTGTAGTGTTACTCCTGGGGGAAGGCTGTGTCACGGCATGTGCACAGACTTCATTTCCCTGGCAGATTTCTTTGCTTCCCTGAAGAAAAATTATTTTCTGGCAGGGAAGCAAAGGGAAGCTGCAAGAGCAGGCATGCACCACTCCCTAGCTACACAGGTACATCATTTCAGGCATCTGGAGCAGCTAGTGGAGAGGTAAATCACACCCCAGCCAGTGGCTCCTACCCTGAGCTGGGATCAGCTGATCGTCCCAGCTGGGCTGGAGGCAGGAGAGGACGGGACTTCCTCTTCCCCTGCATGGAGTGGCTGGGGCTGTGTCAGACTCACCTGCAGAAACCTCCCCCAGCTGCAGGAAGCTCGGCATCCTCCCCTGCTTCCTGCCTGCATCGCTCCTCAGCTGTGGGGGCAGGGGGCAGTGTACAGGGAGCTGCTCCCCCATCCACCCAACTTCTGTACACCTGGACATCCCATACCCGGACACCCCTGCCAAGTCTCACCCCGTACACCCAGAACCCCCCAAGCCCTCCATACCCGAACCCCACCCCACTGAACGTCAACCCCTTCATCTGGAGCCCCCCTGCACCCAGACCCCCTGCACCCAGACCCCCCGCCACTGAGCTCCCTACACTCAAACCCCCATCCTGACGAGCCCCACCCCATGCACCACCCTGAGCTTCCACATCAAGACCCCCAAGCCACTGACCTGCAACTAGCTGCACCCAGATCCCCACCCCACCAAGCCTCAGTCCCCCAGCACCCAGACCCCCCTGCTGAGATCCCCAAACCCAGACCCCTGTGCTGAGCCCCAACCACTTTCACCTGGAGGACCTGCAGAGTCCGATTGCACCTGGAAACGCCCCCCACCCCCATGGGCCTCTGTGCATCAGATCCCCTCATACCTAGCCCCACCACTGAGCTGCTTGCATCCAGATTGTTCCACACAGAATCCAATCCCCCCACACTGAGCCCCTCCACACTTAGCTCCTCCCTGGTTGAGCCTGCCTGCCCCAGACCTGGTGTGCCTGGTGCAGAGGGGCAGGGCCCCAGGGTATTTCTGGGGTAGGGCCAGGCCTTGTGCTGTGTTAGGGTCGGGTGCAGTCTCACCACTGAGTCCGTGTCCCGGGGGTGAGGTGTGGGAGGGCTTCAGGGTGATCTCCCACCTTCATTCAGCCATTGGCCTGTGCTCCCCACTGCCATGCTGGCGCCTCTGCATTTATTTATTGACAAATAAAACTTGCAGAATTAATTTTTTGGCACAGAATGCCCTCAGGAGTAGCAGTGTGGACACTGATATAGCTAGGTTGATGTAAGGCAGCTTACATCGACCTAACTGTGTAGTGTAGACAAGGCCCTAGTCGGGTGCTGTCAGGTCTGTGAGTGGCAGGACAAGACCCCCGGGCTCTCGCTGGGGGTCCAACCATGGAGTTCTGGGAAGGCAGGTGCCAGTCAGGCAGCTGCCCCAGAGGCTGTGCTGCCCTCATCAGCACTAAGGTAACCTGAACACCCTCTCCCGTACCCCGCTTACCCTCCTGTCTTCGCCCACCATCCCTGTGCTGCCCTGTGCTGTGAGGGGGCTCTGGGCCCAGTGCCCTGGGCAAGTGGTCACCTCTCTCTCTCTCTCCCTCTCCCTGCAGCAGGAGCCCCATGCAGTGCAGGGACATGCTGGTGCCCACACTGGTGATCTTGGGGGAGAAGGATGTGTGCCTGGAGGCTGGGATGATCCCCTTCCTGGAGCAGTATTTGCCAAGCGCTGCCACGTGGGGCGCATCCCTGATGCCAGCCACTTCGTCAGCGAGGACCAGCCTGACAAGGTCAATCAGCTGATCTGGAGCTTCCTGCGGGAGAGTGACTGAGCAGGGCTGATGCCGTGCCTGGGCCCCATTTACAGCCTTGGGTGTGGCACGGCAGGGACCTGATCCTGGCAAATCAGCCCCGGGACCCTCCACTGGGCCAAGCCCCACCTTGGCTCATATCCCCCACGCTGATTGGTCTTGTGCCTGGGGTACCATCCCTCAGCAGCAGGCCACCCCTCCAGATCCTGCCTGAGCCCTCCTGCAGAGAGGAGCCCTTAGCTCCCAGACCAATAGGTAGGGCCCTACCAAATTAAGGGTCCATTTTGGTCAATTTCATAGGATTTTAAAAATCGTAAATTTCATGATTTCAGCTGTTTATATCAGGGTGTTGTAATTATAGGGGTCCTGACCCAAAAAGGAGTTATGGGAGGGTCACAAGGTTATTGTGTGGGGGGGTTGCGGTGCTGTTACCCTTACTTCTGCACTGCTGCTGGTGGGGCGCTGCCTTCAGAGCTGGGCAGCTGGAGAGCGGGGGCTGCCGGCCGGGAGCCTGGCTCTGACGGCAGAGCCGCCCCCAGCCACAGCACAGAAGTCAGGGTGGCCTGGGATGGTATTGCCACCCTGACTTCTGCGCTGCTCCCTGCAGAGCTGGGCCCTCAGTCAGCAGCCGCCACGCTCTGGCTGCCCAGCTCTGAAGGCAGTGCAGGAGTAAGGGTGGCAATACTGTGGCCCCCCCCTCCTAAAATAACCTTGTGACCACCACCACCCCGCAACACCCTTTTGGGTCAGGACCCCCAATTTGAGAAACGTTGGTCTCCCCCAATGAAATCTGTATAGTATAGGGTAAAAGCACACAAAAGACCAGATTTCACCATCTGTGACGCGTTTTTCATGGCCGTGAATTTGGTAGAGCCCTACCTACAGGGGTTCATGATAGTGGGGTACCTCTTTCATAGACTAGGGAGAGGGTTGTAGTTGGCAGGAGACTCTGCCCAGCCACTCCCCCCACCCTCTCATTTCCATTCCTGGCATCAGGACTGCGCTTGGCTGGAGTGGATCCCTGCTCCTGCAGAGCCCATTGCCAAAGCTGCTGGCGGGGCAGGGGGGAGGAGGCTGCAGGTTTGGGCTCCTTGGGGTGAAGTGACCTGTAAAACAGCAGAGTTGGAGACCCGAGAAATGCTGAGTAATGCACTCCTCAAACATGGCCCTTGAATCACCTTGGGTGTGGCTTACCCCACTTACCCTCCTGTCTTCGCCCACCATCCCTGTGCTGCCCTGTGCTGTGAGGGGGCTCTGTGCCCAGTGCCCTGGGCAAGTGGGTGATGCCTGGAGAGAAGCAGGATCTCGGCCTCCCTTCTCCAGCCAGGAGCTTCTCTGTGTCAGTGCCCTTGCACCCAGTGGGTCTTACTCTCCTAGGCACTACTGCAGTACACATGATGATGGTCTTTTGTGTCCAGAAGGGGAGCTGGCTGCTGGCATCTCTCTGAGCAGAGTGAAGGTGATTTGGGATGCCTGGTTTGGGGAAGCATAACAAGAATACTGCATTTCCTGGGATCTAAGCACTTGGTCTTCAGCTCTGTTGTTCTTGGCAGGTGGGAGCTTTGTGCGTGGAGTCGGGGTTTCACTGCAGTGGTGCCAGGGCAGGGTGTGTGTGTGTGTGTGTAACATTATCTGATTAAAATATGACCATGCAAATCATTGATACCACTGTTATATAATTGCAACAAATCTTATACAAAATGTGACGCATGGCCGGAAAGGGTTAAGCATCCTGCAGGATAAATGACCCAGATTCAACCACTGGAGACATGTTAGAAAAGTATGTGAATGGTAATTAGGGCTATTCCATGGTAGATAGGCTAGAACTTTGAAATCCAAACCGATGTTGTTAGAAATTAAAGGTGATGCTAATTGTATGTGTTTACTCATATCTTGTTTAATGTTAGACATGTAAACAGACAGTTCCTGTCTGTCACTATAGCTATTGATTCAGAGATCAAAAGAGAATATTAGCATTTAGATGAATCTTGGGTGAAATAATGTCATTGTCTATATGTCTCTTTAAAGTTTGTGATAGACTGCCTAATGGATAGATTGCCTTATATTAATTTGTGTAGCTAATTGCTGGTGATGCTTAGGAAATAGGTCTCCATAATTGCCTATTGTTCACCTAAGGACTCCGACCTGTCAAAGGAGGCCTGAAACTTTATAAAGTTCCCTTGGGGGGTGATCCTTTTTATCTCAGACCTGCTTGATGCTTCATGCAGGGGAAGCTTAAATCAAAAGGCTGAGATCTCCAGTCCTACTCTGGAATCACCCTGAATATGGACATTGGACTAATTCTGAAAGAACTCTTTGCAACTACAAAGCTCACCATCTCTACTTTGAATTTAATCTCAAGAACTGTACTCATGTCTGTATGTATACTGATCTGTTAACCAAAACTCTCTCTTCTCTTTTCTTTAATAAATTTTAGTTTAGTTAAGAAGAATTGACGGTAAGCGTGTATTTGGGTAAGATCTGGAATATTCATTAACCTGGGAGGTAATGTATCTGATCCTTTGGGATTGGTAGAACTTTCTTATATGATGAATAAGATTTTCAGTAATCCTCATCATATTTAATTTGGTGTTTGGGTGGAGGCCTGAGGCTGGGTTGCTTTAAGGGAATTGTGCTGTTGGCTTTGGGTAACCAGTGTGGTATTATAGAAGCTGTTTTATGCTGGCTTGGTCAATCTAAGTATTGGAATATCCACCAGTTTTGGGGATCGTCTGTCCCATTCTTTGCAGTTCACCCTAATTGAGTGACCTCATTGCAGGCTCCCCTGGGACTCCGGTCACAGTGCTCTTAAGCTCTGTTGTTCCTGGCAGGTGGGAGCCCTCAGTGCCCGGAGCCGGGGTTTCACTGCAGTGGTGTCGGGGCGGGGTGGGGAGAGCTTAGCGCTGACCTCGCTAGAAAGGATGGCTGTGGGCAAGCAGCTGATTTCTTCTGTGGATTCCCCACGCTTACCGTTCCCCTTAGTGACTCCCTGTGCTCTGCTGCCCGTACGTATGGCTGGAGCTTCGGGTGCCTAGATGCCAGTGCTCTCTGCCAGGGATGGGCTCCTTAGCGCCTTGTCTGTAAATCCATCTGCAGAGGGTGATGGCCTCTGGATAGAAAGTGCTGCCTTATGGTCCCCATGCTCTGAGTGTATTTAATAAACGGCATTTGGTACAGAAACCTCCCTGGTGTTGGCAGGTGTGGCCGGCCCTGGCCAAGGGAGCTGCATGTCAGGAAACCTCCCTGGACTAGTCAGGGATCTGCCTGCCTGGGGCTGTGCTTCCTCCCCCTTCCCCGCCCCAGGCTGCCCCTGCTTGCGGAGAGGCTGCAGTTTCCAGCCGGGACTGCTGGGGATCTGGTAAATGGGTGGCGTGTGGATGCCTCTGGGAGCTGGGCCTGGCTGGCCCAGTAGGGGGCAGCAGCCCAGCTTACAGCCACTGACTGGGCAGAGAGGCAAAGCTGTGCCTGCTTCCTCCCATGTGGCTGTGGGGGGCAGGAGACCACCTGGGCTGCCCCACTTCCTCGCTGTCTGAGTTGCTAGGGCCCCAGACTCCCCCCATGGGAGCGGGCGGGGAAGGGGAAGCCAGCCCTGAGCAGAGGGGAGCTGGCTCTTGCTGCCCCAGCCCAGTAAAACGGCTCACGTTTGCTTGTCCATCAGTTGCTGTGCAGCGCTCCCGGCCCCAGGTCTTGGGCTGGGCCCCTCACCGGGGTATCTGGGCACATCACAGACACCCCAGGGTTTAGGAGGGAGGGAAGGATCCTTATCCCCATTGCACAGAGAGGGGAAGGGACTCGCCTAGGGCCGCCCAGAGTCTGTGGCAAAATGAACCCAGGTGGCCTGGCCCAGCACCAGAACCACAGACCATCCTCCTGCTTAAAGTGCTCAGGGCTAGAAACAGACCTCAGCAGGGGAGGCCTGGCCTTCCCCCTCCCCAGCACAGCCACACCCCTATGCCTCAGCTCCAGTCCCCCTGCCGCTGGGGGCTCTCCTTTCCCAGCCCTGGCTAGAGTTGCATCACACACTGGAGGCCCAGAGAGGTTAGGACCAGAACTAGCAGCCTCCCCCACAAAGGGGCTGAGTTGTGTGACAGCCCAGCAGGAGCACAGGGCAGAGGCTAGGCTAGAACCCAGGGAACGTGGTTCCAAGGCCAGGACCTTAGCCACAGACCCCCTCCTTGGGCAGGCCTGCAGCCCCTTCTCCCAGGCCCAGTCCTTTGCTAGCAGGGACGGCTGGTGTCTCTGCTGATGGCACAGGCTGGGCACAGCCGGCTCTGGAGTACCCAGTGCCCAAAGCAGCCGGGCTCTGGATTCATCCCTGTGCTCCAGACCCCTCCACCAGGCACTTGCCAGCTCTGGGCCCTGGCACACTCTGTGCTAGAGTCCGTCTGCTCCTAGGTGGGGACCGGGGCCCAGCCCCACACAGAGCCCTACACCAGCCCGGCCTTGGGGTGGGCTTGGGAGCAGTTTGCGGAGCCCTGGGAGGAGACCTGTGGAGAGCCCTGTCCCCTTAACAGGGGTAAACAGGGGAGGGGGCGGATTCAGCAGGTTGGGGGCAGGAGAAGGGCCTGGGCAGGGAGACCCATCACAGTCCATCTCCTGCTGAAATCGGGCCCAGCTCTCAAGCAGGAGGAGTTAAGCGCCACCCATGGAGAATCATGGCTCCTGTGGCTGGGCTGGGTGGGGGATCTAGGGCAGAGCGCAGGGCACTGGAGCCAGTAAGGGGAGTGCAATGGGGCCTGGGGGTGGGGGGCAGCTTCGTGCCCCAGGCTGGGCTGCTCTGGGTGGAGCCTTCAGCTGTCTCAGGCTTCATCTGTGATTCTGTCTGGCCCCCCCATGTGGGTCACTTGTCCCAGCCCCCTGAAATAGATCTGTGCTCATCCCTCCAGCAGGGAGCAGTTCTCTCTTGCTGAGGCACACTCATCATTTGGCTGCTCTGCTCACCTTTCTTGGGCTAAAACCCCCACCCAGGAGCTGCCTGTGGAGATCCCTGCTGGAACTGCAGCTCATCCCCCTAGGGCCTGGTCTGCTGGGAGTGCCCCAATCCCAGCAGATACCAGCAGCCCCTGCTGCAGCTGGCCCGGCCCAATCCCTCATGTAGACAGGCTCAGCTGCCCTTTACCCTTTGTGGAATGGAGCTGTGTCTCCCCTGACACCCCACAGAATCTGCAGTGGGGCAGTGCTCCCGTTGGCATTTGTGGCTTGCATGGGGGTTTGGGTAGGAGACAGGCCTCTGGATGCTTAAACTGCAGCTGCCGTGCGTGTGCCCGGAGGCAGAAATTTAAGGGGAGGTTAGGCGCCTGCAGTGTGTGGCAGCAGTGGACTGGCAGCTTTGTGGATTGCAGGGGTATTTAAAACTGGGGTTTAGGCACCTAAGTCCCTTGGTGGCTCTGTACCTAAGTTCCTGCTCTGTCCAGTAGGGCTAACAGCTCTGCCCTGCCGCCCAGGGTGCGTGAGGATAAATGCAGGAATGAGTGAGAGGTGCCCAGCCTGTGATGGGGCTGGATGAGGGGGGCCCCTGGGTGGACAGACGGACAGAAAGACAGCCATTGCACTGGGTCGGCACAAGCTCCCAAGGGCCCCCCTGTTAGAACAAGTCTGTCCCAGCGTAGCTCTTCAGGATGTATGCTTTGAGCGCTGGTTAATGAGGGACAATGGCAGAGTTTTGGGGGTCTCTCAGGGGGAGGAAGAACATGAAGCACTGTGGAGGCAAATAATGTACCTGTACCATGGCCTGGCCCAGAGACTTGCTGCTCTGGGATGACATCATTTAGCTAAGCCCCTGCTCTCCTGATGCATCTCATCCCTGGTGCCTTAGGGGCAAAAGGGTCTTGCACTTGCATGGAGAAACCCAGCTCTTCTCTGCCACCTCCTTCTCCCCCTTAGCTGCCCCCCGTCCCCCTGGGAGCCAGAGGAGAGGGCAGTGGGCTGGGGGAGAAGAGTCTCAGCAGGGGGTAACAGCAGAGGGGAAGGGGATCGTGGGCCCTGGGTCAGGCCAGGGCATGGAAAGGGAGCAAGGCAGGAGAAGCGTGGGGCTGTCAGCCGGGGCAGGCGGAAGCCCAGCAGCAGGCTCCTGTGGGGAGCGGAGCTGGGATCAGCGCCGACCTGCTGAGGGGGGAGAGCCTCACCCCCTACCTCCTCCCCAGCCCCCGAACAGGGAAGGGGCTGAAGCAGAGGGCAGGTGGCTTTCCCTGTGGAAAGGCAGCACCTGCCCTGCCCCGTAGATACTGACTCCCACCCCTTGGGGCACCGGCCTCTGCAGAACCTGCCCCAACCAACAGCTCTGTGCCCCTCTTTGGGGCAAGCCAGGTGAGGGGTGCCCTACACCCTTCCTACAGCTTTACCTCCTAGGGGGGCATACAGCAAGAGGAGGGTACAGTCACTCTTGTCCCACCCCCAACAATTCCCCCTTCATGCAGGGTCCCTGAACTCTGCCCCCCAGGCCATGTGTGTCCAATGGGACTGAGTCAGGGAAGGTCCCAGCCCCCTGGTGAATGGGGCCCAGCTGGGGTGACCGCATGTCCTAATTTTATAAGGACAGTGCTGATATTTGGGGCGTTGTCTTACATAGGTGCCTATTACCCTCTACCCCGGCCTGATTTTGAGCCAGCTGCCCAAGCCAAGCTGGAGCAGCACATGCTGGGAGCTCTGCAATGGGGGCTGGGGACGGGGCTTCGGCCACTTCCTCATGCTGGGTTTGGGGTGGGGACAGGCGGGGCTGACCCGGGCTCTGCCAGGGCCGAGGGGAGAGGAGGGAAGGGAAGCCAAGCCTGGGCTGAGTGATGGCTGTGCTATTGCCCCCCCGCCCCATGCTCTCGCTCTCACCCCTCACTGACAGCCCAGGCTGGCGCCTGCCTGGCTGGGCCTGGTGCCCACCGGGTTGCTCTCAGGCCGGGCGGGTGGCAGTTGAGCCACAGTCTTGGATGGGGGAGGGGGACTGTGCCCATCTCAGCACCAGGCCATGGCAGCTTTCAGCCAGGTGCCCCAGCCAACGGCTTCCAGCGGCCCGGCAGACAGGCCCATCCTGCTCCTGGCCAGGCAGCGCTGCAGCCGGATTCGCCTCTTCTCGGCTTTCCGAGGCAGGCAGCCAGGAGACGGGAACCTGCCTGGCCGAGCTCTGGCACCTGCCCACGTGGCAGCCTAGCTCTAGAGGTACAAGGGGCTGCACGGTGCCGTTGCCTAGCGAGGCTGCAGCACCGAGCCCGTGCCGCTGTTCCTGGCTCCGCTGGCGGGAAGTGGTGAGTGTGGGGCCACCTAGGCTGACACCACTCAGCCAGCCCCTGCCCTCACTCCCCCCAAGTGCCAGCCATTTGTGGAGCCCACAACCCAGGTGAAGGGGGCAGAACTGGCTGTGCAGAGACTCTACTGTGAGCCAAGGGGGGGCAGCCTAACTTCCTGCCCGCCCAGGCGCATGCCGCCCGGTCCAGAGGGCTCGGCCCTATCCGGTTCCAACAACCCCAACATCAGGTCTCCTACCCCTGCCCTGGAGACAGGATTCCCAGACAGACCACTCCCTACTTGGCCTGCCTTGTCCCCCTGAGCAGCCCCCACCACCCAGATCTCACACTGCAGTCAGATGCAGGAAGGAAATTGAAGTGATTCACAGAGAAGGGCATTATTGGGCTCAGAGACAGCAGTGTCTAGTGGTTAGAGTGTGGGGGGGGCCCACTGGCAGTCAGAGCACCTCAGTTCTGTCCTTGGCTGTGGGAGCGGGAGGGGTCTAGTGAGTTACAGAAGGGGAGGCTAGAAGCCAGGACTCCTGGGTTCTATTCCCAGGTTAGGGCAAAGACTGGGTTTGAGTGATTGGTGGGGCTGGGAGCCAGGACTCCCAGGGTCCGTTCCCAGCTGTGCTCCTGACGTGTGCTGCCCCTTTCGGTCTCAGCGGTTCACTGCTACTGGGGGCCTCGCTAAGTTGTTTCCATTAGGAGGAGAAATTGAGGCTGATTCCAGTATTTCTGCGGGACAGTCCTGTTTATTTACAAAGAACGTACAAAGTCCATTCCCCGACCCCTTTCCTTGATCAGAAATCCATGTCTGCCTTTCCAGCCAGTCCCATGCGCAAAAAAAACCTCCCTGCTGGCTTCCTTCCAAGGCCATGCTCACCATGCAGGCACCATCTTAGATCACACTCCCCTGGCCAGGCACCAGGGCTTATTGGAGCCCCGTGGCCTGGAGGAAGGTGGCAGGATGCCATCCATATACCCAACCCCCAACCGGAAATTATCACCAGTAAAACTGCTAATAAGGCTGGGATTTTAATAGGCAACCGAAAGGTTCAGAGTCAACGCCCCAGAGAGATGGGGTTGTCAAGCCAGTACCGAAGTCGTGCTGGGAAGGTGTGTGTTGCAGCAGGGAAAGAGATGTCTCCCACTGCCGAGCGGGGAGGGTGGTGGCTGACACAGACAAGTTCCACACTTGGTCTGGATGTTTAGCCTGGGGATGCCCCATTGCCCTCCCCCATCCCTGCAGTGAGCTCAGGAAAGACCTGTGTGACCCTGACACCCAGTGCCATCCAGCACAGGGGGCTCTGGGAGTGACCTGCAGGCCGCAGTCAGACACTAGAGCCCTGCACTCCCTGGGACCAAGGGGACAGCAGCCCCCAGAGCTCCTGCTCCCAGAACCCTCTGCCCTGTGGCACATGGGCCCAGGCCACCAGGACCCCACAGGAAGAGGAGCCAGCATGGGACCTGTCAGGGCCTCAAAGCCCAGCCAGTGTCTTCATCAAGTGTCCAGGGACCTGCCCTGCTAATCTCTGCCCCTTTCCAGGCCCCTCATACAGCAGTAACCAGCCAGCTCGGACTTTGGCTCAGAGACCCTCACCCTGCCAAGGAGGCTGGGCCATGCCAGGGGCTACAGGCATCACAGAGCCGGGGACCTCAGGCCCATATGTAGAAACAGGGGAAGCCTGGGGGTGGGGCCTCAGCCCCACATGCAGGATGAGAAGGGAGCTGGGGGGGCATCTCAGTCCCCATGTGGGGGTGGGAAGCTCATCTGGGCAGCGATTGGGACTGTATCACGGTGACCCATGGTGGGTTTCCTGGGTGTTAGTGTAACCCACACACCGCCTGGGTGTGGTGTTCTGTCCCATCTAGTGGCACCGAGACCACTTAAAGAGAGAGAAAATAAGTCTGCTCTACAGCCTTAGCTAATAGCCCTTTGGCTTTTAGCTCATGTGGTAGAGGCTCATGCTTTAAGCTCCAGAGGTCCCAGGTTCGATCCCGCCTGCTGACGACCAGGGTCTGTTGGCGTTACATTAGCACAGCCTGAAGGCCCACCCCCAGATCCCCACCTTCAACTCTCTGGGGAAGGGACCTCCACCCACAGTTCCTACTGCCAGGGAACTCAGTGCCTCTGTTGGAGTAATGAGATCCCACAGGCGGGAGCAGGGGGAGTGAGTGAGACAAACTGACTCTGAGGGCCTCCCAGCACCCAGGGCAGCCCCAGCTCCAGTCCCCATGGCCTCATGAAAACAGCCGCCAGCCCAGAGCATCCATGGGGAGAGCAGGACCCAGGCTGCAGGTGCCAGGCCGACAGGGACCAGCCACTAGCCTGGACAGCCTGCCGCCGTGGGACCCGGTCTGGGGCTGAGGGGCTAGGGGATCTATCCCTCCCACCTCCCTGTGCAGCTCCACCAGTGGCTCAGCTCACACGGGAGAGCAACCGGAGACCCTCCACTCGTCTGCTGGCAAAGTCACAGTCCCCCCCACAATAGCTCCCTGGGGCCCTGGCCAGATTGCCACCCCTTCCCCCTGAAGGGGGGTTTCAGAGGTTGCTGTGCCTCAGGGGGCTGCAGCTGGAGGTGCGATCCCAGCAGCAGTTTTCCATGGCTGGGCAGCAGGGTGAGGCGCAAACTGAGATCTTCCCCCGACAAGCACGGGGAGGCTGCCACACCCGGGCTCCAGCGCGGGGCTAAGTGGCCTCAACTCCTTCCCCCTCCAGCCATTTCCTCCAGACGCACGTGGAGCGCGCTGCGTGCCCAGCACACAGATCAGCTCCTAGCTTCCGGCTCCCCCACACCAGCCCCTCGTTCCAGCAGCCTCCCATTGGCGGGGGGGCGGGGGGGGGGGGAATCAAGCGTAGTCAGCTCCAACCCCACCGCAGCCCATCTCTTGGCACCTGCAATCTGAGGGCTCCTTTGCCCTCTGCTCTGACCCCCACAGCCCCTTGAGGGGCTACATGCATGGCAGCTGGGACAGCGAGGTGTGATGCTGAGAGTCGTGGGCTCCGTTCTCCTGGGGCAGCGGGCAGGCCTGCCCTGGGGTGCCAGGAGGAGGTTCGGGCCCAGCCAGCAGGAAACCCCTCGGTCTATCAGGGGTGTGGCAGGCCTGATGCTCCAGTGAGATTCCACTGCCAAACCAGGCACTCGACAGCCGCAGACACCTTCCCTTACGTCCCAGCTGATGGGAATGGAACAGCCTCAGCACAGAGGAAAGGGGGCTCCTCTGGCACCCTACAGACAAAGACCGCTCCACATATGTTGCCAAGTGGGGTGCAGGAGCCAGCGCCACCCAGAGAGAAATGGATGGCTGAGCGCGCCAGGACCCTTGGGTTCCGTTCCCAGCTCTGCAAGGGGACTGGGCTGTAGTGGTTAGACGGGGTGGGGGGGCTGGGAGTCAGGAATCCTGGGTTCTGTTCTCAACTTTGGGAATGAGGTGAGTCTAGCGAATTAGAGCAGGGAAGGCTGAGAAGAATCAGGACTCCTGGGTTCTGTTCTGAGCTCTGGGAGGGGAGTGGAGACTAGTGGTTAGAGCAGAGGGTTGGGAGAGTGACACCTACCCTGAATAATAACCTTGCACTATAGTTACCTTTCATAGCAAATTACCTCGCTCATCGCTGGCACATTGCTGTGTGCTGGCAAGTCGGTAGGACTCCCAGCTCACAGTCACTAGAAAGGCGGCGGGGGGCGGCTGACCAGCTGGGATCCCAGGACTCTTGCTGAGTTTGCCACTTGCCCGACAGAGCCAGGGGAGGCCAGATCCCAGCTGGCCCAGTGCGGAGCGGGGTAAGCATTTTGAAGTTCTCTCCCGGCCTCCTCAGTGCTTCCTAGCCAGCGGGTGCCCTGCCGCAATGCCCCAGCTCTGTGGAGACGCGGGGGAGCGCCCCCCATTCCACACACTGAACCGCAATAGAAGCAGCATGAAACCACAAGGTCAGCTCCAGCCATGCTCTCCCTGCCCCATTGCACAGCCCCCACGACAATCCAGTGGGATCCCCCCACACTGCACCGCCGGGCTCGTGGGGATTTCATGGGCAGGAGGCCACGACGCAGCGTGGGGGAAGGGTGGCAAGGGGGAGGCAGAGAAGCCGGATCCGCGCTCCAGCTCCAGGTTTCCCCGCGCGCCCAGGCTGCAGGAAAGTTACTTCTAGGCAATAATGAGAAAAAGCTGCAGTTTCAAACCCGGGTGGCCCAGATCCCGCCCCCCTCCCACCATGAGGGCCCCGGAAACACCAGCCCCCCCCTCCCCCCCCCCCCGCTATCGAAGGGGTGGCGCCACCCATTCCAGAAACTGCGTTAGACCCCAACGCTGGGGGGGCTTTGCAGTCAGAGACACCTGGGGAGGGTCCCCTGGGACTCACAGCTGGCGTGATCCCTCCCTGGCTTTCCAGACAGCAGTTACCTGAGCCTCCCTCACACTCTTCTCAGCACCCCCCTCCCCTCAGCCTGCACCCCCCAGTCCCACTGCATCCCCTCCCCTTGGCATGCTCCCCCACTGTCCACTGTACCCCCTCCCTTCAGCCTGTGCCACCCCATTCAGCGATGATTTAGATAATGGCATAGAGAGTACACTTATAAAATCGGTGATCTTCCAGAAAACTCCATCCTGGCCCCTATGGATGTAGTTATCACCTTTTGAAGTGATAAACACCCATTTTTTCATGGTCTGTGTGTATAAAAACATCCTCACCGCATTTTCCACTTTTATGCATCCGATGAAGTGAGCTGTAGCTCACGAAAGCTTATGCTCAAATAAATTGGTTAGTCTCTAAGGTGCCACAAGTCCTCCTTTTCTTTTTATGGATGTAGAAGCCCTCTACACCAACATTCCACACAAAGACGGACTACAAGCTGTCAGGAACAGTATCCCCGATAATGTCACGGCAAACCTGGTGGCTGAACTTTGTGACTTTGTCCTCACCCACAACTATTTCACATTTGGGGACAATATATACCTTCAAATCAGCGGCACTGCTATGGGTACCCGCATGGCCCCACAGTATGCCAACATTTTTATGGTTGATTTAGAACAACGCTTCCTCAGCTGTCGTCCCCTAATGCCCCTACTTTACTTACGCTACATTGACGACATCTTCATCATCTGGACCCATGGAAAAGAAGCCCTTGAGGAACTCCACCATGATTTCAACAATTTCCATCCCACCATCAACCTCAGGCTAGACCAAGCCACACAAGCAGTCCATTTCCTGGACACTACTGTGCTAATAAGCGATAGTCACATAAACACCACCCTATACTGAAAACCTACTGACCGCTATACTTACCTACATGCCTCCAGCTTCCATCCAGGACACACCACACGATCCATTGTCTACACCCAAGCTCTAAGACACAACTGCATTTGCTCCAATCCCTCAGACAGAGACAAACACCTACAAGATCTCTATCAAGCATTCTTAAAACTATAATACCCACTTGCTGAAGTGAAAAAACAGATTGACAGAGCCAGAAGAGTACCCAGAAGTCACCTACTACAGGACAGGCCCGACAAAGAAAATAAAAGTCCACTAGCTGTCACCTTCAGCCCTCAGCTAAAAACCTCTCCAGCGCATCATCAAAGATCTACAACCTATCCTGAAAAATGGTCCCTCACTCTCTCAGATCTTGGGAGACAGACCAGTCCTCGCTTACAGACAGTCCCCCACCCTGAAGCAAATACTCTCCAGCAACCACACACCACACAACAAAAACACTAACCCAGGAATCTATCCTTGCAACAAAGCCCGATGCCAACTCTGTCCACATATTTATTCAAGTGACACAATCATAGGACCTAATCACATTAGCCACGCCATCAGGGGCTCGTTCACCTGCACATCTACCAATGTGATATATGCCATCATGTGCCAGCAATGCCCCTCTGCCATGTACATTGGCCAAACCGGACAATCTCTATGCAAAAGAATAAATGGACACAAATCTGACATCAGGAATCATAACATTCAAAAACCGGTAGGAGAACACTTCAACCTCTCTGGCCACTCAGTAAAAGACTTAAGGGTGGCAATTTTGCAACAGAAAAGCTTCAAAAACAGACTCCAACGAGAAACTGCTGAGCTTGAATTAATATGCAAACGAGATACCATTAACTTGGGTTTGACTAGAGACTGGGAGTGGCTGAGTCATTACACATATTGACTCTATTTCCCCATGTTAAGTATCCTCACACCTTCTTGTCAACTGTCTAAATGGGCCGTCTTGATTATCACTACAGAAGTTTTTTTCTCCTGCTGATAACAGCTCATCTTAATTAATTAGCCTCTTACAGTTTGTAGGGCAACTTCCACCTTCTCTAGACGTATATGTAGTAGCTAGGCAAGGTACTAACGAACATCAATAGGACTTTATTTTTTAAAGTGGAAACCTCTTTTCCAAGCTGCTGCTGCACCCTCAGTAGCTCTCCCTCAGCCTCTTCAACTCCTCCCACCTCCTTCCGGTTTCCTGTCCTTTCAGACTCCCAACAGCCCGTGCTCCCAATTCTAACTTTGGTTCCTTAGCACCCCGCCACTTGTCTGTGAAAGCCTTATACTTTGCTTGGTTCTGTTCAACTGTTTTTCTCACATCATCCTCGGCTGGGGCCTCAGGTCGTGCCTTTAACAATCCAGCAATGTTCAGTTTAGTATTCATCTGTTTCCCATGCAGTAATTCTGCGGGTGATCTTTGCGTTGTGGCATGTCATGTAGCCTGGTATGCTTGCAAGAAATCAGTAGTGAAAGTTATCCACAATCGCCCTTCCAGTTTAGCTGTTTGCAAACTCTCTTTCAAACTTCTGTTAAACCATTTGATTTCCCCATTGGCTTGAGGGTAGTATAGGGATGACCTTCTGTGTAAAATGTTCCTCTCTGCTAGAAAAGTTTCAAACTCCAGGGAAGTAAATTGACTACCATTATCTGAAATCAGTTCTTTGGGGTTACCTTCCCTGCTAAAAACTGAAGAGAGGAACTTAATTACTGTAACAGAAGAGATTTGCGATGTAAACGCTACTTCAGGCCATTTACTGAAATAATCTATTAAGGTGATGGCATAACGGCAGTCACTTGGAGCGGTATCAAAGGGTCCTACAATGTCAATCGCCACTTTTTCCCATGCAGATTCAGGAAGAGGAACAGGCTGTAATGGAGGGGTACATGTCACAGCTGTCTTATCATGCATTTGGCAAGTGATACAGGATTTTCGGAGTGCTTCAGTTTGAGAGTCCATCCCTGGTCACCAATACAGATTCCGTAGTCGTCGTTTGGTTCTGACAATTCTTTGATGAGTATTGAAGGAACAAATATGGACACCGTGTAGAATCAAGCACATGGGTTTATTACGTACAGCGCTGACGGAGTGTCACCTCGCTTATTAGGCACAGAGACACTGCCAATCAATTGATTACAATGGATTATGTGGATTTTCCATGGGCGGAGGGAAATGATGGGGTAGGCAGTTCCAAACCCCTGGATAGGTCTAGCAGCAAGACAAGATAAGCACAGTAGCCAATGGTCAAAAGGTTACATAATGTCTCCGCCAATGGTTTCAGGTTAACACATGTCACTTAATTAGTACACAGGTGTTTTTCATTAAACAATATTTTAAGTGTGTTAGTATAAAATATATATATATGTTGAATTCTGATTTGGGATCCATAGGAATGAAGTAGCTCCCCTGATTGTCCAGCAGGTACACACCTAGGAGTTAAAGCAAAAGGACAAATGAAAAGTATATAGCAATAAAGATTGTCTTTTAATTATTCATTTGTCTTTCTAAGGCAGGTAGTGGCTATGGCTTGGAGGAGAGGTGCACATCTGTGAGAGGGAGGATATCATATCTCATACTGATATGTTTGAACCTCTTCCATAAACTCAAGACTGGTGTGTAGGAAGGCACCTCTTCTACAGAAGAAACAGGGCCCCTTTCATGCCTTTGGTCTGTTTGCAACTTTGAGATAAAGCCCCCAATTATAATTTCCACCTGGCTTCTTGCTGACCAAGCTTATCTTAGCAAAAAGCAAGGTTGTCCTTTGTTTGTTCTGCTTCTTAGCTAATATTATTCACTATTTGCTGGGCCTCTGTCTTCTTGACCAAACTCTGAATTTTGGGCCTGTGAAAAGAGCTGACACAGTCTATATACATCAGGTTGTAACATAAACAGCATATGAATTTTAGCCCTTCAAGTATCGTGTGCCAGGTGTATGAGTTTTGACTGTAATTCTTCTGGCACAAGTATTGGGTGTGTACCTCGTAGCACACAGCCATCGAGCAAAGAAAATTCATCCCGAACTCTAAAATAAGACAGCAAAAATGGGTCAAGGTTTTTAGGGTTACTGGGCCATCTCTTTGTCAGAAATTCCCGTAGTTTTTGTTGAATTGGACACGCTGAACAAGCAGCTTGAAATTGTTCTCTTGTGACTGCAGTAAGAGTGCTTGTAATAAGTGCAACTACTACATCCTCATCCTCCTGTGGACTATCTGGTGAAGGCAAAGGCAGGCGAGAAAGGCCATCAGCTACCACATTTTGGTTTCCAGGCTTATATTCCAGCTCATAATTGAAAGAGAGTAGTCTTGCAGACCATCTAGCAATACAATATCCTGCTCTTCCCTGTCCTTTCGTGGTGAGCAACGTCGTCAAAGGGCTGTGGTCTGTGTGCAACTTGAACGTGTGGCCCCACAGGTAAGTTCTCCATTTTTCAGTAGCCCAGACACAAACAAGTGCTTCTTTTTCGACTGTAGAATATTTCCCCTCAGCATTACTTAGTGTCCTTGAAGCAAATGCAACAGTCCTCTCTGTGTTGTCCTCATGAAGTTGTGTGAGGACAGCCCCAAGTCCATAATCAGAAGCATCAGTAGTTACAATTGTGGGCAATGCAGGAGTGAATAGTGCAAGTACTGGACTATGTATAATCAAGTCTTTCACTGTTTCGAAACTAGCTTGTGCATCCGTTGTCCACACTAAGGTTGAACTTCCCTGTAGTAATTCTCGTAACGGTTCAATGACCGAAGCATAATTGGGAATGAATTTTGCACACCAGGAGGTAAGACCCAAGAAGGAACGTAAGGTTTGCAAATCTGTTGGAGGAGGAGCATTTGAAATTGTCAGGATATGAGCCGGATCAGGTTTTAGTCCAGCCTGTGAAATTGTATGCCCCAGAAGGAAGAGTTCAGTTTGTCTAAATTTGCATTTGGACCTATTGAGCTTGAGGCCTGCTTTGCTGTTGCAGTTTAGTACAGACTGCAGGTTATTGTCATGCTCCTCCAAAGTATTTCCAAACATGATAATATCATCCAGATAGCACTGAACTCCATGTTGATTCTTCAAAATCAATGACATCATTTTTTGGAAGGCACTTGGGGCTGATGCGAGACCGTATGGAACATGTTTAAAATGAAATAGTCCCTCATGTGTAATAAATGCTGTGAGGTCTCTGCTATCTTCATGCAACATAACCTGGTGGTATGCGGTCTGCAAATCAAGAGTAGAAAACATCTTTGCTCCACGGAGTTCTGCAAATACTTCTTCTATGTGAGGAAGAGGATGGCTGTCAATCACAATAGCTTTATTTAGCTCCCTTAAGTCCATACAAAGGCAACTGCCTCTACCCTTCTTCTGCATCAATATTAGGTGAAACCCATTCCGAGGGGTTAATCTCTTCAATAATGTCCTTTTGAACAAGCTTGCTAAGTTCCTCTGAAACAGTTTCCCTGACTGAAAACGGTAAGCGCTGTAATTTCTGTCGTACAGGCATCACGTTATTCCGCATTTTAACTTTATGCGGAAACCCATAAGCACAGCTGAGTTTCTCCTCAACCTGGTGTTGGGTCCCAGCTGAAACTGGTGTGTGTACGGCAAGAGTGCTTTGCTGAGGAAGATCAATTCGTCCATTAACTACCCTGAGATTTAAAGCAGCCAAGAAATCTCTGCCAAGGATAGGAGTGCCTTTGTGGACAATGTAGGACTCTGCAGTTACACAGCAATCCCCAAAAGTAACTATCGCTGGCAGGCAGCCACGTATTGAAATATGGTTTTTCAAATAGCACACCAAGTGAAGCTTGGTTTCAGTAAGAGGCACACCTTTACAGTAATGCAAATAGATGGAATCAGGTAGTATAAATACTGCTGAGCCAGTGTCCAACAGTAGCTGAATAGAGTGTGATTTGCCTGAGGGTATTTACAGTGCACTTTATTTGTTCTGGAATATGTGCAGTAGTGATTTTGTCCACGCTCAGCACAGTAACATCTGGTATTGTAACTGCATGCACCTGTTGATTGAACTGGCTGCTGCGACATACTTTAGCAAAATGCCCAGTCTTTTTGCAATGACAGCACTGAGCTGCTTTTGCCGGACATCCTGTGTAGCTTGCAAGGTGTTGTGGGGATCCACAGTGAAAGCATGCTTTTACTGGATTTTGAATTTGCCGATTTGGTGGTTTGTCATTAGTTTTCCTCTTGTAATCGTTTGTCTGCAGCGATAGTGAACTTTTCTGCAAAGGAGTCACAGCCTGGACTGTGCCTCCTGTATCCATGCTCATTATTTTGGGTTCAGCTGTAGCTGACTCAGTCTGGGTAGCAATGGTTATTGCTTTTTCTAGTGTAAATTGTGGTTCTAGAAGTAAACGTTCTCTTACACGAAGCATGGTTGTTTTCTCAATGAGCTGGTCTCTAGTCATCTCATCTGCCGTATTCCCAAAGTCACAATCAGACTCCTCAGGGAAGCAATATACTGCATTATAGTCTCCCCTGTTTTCTGCTCATGCCGGTGAAATCTGTAATTAGCTACTACATTCACTTTTGGCACAAAAAAAGTTCTTTAATGCAGTGAGTGCAATCTCATATTTATCATCTGCAAGGGGAAAAGTGTAAAATATACGCTGCCCTTCTGCTCCAAGGCAGTGGATTAGCAGAGCACGTTTTCTTACTTCAGAAATCTCTGTAGCACTGATTGCAAGCAGATAAGTCTCAAACATATGGATCCAGGCAGTAAAAGCAATTGGAGGCTCACCTGGGCTTTGTAGAAAGGGTGCAGGTGGGTTCAAAGGCAGAAGATCCCACCCTTGTCGCCAAAATGTCGTAGTAGCCAGGCAAGGTACTAACAGACTTCAACAGGACTTTATTTTTTAAAGTGGAAACCTCTTTTCCAAGCTGCTGCTGCACCCTCAGTAGCTCTCCCTCAGCCTCTTCAACTCCTTCCCCCTCCTTCCGGTTTCCTGTCCTTTCAGACTCCCAACAGCCAATGCTCCCAATTCTAACAATTACAAGCAACATCTAAACACCACACTATAAATATATATATCTATATATCTATAGCTTCTTACTATATGTCCCATTCTATGCATCCGATGAAGTGGGCTGTAGCCCACGAAAGCTTCTGCTCTAATAAATTTGTTAATCTCTAAGGTGCCACAAGTCCTCCTGTTCTTTTTATAACGTTTGCGGACGATACGAAGCTGGGAGGGGTTACAAGCGCTCTGGAGGATAGGATTAAAATTCAAAATGATCTGGACAAACTGGAGAAACGGGCTGAAGTAAATAGGATGAAATTCAATGAGGACAAATGCAAAGTACTTCATTTAGGAAGGAACAATCAGTTGTACACATGCAAAATAGGAAGAAGACTGAGAGGGGACACGATAGTTTTCAAGTACATAACAGGTTGTTACAGGGAGGAAGAAGAATTGTTCTTCTTAACCTCTGAGGATAGGACAAGAAGCAGTGGGCTTAAATTGCAGCAAGGGAGGTTTAGGTTGGACATTAGGAAAAACTTCCTACCTGTCAGGGTGGTTAAGCACTGGAATAAATTGCCTAGGGAGGTTGTGGAATCTCCATCACTGGATATTTTTAAGAACAGTGTGGACAAACACCTGTCAGAGATGGTCTAGATAATGCTTAGTCCTGCCATGAGTGCAGGGGACTGGAGTAGATGACCTCCCGTGGTCCCTTCCAGTTCTATGATTGTCCCACTGCACCCCCCTTTGCTCGGCTTGTGCCACCCCCTGACCTCAGCCTGCCCCCCCACTGAGCCCTCTCCCATAGCCTGTGCCCCCCACTGTCCCACTGCACCCCCTGTCCCTCCCCCTGTACCCCCACCGTCCCCCTGCACCACCACCCCTCGGCCTCCATTCTCCGCACCAGTCCCTCTGTTCTGTACCACCCCACTACCCGCAGGACCTGCCCCTGGTCCCCGCCCCCCTTACCTGCTCCGGCTCCCAGCAGCACCCGGGACCCGGCCCCTGAGCCCATCCCGCTGCTCCGCTCGCGATCCCGGACCCGGACCCCGCTCCTCCGCTGCCCCTGTCCTAGAGATCCATGGCGCGGCTGGGAGCCCCGTGCCGCAGAGCCAGACTCCAGCGCAGCCAGGCTGCCTCCCTCCCTCC
Source organism: Chelonia mydas (assembly GCF_015237465.2). Classification (NCBI taxonomy): domain Eukaryota; kingdom Metazoa; phylum Chordata; order Testudines; family Cheloniidae; genus Chelonia; species Chelonia mydas. Next base: position 7,363,922 of record NC_051260.2, read on the forward strand.
CAGACCCCGGGAACCTTCCCCCGCCAGCAGCGACTCGAGTCCCGGCCCGGCCGCCCCCTCCCCAGGCTCCCACACTCCTCCCTGCCCAGCCCGCTCCCGGCCAGGCCCGGCCCCGCGCTGCAGCCAGCGCCCCCTGCCCGAGCCGGCCCAGTGTAGTGCACATTTCTACACCCCGCAGTTTCCACACGCCACCGTGCAAGACGTTGCTACCTGCAGGCATTTGCTACACCAGGTGGTAGTTTTATACAATAGCAGTTTCTTACAATCCCCCACGTATCAGTGGTAGAATCTCCTTCCTTAGAAGTTTTTTAAAGTCAGGCTTGACAAAGCCCTGGCTGGGATGATTTAATTGGGGATTGGTCCTGCTTTGAGCAGGGGGTTGGACTAGATGACCTCCTGAGGTCCCTTCCAACCCTGATATTCTATAATTCTATGATTCTATGAACTGCTACCCGTAGCACAGGCCTATGGAGAGCCGTTTAATACACTACACCCGGCAGGTGCCGGGGGGCTGGCCGGGCTCACTCGCTGCAGGCGGGGGGAAAAGGGGGCACTGCCGCGCTCAGTGGGGCTCGGGCTCCGGGGGACAAATGACTATGGAGGGGGAGGGGTGCAGTGGGGGGCTTTTCTGGGAGATCTCTGAGCGACGGAGTAAAGGCCCCCCAGGGTAGAGGGCTCCAAACCTGCCTCCCCCCACACCAGGGTGGGGGAGGGGGCACAGGCAGCGAGCGGTGTGTGTGCTGGGGTCAGAGATGGGCTGGCTCAGGCCCCATAGCCTCGGCCTTTCCCCTCCCTTCCAACATCGCCAGAAAGGAGGTTCTTGTTGTTTGCTGCATCTTGGGAACCGCTTGGAGAAATGGCCCCACATTTCCGCTCAGTGCCCAAACCCCGCACACCCATGGTGGACAACACGTTTCAAGCTGGCGGGGGGGGGGGGGGGGGGAACCTTTTGTAGTGATAATCAAGGTGGGCCATTTCCAGCAGTTGACAAGAACGTCTGAGGAAAGGGGGTGGGGGGGGTGGGGAGGGGGGAAATAAACATGAGGAAATAGTTTTACTTTGTGTAATGACCCATCCACTCCCAGTCTCTATTCAAGCCTAAGTTAATTGTATCCAGTTTGCAAATTAATTCCAATTCAGCAGTCTCTCTTTGGAGTCTGTTTTTGAAGTCTTTTTGTTGTAATATTGCGACCTTTAGGTCTGTAATCGAGTGACCAGAGAGATTGAAGTGTTCTCCCCCCACCCCCCAGTCTCCTGCTGGTATTAGCTCATCTTAAGTGATCACTCTCCTACAGTGCGTATGGTAACGCCCATTGTTTCATGTTCTCTGTGTATATAAATCTCCCCACTGTATTTTCCACTGAATGCACCCGATGAAGTGAGCTGTAACTCACAAAAGCTTATGCTCAAATAAATTTGTTAGTCTCTAAGTTACCACAGGTTCTCCTGTTCTTTATTCAGAAAGCTGGTCTTAACCTCAACTATAGCAGAGCTGGCATGCCACTGACGTATTTATTTAGAAAGTTTTAACAGGTTTCCAAACCCCGTCCTGTAACTATCAGAGCCCAAAGAATAACCAGCTTTTGTTTACAGAAACATTCTCCTGTAATGTAATCACCAGATCTTTATTTAACAGAGGGAGGAAGGCGGCCTCTTTATGCTACCCAGGACCTGTCGTTTCTGGTGATTTTATTTCACTGAGTTAATTAGTTGCCCTATCAAATGTTACTAGTCAAAATAATGGGACAGGTGTGCTGGGGTTTGATTAGCAGGTTAATGTTCTTTGTCTAAGTGTTGAAGAAACGGGAACCATGTAGTTGTTCTGTTTTGCTGAGTACATGTGCTGTTCCATAACAATCTCCCATGTTTTTTTGAGCCATTCCTCTAGAGTTGGACTATTTTTCTTTCTCCAGTAGGAAGCTGTCAGTAGCCAGACAGGTACCAGCAGATGAGGAATTAATTTGTGTGACCATTTCCAGCAGGAAGCCCCAGGAGGATCACCAAAGATCAGTTGGTAATAAATAGCCCCACCGTTTGTGATATTTGGTTACACATTGCACCCCAACGCTCTCTAATGACTGGACACGTCTACCATCTACGCTCTGACACTTTTTGGGGTTACGTTACCCAAGGTGTCTGGGGTGAATCATGACCACCTGCTTAAAGCAGGAGGGAGCCCCGTCTGTGCCGACAGGGGAAACTCTCCCCAGCCGCTGGCTGCTGGCCATGCAGGTGCTCCACTCCAGGTTCTGTGAGCCCCACTCTTACACACTGCAGGCTTGCAATTTACACACTCCACTTTGTTATACTTTATGGCCCAGTCCCCTATCTTCTGGACACCCACAATGTACTCCAATCTGCTGGGGCTGTAGGCAACCAGGCCTAGTGGTCAGAGCCGGGGTCGGAAGCCAGGAATGAAAGCTGGAGTTGGAATCACCCCAAGGCTTGGGGCCAGAGTTGGGGTCAGGAGTCATGGCAAAAGTTGAGCAAGAATCTGTGGCAGGAGTCACATTGAGGGTCAGGACTGGAGTCTGGGGTCAAGGGTCAAGCTGAGTCCATGGGTCAAGCTGAGTCCAAGGGTCAAGGGTCAAGCTGGAGTGAGGAACCAGGAACAGTGTCAGGGACCAAGCTGAAGTCAGTACCAAAGGTCTAACTAGAGTCAGGGTCCAGTACAACAGCAGATCAGGAGTTAACTTAGATAATTTCCAGTGCCGCCTCCTGATTTAAGTAGTGTGTCTGGGCCAATTGGTGGGGCTGGACATCTGTTCCAAATGGAGCTGATGGGTGGAACCTCTGGTGGACCAGTGGTCTGTTTGCCCCCTCCCCTGCTAGTTCCAGAGAGCGGTGGGGTAGCGATGGTGGCCTAGGCACTACTTGGGGACCCAGGAGCCTGGGTTTGAGACCCACAATCTCTCACATTGGCGCCCTGCATCTTTCACTGGGCTTGGTTTTCTGGAAAGGCTCTTTGGAAGGTTTTCACCAGGTCAGGGGTGTGGACATTCTCCACCAGCTCCTAGGAGTGCTCTGTAGGATTGTAACCTTCCCAATCTATGAGATACCAGAGTCTACCCCATCTCATTCTGTAGTTGAGGATCTCATGGACAATATACTCATCATGATTATATACATGATCTTGAGCACATACTGGGTGGGGTGGCACTTGGGAATGGTGAAGGATTGGATCCTACATGTAGGGCTTCAGGAGTGATATGTAAAAACAGGGTGTATCCAGAAGGATTAGACTAGGTGGAGTTCATGAGTAACTGGGTTGATTTTCCAGCAAACTTAGGGGCAAAGGAACTGGTACTCCAATATACGAGATGGGGAGGAGGTGACCAGCCCTCTGTGGAGAAAGAAGTGGTTCGGGACTATTTAGAAAAGCTGGACGAGCACAAGTCCATGGGGCCGGATGTGCTGCATCCGAGAGTGCTAAAGGAGTTGGCGGATGTGATTGCAGAGCCATTGGCCATTATCTTTGAAATCTCATGGTGATCAGGGGAAGTCCCAGACGACTGGAAAAAGGCTAATGTAGTACCCATCTTTAAAAAAGGGAAGGAGGAGGATCCGGGGAACTACAGGCCAGTCAGCCTCACCTCAGTCCCTGGAAAAATCATGGAGCAGGTCCTCAAGGAATCAATTCTGAAACACTTAGAGGAGAGGAAAGTGATCAGGAACAGTCAGCATGGATTCACCAAGGGCAAGTCATGCCTGACTAATCTAATCGCCTTCTATGACAAGATAACTGGCTCTGTGGATGAGGGGAAAGCGGTGGATGTGTTGTTCCTTGACTTTAGCAAAGCTTTTGACACGGTCTCCCACAGTATTCTTGCCAGCAAGTTAAAGAAGTATGGGCTGGATGAATGGACTATAAGGTGGATAGAAAGTTGGCTAGATTGTCAGGCTCAACGGTAGTGATCAATGGCTTCATGTCTAGTTGGCAGCTGGTACCAAGTGGAGTGCCCCAAGGGTCGGTCCTCGGGCCGGTTTTGTTCAATATCTTCATAAATGATCTGGAGGATGGTGTGGGTTGCACCCTCAGCAAGTTTGCAGATGACATTAAACTGGGAGGAGAGGTAGATACGCTGGAGGGTAGGGATAGGATACAGAGGGTCCTAGACAAATTAGAGGATTGGGCCAAAAGAAATCTGATGAGGTTCAATAAGGACAAGTGCAGAGTCCTGCACTTAGGACAGAAGAATCCCATGCACCGCTACAGACTAGGGACCGAATGGCTCGGCAGCAGTTCTGCAGAAAAGGACCTAGGGGTTACAGTGGACGAGAGGCTAGATATGAGTCAACAGTGTGCCCTTGTTGCCAAGAAGGCCAATGGCATTTTGGGATGTATATGTAGGGGCATTGCCAGCAGATCGAGGGACGTGATCGTTCCCCTCTATTCGACATTGGTGAGGCCTCATCTGGAGTACTGTGTCCAGTTTTGGGCTCCCCACTACAAGAAGGATGTGGAAAAATTGGAAAGAGTCCAGCAGAGGGCAACAAAAATGATTAGGGGAGTGGAACACATGACTTATGAGGAGAGGCTGAGGGAACTGGGCTTGTTTAGTCTGCAGAAGAGAAGAATGAGGGGGGATTTGATAGCTTCTTTCAACCACCTGAAAGGGGGTTCCAAAGAGGATGGATCTAGACTGTTCTCAGTGGTAGCTGATGACAGAACAAGGAGTAATGGTCTCAAGTTGCAGCGGGGGAGGTTTAGGTTGGATATTAGGGAAAACTTTTTCACTAGGAGCGTGATGAAGCACTGGAATGAGTTACCTAGGGAGGTGGTGGAATCTTCTTCCTTAGATATTTTTAAGGTCAGGCTTGACAAAGCCCTGGCTGGGATGATTTAGTTGGGGATTGGTCCTGCTCTGAGCAGGGGGTTGGACTGGATGACCTCCTGAGGTCCCTTCCAACCCTGATATTCTATGATTCTATCATCTTGAAGTGTAGGTGTTTTATCAAGAGCCATACCAATCTGTGCTACTGAAAGTGTGGGCCCCTCCTGTCGATGGCGGTCCGCATACTGTTTGTAGCTCCTTTTGGTGTCCTCCAGGTGTATCTTTACATCATCTTGGGTTTGACTGAGTTGTGCCCAGTCCCGGGTTGCTGGGTAGGAGGAAGTTGCAGGTAGCTCTGGGTAGAATTGAGGACAGAATCCATAGTTTGAAAAGGGGCTTTGCTCTGTCGAGGTGTGTTCCACTTTATTATATGCAAACTCCACAAGAGTAGGGCCCTACCTAATTCACGGTCCATTTTGGTCAATTTCAATGTCATAGGATTTTAAACATCGTACATTTCATGATTTCACCTATTTAAATCTGAAATTTCACTGTGTGGTAACTGTAGGGGTTCTGACACCACAAGGAGTTGGGGGTGCTCACAAGGTTATTGTAGGGGGGCTTGCGGTACTGCTACCCTTACTTCCGCGCTGCTGCTGACGGCGGCGCTGCCTTCACAGCTGGGCGGCCGGAGAGCGGCAGCTGCTGGCTGGGAGCCCAGTTCTGAAGCAGAGCCACCACCAGCACCGGTGCAGAAGTAAGGATGGCATAGTATTGCATTGCCATCCTTACCTCTGCGCTGCTGCCTGCAGAGCTGGGCCCTCAGTCAGCAGCCGCCACTCTCTGGCCGCCCAGCTCTGAAGGCAGCAGTGCAGAAGTAAAGGGTGGCATGGTATGGTATGGTATTGCCACCCTGACTTCTGTGCTGGCAGGGTGCAGAAGTAAAGGTGGCAATACTGCAACCCCCCTAAAATAACCTTGTGACCCCCCCTGCAACTCCCTTTTGGATCAGAAACCACAATTTGAGAATTTCCCTGTGAAATCTGTATAGTGTAGGGTAAAAGCACACAAAAGACCAGATTTCGCGGTCCAAGTCATAGTTTTCATGGTTGTGAATTTGGTAGGGCACTATGCATGGGACAGCAGGGAGGACCAGTCATTCTGCTGGTAGTTTATACAGCAGTGAAGATATGCTCCAGAATCTGGGTGGTTCTCTCCATATGACTGCTTGCCTGCGGCTGTGTGGATGAGAGACAAGAGCAAATGCCCAGCATTCAGAGGGCTTTACCGCAGAAGCGGGAGATGAAGTACGCTCTGCAGTCATAGATGATGTGCTCTGGGAGGAAGCAGACAACTTGGTCCACCCTGAGCCAGGCGGTCTCCTGGGAGGACGGTAGGCCAGTGCAGGGAATGAAGTGTGCCATCTTTGTGAGACCTTCAAAGTGGTCGTGAACCCGTCAGATTCGGGTAATTCTACTATAAAATCTAGGGCAGTAACTGATCAGGAGCTAGGTGGACTCTTGAGGGGTTGCTGGAGTCTGAGGGGTTTATTGTGCATTCCCTTGGAGTTGGCACATACATTGCAAAAGTTGACATAGACCTCGCTGTGGCTCACATGCAATACCACCAGATGAGACAAGAGACTAGGCACTGCATTTTAAACCTGCCAAAATGTCCCACGAGGGGGGAGTTGTGACATATTTACAGAGTTGCAGTTCTCAGAGGTCTGGGGGGGAACATATATATGCCCATTCCTGTAGGTTATCCTGTCTTGGACCTTGTGGGGTTCCCTACCTATGGACTCCTGTTTGTCAGGAGGGACCCCCTTGGGCTGAGGCTGATTGTATTTGCATGGGCTGGTCTTGGTGAGGAGCTGAGCCCAGGACATTATGAGAAGATTTCAGGGTTCAAATCCTCTAGATCAGCATAATGTTCCCCCTATTTTTGGTTTCCAGGGATAGGAGATTATGAAATTGAAGCATGAAAAGAACAGGGCCCACCGATGCTGTCACTGGTTAAGGGCCTTGGCTCTACATAAATATTCAACGTTTTAATGGTCTGTATACATCTGGATGGAACACCAGACCCCTTCTAGATGGGGGTGCCACACCTCAAAGGCAGTTTTAATCACCAGGAGTTCCTTATACCTTAACTCTCATACTTCTGCTCTCCATGTGTATTTTTCTTGAAGTAAAAGGCACAGGGATGTAACAACTGTTGGGGACCGTGTATCTGAGAATGCACCGTTCCGATCACCACATTGGAAGAGTCTTCTTCCATGGTGAAGGCCTGCGTAGCGTCTGAATGAACCAGCATGGGAGTGGTGATGAATGTGAGTTTTAACTACTTGAAGATCTGTTGGGCCTCAGGGGACCCAGAGACGCTTTTGTGGAGCAGGGCAGCGAGGGGGGTTGTGGAAGTAGAGGAAAGGATGAAGGGAATTTGAACGCAAATATCTTAAGTTCTAGGAATAGAGCAAGATTCAGGCTAACACTAGCTCTGATAACGCAAGACTTTTTTATCGACCTTGTGTTAGATAAGAATGGAACACAGACTGTAGCAGGACCTGCTGAGAAAAGTAAGATAGCAGGAAGGTGTATGTATAAACAAGACGTGGTTGTTGATCATTACTGTCTGTAGCAAAGGTATAAATGCTTGCCCTAATTGTTTATCTAACGGAGACCTGCCTGGGATAGGGGAACCCCTGTCTGGGTGTACTCTCCCCTTGCAAGTGCTAGAAACAAATAAACTATCTCTGATATGTTGCAACCAACCTGAGAAAGAAAACTGTGTTTTCTTCCACAATTTACATATAGGCCTTCTTGACTGATAGGAATTAAAGGGTTCATGATGCAGTTACATTCCTTCAGGCTGTCCTAATATGAGTTGTTTTGTGGGGAAAGTGCAGGTGCTTCGGGGTTTGGAAAAAGGGGTGGAGGATTTTCAGGTGGTCGGTTTGGGCATTCATTTCTCCAGTGTCCCTGCTGGCCACAAAAGTGGCATGCAGCGTTCCCTGTCGGGGCAGGATATGAGGGACCTCTCCCTCTCCCCCGACCTCGTCCTCCCCCACCCCTCGGCCTCTATATTGATAAGTTTGCAACTGCAAGGCCAAAAGTTTTGTTTCAGTACTTTCTTTCTTCTGCTCTATGCAAGCTGCACAATGGTTGACAACTGTCACCAATTCAGAAAGGGGTTTAGTTTGCCAGCCAATGCAGATAATCCTTAACTGCTGCTGAACCTTTGGTAAGAGTCCCTGAACAAAGGCAGCCCCTACTGCCTCTCTGGCATTGTCAGCTGGCTGGTAGCAATTCCTGAATGTTGTTCAAACACCTTAGTTAGTCTATCTAGATAATCAGCAGGGGACTCGCCTTTGTTCTGTTTACAGTTATTAATCTTTGTCCAACTTCAGAATAAACCTCTGATAAAAATTTGTGATCCCCAGGAAGTCCTGTAGTTTGAGAACATTGCATGATGCTGCCCACTTAAGGACTACTATTCACCTTGCCAGGATCCATCTTACTACCATGAGGTGATAAAATGAACCCTAGGAATTCTATAGAGATCTGGCCAAAGACACACTTCTCCTGTTCACTATAAGGCCAAGCTGATGTAGTCTCCTCAGGACAGAACAGACATGCAGGGTGTGCAGCTCAGCATTCACTGAAAAAGTAATTCTGTCACCCAGGTATCCTACCACATGTTGGTCCAGAATGTCCCAGAGCACGTCGTTCATAAAATGTTGAAATGTGGCAGGTGCATTCATCAAACCAAAGGGCATGATGAGGTACTCAAAATACCGTAACAGGTTTGGAAGGCAGTTTTCCACTTGTCCCCAGCTCTAACATAGACACATCCCTCCGAAGTGTAACTTTGTATATTCAAGCGACTCCCACCTGCTCCAATAGTTTGGGGTGTAGGGATAGTGAGTATCAGTTCCTAACAGTGACTTGATTTAAAGTCCGATAATCCACACACAGTTGGAGGGTGCCTTTTTTTGTTTGTTTGTTTTGGATAAAGAGGCCTGTTGCCCCAGCAGGGGAGGTACACTTGCGAAAAAAGCCCTTAGCCAACTTCTCCTGGGTAGGCATGCAGCGCAGCTAGCTCAGGCTCGGACATGGCGTAAATGCAACCGACTGGAATGTTTGCTGCAGGTTGTGACTTGATTTGACAATGGTAATCCTTGTATGGGGGTGTGACAGGATCCCCAGGGTACAACCTGGGACTGTGGGACCGCTATGCTCCCTTAACTCTTCAGCCTGGGCTGTCTCACACAATGCAATGCCAGTGACAAGCAGCAAACCCCTCCAGGAGCTCTGATCACTCAGCCATCAGCATGTGGAGCCCCACACCCAGCTAGATTGCATGAATGCTCCCTGAGCCACTCATGAATCATACAGAGAGAGGCACCAGCTAGTCACCCCAGCCCCTGGCCTTGCACCCCATACCATCTTACACTGCTCGAGACTCCCTTTGACAGTGCAAGCTCATTAATTAGCTCACCACTCCAACAAAAGGGTAGTGGATCTGCAACAGCCCTTGTTAACCTGAGCTGGGATTCCCCCAACACTTCAACCAAAACCACACTGTGTTAGGTAAAATATAAAACAGATTTCTTAATTACAGAAAGGCAGATTGTAAGTGATTATAAGTAGACATAGAGATCAACGTTAGTTACATAGAAATAAAAATAAATTTGCAGTCTAAATTCTACAGACTAAGCAAGATTTGAATCAAGCAGTCTCTTACCTTAACAAATGTTACAGGCAGCTCACAGTTCCCAGTACACAGGCTGGATTCCCTTCCCAGACTGGGACCAATCTCCCCAGTTCAAAGTCTTTGTCTTCCAGATGCTTTTCCAGGTGTTGAGATGGGGGAAGAGAGAGGCCAAGTGATGATGTCACTGTCCCTCCTTTATACTTTCTTCCAGCTGCTAGAAAGATCCTTGCTGTGACGTGAGGTTAGGAAGTCCTCATTGCACATGTGCCCTCTCTGAGAAGTCTCTGGGATAGTGGATGGGCCATCAACGCCTGTCTGGCCAATGAGAGTTGCTCCTTTGTCCCTGCTGAAAGGCCAGCTGTGGGCATTTCCCAACCTCACAGCATATTTCAGTAGCACACAGAGCAATACTTCATAAGAATGGCCATACTGGGTCGACCAAAGGTCCATCTAGCGCAGTATTCTGTCTTCCAACAGTGGCCAATGCCAGGTGCCCCAGAGGGAATGAACAAGTGATCCATAACTTCACAGACAATTATAGCACCTGCAATCCAACAGGATATTAAGGCTCTACAGATCAATACTTTTAAAATGATACTTCACAAGGCATACTTTGTATAAAACATATCATAATCATATAACTATGGTGAAAATGGGGGTTCCGGGGTGCTACTTTGAGGTACAGAGTGTCACAGAAGCAAGGCATCTGCAATTTCCTTTTCAAAGACCTCAGTGTAGTTGTTATATGTCATAAATATAAAGGGAAGGGTAAACACCTTTAAAATCCCTCCTGGCCAGAGGAAAAATCCTTTCACCTGTAAAGGGTTAAGAAGCTAGGATAACCTCACTGGCACCTGACCAAAATGACCAATGAGGAGACAAGATACTTTCAAAAGCTGGGGGGAGGGAAAACAAAGCCTCTCTCTCTGTCTGTGTGATGCTTTTGCCGGGGACAGAACAGGAATGGAGTCTTAGAACTTAGTAAGTAATCTAGCTAGATATGCGTTAAATTCTGTTTGTTTAAATGGCTGAGAAAATAAGCTGTGCTGAATAGAATGGATATTCCTGTGTTTGTATCTTTTTGTAACTTAAGGTTTTGCTGAGAGGGATTCTCTATGTTTTGAATCTAATTACCCTGAAAGGTATTTACCATCCTGATTTTACAGAGGTGATTCTTTTTACTTCTATTAAAATTCTTCTTTTAAGAAACTGAATGTTTTTTCATTGTTCTTAAGATCCAAGGGTTTGGGTCTGTGGTCACCTACGCAAATTGGTGAGGATTTTTATCAAACCTTCCCCAGGAAGTGGGGTGCAAGGTTTTGGGGAGGATTTTGGGGGGAAAGACATTTCCAAATGCTCTTTTCCAATAATAAACCCGGTTAGACGTTTGGTGGTGGCAGCGGAAGTTCAAGGACAACAGGTAAAATAGTAAAATAAACCTTGGGGAAGTTTTAACCTAAGCTGGTAAAAGTAAGCTTAGGAGGTTTTCATGCAGGTCCCCACATCTGTACCCTAGAGTTCAGAGTGGGGAAGGAACCTTGACATTATATTTGGAAGGGAGTAGAGAATCAGGGCCAGTGGTTGGCTCTGGTACTCTGGCTTGTAACTGGTTGGGAACTACTGCATGCTCTGCATTTCCTGGGGCCAAGCTGTGCTGCTGACAAATCTCTGAGGAAAAGCTGACCGTTAGTTCATGCCAGCGGATAAGAGGGCATGGAGGGCTGGGCAAGAGATACCCCATATTTCCCCCGGATCTTGGGAACGGATGGCAATGAACTGTAGTGTCTCTCGCTGCCCTTGGATAGTGAGCTCCTCAGGAACCGTTTCCATGGCCACCAGCCCAGAGGACAGCAGGGACCTATCCGTTGTTTCTATGAGGGTTTGGGTTTGGGTTGCAGGGAAATCTGCAGATCTTGGGATGCCTCCATGTTGATAAAATTATCTGCTGCAGCTGTGTCTGTGAGGGGATGGTTGGGAATGCCCTTCACTGGGCTTGGGCTGGCTCATTTCCCAGATCCCTTCATGCTGGGTTCTTTGAGGGGCAACAAGAGATCATGTGACCCGGTTCCCCACAGGGTAAGGCATTGCTGGTGTGCTCCTTCCTCAGGGAGGAGTCACCAGCAAGCCAGGTTGGTCTGCATCAGCTCGCCTGGCAGAGCGGAATCTAAGAGCAGGGGGCAGTGTTGTGACATCACATCAGGGTTGCACATGTGGCTGAAGGTCGGTCTGGATGAGCAGAGCAATGAAGTCATCCCGACCTGTGGGGGTCTCGACTCGGGACAGCTCGTCCTTGATCTTGTCCCACAAGTCCCATTGGAAGTTCCATTCTGGGTCCGACATACGTGGTTGGAAGGGTGCTGCATAGGAGGCGGCTATGCCTGACCCCTGTCCAAGTTTCCTCAGGGGAGCCTCAGCAAAGGGGGCACAGTTATGGTCATAAAAAATGGTTGATATCGTCCTCTGGAAGGTGTCCCAGTTAGACAGGTCTAGATGGCTGGTTTCCAACAGGGGGGAGTCTTAAGTCTTCTTCTCAGTGTCTTTATTGCTTGCAGCATAGGTGGGGGCAGGAGAAAGGCCAAGCATGGGGCCCCTGTGTTCTGTTTTATACCCTCAGTCCCATGTGCTTGGGGAACACAAGTCCAGGCATGTCTATGGGGCATTGCTGAGTCTCCAGGCAAGGCTGAGCAGTTCCCTTGGTGTAGCCTTATTGCATTGTAGCTCCCTTGCTGGACGATGGCTGTTGATGGGTTGTTTGACACCTCACCTGGGCGCTGGTAACTTTCCTTGCTGTTGCCTCTGGGGAGCTAATATCTGATTGATTCTCCAACTTACAGCATGTTTGAGTGACAACCATACAACACAATTCTCATAACTTCATATGCATTAATGATAGACATATATGGATAGAGAAATGCTTTCAGGAAATCATCATCTTTCCCCTGATACCTCACATGTCCTGCTTTATATGCAAGATCAAAATGATATGTAATTGAGGGATATGGGGGTTACAGGGTGCTCCCCCAAGTATAGAATGTCACAATCGCCCACTGGAAGGTGTCCAAGTTAGACAGAACTTAACTGCTGGTTTCCCACAGTGGGAGGCTCAGTCCAATGTGTCCCCAGTCAGTGGGCTATTTGCTATTCTTGGAAGAATACATCTGCAGTCGAAGCAGGAACAAGAGGCACCATTGGTTCATGAAGCCCTGAAATTTTGACAACTCCCTTTGAAGCGCTTCAGCAAAGGGAGAGCGTGTCCCAGCTAGCGTGGTGGCATGGCTGGTCGAGCCCGGATCACAGTGTTCTCTGCATGGAGCTGAGGCGCTTGCTCCCGCAATGCCCAATTTTCAGCAGCCAGCTGCACAATCTGCACCTGTATTACTTGGTTATCTGCCTGGAGGAGTCACCTGTTCATGTGATGCCGATGCTCCTTGGGGTTAGAGGAGCGCCACTGGGTCCATGCGAGGCTGGGCCCACTCGGCGGAGTAGAGGCCTGAGCAAGCTGTAGGACCAGGGTATGGGTGGTCAGGCCTAGTGGTCAGAGCCAGGGTCGGCGCCAGGAACCAAAGCCAGAGTTAGCGCTGGAGTCAGGATCACTCTACGGGTAGGACTGATTGGGGTCAGGAGGTACAGCAAAGGCTGAGCCAGAGTCAGGAGTCACATGGAGGGTCAGGACTGGAGTTGGCATCAGACAGACACACCAAGGGTTGAGCTGGAGCGAGGAACCAGGGAACGGTGCCGGGGTCTAACTAGAGTCAGAATCGACTAGCAGCAGCCAAGGCCAAACCGGAGTCAGGGAACAATGCCAGAGTCAAACTGGAATCATGCGTTAGGCCCCAGAAACAGCAGAGCAGGGACTCACTCAGTTGCTCGGACAACTTCCTGTGACTCCTTCTGGCTTCAGTAGCTTGACCAGAAAAATCAGTGGGGCTGGATGTTTGCTCCCAGGAGCTTCATGGGTGGAGCCTCTGGTGGGCTGCAGTTCTGTTAGCTCCCTCCCCTGCTGGCTCTGGTGCACTGCTGGGCCGCGGTCGCAGTCTGGGCACTGCTTGGAGACCCGTGGACCTGGGTTCGAAATCCCGCACAGCTGTCTCCATGGAAGCAGCAAACCCCAGTTCTCTGGTTTCACCTCAGTTCAACATGTCAATGATAAAACCCAGCTGAAATTTGTTTACCAGAGCTTGAGATAGAGTCAAATAACAGTAAGTCTAAGAGTTTGGAAATGTCAGGTTACAAGTAAAAGAAAACCATAAGACCCAGTCTATGGCCTCTATGTGTTAACTAGTTACGTTCCTCTCACCAATGGTCAGTCCTTACAGCACTTGTCCCTCTGGGATCCACCTTTCATGAGCCACCCCTGCTGGCAGAGTTTCTCGTCTGTAATTGTCAAAGCTGATTCCCCACTCTGGCACTTCGAGTGCAGAAGGTTGGGGCCCACAAGGATTTTAAAAATTAATACTGGCCAGTGCAGTCTCCCCTGAGGGGATAGCTCAGAGGTTTGAGCGTTGGCCTGCTAAACCGAGGGTTGTGAGTTCAATCCTTGAGGGGGCCATTTAGGGATCTAGGGCAAAAATTGGGGATTGGTCCTGCTTTGAGCAGTGGGTTGGACTAGATGACCTCCTAAGGTTCCTTCCAACCCTGATATTCTATGATGATTAAACTCCTAAGGTTACAGTTTCTCTCTGACCTTGGATGGGTAGACACTGCCACCACCCAAGTGCAAAAACCCCTGAAACCAGAAAGGTGCACTTGGGAATTCCCTCCTGTGGTGTACCCTCAAGTCCTTTCACTCCCCCTCCGGGGAAGAGCTGAAAAAGAAAAACAAAGCAAATCAGCTGGTTAAACAACATGGGCACAAACCTCTTAGGTCACCAAAAATACAATTCTGTTCTTTAAAAAGGTAAGTTTTATTAAAAACAAAAAGAAAGAAAATACATCTGGAACGTAGGCTTTTGCTAGATTTTAAAAAACCCACTTACAAAAATCGAACATCAAGAATAACCTTCTTGAGGTCCAGCTTAAAGGTTACAAGCAAAATAAAAAGCATCTGGGGTTAGCACGGAGGAGTCCATTAACCATAAGAAATAAACAGAAATAAACTAATCGCGTCTTTCTAAACATTTCTGATCTACTTACACATTTGGGGGTTCCAAATAAGTAGGTCTAGGTATGATTTGATGATCTATGATCATACCTGGCTTAAAGCTTCTCATAGCATAACTGCTCCCTGTTCCCCTCTTTCCCATAGAGCAACAACAGAGACAAAGGGGAAGGTTTTTTTTTCATTTTAAAAAGATCTAGCCTTCCCATTGGCTCTTTTGGTCAGGTGCCCACTCCGTTTCCTTCACCTGAGGGACTTTGTTAACCCTTTGCAGATAAAGCAAGCAGAGAACAGCCACCAAGGGGGACTTTATAGCTAACTGGCTGGCTGGGTGCCCATAAAAGGGAGCTACTCCCCCCCACCTTCATTTATAACAGTAATGGATAACCATGAGGGCCATTTCTTCTGCCCTTCTGCAGTTCTAGGCTATTCTCACTGAGCAGAGCTATTCAAAGAGCTCTCCTGGGCTCTCCTGGGGTCGGTGTGTAATCGCAGTGCTGTCTCCGAGGTTGTCTGTTGTTCTCAGCGTTGATTGAGGTAGCCCTGAGACCCTGCCTTGCCCCAGCTAACCAGTCTCACTTCAATGCTTTTGCAACTTACTTGTCAGCACTTTCCATGTCTCTGAAGCTATTTCCCATACAAACAGCTCACAATAACCATGACAACCAGCTTGTACTTGGCTTTCTGCAGAGACCGCACACGACCCCTTTGGGGAGATATTGAGAAGACGGTTGGACACAGGAGTGATTTACCTGCCTGGGGGTGTCTGTGTCACGTGCATAAAATCTCCTCTCTTTTTCCAGCACCTGTCCCCATTCACTCTCGGTATAACCCGACTTGTGCGAGGTATCACTGAAACGGTGTCCTAAAGAATCATTGTTTTATTGTGCTACAGACGGAAGTTGCTGCTCCTCTTTCCCAGAGCAAATTCCATTCCTCTGAGGTAATTTGACTGCCCAGATCCCAGTGCATCAGAGATGGACGTTTTTGGTTAGGAAAATTACCCGCAAAGATTGACGTAAATCATTAATCATTTTTCTGTTTCTGAATTCACCAGAAGCTGTCACTTCAGAACACAAATATTAATAGAATACAAAGCAGTTTGGGGGGCAGCTCACCAGCCCTCATCCATCCTCCCCACACCCTCACCCTGTTTGTGGGGACTCCAGCCCAATGCAGCTGTGGCGGTCAGGATGGTGGGAGTCCGTAGCCCTGGCAGGATCCCACATACTTTGCTGGCATTTGGGAGGGGGATGCAAATTCTGGGGATGGAGCAAGCCTGCATGGAGAGTCCTGGCTGGGTCAGAACAGTTCAAGTCCCAGCCAGATCAGACCCAGCACAGGGACTCTGGCACCTCCTGCCCTTTGTCCCATCTGCTCAACAGCTGGAAAGTGCCACTCGCCCCTAATTTGAGTCCCCTCACTCCATCACCACCTGGATTCCCACCCCACTACAATTGCCTGCCCAGAGCCAACTGGCCTCAAATTTCCCTGGCAGAATCTCGATGTTTCTCTGTTGGGCTCCCTGAAACCTGTTGGAGGAGGAGGAGAGGAATTCTGGGGTGAAAGCAGTTTGACTCCTACCTGAGTTGCACTGGGGTCCTCCTGGGTCTGGCTGGCACAGCCACGCTGAAGCTCATGTGCCACCTCTCTGGACTATCACATGCCAGGAAGCTCCTGTCTGACTAGGGCGACCCAGGAACTAGGTGCCTGTCTGGAGGGACGGGGGGAGGCGGGGGCTCTAATCCCACTACTAACACTGCACTTGGATAGGGATTCACAGCCAGGCCCCCTGTCAAGGTTCCTTCCCCACTCTGAATTCCAGGGTACAGATGTAGGGACCTGCATGAAAGAGCCCCTAAGCTTATTCTTACCAGCTTAGGTTAAAAACTTCCCCAAGGTACAAACTTTGCCTTGTCCTTGAACCGTATGCTGCCACCACCGAGCGTTGTAAACAAAGACCAGGGAAAGAGCCCACTTGGAGACATCTTCCCCCAAAATATCCCCCCAAGCCCTACACACACCCTTTCCTGGGGAAGGCTTGATAAGAATCCTCACTAATTTGTACAGATGAACACAGACCCAAACCTTTGGATCGTAAGGACAATGAAAAATCAATCAGGTTCTTAAAAGAAGAATTTTAATTAAAGAAAAGGTAAAAGAATCACCTCTGTAAAATCAGGATGGTAAATACCTTACAGGGTAATCAGATTCAAAACATAGAGAATCCCTCTAGGCAAAACCTTAAGTTACAAAAAGACACAAAAACAGGAACATACATTCCCTCCAGCCCAGCTTATTTTACCAGCCATTAACAAAAGGAAAACTAACACATTTCTAGCTAGATTACTTACTAACTAACAGTAGTTGTAAGGCTGCATTCCTGATCTGTTCCCAGCAAAAGCGTCACACAGACAGACGAACCCTTTGTTCCCCCCCCCCTCCAGATTTGAAAGTATCTTGTCTCCTTATTGGTCATTTGGGTCAGGTGCCAGCGAGGTTATCTTAGCTTCTTAACCCTTTACAGGTGAAAGGGTTTTGCCTCTGGCCAGGAGGGATTTTATAGCACTGTATACAGAAAGGTGGTTACCCTTCCCTTTATATTTATGATACCCCTCAAGCTCTGGGGCAAGAAATACCATCCCAGGGGGAGGGGGGACAGGCCCAGAGAGGGGAAGTGACTCACCCAAGGTCCTTCAGCAACTCAGTGGCAGAGAGGGAATAGACCCAGGCCACCTGCTCCTTGGCACAGACAGGTCCCAAGGCAGCTGTCTGCCCCAGGTCTGAGATCTCTGTGTGGGGCATTGGCTACAGCCCCCCATTGCTCCCATGGCATGAGCTCCCCATGCTGCTGCTGCCCCAGGCTTTGCAGAGCGCTGGGCCCAATAGCCTCCTTCTCTGTGAGCCATTCCGGCTCCTCCCTTTCTGTGTGACTCTCACAGCCCAGAGTGAATGCTAAAGCCAGCTGTGGGGCAGGGCCAGGAGCTGGGGCGCTGGGAAAGAGCTGCCCAGCTCACTCAGAGCACATCTGCAGAGGTTTGGGGGACTAGGGAGCAGCCTCAGCAACGGTTTTGGGGTGCCAAGGTGCAGCCAGAGCAATGGGCTGAGGGATCAAGGCACCCCCAGGGCTCTGGGGGACACAGACAGGTTGGGAGGCAGCGTGTGAGGCTTGGGAACACACACAGAGGGGCTTGGGGAGCACAATGAGGGGGTTGGATGCCTAGGAGTGCTCCCTGTGAAAGGTTTGGGGTGGCAAAGTGACGGGTTCAGGGGGCAAGAATACACAGTAATGGGTTTAGGGGTGCCTGGGGGGCTCACACAGTGAGGATTTGGGGGTGCCTGGGGGTCACAGTGAGGGTTCAGGGATACCAGGGGGGCTCACACAGTGAGGGACTGGGGGTGCCTGGGGGCACCCTATGACTGGTTCAGACCGCACCCCCTCCATGACAGAGAGCACATTGCTGGATCTGGGGAGGGAAGGGTGGCTGCCCTGCCCTTTAATAGTGAGTGCTAGGAGGCAGGACTAGAGGGCAGACTTCACCCCCAACTGCCCAGGCTCCGCCCCTTGTGGGGTCAGAACTACTCCAGGGGCCCAGGAGGGCTGGAGAGAAGAGCTGCCCTTGGGATGGTTCCTACTATGGGGGCTCACCCCAGAGCCAGGCCAGGCTCCCCAACAGGCAACCAGACTCCATCTCCCCTGCTATGACCTCGGCCTTCACTTCCTGTCCTAAACAGCCATATTTGCCCAGCCATGTAGTGCAATGTGGCTGTTAAGCTGCCCCTGGCCCACCCCAGAAGTGGCTGCAGCTCAGCGCTGGCTGGTCCCTGCACACCGTGTATGTGGCAGTAGGGATGGGGGTGGCAGGCTGTGGGGGGCAGTGGGGCCTGTGCAGGTTCTTTCTGTCCATAACCATCTCCCAAGCTCCCCCTCGGACCGCAGCCTCTGCTGGGTCCCAGCCCAGACGGGCTTTGCTGGAATCGCTGCAGCTGTTCCCTGGTTAGGCACGGATGACAAAGATGCATCTTTTCAGCTTCAAAATGATCCTTCCCAGCCACCCCCTGCTCCCCTCCAGTCCCACATCATCCGCCTACACCTTCCCTCCAGCCCATCTTCCTCCAGCTCCCCTCCAGCCCCACACCTCCCCTGCAGCCCATGCCCCCCTGCTCCCTCCAGCCCCACATCATACCCCACACCTCTCCTCCAGCCCCATCATCCCCCAGCTCTCCTCCAGCCCCACATCATCCCCCACACCTCCCCTCTAGCCCTACATCATCCCCCACACCTCCCCTCCAGCCCCACATCCCCCCTGCTCCCCTATGTCCCACCTGTCCCCTACTCCCCTCCAGCCCCACATCCCCCTGCACCTTCCCTCCAGCCCCACATTTCCCCCTGCTCGCCTCCAGCCCCAAATGCCCCACAATGCCTCCAGCCTCTCTTCATCCCCCACACCTCCCCTCCAGGCCCACCTCCCCCCACATCTCCCCTCCAGCCCACCTCCCCCCTGCTGCCCTCCAGCCCTACATCCCCTCCAGCCCCACATCATCCCCACACACCTCCCCTCCAGCCCCACATCATCCCCACACACCTCCCCTCCAGCCCCATATCTCCCTTGCTCCACTCCAGCCCCACATCCTCCACACCTCCCCTCCAGCCCCTCCCAGATTCCTTCGCTGGCTCCTGAGGCCCCTAGAACAAGGGATCTGCTACAAGGGTATTGAGGGGCAGCTGGTGAGGGTGCAAGAGGGGACCTGGGGTGGTAGTGAGGAGGGGGTTGGGGTAGAGAAGAGAAGGGGGAAGGAGCCTGGGGCTGGGCTGTCTCAGGGGTAGGAGGGGTTGAGGCACTGGGGCAGCAGCATTTTTGGGCCATGAGCTCAGCTCTCCGAACTCCATCCCTGGGGAGGCATGAGGCAGATCCAGGCTGGTCTTGGTGTTGGGCCCCATACAAGGCCGCAAGGATGTGGGGGGCGGGGCAAAGTGGCAGCAGCTGCTGAGGAGAGGAGCCCTCCCTGCCCCATATGTCAGGGGCACTGCCCCCCAGCCCCACCCCAAGGAGAGCTGCTCTGTGGGCACCCAGCACAGACCCCCTCCCCCGAGTCGAGCCACCCAGCTGCTCTCCCCAGCACAGGGAGCCCCAGGTCCTTGAGGTAAGCACTGCTTGGAGCCTGCACCCCTGAGCCTCCCCCTGTGCCCCAACCCCTGCCCTGATCCCCCTCCCGCCCTCTGAACGCCTCGATCCCAGCCCGGAGCACCCTCCTGCATCCCAAACCCCTCATCCCCAGCCTCACCCCAGAGCCCTCACCCCCCCGATCCTAGCCCAGAACCACCTCCCGCACCCTGAACTCCTCATTTCTGGCCCCACTCAGGAGCCCGCACCCCCAGCCAGAGCCACACCCCCTCCCGCACCCCAACCCCAATCATGGCCCGCCATACCATTTCTATTCCCATGTGGCTCTCGGGCCAAAAAGTTTGCCTACCCCTGAAATAACCCCATCAAAGGCGGTCTAGAGCCTGGGCTTATTAACCAGTTCCTTTCCTGAGTGATAAGGTATCTCTGTCCCAGCAGTCAGTCTGTCCAGCGCTTGTCCAGGCAGGGAGCTGGGCTCCACATTTTCCTGGAAGGCTCCTGCTGGCAGAGTGTTGCCTCCCTGATGGATAGCACTTGTGCCCTCTTTCCTTCTCGTACAGTCTCAGGCCCTTTGCCTGTGTCAATGCTCACATCTGCATCATCCCTGGACTGTAAACTCTGGGCTGGGCCGGGCCCCAGATGCTGACTGCTCTCAGTTTCGATGGGAGACCCACCCCGCCTCTGACGCCATGGCTCACCTCCCACGGGTTGGGAACCCCATACCCTCCACGTTCCAAAACTCGGCCCGCGTTTCCTGTGCCAGCCCCTCCAATAACCACGAGCACCAGCGAGCTTTGAGCCCTTGGCTGAGACCGCACCCCTCCCCTGCTGGTGAAATAGCGAGAAGACGGCTGGACGCAGACGTCGCATACCTGCCTGGCACGTCTGTGACACAGGCTCCCAGAGTAGGAGCCAGACAGTGGGACCGGGTGGGGCAGGGACAGGCATGAGGGAGGATGGGCGGACATGGGCAGCAGCGTTGGAGCCCAGGTGGATCTCCCCGGCTCCGTCACTGTCCTGGATTGAGCTGGTCGGGCTGATCCTGGCTAACCCAGCTCCATGGCGAGATCAGCCTGGCCTCCCAAGTGACATCCTTCTCCCCCCGGCACCGGTGTGGGCAGTGTGTCCTGGCACTGCGCAAGGGGCAGCCTGCAGGGACAGAGGTACAGACATGGCCCTGCTGCCCACCCTGCACTCAGAGCCTGCCATGCGCTGCTCGCCCGGAGCCCGCTGCGCGCCCCTGGAGCCTGGTCCTGTGGAGAGTCCCACACGCCACTCAGTGCTTCTGGAGCCCGACGCGCCTGCCTGGCCTGGTACTGCAGCGCCTGGAACGTCCTCTGGGTGGCAGCATCACCCTAGCCAGCTGTGACACTGGGCACAAGGGAATGGGAGCAGAGGCAGCCCAGCAGCGCTGTGCGGGGAAGGGGGTTATCTGAGTCCTGAGTCACAGCCGCTGAAGTGGCAGGGGCATACACAGCCTGGTGTGGGAGCTGCCCTGCTCCATTGCCCTTTCTCCCCAGCTCCCCAACCCCCATGTTACTCCAGCCCAGCAGGCCCTTTGGTTCTGGTCCCGTTGTGTAGGACAGAGGCCGGTGGTGGTGGGGAGGTCACGTGGCCAGCTCGGGAACACTGGTAGAAGGGGGGGACAGCCACAGCCAGAGGGGCTGGAGTGCTGCCTGGGTGGGAGGTAAGGACTCCCCTCCAGAGGCCTCTGTGCCCATGGGAAGCCCAGCTCCTGCACCGTCTAGGCACTCTGGATGGCAGCCACCTCTTGTGCACCTCCAAACTTCACCAGTGCCATGACACGCAGCCATCTCTGGGGGGAGTATGGCGCCTGGTAACTAACTAGGAACCGCTGCCCAGATGATCATGAGGTTTTAACATGATCAGATTTGGGTCTGTTTATTGACTGGCTGCTCTTTGAGTCTTTAGGAGGACACATTTGCCAGCTTTTCTCTGCAGCTCGCCAGGAGGGCCAGAAACTCACTTTGTTTTTTCATTGGAAGCAGAATTACGTGACGCCAGGAGCTGGGGATTTGAGAAAAATGGCCCATTTTTGTGAGAGTCATCATCAAGTTGTGTGAGTTGGAAATACTGAGCCTGGGAGGGAGGAATGTGAAAGGGGAGAGAAGCACCCGGGGACAGTGCACCACGAGAAAGAGAGTGTGTGTGCGTGCACATGCGTGTGTGTGTGCGTGCACATGAGTGCGTGTGTGCGTGCGTGCGCTTCTGACCAAAGATCTACTGAGCTGGAGGCAGTTTGGCATGGACCAGTGCCAAGTGATCCCTCGTGGGGGGAATAACCCAATGTCTCCGTGCACCTTGCTGGGAGCAGCACGGACTCCCCTGGGAGCAGCTCAACGAACCCTGTGCCACCATGCTCCACACAGCCAACACAGCGCTGGGCTGTGGGGGGAGGGAGCGGGCTGAGGGCTGACGTGAGGGATGTGGCTGGTGCGCAGCTCTACAGCAGGGGGCACCCGTGCCCGGGCACCGTGTGCTGGGCTGAGTGGCTGTCCCCCAGGGGCTCAGCAGGGCATGCCAGGCAGAGATGGCAGGGAGAAGGGTTAGGGGCTTGGAGAAAATCCCCCATAAAAAGAGATTGAAAAGGTTGGGACTATGCAGAGAGGGAACAAACACCAGCCTAGGGAAAGAACTGGATAAAGAACCGGTACCTAAGCGAGAATCTTCAAGTTGGTAGGGCCTGAGGAGATCCACCCGAGGGGACTTACGTAAGTGGCTGGAGCAATCTTGGAATGGTTAGAGATTATCTTTGAGAACTCCTGGAGGATGGGTGGAAGTCCCAGAGGACTGGAGAAGGGCAAACAAAACTCCCATCTTTAAAAAGGGGAATGCAGAGGACCCGGGTATTATTGACCAGCCAGCCTGGAAAGGTACTGGTACAACTTATTAAACACGCGGTTTCTAAGCACCTAGAGTTTCCTCAACACAGTTGTTCTCCCAGCATGGTTGCCCAGTCCTTAGCCAGGATCCAACACTGAGCCCAACGTGCTGGTATGATGGGGTGTCCACCCCACACAAGGCCTGATGGGCTTACAGTGACAGGTGGGTCAATTAACTGCCCAGGCTGCACCTGAAGGAACAGCCAGGGAGCAGGAATTAACCAGAGAAGGCTCAGCTGGCCAGGAACAGGAGGGCCTTGACTAAAGCCCAGGAGCTGAGAGCAGCTGAGGGCTGCAGGGAAGTAGCTCAGCGGGGAGTGTGGCTGGCAAACCCAGAGAGGTAGGAGAGTCAGCTTGGTAGGAAAGGCTCAGGGGAAAAGCAGCAAGGGGTAGGATAGTGCAGACCTTGGCTGCTGATCAGAGGGTCCCTGAGCCAGAAGCTAGAGTATAGGGCAGGCCTGGGTTCCTCTGCCAGCCATTCGGGAGGCGGCGCAGACCAGGCAGTCAGGGACTCTTTGCCCTGAAAGACTTTGGTACCCCAGAAAGTGAGGACCCAAGTGATCTGGCCGGGGGAGCCAAGTCATGAAGAGGAAGCTACAGCTCCTGGAATGAGAGGGGATGACGGGTGGCAACGCCGCCAGAGGAAGGCGCAGCAGCTGGAAGGAGCTAATCCCCAGAGTGGCCAGGAGGAGGCACCCCTAGCAGCGAGTAGAGCCCATGGCTTCTCGGCTTTTTTGTTTCCTTAGATGAAAGATACCAGAGTGGCTCTCTTTGCTTATAGCCTAACGCTTATCTTTGTGTTCCAAGCCAGGAAGCCCTCCCAGGGGTTCAGTTAATTTGTAGTCTCCTCCCCACACAGTGATAGTTATGTGGCTCTCTTCCCACCTCATTAGTTTGATGGCTTTGTTTACCTTCTATGGAAATGTACTTCCATCGTCTCTGCTTACTCAGTTTACACTGGAGACACATTTAAGCAGGTGGAACCACGCTATTTTCCTAGGGCAGGTGCTGTAACCCCTGCTTCCCACAGCCATTTTCGGAACGTATTTCCAGCCCATATTTATAATTCACTATAAGTTAACCGTACACCCATCACGCAAGAACACTGATGTTTTCCAGTGACATTTTACAAGACACCTGTTAAATAAATATGACAACTGTGTGTGGGGTGCACTGAGCTGGTCAGGCCTGCTGAAAGGCACTGCTACACAGCAGGGAGCCCCCTGCCCTCTGGTCCTGGGGTGCCTGTAAGACCACACACAGCCCCAGCTGACATCCTCCTATGCAAACTAGGGAAATGGGGCCTAGATGAAATTACAATCAGGTGGGTGCAAAACTGTACTCAAAGTTATCAATGCTCTGCTTTCCAACTGGGGAACGTATCTAGTGGTGCCCCACAGGGGTCAGTTCTGGGTCAGGTACTAGTCAATATTTTCATTAGTGACTTGGATAACGGAGTGGAGAGCATGCTTATACAATCTGCAGGTGACCCCAAGGACAGGACTCAAATTCAAAATGACCTTGAGAAATAGGGGAATTGGTCTGAATGCAGCAGGATGAAATTCAATAAAGACAAGTGCAAAGTACTACACATAGGAAGGAAAAACCCAATGCCCAACTGCAAAATGGGGAACAACAGGCTAGGTGGTAGCACTGCTGAGAAGGATCTGGGGGTTACAGTGGATCACAAAGTGAATATGAGCCAACCGTGTGAGGCTAATATCATTCTGGGGTGTATTAACAGGGTGTGGTATGTAAGACACAAGAGGTAACTGTCCTGCCCTACTCGGCACTGGGGAGGCCTCAGCTTGGAGTACTGCATCCAGTTTTGGGTGCCACATTTTAAGAAAGACGTGGATAAACAGAGAGCAACACAAATGAGAAAAGGTTGAGAAAACTTGACCCTGAGGAAAGGTTAAAATAACTGGGCCTGTTTAGTCTGGAGAAAAGCAGACTGAAAGGGGACCTGACAACAATCTTCAGCTGCATGAAGGGCTGTTATAAAGAGGACAGGGATCAATTGTTCTCCAGACCGCACCCGCTGGAGCTAGGACAAGAAGTAATGGGCTTAATCTGCAGCAAGGGAGCCCGAGGTTAGGAAAAACTTTCTAACTCTAAGGCTAGTTCAGCTCTGGACCAGGTTACCAAGGAGGCTGTGGAATCCCTGTCACTGGACGTTTTCAGGAACAGGTTAGACCAGGGGTCTCAAACTCAATTTACCTTAGAGCCAGGGCCAGGGCCAGTCCTCAAATCCTCCCAGCAGGCCAATAATGTCACTCATGTCCCCCACAACTCTGCCCCCCCACCTGCCTAAGGCTCTTGGAGGGAGTTTGGGTCGGGGAGGAGGTAGGGGATTGGGGTGCAGGTTCTGGGAGGGAGTTTGGGTGCAGAAGGGATGAGAGGTTGGGGTCTGGGGGGAGGGGGAGAGGGTCTGGGGTGCAGGGTCTGGGATGGAGTTTGGGTGCTGGGTGCAGGCCCTGGGCTGGGGCAGGGGTTGGGGGTGCAGGAGGAGGAGGTGGGGTTGCAGGCTCTGGCGGGGAAGGGTGCAGGCTCTGGGAGTGAGTTTGGGAGTGGGAGGGGGTGGGGGTGCAGGCTCGGGAAGGCGTTGGGGGGGGGTGCAGCGCTTACCTGGGGCTCCAAGGCGGGGCGAGCCGGGGGGCCTCCACGCACTGCTGCCCCCAGGCACCACCCCCACAGCGTCCCATTGGCAGCAGGGGCGCTCGGGGTGGGGGCAGCGCGCGGAAGCACAGCCCAGGCCCGGGGCCGCAGGCCATTGTAAATCGCCTGTGGGGGGAAGTGCCCGGGGGCGGCAAGTGGGGCTAAGGGAGAGATCTGGCCCCAAAACTGATGGAGCCCCTCGGGTCGCAGACGGTCTGCGGGCCAGGAGTTTGAGACCCCCTGGGTTAGACGAACATCGTCAGGGATGGGCTAGGTCTACTTGGTCCTACCTCAGTGCAGGGGGCTGGACTAGGTGGCCTCTCAAGGTCCCTTCCAGCCCCCCATTTCTATGATTCTATGCACTGAGTCAGAGTGGGCATAATTCAGGTCTCCAGAGTAATGAAGGGGCCAGAGGGCGACTGGGTGCCCCTGTCTCATGGCACAAGAGTGATGGGGGGTGAGCTGGAAGGCAGTTTATTCATAGTCGATAAGGGGCTCTTTCACGCAAAGCGTGGCTGGTCTGTGGAACTCCCTGCCCCCAGATGGCAGCTGCTGAGGCTGCTCCTGAGTGGCCGGAAGCCAGAATGCCGAGTGGTGCTGGACAGTGCACGAGCTGGAGGCCTCTGTGTCTGGCCCCTCCAAACCTAGAGTGCTGATCTCGCCCCTGCACTATTGCAGGAACCTGTTTGGGTCGGCACGAGCCCCAGGCAGCACCCAAGACAAGCTC
The DNA here is from genome assembly GCF_015237465.2 of Chelonia mydas. NCBI lineage: Eukaryota > Metazoa > Chordata > Testudines > Cheloniidae > Chelonia > Chelonia mydas. The sequence goes on from NC_051260.2 coordinate 7,389,925, forward strand.
CTCCCCCCAGACATGTGCTGAGTTGCAGCGGCAGGCCATCCTGCAGCCCTGCCCATGGCGGCCTCAGAAACTCCCCGTACCTCCCCTTCCCCACACAGGGAAGCGGAGCTGTCTCTGCCCCAATGCCCTTGTGCCCAGTTTCACACTGGTGTAGGGTGATGTCGCCCCCTGGAGGAGGCTCCAGAAGCTGCAGACAGGTGCGTTAGCCTCCAGAGGACAAGCTGGTGAGAGGGACTCTCCCAGCAAATCCACACCAGCTGCTGCAGGGCCCGGGCGCCCCTGGGAGCAGTAGGCTCCAAGTGGGCAGAACGTGAACTCAGACTCTGAGTGCAGGGTGCCCTATGGGCAATAGGGCCTCACCCACGTCCAGCCGTCCACCCCACAGCCTGATCCTCACGCCGTGCCAGGATATGTTGCTGCCCATGCCAGTGCTAGGTGGCGAAGGAAGTTGCCCAGGAGGCTGGGCTGATCTGTCCATGGAGCAGCGTGTTCAGCAGGGCCTGGGCCTGGGCGCGGCCCTGACACTGAGCACTGGGTCAGACAGGATCAGCCCAACCAGGTCAAGCCGTGAGAGCGACCCGGGGATGCACCTGGGAATCCACTTGGTGCCCGGCTCCTCTGTCATGTCTGCCAATCCCACTGTCCCATTGTCTGGATCTTACACCCGGAGCCCCTGGGGCCATGGCCTGCCTGCGCGGGTTGGTTTGCAATGCATCTAGCACCACGGGACTCCCCTGTACAAGAGACTAAACTACCAAGCTGTGTCTGGGGCAGCCCGGGGCTCCATGCACAGCCCTGGCTGGGACCCTGCGAAGGGAACGTCGCTGGGACGTGCCCCACCTGGCTCATGCCCCATGGGGCGGCTCAGGCAGAGCTCAGGGCTTTCTTTCTCCCTGCACCCTTAAAGTCCAGGCTGGGCTGGGTCAATAGCACCCTCCCCTCCAGAGCTTCCCTCCCCCACCCACACAATAGCCCTGGCACCGGTCTTTCTCTCCCAGCTGCTGCTGCTGCTGCAATTTGTGTGAGCAGCGGCAGTCAGTGCTGTGTGTGAATCCTATGAGAGCCGGTGTGGGACCAGCAACCCTGTGTGCACCTGGCTCGGCACTGGGACCCAGCTGCACTGGGAAGGGTCTGCCCATGCCACTGCTGGCACTAGCTGCCCCCGCCTCCCTCCTTCACGGCTCCTGGTCTCCAGGATGAGCCCCATTCTGGCCTCCCTTTAAAGCCCACAACTTCCTGCCTCTCTTTCACTGCTGGTCCCCCCTCGCCATCCCTCCGCATCCATCCCAGGCCATGGCATCCTCCAGCACAAACCCCACCCAGCGCACGCTCCCTACGGCTGGGCCGCTGCCCCCCATGCCCTCATCTCACCCCACTGCCCAGGCTGCTGCTCCTCGTGTAGCTGCAGCTCGGGCCTGCTCTGTCCCGCCATGTCACCGGGGGGAGCTGCAGCACCATCCTCCCCAGCCCAGCCAGCACAGGGAGTCAGGCCCAGCAGAGCTGCCCCGCGTGTGTGTGCGTGTGCGAGCATGCTCGAGCGGGGCAGTCACCCTGGATGCCAACATCCAGGGGTCCCATACTCCTGGCTGGCTGGTCCTTCCTTTGCTCAGCTGCCCTGGCCAGCAAAGCACTTAGGCCTAGCAGCCACCTGGGCCAGCTCCGTACCAGCAGCTCTGCTGCCGGCAGCCGGCCTGGGGCGGTATGAAGATGTCACCACACTGGCACTGGCTGCCTAGTCAAAGCTCGCTGCAAAGCCAGCTCTGCACCCGCACGCCCACAAACTCTCCAAGGAGGGGAGAGCAAAGGACCCCCCAGTGGCAGGCTCAGCCTCCCCTCCACACACTGGAGCTTGTGTTGTTACTAAAAACCCGTGTCCCGCCTCCCTACACGCATGTGCCCCTCTCCCTCCAGCCCACACCCTGCCCACCTCCTTCCCCCGTCAGGGCACAGTGATGATAATCTGTGATTACTCACGCAGTCAAAGCCTAGACCAATGACAAGCAGACTCTGCAGCGGGAATTATGGGTAAGCACCACTGTAATTTATGTAAATGAGGCTGGCGAGGGCTGGTGTCCCCTTCCCCTTCCTCCCTCTAGAGGGTGCAGAAAGCTCCCTCCCACAAGGAAACTGGAAAAGCAACTTCACTGTCCCCTGTGCCCCCCGGCCCCATGACGCGTCCCGCCTGGCTCCAGCTCTGAGCAGGCTGCTACAGGGATTGATGGTGTCTCTGTTATTTTTCTGTACAGCGCCTAGCACTATTGGGCCCTGATCTTAGGTTGCACTTCCTAGGCTGTACCTAGCACTCCAGATACCTCCCCGGTGCCAGGGTCTGAATTCAGAAGCACCGAGGCCTGGGCACAGCCTGCTGCCCCCAGCTGCATCCTGTGCTGAGATGCAGGGCAGGGCAAGGGGCTACACAGAACTTAAGAGCATAAGAACCGTGAGGCTGGGTCAGCCCAATGGCCCAACCCAGTGTCCTGTCTGCTCACAGCGGCCATTGCCAGGTGCCTCAGAGGAAATGAACAGACCAGGCAATCACTGAGTGATCCATCCCCGGTCATCCACTCTCAGCTTCTGGCAAACAGAGGCTAGGGACCTCCAGAGCAGGGGCTGCCTCCCTGACCATTCCGGCTAATAGCCATTGATAGACCTATCCTCCAGGAACTTATCTAGTTGGTTTCTGAACCTTGTTATACTTTTGGCCTTCATAATATCCCCTGGCAACGAGTTCCCCAGGCTGACTCTGCATTATGTAAAGAAATACTGCCTTAGGTTTGTTTTAAACCTGCTGCCTGTTAATTTGATCGGGTGACCCCTGGTTCTTGCGTTATGAGAAGGAGTAAATAACACTTCCTAATGCACTGTCTCCACCCCAGTCATGATTTTATAGACCTCAGTCATATCCCCCCTTAGCCATCTCTTTTCCAAGCTGAAAAGTCCCAGTTTTATTAATCTCTCCTCATACAGAAGCAGTTCATCCCCCTAATCATGCCCTTCTCTGCACCTTGTATATGTCTAAAATAGCTTTTTTGAGATGGGACGACCAGAACCACTATCAGAGGGGTAGCTGTGTTAGTCTGTATCAGCAAAAACAAAGAAGAATCCTTGTGGCACCTGAGATTAACAAATTTTTTTGTTAGTCGCTAAGGTGTCACAAGGACTCCTCATTGTTTTTGCAGAACTACTATGTTTGACAGCAGTGGCATGCTGAGAATCTAGACTGGAGACTGGGACTCAGGATTCCTGAGTTTCATGCCTGGCTCTGGGAGGGGAGTGGAATCCAGTGGTTAGAGCAGGGGGCTGGGAGTCAGGACTCCTGGGTTCCATTCCTGACTCCCTGTGAGGCGAGGGTGGTTTAGAGGTTGCAGACAGATCTTTGGCCCTGGATTTACCACACTGGATATGGATTTACCACATTCAGTGTGGCTGGGACTTGACTGGGCTCAGCTCTGCCAGGCTGACCACCCGTGTTGCCTGTCCTCTCTCTGACAGGGGGAGGCTTCAGGAGGAGACCGAACTGACGGACGCTCAATAACACAGGCCCTGGAACAGATGCTCACTGACGCCACTCAGTCACTTACCCTCCCAGCGCAGTGCCTGGGCCTCTGGCTCCAGCCTCTCTCCACTGGAGACAGAGCCCCTGGTCTGTAAGCCTGGCTGAGGTGCCAGAACCAGCCCTGAACCCCCGACAGTGGGGAACCCGGTCTCCCCAACCCAGGGCGTCTGCTCTATGTCAGCCCCTGAGCAGGATGGGGTGGCTCCTGGAACCTGGCAGCTGGGGAGAAGCGGGGGAGGCTGTGGCACCCAAGTAGGGTGACCAGATGTCCCAGTAAAATCAGGACTGTCCCAATTTTTAGTTTTGTCCCGCGTCCCAACTGATGCACGGTGGGGACGCCATTTGTCCCGATATTGCGGCTTTGGCCGCTCCGGCGTTTTTTTCTTTTTGTTTTTGTTTTTTTTTTTGGCGCTTTGGCACCTCGGCTCTGGCCGCTTTTTTTGCTTCCCCCCATGCGTCCCGATATTTTGTTCGTTTCACCTGGTCACCCTACACCCAAGCAAGACAGGGGTGGTCAGGGACATGGCAGATACTACTGCCCTGACATGGTCCAGATGAGGAGAGGGCCCCACAGAGGGGTGCGGCACGGGCCTCACAGAGGCTGGTGCCCTCAACTGCACTGATGGGGCATCAGGCTCTGGAATGTGCCCCAGTACTGACCTATGGGCCTGGGCCCAGAGTCACTCGGACTGGCTAGGCAGGGAGGGGGCTAACCAGCTGCATGAGTGACAGGCAGACAAGGGGGCTGGTGTCCAGTGAATCCACCTGCATCCAGGTTCCCAGTGTGGGCCAAACTTGCCCTTCTGCAGGGGCTCCCACAGGCCTGGGAGCTGCCTCTGTTCCCTGGCTCCACCCATGGGGATGGAGGAGCCAGCAGCCCCCTGAGCTGGCTGATCGCCCCCAGGAGACTACGCTGGGAGGGGGAGCCATGAGGTCCCCACACTGCAGAACCAGAGACCTCAGAGGAAGGGATGGTGGGATGTGGGGGTTGGGGTGCAGGAACTGGCACCTTATTGGGTGTGGTGCCCAGGCCAGGATGCTGGGGACAGGCAGAGTTTAGGGCCCAGTGGATGGCCAGGGGTGGAGGCAAGGGGGGGTTAGGGAGAGGAGAGGGAGCGGATGCGGGACAGGAGTAGTCACTGGACTGGGGAAAGGGAGGGAGACATCAGCCCTAGAGCAAGGAGGATTGTGGGACACAGCAACATTACCAGGGTTGAGTGGGGGAGGGGACAGAGTGTGGGGACTTGGGGTGTAGGGAGAGACTGGGGCTGGAGGAACCTTGAGCTCCCCACAGCAGCCAGCACTCCTGCCCTGTTCCCCATAGCGCCCCCTGCTGGGAGAGGCCAGGCTGCAGCAGCTGGGAGCTTCCTCCCCCCCCACAGCCAGAGGTCCTGCCCCGCTCCCCACAGTGCCCCCTGCTGGGAGAGACCTGGCTGAGGTAGCTGGGAGCTCCCCCCACAGCCAGTGCTCCTGCCCTGTTCCCCACAGTGCCCCCTGCTGGGAGAGCTCAGGGCTGCAGTAGCTGGGAACTCCCCCAGAGCCAGCACTCCTGCCCCGCTTTCCACAGCACCCCCTGCTGGGAGGCCAGGCTGGAGTAGCCAGGAGCTCCCCCACAGCCAGCGCTCCTGCCCTGTTCCCCACAGCGCCCCCTGCTGGGAGAGACCTGGCTGAGGTAGCTGGGAGCTCCCCCCACAGCCAGCACTCCTGCCCCACTCCCTGCTGGGCGTTCCATAGCATCAAGGACCTGAACCCCCTCTACTGTCACTCCCACTGGAGCTCGTATACAGTGAGTGGGCAGCTGGCGGGTCCCTGCAGGTGGTGCCAGTCTGGTGGGGTCCCTGAGGCCCCAGAGCTCCATGTCTGGGCTGTGAACTTCTCCCTGGGCACGGCGCCTCTGAGCATCCATGCGGCAGAGCCCTGGCTCCCCAGGACCAGCGTTAGGTTCGGGGCCCAGGCGGTGGCTATGCCCTGCAGGGTTGGGAGAGGTTGGCTGGGGTGGGGGCATGTGCAGTGGTAACCCTCGGCCTTCCTGGGGGCAGAGCAGTGCCCAGCCGTGGGGAGCAGGGGCAGCCAGGCCCCAGGCTTTGCTGTGAGTGGCGCTGGTTGCAGGGCCTGGCGCTGAGCCAGCCTGACACTTATCTCCCCACGGCGGGCACCGGGCCAGCCCCTCCCCCAGCCTGTGCTGTGGGAACATTCTTACTCAAGCGAAAGAAATGCCTTTGCCGTGCCTAATGGCTCGCACATGGGGGGCGGGGCCCTGGGAAAGGTGCTGCCTGCGTCAGGGGGCAAGGGGCACCTCAGGACACACCCCTCACCCGGCGCATGGCCCCTTCACAACTGGGCACTGCTCACAGCAGGGCCCAGGAAGGGCAGTTCTGGATCTAAACTCTGCCCTCTTCGTGGGGCGATCGTCTCTGCGGCCCTCACTTTGGGACACTCCCTTTGCAAGGAAGCCTCCATGTAACAAGCTGCACTCAAGGATCCCTCACCCAGCACTGAGATGCAGCCACCTCTGGGGTGGGGCACGGGGGCTGTTTGTACAAGGATCCCTCACCCAGCACTGAGATGCAGCCACCTCTGGGGTGGGGCACGGGGGCTGTTTGTACAGGGATCCCTCACCCAGCACTGAGATGCAGCCACCTCTGGGGTGGGGCACGGGGGCTGTTTGTACAAGGATCCCTCACCCAGCACTGAGATGCAGTCACCTCTGGGGTGGGGCACGGGGGCTGTTTGTACAGGGATCCCTCACCCAGCACTGAGATGCAGCCACCTCTGGGGTGGGGCACGGGGGCTGTTTGTACAGGGATCCCTCACCCAGCACTGAGATGCAGCCACCTCTGGGGTGGGGCACGGGGGCTGTTTGTACAGGGATCCCTCACCCAGCACTGAGATGCAGCCACCTCTGGGGTGGGGCATGGGGGCTGTTTGTACAGGGATCCCTCACCCAGCACTGAGATGCAGCCACCTCTGGGGTGGGGGGTGGCAGTTGTTTAACAGACCCTCCTGACATCACCTGGCCCAAGGATGTCATTCCTCCTGCAGGTCGGTCTAGGAATGGGGACACAGAACCAGGACTGGCCCTGCCTCAGCTCCAGCACACACTCGAATGCAGGGCCAGCAGGGGGCTGTGGGTCAGGAGCGAGGGGCACCAGCAGAGCTGCGAGCGTTGGAGCAGTGTAGAAATGGAGGGATCAGCGCACGGTGGAGGGGAGCCAGGCGCGGTGGCTGGGGGGGTGCGTGTTGAAGTGAGTTCTTGGGGTTAGTCAGCCCCCTGCCCCCTCCCACCCAGTCCTGGCCAGCTCGGCATTAGAGGATGGATTGTTTCCATGTGTTGGCGGCTGCGCCTGTGTGTGTGTGTGTCTGGAAGGGATTGTTTGTGTGTGTGTGCATGCGTTTGTGTGTGCGTGGGGAGGGATTTTGTGTGTGTGTTTGGGAGGGATTGTGTGCATGTGTGTGTATGTGTGCATGTGGGGGGGAGGGATTTTGTGTGTGTGTGTGTCTGGGAGGGATTGTGTGCATGCACGTGAGTGTGTGTGTGTGCGCGTGTGTGTGTATGTGCATGTGGGGGGGAGGGATTTTGTGTGTGTGTCTGGGAGGGATTGTGTGCATGTGTGTGCGTGCACGTGTGTGTGTGTGCGTGCGTGCGTATGTGCATGTGGGGGGGAGGGATTTTGTGTGTGTGTCTGGGAGGGATTGTGTGCGTATGTGTGCATGTGGGGGGGAGGGATTTTGTGTGTGAGTGTGTCTGGGAGGGATTGTGTGCGTGTGTGTGTGTGCACCTGTGTGTGTGTGTGTGCGTATGTGCATGTGGGGGGAGGGATTTTGTGTGTGAGTGTGTCTGGGAGGGATTGTGTGCGTGCACGTGTGTGTGTGTGCGCGCGTATGTGCATGTGGGGGGAGGGATTTTGTGTGTGAGTGTGTCTGGGAAGGACTGTGTGCATGTGCGTGTGTGCGTGTGCGTGCGCCTGCAGCACAATCTGGGCTTGATCTGGAGCCAGCTATTTTCCCCAGCTCTGTTTCTGTTTTAAGCAAAAGCGTCTGTGTCCTTCCCTTCCCCAAATCCCCCTCTCCCTTTTCACCCCAGCCTCCCAAACATCCAGCACTTCCTCAGACCCCCCCAGTCCTGTCTTCCCATCTCTGGGGGCACCCCCACACATCCCCAGCCCCCCCAGGGTATTCTGCCACAATCCCAGGATTCCTACATGCTCCTGCACCCCAAAGAGCCCCCCTCACTCCAACCCCCCCCCCCCACAACAACCTTCCTGGCCCTGAACAACTGTTCCCACCCCTCTGCAGCAACACCAGGACCCCTGCTCCATGCTCCGGAGGTTGCCCCTGGGCTCAGGGTTCACTCAAAGCAACAGCCAGCAGGGTGTGGGGTGCAGTAGGGTGGGGGGAGGAGTGGGGGCAGCATGGTGAGGGATACAGTGGGGCAGGGGCATCAGGGTGGAGGGCAGCCCCACAGGCTCTCTTCAGCTCTGGGGAGATTCCCCTTCTGCCCAGGCCTCCCTCTGTGTCTGGGAGGCTCCTCCCCAGCCCCAGCCGCAGCCCATGATCTCCCGCATGCCAGTGCCTGACCCGGGCTGGGCCTGCCTGGGAAAATGCAGCTCTGGATCCAGCCTCGTTCCTTTCTTGGCAGGCGCCTGATGGGGGGGAGGTGGGGGTGGCCGTTCTGGGTTGACCCACGCTGGGCAGCCCTTTCCCAGAGGGAGAGCTCAGGACTGAGACCTGCTGCCTCCCCAGAACAGACCCCAGGGGGCGCTCGTCCCCGACCCAGTGCTGCATTCCAGCTCCATCCCTGCCACTGCCCCAGAGGCTGTGAGCTTCCCTGCAGCAGTGCCCTGCCCTGCCGTGATCCTGGGAGTCCAGCAGAGGGAGCTCTCACACAGAGTGTGTGTGGTTAGGGCTGCTGGGGGTGAGGCTGGGAATCAGGACTCCTGGGTTCTGTCCCCAGCTTAGGCACCCCAGAGTGCAGAGTGATGCAGCTGGGATTGTTGGGAGCACGGCCCCTCTGGGAGGAGACACAGAGCTGGTGGAACAGCCGAGTGTGTTGGGGGGTGTAGCTGAAGGGTTCCCCCCCACCCCCAGGCAGAGGGGCTCCTGGCCTGCCATCTGCAAGGCCCTGTGCCACCTTAACCCTGAGGCCGTGTCTGTCCGTGGGGTGGGCCCAGTAGAATAGGAATAGCACCATGCAATAAATGAAATCGTGTGCCCCCTGCTGGCTGGCATGAGAACCATGGGCCTGTGCTTCCTGTGCCCCGCACTGCACGGCCCAGTGGCGAATCCCACACTAGCTCGGGGGCCAGGGAGGCTGGGGGGGGGAGGGGGGGAGAGGAGTTGCAGCAATTCTGCCTGTGTGCTGGGGAGGTGCCCATGGGCAAGGAGGTGCTGTCCTGTGTCCTCAGTGCAGGGTTAGGGGTCCTGCCTGGAGGGGAGGCTGGGAGCTGCCTGGTGTGCTGGGAACGCTCCGATGGGGGGTTATTTATACTGCACCCCGAGGAGCCGGGGCCTGCCCCCTTGCAGCTATTTGTATCCCACTTCCTCCTGCCCTGCTGCCCTTTTCTTCCATCCTCCTTTGTTTATAACAGCTTGGCCTCCACTGACCCACCCTGCTCCCCAGCATGGGCACCAGGACGCCTGGGTTCTCTATTCAGCTTTGGAAGGGGAGGATCTAGTGGGTTAGAGCTGGGGGCTGGGAGCCAGGACGCCTGGGTTCTCTGCCCAGCTCTGGGAGGGGAGGGGGGGCTAGTAGGTAGAGCAGGGGTTTGTGAGGGAGCTCAATGTAGAGCAAAGGAAGCACCTTTTCCCACACCCCACCAACAGAGAGGTGAGCAGCCTCGTCCCCTGGGAAGTGGGGCAGATCTGGGGTCACGTCTCTGGCACTGGGGTGGAGGTGATATATATTGAGCGCCAGGGATTTGATTGAGCTGGGAAGGCAGGGGGTGGAGGCTGTGTAGGGGGTGCTCTCCCCTTGAAGTCAGTGCTGACTCCACCCTGGCATTGGGGGGCGCTGTGCCACAGGGACAGGGTGGCCATGCCCCAGTGTGGGGCTAGGGGGCACTGTGCTGCAGGGACAGGGTGGCCATGCCCCAGTGTGGGGTTAGGGGGCGCTGTGCCACAGGGACAGGGTGGCGATGCCCCAGTGTGGGGCTAGGGGGCACTGTGCTGCAGGGACAGGGTGGCGATGCCCCAGTGTGGGGCTAGGGGGCACTGTGCTGCAGGGACAGGGTGGCCATGCCCCAGTGTGGGGTTAGGGGGCGCTGTGCCACAGGGACAGGGTGGCGATGCCCCAAGTGTGGGGCTAGGGGGCAGCTGTGCCACAGGGACAGGGTGGCCATGCCCCAGTGTGGGGCTAGGGGGCGCTGTGCCACAGGGACAGGGTGGCCATGCCCCAGTGTGGGGCTAGGGGGCGCTGTGCCACAGGGACAGGGTGGCAATGCCCCAGTGTGGGGCTAGGGGGCACTGTGCTGCAGGGACAGGGTGGCGATGCCTCCGTGTGGGGCTAGGGGGCACTGTGCTATGGGGACAGGGTGGCGATGCCCCAGTGTGGGGCTAGGGGGCACTGTGCTGCATGGGGACAGGGTGGCGATGCCTCCGTGTGGGGCTAGGGGGCACTGTGCTATGGGGACAGGGTGGCAATGCCCCAGTGTGGGGTTAGGGGGCGCTGTGCCACAGGGACAGGGTGGCGATGCCCCAGTGTGGGGCTAGGGGGCGCTGTGCCACAGGGACAGGGTGGCGATTCCCCAGTGTGGGGCTAGGGGGCGCTGTGCCACAGGGACAGGGTGGCAATGCCCCAGTGTGGGGTAGGGGGCACTGTGCTATGGGGACAGGGTGGTGATTCCCCCATGTGGGGCTAGGGGGCCTCTCCCCTGTCCGGCTCTGGGCACCGCTCCAGCTTACGCATACAATGGGCTGCTGTTCGGACCTGCTGCCACAGCTGGCCGCTCTGCTGGAACAGCTGGCCGCCTGGGTGCCTCACCCCGCTCTGCTGGGCTGGGGGCCCTGGGCGGGGACGGGAGCAGCTGGGAGCTGACTCCCCACTCCCGCTCCTAGCCAGCCCCAAGGCCCCTTCAGAGGGGGCACCAAGGAGCCGCTGAGCTGACATAGCCCCCTGCCAGGCCCCTGGGTCCTACAGACCCCCACCCTGACCCCCTGGGTTACACAGACCCCTCTTCTTCACATAGATCCCCAACCTGACTCTCCCCGGTCACACAGACCCCCCCTGGTTCACACAGACCCCACCCTGACCCCCTGGCTCCTCTCCAGCTCACACAGACCCCCCAGTTTGTCTGTATTCTCCTCCCTGGGGTGACTCCCCACCCCTGGGCAGAGCTGGAAAGGGAGCTTGGAGTGGGGTCAGATGAGGGGCAGCCTTTCTGGGTCTGACTTAACCATTTCAGGCTCCTCGCCTGGGCCACTCTGGGGCATCACGCCCAGATCAACCAGCTCATGGGGCTACAGGGCCACCTGACAGAGGCAGGCAAGCTGCTGCCAGCCTCCCCCCAGCTCTGCCAGTGCCCCTCAGTCCTGACCTGCAGCCCCCAGCTATCCCAGCCCTGCGCTCCCCAGGTCTGCTGAGGCACCTCAGTTCCCCTCTGCTGCCCCTCATCCCAGGTCCTCTGCCCAGTGCAATGGGGAGGGATCCCAGCACCCAGCGGGGGCTCCAGCTGCTTTTCCTGAACCACCTCCCAGCACCCAGGGATGGGCAGGATCTGCTGGCTCCCTGCTGCCAAGGGCCGGCCAGGGGTGGGGGGAGCAGGGCCCCCTGGTGCAGGTGCCTGGGGCTGGAGAACCAGAAATTCCTGCTCCCTGCAGGAGCTTGCCTCGTGGGAGGGGGGTGGAGAGGGAGGCCCAGGGGTTTGGGGTGGGGGCACAGAGGAGGTGTGGGGGATGGAGGGACAGGAGAAGACCCAGGGGGAATGAGGGGCAGAGGGGAGGCTTGGGAGGATGTGAGGCAGGGGGAATCCTGGGTGGGAAGAGGGGAGGTGTGGGCAATGGGGAAAGAGAAGGAGACCCGGGGGGATGGGCGCAGAGGGAAGCCTGGGGGCAGAGGAGAGGCCCAGGGGAGATGGGGGCAGAAGGGATGCTTGTGGGGGCAGGGGGAAGCCTGGGGGGCAGCAGGAAGGCCAAGGGGGGATGGGGCAGAGGGGAAGCCTGGGGGGACAGAGGGAAGGCCCAGGGGGATGTGGCAGGGGGAGGCCCAGGGGATCGCAGGGGCAGGGTATTAGTTCACTGACTGACCTGGAAATGTCCTTAGCACTTTAGGAAGAAGAGAAAGAGCCAGGCCTGGCCTAGGGGACTCCCCCACTTCTCCACTTGGGCTCAAGATTAGCCAAGGGGCCTCGAAACAAGCTCTACAGTTAAGGGAAGAGAGCATGGCCCAGTGGTTACAGCAGGGGGGGCTAGGAGCCAGGACTCCTGGGTTCTATCCCTGGCTTGGGGAGAGGAGGGGGCGGGGGCTGGGAGCCAGGCTCTTGGAGGGGAGTGGGGGCTGGTGGTTAGAGCAGAGAGGAGGCTCCCAGCTTGGTCATGCTCCCCAGGGGAGATTCTCTCCTCACCCACTGGCTGGCCCCATGGGGGGCGGTTTGAAGGTCTGGGGAAGGTGGAGAGACAAATGCCCCTGGATCTGCTGCTGGAGAGGGAGGAGGATGTTTCAGGGGGCAGGGGCACATGTGGGGGCTGGGTTGAGCCCAAGGGATTAAGGGGGACAGTCTGCACCAGGGATGTGGGGGAGGGGGACTCTGCATGGGGCGTGGCTCTGGGGAGAAGTCTGTTGGGGCAACACCCCTCCAGCCCCATTGCTGGGTCCAGGGCAGCCAGAGCGTGATCGTGCCCCCAAGCTCTTGGGGCTGGGGCCCCACCTGGTTTGGATTCCCTGGGGACCCAGGGCAGGGGCAGGCTCTTTGTCCTACAGGCTCTGCCCCCCATCGCGGGGTTTAGCCAGGCAGCTCAGGTGCTTGAAGCTGGCCCCCTAGGCCGGCTCATGGCTCAGCCTGGCCTGTACTCCTCGCATCCCCACAAGCTCTGGGGCCACTGGCCTGAGCTGCAGCCCCAGACCCCACCTGCAGGGGGCAGTGGGGGGAAGTGAAGCTTACGGAGCCTCCCCTACCTTCCTGCGCAGCTCACCCAGCAATTCCTCCTACCCTGCCCCTGGCTCTCTGGCCAGAGCCCAAGTGGGGAGACTCCCAGTAACAAATCATGGATGGACAGACCAGCCCAGAGCCTGGGAAAGGGGAAGCAGCTCAGCTGTAAAGACCTCCCCTCGCAGGATCGTCATATCATCCCCACCCCCCCAGCAGCCCCCCCCCGGCCACACCCCTGTGCTCCCAGCCACACCCCAGGCCCCTCAGCCACACCCTGACCCCCCCCCCCAGACACACCACCTGCTCCCCAACTGTATCCCTGAGCCCCCAGCCACCCAGCTGTTCCCCTGACTCCCAACCATTCTACCTGACTTCCCCAGCCATGCTCCAGCCATCCTCCGACCCCCCGCGTGCCCCCTCCGGAGAGCACAGCGCTCCCAGCTTGTCCCCCATTTATAATCCATTTACTCTCCTTTACAGAGACTTTATCAGCATCGACCTGGAGGGGAAGGGGCTGAGGGGTGCAACAGTTCAAAGACTTGGCTCCCTCCTTAGGGGCTGCTGCTCCCTCCCCCACACTGGACTTTCTGTCTCTCTGGTCCTTTTTCCATGGTGGGGGAAGCATGGGGCTGGGATAGCAGGGGGCTGTGGGTCAGGACTGAGTTCTGAGGGGCATCGCTGGGGGGGCTGTGGGTCGGGACTGAGGGGCATCGCAGTGGGGGGCCTGTGAATTGAGACTGCGGGGCATCGCTGGGGGGGCTGTTGATCGGGACTGAGGGGCATCGTAATGGGGCAGCTGTGGATAAGGATTGAGGGGCATCACAGAGCTGGGGGGCTGTGTAGGGGAGAAGTGAGAACTGCCAAAAGCCAAGCAGAGCTGGACCTTGGAAAGGGAATTAAAACCAACAGTAAAAGGTTCTGTAGCCAAATAAATAAGAAGAAGACAAGGAAAGAAGTGGAGCCACTAAGCACTGAGGATGGGGTGGAGATTAAAGATCACACAGGGCTTGGCCCAACACCTAAACGAATACTTTGCTTCAGGTTTTAATGAGGGTAACAAGGAGCTTAGAGGTAGTCGCATGGTGGCTGATGGGAATAAGGATATGGAGGTAGAAATTACCACATCCAAGGTGGAAGGCAAACTCAAACACCTTACTGGAATAATTAAGGGGCCCCAGATAATCTCCATCCAAGAATATTAAAGGAACTGGCGCAGGAAATTGCAAACCCAATAGTGAACTCGGGGGTCGTATCCTATGGCTGGAGTTCCTGTTTTAAGAAAGTGGGGGGGGGGGGGCGGGGAATGATCTGGGAAACTACAGGACTGTTTTTTTATCTCAGCTGTATGCAAGGTCTTGAGACAAATTTTGAGAGAGAAAGTAATGAAGGACATAGAGGTGAGCAGTAATTGGGATAAAATACAACCTGGTTTTACAAATGGTAGGTCCTGCCAGACCAACCTGATCTGTTTCTCTGTGAAGATAACTGAGGTTTTAGACAAAGGAAATGCAGTAGATCTGATCTACCTGGATGTCAGCGAGTCATCTGATACAGTTCCACATGGGAAATTATTAGTTGAGTTGGAGAAGATGGGGGTTAATATGAGAATTGAAAGCTGGATAAGGAACTGGCTAAAGGGGAGACAACAGCCGGTCACGCTGAAAGGTGACCTGTCAGGTTGGAGGGAGGTTACTAGTGAAGATCCTCAGGGATGGTCTTGGGACCAACCTTATTTAACATTTTTATTACTGACCTTGGCACAAAAAGTGGGAGTGTGCTAATGCAATTTGCAGATGACACAAAGCTGGGAGGTGTTGCCAGTGCCGAGGAGGACGGGAATCTCACACAAGAAGAGCTGGATGACCTTGTGAACTGGAGTAATAGAAATGGGATGATATTTAATAGTGTGAAGTGCAAGGTCGTGCATCTAGGGACTAATAACAAGAATTTTTGCTGTAAGCTGGGGACGTATCAGTTGGACGTGACAGAGGAGGAGAAAGACCTGGGTGTATTGTCTGATCACCGGATGACTATGAGCCGCCAATGTGATGCGGCTGTGAAAAAGGCTAATTCAGTCCTAGGATGCCTCAGATGTGGTACTTCCAGCAGCGACAGGGACATGCTAGTACCATTATACAGGGCACTGGTGAGGCCTCGTCTGGAGTATTGTGAGCAGTTCTGGTCTCCCATGTTTAAGAGAGATGAATTCAAACTGGAACAGGTGCAGAGAAGGGCGACTAGGGCGATCAGAAGAATGGAAAATAGACCGTGTGAGAGGAGACTCTAAGAGCTTGGAGATCCAGGTGCGTCTCTGTGGGGGGATGAGGTGGGCCTGGAGGGGAGTAGGGGGGATGTGGGGCAGGAGGGGAGGTGTGGGGGGATGTGGGGATAGAGGGGACATGTGGGGGAATGATGTGGGGCTGAAGTACAGCAGGGGGGATGTGGGGCTGATAGGGTGGTGTGGGGGGATGTGGGGCTGGAGGGGCAGTATAGGGAGATGTGGGGCTGGAAGGGGAGCAGGGGGGATGTGGGGCTGGAAGGGGAGCAGTGGGGATCTGGGGTGAGAGGATGTGGGGCTGGAGGGGCGGTGTAGGCAGATGTAGGGCTGGAGGGGATGTGTGGAGGATGTGGGGCTGGAAGAGAACTGGGGGTGTGTGGGGCTGGAGAGGAGCAGGGGGATGTGGGCCTGGAGGCACAGTGTAGGGAGATGTAGGGCTGTAGGGGAGCAGGGGGGATGTGTCACTGTAGGGGAGGTGTGGGGGATGTGGGGCTGAAGAGGACGTGTGTATGGGGGGGAAGATGTGGGGCTTGAGGGGAGCTGTGGGGGATGTGGGGCTGGAGAGAGGTGTGGGGGGATGTGGGGCTGGAGGGGCAGTTGGGGTAGAGGGGAGCAGGGGAGATGTGGGGCTGCAGGGGAGGTGTGGGGGGATGATGTGGGGCGGAGGGGAGCTGGGGGGATGTGAGGCTCGAGGGGAGGTGTGGGGGGACATGGGACTGGAGGGGCGGTGTGGGGTCAGGTGGGGCTGGAGGGGAGGTGTAGAGGAAGTGGGGCTGGCCGGGAGTTGTGGGGGTATGTGGGGCAGAGGGGAGCAGGGGGGATGTGGGGCTGGAGGGGAGGTGTGGGGGATGATGTGGGGCTGGAAGGGAGCAGGGGGAATGTGGGGCTGGAGGGGAGGTGTGGGTGGATGATGTGGGGCTGGAGGAGAGCTGGGGGGATGATGGGGCTGGAGGAGAGGTGTGGGGTATGATGTGGGGCTGGAGGGGAGGTGTGGGGGGATGTGGGACTGCAGGGGAGGTGTGGGGGAATGTGGCACTGGAGGGGCAGTGTGGGGCTGGAGGGAAGGTGTAGAGGAGATGGGGCTGGATGGGAGTTGTGGGGGGATGTGGGGCAGAGGGGAGCAGGGGGGATGTGGGGCTGAAGGGGAGGTGTGGGGGATGATGTGGGGCTGGAAGCAAACAGGGGGAGGTGGGGTGGGAAGGGAGCAGGGGAGGATGTGGGGCTGGAGGAGAGGTGTGGGGTATGATGTGGGGCTGGAGGGGAGGTGTGGGGGAATGTGGGGCTGCAGGGGAGGTGTGGGGGGATGTGGGGCTGGAGGCGCAGTGTGGGGCTGGAGGGGAGGTGTGGGGGATGACGAGGGGCTGGAGGCATTGTGGGGCATTTGGGGCTGGAGGCGAGCAGGGGGAAATGTGGGGCTGGAGGGAAGGTGCAGGGGGATGTGGGGCCGAAGGGGAATAGGGGAGAGGTGGAACATAGGGGAGCAGGGGGGATGTGGGGCTGGAGGGGAGGTGTGGGGGGATGTGGGGCTGGAGGGAAGGTGTGGGCGGATGATGTGGGGCTGGAGGGGAGCAGGGGGGATGTGGGGCTGGAGGAGAGGTGTGGGGTATGATGTGGGGCTGCAGGGAGCAGGGGGGCATGGGCTGCAGGGGCAGTGTGGGGGGAAGTGGGGCTGGAGGGGAGGTGTGGGCGGATGATGTGGGGCTGGAGGGGAGCAGGGGGTGGCTGGGAAGGATCATTTTGAAGCTGAAAAGATACATCTTTGTCATCCGTGCCTAACCAGGGAACAGCTGCAGCGATTCCAGCAAAGCCCGTCTGGGCTGGGACCCAGCAGAGGCTGCGGTCCGAGGGGGAGCCTGGGAGATGGTTATGGACAGAAAGAACCTGCACAGGCCCCACTGCCCCCCACAGCCTGCCACCCCCATCCCTACTGCCACATCAACGGTGTGCAGGGACCAGCCAGCGCTGAGCTGCAGCCACTTCTGGGGTGGGCCAGGGGCAGTTTAACAGCCACATTGCACTACATGGCTGGGCAAACATGGCTGTTTAGGACAGGAAGTGAAGGCCGAGGTCATAGCAGGGGAGATGGAGTCTGGTTGCCTGTTGGGGAGCCTGGCCTGGCTCTGGGGTGAGCCCCCATAGTAGGAACCATCCCAAGGGCAGCTCTTCGCTCCAGCCCTCCTGGGCCCCTGGAGTAGTTCTGACCCCACAAGGGGCGGAGCCTGGGCAGTTCGGGGCGGAGTCTGCCCACTAGCCCTGCCTCCCAGCACTCACTATTAAAGGACAGGGCAGCCACCCTTCCCTCCCCAGATCCAGCAATGAGCTCCCTGTCGTGGGTGGAGGGGGGGGGGTCTGAACCAGTCACAGGGTGCCCCCAGTAACCCCAAATCCTCACTGTGTGAGCTCCCTGATACTCCTGAACTCTCACTACGTCAGCCCCCTGGGCACCCCTGAACCCACACTGTGTGAGCCCCCCAGGCATCCCCAAACCCATTCCTGTGTGTGCTCCTTGCGCCCCTGAACCCATCACTTTGCCACCCCAAACCCTTCACAGGGAGCACTCCTAGGCACCCAACCCCCTCACTGTGCTCCTGAAGCCCCTCTGTGTGTTCCCAAGCCCCACACGCTGCCCCCTAACCTGTCTGTGTCCCCCAGAGCCCTGGGGGCACCTTGCTCCCCCAGCCCATTGCTCTGGCTGCACCTTGGCACCCCAAACCCCTTGCTGAGGCTGCTCCCTGGTGTTCCCAAACCTCTGCAGATGTGCTCCGAGGGGGCTGGAGGGGAGATGGGGAGCTCTTTCCCAGCGCCCCGGCCCCCGGCCCCGCTCTACAGCTGGCTTTAACGTTCACACAAGAATGACAAAGACAAATAAATAGGAGGCTCTGGGCTGTGAGAATCGCTCAGAAAGGGGGAGCAGGAAGGGCTCAAAGAGGAGGAGGCAGTTCGGCCGGGTGCTTTGCAAAGCCTGGGGCAGCAGCATGGGGAGCCAACGCAGCGTGGGGAATAGGAGGGATGTGACCAGTGCCCCCCGCAGACATCGCAGCCCTGGGGCAGGCAGCTGCCTTGGGACCGAAGGCCGTTTCCATAACTCAGTCGGGATCCCAGGTGCCTAGCGCACTGCGGGGCTGTTCATCTCCAGCCCAGGGGACATCGCAGCCTGTCCATAACACAGTCCTCGCGATGGCAGCGTCTCAGCCCCCATGAGATGAGTTGGCTGGAGGTCACGATCTGCCCCCTGCAATGGGCCCCAGGTTGGCAGCCTCAGCAGAGGGGCTGACGTGGCCCCCGGGGCAGAGCTCTCTGCTGCCCCCAGAGGGGCCTGTCCTGGGCAGGGGGATGGTGCATTGCTGGGGGTCGGGGTGCAGATGCTCGCCCTGCTGTAGATGAATCTTCAGGGTCTGATTTACAGAGGTGCTGAGCACGCACAAGTCCCACAAGTGCTCAGCCCCCCTGAAATGAGCCCCACAGCTCCAGCTGTGCCCCATATCGCATGCCCCTTGGTGTCATGTGGAGACCAGTCCAAGGAGCGTGGCCTGCTGTGTGCCAGCCTCGGGGCACTCTGCAGCTGGGTGTGCCCCACCCCCACATGTGCTGTGGGGTCAAGGGCCCGGAGAGCGTGACCTGCCCCCCCCCCCCCCCCGGCTCATACAGCGGCAGTGCCCGCTCGAGTCAGTGGGATCTGAGATGTCAGCAGCGCTGCGGCTAGTGAAGGTGTAAAATGGGTGCGACGAGGGTCAGGAGGGCGGGATGGGAACTGGGGCTCCATCGTTCAGACAGCCCCGCAATTCCCTGAGCCCCACTGCTCCCTGGAGAGATCGGTGTCACCCTATGATATTGGGGGCTGAGGTGCCCCGAGGGGAGGGCATCTTCCCAAGGCCACCCAGTGAGTTTTGGGGGAGATTTGGGACCAGAATCCAGGAGCACAACCCCGCCCCCCCCCCCAGATGAGCCTGAATCCCCAGGCCCCACCAGGAACCTTCTATCTGGGGAAAGTGGTTCTGCCAGCTACAGCCCCCAGTGCCAGCTGCTGTGGGGGCAGCAGGGCTAGAACGGCTGCGGGGGAGGTTCTGCGGTGCAGGGCTTCTCCTCTGAGCTGCTGAGAGCTCTAAGGTCAGGGAGCAGGTGGGCCTGGGGAGGAGGGCGGCCCTGTAGGGAGGGCACCAGGCTGGCCCCCAGCAGACCTGGGTTCTGTTCCCAGCTGTGCCGCAGCCCAGCTAGGTCCCCTCCCCTCTCTGGCCTGTTTGCTCTCTCAGCCTGTGAGCTCTGTGGGGCAGGGACTGTCTCTCCCTAGGTGGCTGTGCAGGGCAATGGGGCCCTGATCCCAGCTAGGGCCTGTATATGGGCCACGCTAGCAATAACTCCCACCAGCACCTCTGAGAATCAAGAGCTCTTGTGATGGAGCAATCTCTTGGGGGGAGAGGCAGGGCAGCCCCTGTTCCCTCCTCAGGGGGCCACTCACATGTGCCAGGGGCTGAGAACTGGGAGCAGGCAGCTGTCTATCTGTAGACTGTTCCACATGCCCACCAGTTGGAATAGCAGTGAGCTGGGGAGCAGGCTGGGTGGCAGGTGGGGTGCTGTGTCAGGGAGCAGGAGGCCTGGTTCTACTCATGCTCTGCCACTGAGTTGCTGAAGGGCCTTGGGCAAGTCACTTCCCCTCTCTGGGCCTGTCCCCTCACTCCCCACTGGATGGTATTTCTTGCCTCAGAGCTTGGCTCTGGTGGTGGCTCTCAGTTGGCTGTGAAGCCCTATCAAAGTGCAGTGTTAGCGGTGGGGTTAGAGCCCCAGCCCTGTGCCCATCCCTCCAGAGAGGCACCTAGTGCCTGGGTCGCCCTAATCAGATAGAAGCTTCCTGGTATGTGATTGCCCAGGGAGGTGGCACATGACCCTTGGCACGGATGTGCCAGCCAGACCCAGGGGGTTGGGGTGCAGATGCTCACCCAGCTGTAGATGAATCTTCAGGGCCTGATTTTCAGAGTGCTCAGCACCCCTGCAAAGAACCCCACAGCTCCTTAGCTCTGCCCCATGCCCCTTGGTCCCTTCACGTCCTCTACCTCAAGTAGGAGTCAAACTGCCCTTTCCCCCAACAATTTGCCTCCTGCAATGACACCTGGCCTTCTGGAGCCTGGCAGAGCAGTGTCTGGGCCGAGCTGCCTTGGACCCTCCTGGAGCCCAGCTGTCTTGTCTGAACTGCCTTGAACTTTCCAGGAAAGCTCCATCCTGCCAGGGCAGCGTGAGGCCAAAAGGCTCTGGGTCGGCACCGTTACCAGTGTGGGCACAGCTGGGCCCGACTCCAGCTGGTGATGGAGCGAGGGGGGGCTCTGCACTGAGGAGGGGCAAGTGGTTCTCTCCAGCTCCTGAGCAGCTGGGGCAAAGTGGCAGGAACCCCCAAGATGCTAACCAGCCCTCCAGCATCTCTCTCCAGCCCCCTTGGCTGGTTCTGCTCCAGCTGGGACTCAGTCAGTTCATCCATGGTCTGCTCTACTCCACCCCCGAGTCTGCCTGGCTCCCCCCAAAAGCTAACAATGCAGCAGGGATCCTGCCAGGGCTACAGCCGCCCCAGCGTGCGGACCCCACCAGTTGCCTTGGGTTGGAGTCGCCGGAAGCGGGGGTGGATGACGGGCCGCCCCTCGCCACAGCCAGCCAGCGATGGAAACTTTCCCCTCCTTGGGGATTTGGATGCTCATAAAAAACAACCGCTTTTTTTGGTCATGTTGGAGGGAGGATTCATGACTCTGTGGGAAAGGCCGAGGCTATGGGGCCTGAGCCAGCACATCTCTGACCCCAGCACACACACCGCTGCCTGTGCCCCCCTCTCGCCCTGCTGGGGGAGGGGAGGCAGGTTTGGAGCCCTCTACCCTGGGGGCCTTTACCCGGTCGCTCAGAGATTTCCCTGCAAAGCCCCCCACTGCACCCCTCCCCCTCCACAGTCATCTGTCCCCCAGAGCCCGAGCCCCACTGAGCGCCGCGGTGCCCCCCTTTCCCCCCGCCTGCAGCGAGTGAGCCCGGCCAGCCCCCCGGCACCTGCCGGCGCCGGCTCGGGCAGGGGGCGCTGGCTGCAGCGCGGGGCTGGGCCTGGCCGGGAGCGGGCTGGGCAGGAGGGAGGGGAGGGAAGGAGCGTGGGAGCCCGGGGAGGAGGCGGCCGGGCCCCGCCCCGCGCAGAGGAGGGGCGGCCGGGCCGGGACTCGAGTCGCTGCTGGCGGGGGAAGTTTCCCAGGGTCCGGGAGGGAGGGAGGCAGCCTGGCTGCGCTGGAGTCTGGCTCTGCGGCGCGGGGCTCCCGGCCGCGCCATGGATCTCTAGGGCGGGGGCGGCGGAGGAGCGGGGTCCGGGTCCGGGATCGCGAGCGGAGCAGCGGGATGGGCTCGGGGGCCGGGTCCCGGGCGCTGCTGGGTGGCAGCCTCCTGGGCATCGCGCTGCTGGTGCAGCTGGGAGCCGGAGCAGGTAAGGGGGCAGGGGCGGGGATCCCGTGCGGGGGGCGCGCCGGCTGTGGGAGCTGTGGTCCGGAGAGCTTGGAGCGGGGATCGCGAGTGCCAGGGGAACCCCCCCCCCCATCCCCGGCGATCTCTTGCTAAGCAGCCCGGTGTTGGGGCAGTTCCGGAGACCCCGTTCTTGAGGGGTCCTCTCTTGGTCTTTGGGGGCCCTGGCGGTTTCGGGGCCCGCAGTTTGATGTTGCGGGGGGCGTCTGGTGGCGTCAGGGAGGGGAGCGACGTGATCTAGTCCCTTGACTTTCTCTTTACAAACTTTACAAAACTTTTATTTTCCGGGGGGGGGGGGGGGTTTCAAAGCCAGGAATCCGCCGCGCGTCCCAATGATGCGGGCTCCCCCGGCAGGGATCAGCGGCTGAATTTGCGGGGGGGGGGGGGGGCTCAGGACGGTGACGGCTCCGTCCAATTTGGGATCCACTTGTAACCAGTCTCTTGTGCGCTCTCCCCTGCCCGGAGAGCCCCCTCCCTTGTCTGCGCTGGGGGGAGGGGGCTGGCCCTGTGTCAGAGCACAAAGAAAATACTTAATCAATGTATAATCCCCGCTTGGGGGAGGGGGCTGCGCGGCCCCTGCCCCGCGGCTGGGCTGGGGCGGGGAGTTCGCAGGCACTGATTTGAGGCTGCGGGGAACAATCCTGCGCTCCTCTTCTTTCGCTATTGACTAGAAGTAACTTTCCAGCAGCCTGCGCCAGCCAGCCTGGGCGCGCGGGGAAACCTGGAGCTGGAGCGCGGATCCGGCTTCCCCAGCCGGCGCCTTCCCCCTTGCCGCCCTTCCCCCACTCTGCGGTCGCGGCCTCCTGCCCATGAAATCCCCACGAGCCCGGCGCAGAGTGTGGGGGGGATCACATTGTATTGGGGTGGGGGCTGTGCAGGGGGAGCAGGGACCCCACCCCCGGGGGGTTAGCTGGGATTGCCATGAAACGGCTTCCTGGGGGGGCCGCTGGGGCTGACATTACATTTGATGGCATTTTTGTTGTGGTTCAGTGTGTGGAATGAGTGTGGGGGCTGGGGGTGTGGGGTGTGGTGGGGGGCTGATTTCCTGCACAGAGGCTCCAGCAGCTGCTTTGGCTCCGGTCTCTTCCCTCTGCCAACCCCGGATGCTCAAACTTTTCTGTGTTGGAAAGTGACTCCGAGGCACCGTCCTGGGGTGCTCCCAGCCCTGCCCGGGCTGGGCTCCCCCCACTTCTCCACAGAGCTGGGGCATTGCGGCAGGGCACCGGCTGGCTAGGAAGCACTGAGGAGGCCAGGAGAGAACTTCAAAATGCTTACCCAGCTCCGCACTGGGCCAGCTGGGATCTGGCCTCCCCTGGCTCTGCCGGGCAAGTGGCAAACTCAGTAAGGGTCCTGGGGTCCCAGCTGGTCAGCCGCCCCCCAAGTGAGTGTGAGTTGGGACCGAGGTGATGCGTCTGGGAGATAAGATGATTCAATCGCGTGTCCTGCATGGACTTGCTGGTGCACAGCAATGTGCCAGCGATGAGAGAACTGCTGTGAAAGGTAAATACAGCGCAGGGTTATTATTCAGCGTGGGTTTCACTTGCCCATGAAGCTGCTGGACTGGTTTGTGCGGCTCCGGGAGACTGGCCTGCTGCCTGCACTCCCAGCCCATGGGACCACATGTGGATGGGCCCAGGGCCTGTGGGATGGCTGCTGCAGGTTGAGGATGCCCTGAAGTATAACCCCTCCTCCCCCCTTGCTGCCTGGCTGGACATAGACCAGCATTGTTCTTGTTGAGCAACTCGCTGCCTTGCGGAAGCCCCACTATTCGTTCCTGAGCAGCGCGTGGCCCCACGGCTAGACAGGGGTCTGGCCGCTGCTCCCGCACAGACTGCTGGTGCCAACCCCCCCGCAGGAGCTTGGAGCGTCTCAGTCCCGGAGCCAGGAACCAGCCTCCAGATGCACCCAGACAGTGTCCTCACTAGGGAAAGACGCCTCTAGCCCCTGTCACAGCCTGAGTGAGGACGAGGCCTTTGCAGCTCCAACTGCTTGGGGGCTGGGCAAGGGCTGGGAGGCCTTGGGCTCAGCTCAGCCTCTTCTGGGTAAATTCTTGTCTTGGGTGGTCGGAGTAGAAATCAGGTTATCGGGGTGTCGATTACCCCCCTCCTCGTGTGTGGCGGGGAGCGGCCTGGTCCCCCCCCCAGTCCTGGTCCTCCCCCCAGTCCTGGTCCTCCTGGGGGATGGGGGGGGAGAAACAGCTCAGCTCCCCGCCCCCATCCTGGGGATGAGGTCCTACCTTTGCAAATTCTCGTTTCCAGGACTTTCCCTGGTTGATTTTAGCTACCCCCTGTTTAACCTCCTCCTTCCTCCAGAGCAGCCTGGCTCCCACAAAACTGGCTTCTCTGTGCCCTGCTGCAGCAGTGCGGGGTCCCCAGGGCGCGATGGTTTGCGTGGGACCCGGTTGGTTTGTGGCCAGGCTCCCCACGTTGCCCCCTAAGTGAAGGGGCTTGTGGGGGCGGCCTCCCCTGTGGAATGCAGCGGGGGCGGGAGTTGGGTGGCAGGCAATGGCTTGGTGGCTCTGGCCTCTGTCATTCACCCACAAACAGTGTGAGACCCTGCCCCTCCCCTGGCGCTGGCTATGGGTGAGGGGGGGGAGTGCTCAGAGCCGCAGCAGCTGCCTCTCCTCCAGATGCCGGAGAGGGCCGGCCTGCTGGCTGGCTGGGCCATTGACTTGCCTGCCCCTTTCTTCTCCCCACTGCGTTGCTAGCCTGTGAACAAAGCGGCCAGGCAGCTGGAGAGCTGTGGAATCTGGAGAGGGCCCTGGAGCCGCCTGAACAATCACACTGGCTAATCCGGTTGTAAACACTCCTCCCACAGAGCCGCTGGCTGCAGCAAGGGGAGACCCAGGGACTCAACCTGCCGGGCCAGGAGGAGTGGGGCTGGGGGGCCCGCCTGGCCCAGCACAGCCAGCGCAGGCCATGCTCTCCTGCCCAACTGGTAGGACAGTGTGGACCTGTTCTCAGGGGCTCTCTGCCTGGCTTGTGAGCCCCCTTCCCTGCTGCCTTGGCGATCACAGAGCTTTCCCCAGGGCAGCATCCAAATGTGCCCCAGAATCAGGGCCTGAACCCGCTCGCCCACCCAGGATGGAGACCAGGAATCCTGGGGCAGTGGCGTCTCACGAGTCCCCCTCCACTCATGGGCTTTTAGCAACACTGACCCCTTCCCCAGCCATGGGGAGGGCGAGGAGTGTGTGAGCCTCCCCGGGCCCTGCCGGGGGCACCAATTGCACTGAAGGGTGCCTACTGGGCCCAGTGGTGGGGATTCGGATGCCGGGGCTTGGATTGCGCCTTGGAAGTGACAGGTCCTGTCTCCCACTCCAGCCAACCCCGTGGCAGTCGGTCCCCATGCTCTGGGCTGGGTCACAGCTGGCATCCCCTAGACATGAGAGGCTCCGACTCTCCCAGACCAACCACTCTGAATTGGCTGCACTGTTGGGGCGGGGCAGTTGGCTGCGTCTGCCAGGCCAGGGGTGCCAGCTCCGCTATCCTGTGACGGTCAGTTCTGGTCCATCCGTGGGTCCTTGGCTGGCAGGAGCAGCCCTTCCCCTGCCCTGGGGAGCGGGGGAGTTGCAGCAAAGGGATCCATAACTGAACAGCCTGGGGCGCTGGCTGAGCCCTCCCTGGGGCCCTGAGCTCCTCATGAGGCTTCATAAATGCCAGAGAGGAGGCAGGTTGGGGCTACTTCTGGCCCAGTCATTGGCATAGCTGAGGATAGAACCCAGGAGTCCTGGCTGTCTCACCTTTCCCTGGTCCGTTCCTCTCTGGGTGGCTCTGGATCCTGCGTCCTGCTTGACAACATGCATTGGGCTGGCTTGGCCTTTGGTGTGCTGTTTCAGGCAGATGGGAGGTACCGGCAGTCCCTGGGCTAGCTGTGGCTATCGGGTCACTGCCTTACTGCTAGCTTAAGTAGTCCTGCTAGGCTGCCTGTGGTCAGGATCCCCGGGCTGCTGGACAGCATGGGTCAGGGGTGGGAGACTCTGTCGGTATGTGCCCTGCCTCGCCTGGCATACCTGTGATGCAGAGGGGTGAGTGGCTGTGTCCCAGCATGCACTGTCCCTAACTCAGCTGTGGGGGGCAGGGGAATACGGGGGTCGGGGTGGGGCCAGGTGTGTGTCGGCACAGTGCCCCCCTCACTGTCTGTAACCCCCAGGTCTCAGAGCTGAGCACCTCGCTGCTTGGAGGGGCTGATGGGAGATTGTGCCCCAGGCCTGCCGGAGCGAGAAGCTGGGGCTGTTTGTGAGGGTGTCCCACTTTGGACAGCAGGACTTGGGGGAGGTGTGGGGGGTCGTTCTGTGCCTCTCCCCACCTCAGGAGTCCTAGAGCCCTCCGGGGCACCGGAGCCTCCAGGGTCATCCTGGCTGACCCCGCCTTTGGCAGCATGAACTGCCCCAGCGTTCCCACAGCCTCTTATCACCACTGTCCTTGAATTTCTGCAGTGATGGGGCCTTGGCTGCTGCTGTTTGTTTGTTTTTTTTTTTGGGGGGGGGAATGGGTGCTAGTGAGTTAGAATTGGGGATGGGGCTGGCAGTCAGGACTCCTGGGTTCTCTCCCAGCTGTGCCACTGACTCGCTGGGTGACTTTAGGCAGTCCCCTTCCTATCTCTATGCCTTAGTTTCCTGTTGGTGCCCTCTTTGGAGGGCTGTGAGGGCCTGCCCCATGGGTGCATGCTGCGGGTTCCCCATTGCACTTCCCATCAGGCCTCCGTGCAGATGGGGAGTTGGAGCTGGCACCCAAAGGGTTAATGTTCTGGGACCCCCCTCCCCCGCATTCCCTCTCTAGGGTGGAAGAAGTTAGGACTCTTCTTAAAATTCCCCCCCCTCATCCCCCCCCACTGCTGGGCCTGCCCTGGGTATCACACTGGGGGGCATGGGAGCCCCTCATCGCACGCATCCCGGTGTGGAACAGGCTCCCGCTCCACTGTGGGGGGATCGACTGGGTTTGCCGCTTCACAGACTCATCTGTGCCTGACAGGCTGGGGGTTCCGTGTGGGGCCCGAACCTCCTCCTGGCACCTGGGGCAGCCCCACCAGCTCTCCAGGAGAATGAGCCTCTCGGCATCTCATCCCCCTCCCCAAAAGCTGCCACGCCTGGGGCCCCTCACGGGGCTGTGGGGTGAGGGTTGGCGCCAAGGGCAAAGGAGCCCAGGGATCAGAGTGGGGGTGGGAGCCGTCTAAGCCCGATGCCACCCCTTCGGCTGCAGCCGTGTGTGGGGAGGGGGCTGGTCTCGCCTGCAGCACTGGCTCTGGGGGCTGCCTGGTGGAGCCGGGGCTGGAGTGGGGGAGAGGGGCGGGGGCGGCATTGTCTCTGGGAGCTGATCTGTGTGCTGGGCACGCAGCACGCTCCAAGTGGGTCTGGAGGAAATGGCTGGTGGGGGAAGGAGCAAGGCCCCGGAGCCCTATGTGGCCTGTGGGGCCCAGGCCTGGCCTCCTCTCTCTCTGCATGGGGGGAGGGGGCTGATGGGTTTGTGCCTTGCCCTGCTCCCCAGCCGTGGAAAACTGCTGCTGGGATTTCCCTTTGGGATCGGCTCCTCCAGGGGGCCTGGAGCTGCAGCCCCAGGGGCATAGAGATGTCTTAACCCCATTTATTCAGGGGGCCAATCCAGCCAGGCCCCCAGGAGAGCTGGTGGGGGGGCTGTGACCAGCCCAGCCCACTCCACCCTCCCATTAGCAGCCCAGGCAGTGGCCCATGGGGGGGTTGTGGGGTGTCTCTAGTTTGCACCCCCATGCTAGCCCAGCTGCTGGCAGAGCTGCCCAGAGGTCTGGAAGGGGAGAGGGCTCGCAGGGCTGGGTGCCCTGGCCCCTCGACCCTAGATTGGGTCCAGCCAGGGCTGGCAGCTGGTCCCTATCATCCTGGCACAGGATGGGTCTCACTGTCCCTGGGGAGGCTTCTTCAGGAGGCTGTGGGGGCTGGCAGAGCTGGGGCTGCCCTGGGCAACAGGTCCCTGGGCTGGGGGCTGGGGGGGGCCTCCGTGTCAGTCCGTCTCCCTCAGAGCGACCCTCCCTCCCCAGGCTGTGGGAACCTGGCGCTCAGGGTGGAGGCAGAGGGCTGGGCTGGCTGTAGGGTGAGCTGTGGGTGCAGGTCTCCTGGGCCTCGAACTGCTGTAACACCCAGGATGGTGCAGTCGCAGTCCCCTCCCAGCTGTGCTGCTCTGTCCCCTGCATGTGGGGCCAAGGCCCCCGGCTCTGTGCTGCCTGGCATGACCCAGTGTCCTTGGCAGGGTGAGGGTCTCTGAGCCCAGGTCCGAGCTAGCAAGTTACTACTGTATGAGGGGCCTGGGAAGAGGCAGAGATTAGCAGGGCAGGTCCCTGGACACTTGATGAAGACACTGGTTGGGCTCTGAGGCCCTCACAGGTCCCGAGCTGCCTCCTCTCCCTGTGGGGTCCTGGTGGCCTGGGCCCATGTGCCACAGGGGAGAGGGTTCTGGGAGCTGGAGTTCTGGGGGCTGCTGTCTCCTTGGTCCCAGGGGGTGCGGGGCCATAGCATCTGACTGGAACCTGCAGGTTGTGCCTGGAGCCCTGAAAACCCCTGTCCCCCTCCCCCTGTGCTGGATGGTACTGGGGGCTGGTGGTGGTGGAGTCATACAGACCTTTCCTTGGCTCACTGGTGGGGGGCACCCCCAAACTAAACTCTTAGTCATGCATGGAACTTGTCTGACAGCTGCCCTCCTCCTGGTTTGTGGGGTGTGTGTGTCTTCCCTTTGCCTGCTGCTGCTGGGATGAAATTTTCCCCATGCAACTTCAGTACCAGTGTCAGTGCAGCATTGACTCTGAAGCCTAATGGTGGCTGTTTAAATCCCAGCCCTGATAGCAGCTGTCATAAATATAGGGGGAAGGGTAGCAACCTTTATGTATGTAGTAGCATAAAATCCCTCCTTGGCAGCTGTACTGGACTGCTTTACAGCAACGTTGCTGTTGATCATTTCAGGGTGGGGCTTCGGGTTATGGGCAGGGTCCTGCCACGTCCATCCAGTTTATGGGGTGCTCTGATGTTCCCTGGGGCTTGCCCTGAACAGTGTGCTCTAAGCCAGGCGGGTGATGGACCAAGGACCATCTGGGTGAGGCGGGGGCACAGGGAAGCAGTGAGCAGAAGCTGTCAGGGGTTGCTGCTAGGAAGCCCCCTGGATCCCCCCACCCTGGTGCAGCTGGCATGGCCAGTGACTGAGCTGGGCTCCCCACAGAGGGGCCAGCACGAGGGAGCTCTGTGTGGGGGTGGGGGCAGGGAGGTGAGGGGGCCACTCCTCTGCTCTAATGGGCTCTCTCCCGCTTTCTCCCTGCAGCCGTGCAGTGTCTGGAAGGCTCCATGCCCTGTGAGAATGGCGGCCAGTGCATCCTCTACTCCAACGGGAAGGCAGCCTGCGTGTAAGTGACCTCCTGCCCTGCAGGTTGGGATCCATGCCTGCTGCCATCCAGCACGGGGCTGTAGGCAAGATGGGCTCCATGGTGGTTGGGTATTGCTCACAGGCTGCGGGGGGGAGGGGACGGGGGGGTGCCTTTCCCACTGTCCTTGGGGTCGGCGGATGGGCAGGTCTGAACCAGCGGGAACCGGAGGCCTGGGGCTGGGTTAACAGGAGGGAGGGTGGTTCCCGGCAGTGCGCCATAAGGAGTAAAGGCAGTGTGGCCCAGTGGTTCAGCCGGCCCAGCCCAGGTTCTGCAGCACTGGCTTCTGTTCCCGGCTCTGCGCCCATCTTGCTGGGTCTCACCTGATGTGGGTCCTTGGCTGGGGGCCTGCATGGCTGTCCCACAGCCCTTGTCACCGTGCCTGGCACGGCCCTGCCCTAAAGAGCCGGTGGTGATTGGGGAGTGCCAGCCAGCAGGGAGAGGGGTCATGGCACCAAGCCCCAGTGGTTGGGGGATGTGGGGAGCAGCCACTTACTGTGAGGTAGCCTCTTGCCTGCTCCTCATGACCCCCGCGAAGGGATGCAGCAGAAGGGACCCTCGCCAGGCCAAGGGAGGGGAGCCAATCTGGGAGAATGGCGTGGAGCCACCCCACTGGGGCTGTGAGCATGTGAGAAGGGCTAGGGGTTGCCCTGAGCTGATGGGAGCGGGGGATGCTTGGGGCAGGATGGGGTGTTTTAAGAGTTCAGGGGGGTGGGGTGGGTCTCTTTCCATGTCAGCAGCCAGGCAGTGGGCGACTCACTGTGCCTCTGGAGGCCCAGCTGTTGGGCGCCACCCCTCCTGTCCCCGAGGCCCCGCGCTGGGGAGGGGAACACGGGGTGATGCTTGCTGACGCATTGGGGGGAGAAAGGGCTTCCAGCCGGGGTTGGGATGAGCTGGGAGGGCGGCTGCAGAAGGGGTGAATCTTGTGCCTGGGGGAAGGCTAGTGGAGGGCAGAGTGACAAGGTGCCTGGATGTTTTCTTTGGGGCTCCCTGGGCAGAGAGCTGACACCCCAGGGCTCATATCCTCTGGCTCTCTCCCCCGCCCACCCCACACTGGCAAAGGGGCCGAGATCTGCCCCCCCCTTCCCGCCCAAGCCCTTGTTTCCTCCCTGCTGTGGCTGTTGCAATCCCAGATTGCAGAGCAGTGTTAGCAGTGACGTGTGCTGCCCCCCCCCACCCCCGCCCCGCAGATCCCCACTTCCTGCCGCGGGGGGGGGGGGGACGGACTCCTCCTGCCCGGCCTCCTTCCCAGAGTCTCCCAGACAGGGGGCCTCTTCACGAGGGGGCCCTGGAGTCATTTGATCCCAGTGGCTGCAGACAGCCCTTGGAAGGGAAGCAGCTGCTGATCTGTGGAGCTGGGTGGGGGGCATGTGAGACCTAGGCCGTGTCCGGAGCTGAGCTGACCCCATCAGGCTAGGGTGACTGGGCTGACCACCACCTCCCCAGCCCCCATTGGAGCAGCTGGCCTGTGTAGGAGAGGCCAGGAAGGAGTGTGCTGAGTTTCCTGGTTCTCAGCCCTGCCAGCGGGAGCACTTGAAGGGAGGCTGTTTGGCTCCCCGGCCCTGGCTGGGCCAGTCCTCTGGGAAGGGGCTGGCTGGAGAGACTGCAGGCCCTGGGCCCCAGCCTGGCCAGATGCTTTCCCTGGTGGGGATGCTGTAAAGGCCATGTGGAGGGACCCACCAGCTGCTGGTGGGGAGGGGGCTGGGAACAAAGGGGAGACAGCACTGGGCCGTGGCAGCTCTTGCTGTGCCCGGCCCCGCTTGGTCAGTGTGGATGGAAGATGGGTGTGGAATGGCGATTGCCACGTCTGCCGTGCTGTGCCACTCAACAGGCTTGCGGAGTCCTGGCGAGCCAGCTGCAAGGGGCTGGGGCTGACTAGCATGGGGTGCTTCAGTGAGTGTCATCACCCTACTTCACAGGAGCAGAGCTGGGGATAAAACCCAGGGATCCGGACTCCCAGTGCCCCTGCTCTAGCCACTCGACCCTGCCGTCTCTGATCCCAGTAATGACTTTCTCTGTGAATCACTTCCATTTTCTTCCTGCATCTGACTCTGCAGTGTGAGCTCTGGGGGGTGGGGCTGCCAGTGGGGCAAAGCAGGCTGATTATCTGGGAATCCTCTCTCCAGGGCAGGGCTCCAGGCCCTGCTGCTGGGGAGTTGGAACCAGATGGGGCTGAGCCCCGGAGACTGGATGCAGGGGGCCTGGGCAGCTCCTGGCAGTCTCTCTGCAGAGCCGGCTCTGACCTGTCACCCAGCTCATGGATTCCGGGGGGAAGAGGTTGGCGCCTGGCGGGGGCAGTGGCTGGCTCTGCAAGGGTAGCCTGGGTGGCCCTGTGCCCACCACTTCCTGCGGGGTGAGCCAGGAGTAGCTGGGCAGTTTCTGTGCTGTGCCGTCGCCCGGTCCCCGCTACCCCTAGTGCCAGGCCACGGCACAGCCGCCGCGCAGGCAGGTGCTGGAGCTCGCTGTGGCAGGTTCCCGTCTCCTTGCTGCCTGCCTTGGAATGCCAGACAGGTGGATGGGCCTCCTGCTGCCCCGCCCCGAACAGGTGAATCACCGGCTGCTGCGCTGCCTGGCCAGGAGTAGGAGCAGGATCTGGATGGGGCCGCGCTGCCTGGCTGCTGGAAATCATGGGCTGGAGTGTGGGGCTGGAGCACCAACTGAATGCTGACCTGTGCCCCCCCCACCGCTCCTCTCTGCCAGAACAAGCACAGTGCCCCCAGCCCCCTGCCCCAGCTCACTGGAGCAGGCTCCCATCTGCATGCTGGGTTCTTTGTGCTCTGGAGACAGCCCCCCCCCTGCCCCGGTGCTGTGGGAGGGGGGCAGATAGGATTGAGTGTGGGGGGCAGGAGGGGTGTGGCGGGAGGCACCAAGGATCAGGGGGGCGGGAGGGGCGTAGTGGAGGGCAGAGAAGATCAGGGGGAGGGGTGGAAGGGGCAGAGCAGAAGCAGAGATGATTGGAGGGGGTGGCAGAAAGGAGCAGCCGGGGGAGGGGGGAGAGGCATTGTGGGGCGCAGGGGGCAGAGAGGAGCAGCCGGAGGGCAGGAGAGGTACGGCGGGGTAGAGGAGTGGCTGGAGGAGGTAGAAGGGAGGCAGAAGGCAGAGAGGAGAAGCTGGGGGGAGGCTGGAGAGGGGCAGAGAGGAGCAGCCAAGATGGTGGGGGCAGTGGGGGGGCAGCCGGGAGGGCAGAGAGGAGCGGTGGGGGAGCACAGGGGGCAGCCAGGAGGGCAGAGAGGGGCAGGGGCAGAGAGGAGCAGCCGGGGAGGATCAGAGTGGGGCAGGGGGCAGAGAGAAGCAGCCCAGGGGCAGAGCGGGCGAGCTCTAGGCGGACGAACTCTGACTAGGGGACAGAGGGAAGCTGCCAGGGGGGCAGGACTGGCGCGACAGGGAGCAGAGAGGAGCGGCTGGGGGCTCTCCCTGCCGTTTGGCCCAGCATGGTGCTGGTGCTGCTGGAACCTGTCGAACGGGTTGGAGCCGGCTCAGGGAGGGCTGGGGGGAGGGGAGAGAGAATGTATCTCCTTCCCAGTGCCAGAAATCTGCCCCCCCCCAAGTGTGCGGGGCCCCTCACAGGGGGGCAGTTCCCTGTGGGCCCCATGGGCCCTACCGTGCCAGCCTGGAGCTGGGTTTGCAGCCTGGGTCTGTCTGCCAGGCACCCTCGGGGTGAGAAGGTGGGGCTGGTTTAGGCTGGATTGTGCCCGCCCAGACGCCACAGGAAGGGGTGCCGAATGAGTGTGGGAGTTGGAGAAGTGGGAAGGTGGGGGACAGGATTGGAGCAGGGTCTGATAGGGTGGGGGGAGTGGTGATGGATGGGGGAGGGGCCCATGGGGAGTATGTAGGTGGGGGACAGGATTGGAGTAGGGGCTGATGGGATCAGGGGGATGGATGGGGAGGGGGCTGTTGGGGGAATGCCTGTGGGAGGCTGGAATTGGAACAGGGGCGTGAGGTCAGGGAGAGCAGTAGGGATGACTGGGGGATGGGAGGGGGCACATGCCAGGGTAGCCCCCATCTGTCAGGTGAGGGGGCATTCTGGGAGCTGTGTGGCCTGGTGGTCAGAGCAAGGGGAGGCGGGCTGGGAGTCAGGACTCCTGGGTTCTATTCTCTAAAGCTGGTTGCTGCCTCCTGCAGCTGGGAGGTATGGGGAGGAAGTTGTGCCCCTGTGCGCTCTCGTGCCCAGGGGCATCCCGTCCCTCCAGGAGCGGGTGCCTGAGGCAACCGCTGGGGTGACTCATGGGGTGACGCGGCAATGGAGCCGCTGAGTCACCGCCCCACGGAGCGGGCTGGGTGCCGGGCTCCACTCCCCAGACATGAGCAGGCAGGAGTATCGCCATGGGGCTGGGAAGGGGGCTGCCTTCCCAGCGTGGGAGCCTGGCTCTGCCTGCGGGGGAGGGCGCTGCCAGGTTTTGGGATACAGGGCCCTGCTCCCCTACTGCTTCCTGCCACAGGGATGCCTGTCCCCACGTCCCGTTTCCCTTTCCAGGGGTTGGGTGGGTGGATGTGGTGGGAAGCTCTGCCAACCCCAGCCTTGCACGCAGGGTGGCCCCCCGCACACATGCAGGGAGAGGGGAGTTGGCATCTCACCAAGTGCTGCTGGAGGGAGCCCAAAATGGAGTGTGCAGGACGGGGATGGGGGGTCCGCAGGGCATTCCTGGTCCATGCTGGGGCCAGTGGAGTTGCCTGTGTCACTGCTGGGGGGGCTGCGTGGCCTGGGCTGGTCAGTGGCATTTGCTGTGGCTGCTGCTGAGGCAGGCACAGCCGTCCGTCCGCAGGCTCCAGGGGATGGGGAGGGGGAGGAGTTCCTGCAGGCAGTATTGGTCAATGGGTCTGAGCTGGGGGCAGGGGAGTTATGGTCTTGATGGGCCCATTGCTCCGATCTGGTCCAGTGCGGCAGGAGAGAAGGGCTACAAGGCTGGATGGGCCCATGGGTGTGGCAGGCGGGGGCATCTGGTCTGCACTATCTCTCTCCTCACCATCCCTTTCTCCTGCCCCGTCTGTGCCCCCAGCACCATGCGTGCTCTGCCCTCTCCTCTCCCTGTTGGGCCATGCCCCCAGCTCTGGGGGGTAGGGCCCAGCGCTCTGGAGAGCTGGTGTAATTCCAGGCTTGGGCAGAGTCCCTGCGGTACTTGCGTGACCAGATGTCCCGGTTTTATAGGGACAGTCCCAATATTTGGGGCTTTTTCTTACATAGGCTCCTGTTACCCCCCACCCTCGTCCCGATTTTTCACACTTGCTGGTCACCCTACGCGGTCCCTGCCTGCAGGGCACTGGAGGGAGCAGGGCAGGAGCGCAGGATCTCCTCCAGTCCCAGCCTCTCCCAGCAGGGGATGCTGTATAGAGCAGGCTGGGAGCTCCCGTGCTGTGGTGGGGTGAACTGAGCACCCCCCTGTTTCTGCTGCAGGGTGCCCCCCGGGATTGAGGGCCTGGTTTGCAGGCCCTGGACAGCAGAGCAAACAGGCATTCTGCGTTGCCCTGGGAACGGCAGGCGAGGGGGGTGGGGGTTGGCTGGAGCTGCTGCTGAGCCGGAGGCAGGAGCAGATTGGAGGGTATAAATCTGTGCACCAGGACCCAGGCTCTGGTGCGGCTCCCCCCAGCGGGTGCCCTCTGGAGCCAGCCCAGCCTGAGGGCGAGCGCCCAGGTGCTGCCCAGCGCTGGCTCCGTTCTGGGACCTGAGCTGTCCTCAGGAGCGAGCCTAGAACTGGGGCTGAGAGGCAGGATGGTCCTGCCCAGCCTGGCTCAGCCCGGCAGGCTTGGCTGCCCTCCCCTCCTCCACCTCTCAGCCCCTGCACACCGTGGGTCTCGGACCCAGCCCTGTGGGGCATGCTCCGGGCTGTGAGCCCTGCAGAGAGCCCTCCTGTGGCCTCCCCACTGCAGAGCTCCCAGCATGCGCTGCTCCAGCTTGGCTAGCTAGAGACCCGTGAGCTGGGCCCCGCTCACTGGCGGGCTGGGCCTACCCTGGCTCAGTCCTATAGGACGTAGCCCTGGTGGGGGGGGGGGGTATTGTGGGAGGCAGGAGAGACTCTACCCTACTCCTTCTGCATGCGCCCGAGGAGGTGAAGCTGGGGGGAGGTGGGGGGGCAGGGAACCAGAGAG
This sequence comes from Chelonia mydas, assembly GCF_015237465.2. Classification (NCBI taxonomy): domain Eukaryota; kingdom Metazoa; phylum Chordata; order Testudines; family Cheloniidae; genus Chelonia; species Chelonia mydas. Next base: position 7,424,771 of record NC_051260.2, read on the forward strand.
GGGTGCGGACCTGCTGGCTGGGCCAGGTTCCACTGGGAGCGGGTGCCCCTGTGGACGAGCTCTGGGCGGTGGGGTCCCGGGGTCGGAGCTGGGTCCAGGGGCCGCCCCTGCGGACAAGCTCTGGGCGGTGGGGTCCCGGGGTCGGAGCGGGGTCCCGGGGCTGCCCCTGCGGATGACCTCTCGGCGGTGGGGTCCCGGGGTCGGAGCGGGGTCCAGGGGCCGCCCCTGCGGACGAGCTCTGGGCGGTGGGGTCCCGGGATCAGAGCGGGGTCCTGGGGCCGCCCCTGCGGACGAGCTCTGGGCGGTGGGGTCCCGGGATCAGAGCGGGGTCCTGGGGCCGCCCCTGCGGACGAGCTCTGGGCGGTGGGGTCCCGGGATCAGAGCGGGGTCCTGGGGCCGTCCCTGCGGACGAGCTCTGGGCGGTGGGGTCAGAGCGGGGTCCAGGGGCCGCCCCTGCGGACGAGCTCTGGGCGGTGGGGTCCCGGGATCAGAGCGGGGTCCCGGGGCCGCCCCTGCGGACGAGCTCTCGGCGGTGGGGTCCCAGGGTCGGAGCAGGGGCTGGGCTTGGGCAGGTGCTAAGAGGTGCAGCAGCAGGTGAGTTCTTAGGAATGACGGGGTGTGGGGGGCTCAGGGAGTGGGTCCTGAATTGGCTGACGCCTGCTCTTCACAGTTTGTAGTGGGTGGGGGTGATTCTCTGCCGATCTGGGGTTAGCAATACAGCCCCATGCGGTGGTGCTGCTCGGCTAGGATAAAGGGGCCTTGTACTGGTGTAGCATGTCTCCTTCCCTATGCAGGGATAGCTACACAATGGGGAGCCCTTTTGCACTGGCACAGATTCCCCCATGCTTGGAGCTGTACCCCGATGCTGAGCCCAGTCTGGTTTGCCAGCAGACCAATACTTCAGGGTCAGGAAGCAGAGTCAGACTCTGTGGCCCCTTCTCCCCTGGCCAGGGTTATAGGCCGAGGCAGGGAGGATCCCCCTGGGGGAGCAGAGAGGGAGGGTTAAAAGCTTCAGTGGAGATCTGGCAAGGGCTGGGGGAACAAGGAGGGGGTAAAGTGAGCAGCTGGCACAATGATGAGTTCACGCTGGTGCCAACTGAGGCCCTGCAAAGGGAGCTGAGCCCACAGGGTGAATGGGCAGTACAGGGCAGGGGGTGTTTGGAGCAGAGCAATGCCAAGCAATGCCTGTTGGAGGGAATAACCTGAGATCTGGGGCAACCCCCAAGACCAGCACCAACTGCATGAGGGCCAGGCTACCCTGGGGACAGCTTGATGGAGCCACGGGGATGGAGGTGGCTGATGTGCTGTGGCATGGGGGCCCATGGCTGGGTGCTGAGTGCAGGGCTGGGTGCCCACCCACAGAGCACAGCTGGGGGATGGGCTGGGCCAGAGACAACCTCCCCCCCCCCCCCCCAAGGAACCCCGGCAACCAATAAAAGCAGAGGAAATTGATGGACTCTAACCCTACCCCGAAAAGAGAGACCAGTCGGAGACTCCATGATGCTGCCCCTAGGAAGTTCATTGCCAGTGACGTGATGTAGCAGGTGCCCAGATGCAGTGGTGATGGGTGTGTGGCCGTCCTGCACTGGTTCCGGGCGTTTACCCTTAGTCTCGATCCTCCGCTTGAGGGAGGGACTCACACCAGTGTGCCCCTCTCTGCAGGTGCCAGCCTGGGCTGATTGGCGAGCGTTGCCAGTTCCAGGACCCCTGCCACCAGTCGCCCTGTGCCAATGGGGGCGTGTGTGAGAGCTCCCTCAAGGATGGCACCGTGCAGTACCAGTGCACCTGCCCCAAGGGCTTCCGAGGTGAGGGTCATGTAGGTGGGGGGCATGATGGTCTAGGGGAGGGGTGGCGCCCAGCTTGGCCTGGTTGGAGGAGGGGCCAGGATCTGAGCAGGCCGGAGAAGAGGACCCATGCCACGCAGGCCTAGGGGAGATGGGGGATGGCCATGGGGGTGCTGTGGGAGATGGGGAGGGACCCTCAACCCAGCTGTGGGAGGGGAACGGAAACTGATTGAACAAGGCCGGTGCGGGAGGAGGGATGGGCACACCTTGGCCCCAGGGCGGGGACCTGCTTGGCCTAGGGGGAAGGGCTCTCTGGGGTGTCCTCATGCCCAACCAGGCCCCGCTCACAGACCCGCCCCCCACAGGTCAGGACTGCTCCCTGGCTGATGCCTGTGCCAACAACCCCTGCGCCAACGGGGCCCGCTGCACCAACTGGAACAGCCGCTACAACTGCACCTGCCCACCAGGCTACCAGGGCCGCAACTGCCGCATGGACGTGGACGAGTGCCGGGCGCCGGGCGTCTGCCGCCATGGAGGCACCTGCTTCAACACGCCAGGCTCCTTCCGCTGCCAGTGCCCGGCCGGCTTCACGGGGCATCTGTGTGAAAGCGTCTACATGCCCTGCGCGCCCTCACAGTGCCTCAACGGGGGCACGTGTCGCCAGACCGGGGAGCTGAGCTACGAGTGTGCCTGCCTGCCGGGTGAGGGGGTGGGAGGCTGGTGGGGGGGCTGGGGAGGGAGTGGGGTGCTGAGCAGAGTTTGGGGGCAGCACTCTGGGCTGCAGGGGTTGGTGTGTGGGGGCCTGGCGGGGACAGTGCTGGAGGAATCTGTTCGGGGGGATGCTGTTCCCCTCCCTTAGCCCTGGGGGCAGACGTTGTTAGGAGTGTGTCTCTTCCCCTGCCCTGGCGCGTGTGCCCATGGGGCTAGCGGCTCCAGGCAGCGCTGCAGGAAGCTCATCGGAAGCTGTAAATGGCGCTGGGAGAACCTGGACCCTGGCCAGGAAGGAAACAATCCCAGGGAGTGTCCGGGAGAGCAGCAGGGCCAGAGCCTGGGGGGCTCCCAACCCTGGGCCATCCCTTCCCCTCCCCTGCTTCCCAGAGCCCCCTTTGGCCCCCTCCCCAGCTCAAGCCAACTGTTTCTTTCTCCCCTGTTAGTCCCCTGTTAGTCCCTTCAGCCCCCTGCCCCCAAATAATGGCTCATTCTCATCTAAGCTGCAGCTCTGCTCCTGCCAAATCCTGCACCCTCTGCCAGTTGGCTTAGCACTGGGAACACAGGGAAGGAGGGGTACGGTCTGGGGGACCCTGTGTGTGTGTGGGGGCCAGGCCCTGTGGTCTGTGTGTGTGGGGGACAGTGGGTTCGGGGGCGCTGTGTGCGTGTGTGGGGGACAGCGGGTTTCGGGAGTGGTGTGCGCGTGTGTGCGGGGGACAGCGGGCTTGGGGGCACCGTGTTTGTGTGGGGCGGGGGAGTGGGCTTGGGGACGCTGTGTGGGGGAGCAGCGAGTTTTGGGGGTGCTGTGGGTGCGTGTGAGCAGGGTTCAGGGAGCTGTGTGCGCGTGTGGGGGGCAGCCGGCTCGGGGGTGCTGTATGTGCCAGGGGGCAGAGAGCTCAGGGGTGTTATGTGTTTGTGTGGGAGTGGGCTCTGGGGCGCTGTGTGTGGGGGGGAGTGGGCTTGGGGGCGCTGTGTGTGCTGGGGGAAGAGAGCTCGGGTGCTGTGTGTGCGTGCGGGGGGGACAGCGGGCTTGGGTGCTGTGTGTGCGTGTGTGGTGGAGTGGGCTCGGGGAGCTGTATGTGTGGGGGGAGCAGGCTCAGAGGCACTGTGGGGGAGCAGCAAGTTTTGGGGGTGCTGTGTGTGCGTGTGAGCAGGGTTCGGGGAGCTGTGTGCGCGTGTGGGGAGGAGCAGGCTTGAGGGCGCTGTGTGTGCGTGGGGAGGAGAGCGGGCTCGAGGGCGCTGTGTGTGCGTGGGGGGGGAGAGCGGGCTCGGGGACGCTGTGTGCATATGGCAGGAGCTGGCTCTGGGTCTGCTGTGTGTGCCAGGGGGCTGAGAGCTCAGGGGCACTGTGTGGGGGGTGCAGGCTCAGGGGCGCTGTGTGGGGGAGCAGCGAGTTTTGGGGGTGCTGTGTGTGTGTGTGTGTGTGAGCAGGGTTTGGGGAGCTGTGTGTGCATGGGGGGGGAGCAGGCTCAGGGGCACAGTGCCGAGGGGACAGAGAGCTCAGCGGTGCAGTGTGTGCTGGGGGGGGCAGCAGGCTCGGAGGTGCTGTGGGGGGGGGGGGAGCAGGCTCAGGAGTGCTGTGTATGTGTGTGTAGCGGGGGAGCAGGCTTGGGGGGGTGGGGCAATGAGCTTTGGGGGCACTGTGTGTGTGGGGGGTGGGGGCAGCAGGCTCAGTCGCTGTGTGTGCGTGGCATGGGAGTGGGCTCGGGGGCGCTGTGTGTGCCAGGGGGCAGAGAGCTCGGGTGCTGTGTGTGCGTGGGGGGCGGGGGTTGGGGGGGACAGTGGGCTCGGGGGCGGTGTGTGTGTCTGTGGGGGGACAGTGGGCTCGGGGGTGCTGTGTGCACGTTGGAGGAGCCGGCTCTTGGGCGCTGTGTGTGCCAAGGGGCAGAGAGCTTAGGTGCTTTGTGTGTGGTGGGGGGCGGGGTATAGCGGGCTCGGGGCTGCTCTGTGTGCGTGGGGGGGAGAGCAGGCTCAGGGAGCTGTGTGGGGGAGCAGCAAGTTTTGGGGGTGCTGTGTGTGTGTGAGAGAGCAGGGTTCAGGGAGCTGTGTACGTGGGGGAGAGCAGGCTCGGGGGCGCTGTGTGGACGTGGGGGGGAATGGGTTGGGGGTGCTGTGTGTACGTGGGGGGGTGGTCCTGCTGTGGCGTGGCCTAGGGCCGAGCAGAGCTGCGTGGAGCCAGAGGGGCAGGCAGCCCACCCGTTGCCCCCTGCAGCAAACCCTGCTGGGGCCTGTGGAGAGGGCCTCCCGCAGAATCTGGCCCTGCCATGCTTGAGGCGGCTCTGCTGTGGCCCTGGGGCTTTTCTCACCCCTCCTGGCCAAGCTGCTGAATCCGCCATTGCCCTGGGGGTACCCTTGTCTGCAGTGACCCCTCGTCCTGCTCCCTGACCCTTTGCAGAAACTCCTGCTTCTGTTGCTGTGAGCCCCCGTGTGGGCAAAGGGGAAAACTGGCCTGCCTCACTCAGCCCTGCTGGGACCTGCATTTGTTCCAGGGGTCTGCTGGGTTGCAGCAAGGGGCAGGGGGCTGGATCCAGGACTCCTGGGTTCTATTCCCAACACTGAGCAGGGCGAGGGGTGTGGGGGTTGGGAGTCAGTTGCCTGGTCTCTGTTTCAGGTTTAGCCAGACTCTGTTTGCCCGGCTGCCTCTCGGATGGGGCTGGGGGGTGGATTTGAGCTCCGTGCCTCTTGGGGCCTGGGTGGAGACGCTCTGGGCTGGAGAGCAGGTGGAGGTGGCCGGGGCCAGGGAGCAGGTGGGAGACGTTCTGTGGCCAGGGCCGGGGTGCAGGTGGAGACGCTCAGGGCCGGGGGCTCAGGGCCGGGGCCGGGGAGCGGGTGGAGGGGGCCGGGGCCAGGGAGCAGGAGAGAGACGCTTGGGCCAGGGAGCGGGTGGAGACGCTCGGGGCCAGGGCCGGGGAGTGGGTGGAGACGCTTGGGTCTGGGGAGCGGGTGTACGCGCCCTCTCTGACTGGGTGGTGCTCTCTTTCTCCAGGTTTCGAAGGGCAAAACTGTGAGATCAACATTGATGATTGCCCGGGCCACAAGTGTCTGAACGGGGGCACCTGTGTGGACGGGGTCAACACCTACAACTGCCAGTGCCCGCCCGAGTGGACAGGTACCACCTAGCGCCCTGCCCAGCGGCAGGATTTAACCCCTCGCTGGCCACCCCCAGCAGTGCAGCCAGCTCTATGGGTCCTGAGCCTTAGAGTCAACATCTGACCCTGTGGGCACGGACTGTGTCCAGCAGCCCAGGGCTGCCATAGGACCCCAGGAGGAATGTGGCACAGGGCCTTCCCTTCTAGGGGGCACCGGCTCTGATCCAGTCCCAGGGCAGGAGTTTGGCTGGCTCAGAGGGTGGGGAATGGGACATAGGGCCTTTCCCCTTTATGGGGCGCTGGCTCTGATCCAGCCCCAGGACAGGGGACTGATTGGCTGAGGTGGTGGGGAATGGGACACGGGCCTTTCCCCTCTAGGGGTGCTAGCTCTAACCTGCCCAGGCTCAGCCCCCTTCTCCCCCAGGCCAGTTCTGCACAGAGGACGTAGATGAGTGCCAGCTGCAGCCCAATGCCTGCCACAATGGGGGCACCTGCTTCAACACCAACGGCGGGCACACCTGCGTGTGCGTCAACGGCTGGACGGGCGAGAGCTGCAGTGAAAACATTGACGACTGTGCCACGGCCGTCTGCTTCAACGGGGCCACCTGCCACGACCGCGTGGCCTCCTTCTACTGCGCCTGCCCCATGGGCAAGACAGGTGAGGTGGTGGTGGTGGAGGGTCCGGCCTGGCTCAGCCCAATCTCAGATCTCCTAGCATCCCTCACTGTGGGATTTGGGATTCTTCTCCCCATGCTTAACCCCTCCCCCCTGATGGTCTGTGGCGGGCTGAGGGGATGGGGCTTAGGGGTTGGCCAAGGGGATGGGAAGGGCTAGGAAGGACCTGAAGGGGCAGGGGGTGGCTGAGTGGAAGGGGGCAGGGAGACGGGGGCAGAAGGAGTGGAAGCGGGTGGGAGGGAGACCTGAGGTGAGGGTGACAGGCTGGCTGAGTGGAAGGAGTTGAGAGGAGGGCTGTGAGGGGTAGGGAGCTGGGGCAGGGGAATAGTGTGGGAGTGTGGGGGGAGCTGCTGGGGGTTGGTAGGTGTGGGTCGGGGGGAACTGGAGCCAGCTGGGGAGTGTGTGGGTGTGGGAGGACTGGGGACGGTTGGGTGGGGGTTGGTGGGTGTCTATGTGGGTGGGAGGTACTGGGGCCAGCTGTGGGGGGAGGGTGTTGGTGGATATGTGTGGGTGTGGGGGACTGGGGGTGGGAGTTGGGGTGTGCAGGTCGGGGTGTGTGACTGGGGTTGTCTGGGGGAGTTGGTGGGTCTATGGGGTGGGGGAGGCCGGGGCCAGCTGGATGGGGGGTTGGTATGTGTCTGCAGGTGTGGGGGAAGGGGGGGACCAGGGCTGGCTGGGTGGCTCTGTGGGTGGGGGGGACTGGGGCTGGCTGCGGGGGGGGGCTTGGTGGGTCTGTGTGAGGGGACTGGATCTGGCTGGGGGGGGGGGGGGGAGTGGGACCAGCTGTGGGGGGGTTGGTGGGTGTTTGTGCAGGTGGGGGGGACTGGGGCCGGCTGAGGGGGTTGGTGGGTGTCTGTGCGGGAGGCCAGGGCCGGTTGGGTGGGGAGGTTTGTTGTGTGTGGGTGGGGAGGAGGGATGGGGGGCATTGCCTTAGCCTTCCAGGATGGGACTGGCACTCTGCTCCCTGAGGGCCAGGCTAGCTGGGCTTCCACAGGGTGGTTGCCTCGCGGCTGCCTATGCCCCCTCACTCCCTCCCTCTGCCAGGTCTCCTGTGCCACCTGGACGACGCCTGCGTCAGCAACCCCTGTCATGAGGATGCCATCTGCGACACCAACCCTGTGAATGGCCGGGCCATCTGCACCTGCCCCCCAGGCTTCACTGGGGGGGCCTGTGACCAGGATGTGGATGAGTGCTCTATTGGTGAGACGGGGGTGATGGAGTCGGGGTGCGGGAGGTTGGGCCAGGATTCTGGAGAGGGGCGGCTGGCAGTGATGGGGTTGGAGTGGGGGAGGCCTGGCTGGGATCGGGGTGAGGCAGGGGTTGGGGGGGTCTGGCCCCCACCCTGTCTCTGACTTGGCCACGTCCCTGCAGGCGCCAACCCGTGCGAGCACTTTGGTCGCTGTGTGAATACGCAGGGCTCCTTCCAGTGTCAGTGCGGGCGTGGCTATACGGGTCCCCGCTGCGAGACTGACATCAACGAGTGCCTGTCCATGCCCTGCCAGAACGACGCCACCTGCCTTGACCGCATTGGGGAGTTCACCTGCATCTGCATGGCGGGTGAGTGCCCCGGACCCCCAGCATTCCCCCTCCCCAGCTCGGGGAGCATTCCCCCTCCCCAGCATTGTGGGGTTCTCTCCCCAGCTCGGGGAGGTGAGCATTGTGCTGTCGATTCAGGGGCTGGCTGGCCTGAGTATCTGGGAATGAGAGATGTGATTTCCCGCCCCGGGCAGCTGCAAGGTGTCACCTTCTAACAACACCTCACAGTGAGTTTGTTGGGACTCAGCCCAATGCCCAGCGGGGCAGGAACCTGGGTCCCCCACCCTGTATCCCAGCTGGCTGTAGCCAGCGTCCTTGCTGGCAGCCCCAGCTGAGAGGCCAGGGCTGGATGGGCGTTGGGTGCCCCTCTGTGACGGGGCTCCCCGTGGGCAGAGCCTGGCCTGGCCTGGCCTGCATTCCTCTCCTGTCCATAGCAGGGAATCCTGGCTTGGCTCGGCTCCCAGGGCTTGGGAGCCGTTGGGAAGCCCAGGCGGCTAGGGCGAGGGCCCCTCCCCTGGCAGCTGGATGGCGGGATCCCGGGGGCTGGGCCTGGCAGGGAAGGCTGCAGTGCTTAATTTGGAATGAAAGAGGTGCCAGGGCTCAAGCATAACACATGTGGCAAGCCCAGAGGTGCTGGGGCTCAGCCCTGGCAAGCCCTGGCACAAGTTAAGCACTGGAAGGCTGGCTGTGGAGTCGGCTCCTCACCCAGAGGTGCCAGAGGGGCAGGGGGTGCATAGCCGGCAGCCAGACGGTGGGAGCGCAGGTCTGTGCCTGGAATACTAATGGGGCTGGGGGAGGCCTGCGCGGGGCTGGACTGCTCCTTTTTGTCTCCCTGCTACCCCCTGTGGGGAGGAATCTTCCCCTCGTTATTTTCAGCCTTTTGTGAGGCTGGAGCTAGGGGGAGGGGCAGTGCCGGCACTGCCCTCGCCAGGGCACCGGGCCCTCTTCCCTAGTCCAGCACCCTGGTGCTCTGCTGCTCCATGCTGGTGCCTGGTCATCCTGATGGGACGGGGGCCGCACAGGCCCCTTGCAGTGCAGGAGGGTGAAGGAGCCATAGAGCCTCTGCCCCGATGCCTGCGCCAGGGATGTGGGGACCAGGGAATGGGCACGAAACCAACCCACAGACTCCGCATGCCCACCGCCTGGCCGTTCCGGGGGCCACACACAGAGCTCAGCTCAGAGCATAGAGCAGGGATCGGTGCTCTCCCAGCTCTGGGCGGGGATTGGGAGTCAGGACTCCTGGGTTCTGTCCCCAGCTCTGGGAGGGGTGTGGGGCCTAGTGGGTAGAGCAGGGGGCCTAGGAGCCAGGACTCTGGAATTCTCTCTCTCCAGCTCTGCCACTGACTGGCCTGGGCTCTGGGTGAGGGTTTCACCTCTGCATGAAATACCATCTGTGTTTTCTGCGGCCCCAGATTCCCCCCCCGCCCCCTGCCAGAGATGCATTGCCCCCCAACACTGCCCTCTCCTGTCACACCCCACAGGGGACAAGAGCCCGCACTGCTGTAGCCTCGAGCAGAGTGTCTGCCCACCTGTGTAGGGGGATCCCACTGCCCTAGTGATGGGACCCCCTCTGGTAATGGGCTTACTCCAGACCCCCCCCCACAGCCTCTCTGCCCCATGGCGCAGCCCTAACCCCACACAGTCTGCTGCTTCCCCTGGCAATGCCTTGCCCTCCCAGAGTCTGCCACCTCCTCGCCTCCCCTGCCCCATGGCACTGCCCTCCCTCCACATAGCCTGCCACCTCCTCGCCTCCCCTGCCCCATGGCACTGCCCTCCCTCCACATAGCCTGCCACCTACCCATGGCACTACCCTGGCCTCACAGCCTGCCACTTCCCCTGCCGTATGGTGCTGCCCTGCCCCCACAGAGCCTGCCACCTCCTTGCCTCCCCTGCCCCATGGCACTGCCCTCCCTCCACATAGCCTGCCACCTCCCCATGGAGCTGCCCTGCCCCAACGTAGTCTGCCACCTCCTTTCCTCCCCTGCTCCATGGCATTGCCCTCCCTCCACATAGCCTGCCACCTCCCCCGCCGCATGCCGCTGCTTGCCCCACATGGCCCCTGCATGCAGCCTTGCCCCTGCCCCAGGGAGGTCTTCCGCCTCTGCCCCGTCTCTAACACTGCCTCTGGGTTCTGGCCGCAGGGTTCAGCGGCACGTTCTGCGAGATCAATGTTGACGAGTGCGACAGCAACCCCTGCGTCAATGGCGGGGTCTGCCGGGACGGGGTCAACGGCTTCACCTGCACCTGCCCCTCCGGTGAGTCTGGCTCCTCCTGGGGCCATGGGCTGGGGGCAGGCACAGAGCTCCCAGCGCGGCCTGGCTGGGTCCCGGGGCCATGGGCTGGGGGCAGGCACAGAGCTCCCAGCGCGGCCTGGCTGGGTCCCGGGGCCATGGGCTGGGGCAGGCACAGAGCTCCCAGCGCGGCCTGGCTGGGTCCCGGGGCCATGCGCTGGGGCAGGCACAGAGCTCCCAGCGCGGCCTGGCTGGGTCCCGGGGCCATGGGCTGGGGGCAGGCACAGAGCTCCCAGCGCGGCCTGGCTGGGTCCCGGGGCCATGGGCTGGGGGCAGGCACAGAGCTCCCAGCGCGGCCTGGCTGGGTCCCGGGGCCATGGGCTGGGGGCAGGCACCGAGCTCCCAGCGCGGCCTGGCTGGGTCCCGGGGCCATGGGCTGGGGGCAGGCACCGAGCTCCCAGCGCGGCCTGGCTGGGTCCCGGGGCCATGGGCTGGGGGCAGGCACGGAGCTCCCAGCGCGGCCTGGCTGGGTCCCGGGGCCATGGGCTGGGGCAGGCACAGAGCTCCCAGCGCGGCCTGGCTGGGTCCCGGGGCCATGGGCTGGGGCAGGCACAGAGCTCCCAGCGCGGCCTGGCTGGGTCCCGGGGCCATGGGCTGGGGGCAGGCACCGAGCTCCCAGCGCGGCCTGGCTGGGTCCCGGGGCCATGAGCTGGGGGCAGGCACCGAGCTCCCAGCGCGGCCTGGCTGGGTCCCGGGGCCATGGGCTGGGGGCAGGCACCGAGCTCCCAGCGCGGCCTGGCTGGGTCCCGGGGCCATGGGCTGGGGGCAGGCACCGAGCTCCCAGCGCGGCCTGGCTGGGTCCCAGGGCCATGGGCTGGGGGCAGGCACGGAGCTCCCAGCGCGGCCTGGCTGGGTCCCGGGGCCATGGGCTGGGGGCAGGCACGGAGCTCCCAGCGCGGCCTGGCTGGGTCCCGGGGCCATGGGCTGGGGGCAGGCACGGAGCTCCCAGCGCGGCCTGGCTGGGCTCATGGAAGTGCCCTGGGCCGGGCTCATGGAAGTGCCCCAGGCTGGGCAGGCCGGGCCCAGCAGCAGGGGGCCTGTGGGGCGGAGGGGAGGGGGGTCTGACTGGGGAACCATAACACCCTCTCCCCCCACTCCTCCACCCCATACCTGCACTGCTCCTTTCACCCCGGAAGCCACCTCTTGCAGGGCTGATGGACAGCCAGGCTGGGGCTGTCCCTGCTGACTGGGGACAATGGCACCTTTTTCTCCTGGGGCTTCTTCCCCGCTGGCACACAGCCCCCTGAACCCAATTTACATATGGGGCAGACGCCGGCGAGGGAGACAGGAGGGGAGCTGGCCTGCCCCATTGCCAGGCCCAGTGGGAGCCTGTGCCATGGGCCTGCAGAGCACCCGCCTCTGGGACAGGATGTCCCCATCCAGCTCGCTCGCAGATCCACCAAGCTCGCGCCCAATCCCACCCCCACAGCCTGTACCCCGTTCTGGAGCTCTTATCCCTCCCACCCTTGGACCCGGTGCCCCATCCTGGAGCCCCACTCCCCTCCCCACCCCCAGAGCCTGCACCCTGCCCTGAGTCCGTCTCTTCTCCCACCCCTGGACCCTGCGTCCCATCCCAGAGCTCTTCTCCTGCCCCACCCCCAGACCCTGCACCCCTCCCCTCAGCTCCTCTCCTATCCCAGGCCCTGCACCCCGCCCCAGACCCTGCACCCCGCTCCATCCCCGGAGCCTGTACCCCCAACTCGGAGCTCAGCTCCCTGCACCATTGTGGCCTACTCCCTGACCACAGCATATCCCTGTCCCCCTTACTTCCATGGCGTCCCCCCCCCCCCGAGCCCCTTTGTCCACTTGGCCCCTTGCTGTCGCCCAACCCTGGCCTGGAGCCTTTGCCTGAAGTTGCTCCAAGCTGCACCCCACCCCAGAACTGCAGGCGACAGGGCATCCTCGTAGCTCCTCGATATGGGGCTGCCCCTCAGCTCCACACTGCCCCCCAGATACAGAATGGGCTGCCCCGCACTCACCCCCAGATGTGCCTGGCTGACCCTCCCTCCCTCGGCCCCCAGCATCTGTCCCCGAGCCCTGCGTCTGAGAGCACAGCTGAGGGAACGCCCCCCAGGTTGTGCCGCCCCCTGGGGCGGTCCCAGCGCTCTCAGTGGGGACTGGGGACTCCATGGGGAGGCAGTGCAGGGCCCTGGCACACATTTGAGCCCCCTGCCTTTCTGTGCCCAGGCTTCTCCGGTTCCATGTGCCAAATCGACATTGACGAGTGTGCCAGCACGCCCTGCCAGAACGGTGCCAAGTGCGTGGACCGGCCCAACGCCTATGAGTGCCGCTGTACTGAGGGTGAGTGAGGGCTGGCGCTGAGGCCTGGGTGCTCTGTGGCCTCAGCACAGGCTGGGCGGCTTGTCCCACCGGGGCCACAATAGTTCCTCCCATCAGCAAGGGGCAGCGGTGCTCCATACCACCCCCATTCCCAGGCGTGGCTAGGGCCCCCACCCAGCAGTCTGGGGAAGACACTGCAGCTGCACCCCCAAGCATAAGTGGGTCAGGGGTACGTCTGTATTAAACAGAGGCATTCGTGGTGCCCGGGGAGGGGGAGATGGTGCCAAGGCTGGAACCCACCTGCTAGCCACACTCTATGGGGGGCTCCCCTTGCCCCATCGGAGCCCCCTTCCCTCACAGCGTGGAGGATGGAGGGCCAGGTCTGGCAATGTGTGGGGCCGGTTGCCTGCACTGGGGAACCATGGCTGGGGTCACATTCCATGGGGCTGGGCTGTCCCCCTCCAGGGCCCTCCGGCATCTGGAGACGGGACAAGAATGGAGCTGCTGGAGTCTGTCCCACGTGGGCATCCCCTCCCTAACAGGCGGGGGTGGCGCTACCCACATGCCATGTGGCTGTGGGGCAATCGGGCCACCTCAGCGTCACTCAAACCTGGCAGTGCCCTGCAAGGAGGGTCAGAGCCAAGCCCCCCTACCCTCTGCTCCCTCCCCCAGGCTTCGAGGGCACGCTGTGCGAGAAGAACATTGATGACTGCTCTCCCGACCCCTGCCACCACGGCACCTGCCTGGACGGCATTGCCAGCTTCACCTGCTCCTGTGCTGCCGGCTACACCGGCTACCGCTGCGAGAACCAGCTCAATGAGTGCCACAGCAGTCCCTGCCAGCATGGGGGCAAATGCATCGACCGCATCAACAAGTACCAGTGCAACTGCCTTCCTGGCACCTCAGGTGGGGGCAGGGCTGGGGGCCTGCATCGCGCTGGCCGGGTCTGCCGCCCCACCCCATCCCCACAGGCCCTGGCACCGCCCCGCTCCACCCTCAGGGGTGCACAGTGCTCCTCCTCTGCATCCCCAGGGTCCACGGCCCCTTTCCTCCCCACCCCAGGGGCACACTTTCCGCCGTGTACCTATGCTGCCCCCCTCAAGCCCCCTCCCGGTCCATGGCCCCTCCCTCCCCTGGGTCCCCTGGCTTCCCTTCCCCCCAACCCTAGGACATGGACAACCCTCGCCTCAGAACACACCATGCCACCCACCCCCAGTCCCAGGGCACATCCGCTGCCCCCTCTCTCCTGGCTCCCCTCACTCCCACCCACCTAGCCCTAGGGCATGTGCTGTCCCCAGGAATACACTATCCCCCCAGCTCCCTATCCGCTGTTCCTGCCCTCCCAGCCCACATGTCCTGCGCTGGCCACGCCATGGGGGTGAGGTTCCCGCGTGCTGTGGCTGGCTGGCGCGGATGTAAGGCAGCCCCTCTCTCCAGGCGTGAATTGCGAGGTGAACTTTGACGACTGCGCCAGCAACCCCTGCGACTACGGCGTCTGCCGCGACGGCATCAACCGCTATGACTGCATCTGCAAGCCTGGCTTCACAGGTGAGGCAGGGACGGGGCCCAGCTCCAGGGAGCCCTGGCTCTGGGGGGTGGGTGGGGTGGTCCTGTGACCCTGATTCTCAGAGGATGGGGATGGGGGGGCCTGGCTCTGGGGAGCTGTTAGGGGTGGGGCCTAACTCTGGGGGGATGGGGCCCTAGCTCTGTGGGGGTGGATGGGGGATGGGAGCTGGGCCCCGTCACCCTGGCTTCGTGGGGTGGGGCCCTGGCTCTGGGGGTGTGTGGGGGCTAGGCCAGGGAGTGTCCTGGGCCGAGCCATACGGGGTGCCCATGCCAAGTGGGCGTGTCTCACAGGGCCCCTGTGCAACGTGGAGATCGACGAGTGCGCGTCCAGCCCCTGCCAGAATGGCGGCACCTGCATGGACGGCGAGAACGGCTTCACCTGCCTCTGCCCCGAGGGCTTCCACGACCCCCACTGCTACTCTGAGGTGGACGAGTGCAGCAGCAGCCCCTGCGTGCATGGAGCCTGCCGCGACGACATCAACGGGTGAGGGAGCGCTGCGGCCGCCCGTCCGGTCTCCACCCCGCCCCGCCTGCGTATGCCCGCCCTGCCCCTGTCCTGCCCCGACCTGCCCTACCCCCACCCCGCCCTGCCTGTGTCCGCCACCCCCCGCCCTGCCCCTGCCCCGTCCCGACCTGCCCTACCCCCACCCCGCCCTGCCACTGCCCCGTCCCGACCTGCCCTACCCCCACCCCGCCCTGCCTGCGTCCGCCACCCCCCGCCCTGCCACTGCCCTGTCCCGACCTGCCCTACCCCCACCCCGCCCTGCCTGTGTCCGCCACCCCCCGCCCTGCCCCGCCCTGTCCTGCCCCGACCTGCCCTACCCCCACCCCGCCCTGCCTGCGTCCGCCACCCCCCCGCCCTGCCCCTGCCCTGTCCTGCCCCGACCTGCCCTACCCCCACCCCGCCCTGCCTGCGTCCGCCACCCCCCGCCCTGCCCCTGCCCTGTCCTGCCCCGACCTGCCCTACCCCCACCCTGCCCTGCCTGCGTCCGCCACCCCCCGCCCTGCCCCTGCCCTGTCCTGCCCCGACCTGCCCTACCCCCACCCCGCCCTGCCTGCGTCCGCCACCCCCCGCCCTGCCCCTGCCCTGTCCTGCCCCGACCTGCCCTACCCCCACCCCGCCCTGCCTGCGTCCGCCACCCCCCGCCCTGCCCCTGCCCTGTCCTGCCCCGACCTGCCCTACCCCGACCCCGCCCTGCCTGCGTCCGCCACCCCCCGCCCTGCCCCTGCCCTGTCCTGCCCTGACCTGCCCTACCCCCACCCCGCCCTGCCTGCGTCCGCCACCCCCCGCCCTGCCCCTGCCCTGTCCTGCCCCGACCTGCCCTACCCCGACCCCGCCCTGCTTGCGTCCGCCACCCCCTGTCCTGCCCCTGCCCTGTCCTGCCCCGACCTGCCCTACCCCCACCCCGCCCTGCCTGCGTCCGCCACCCCCCCGCCCTGCCCCTGCCCTGTCCTGCCCCGACCTGCCCTACCCCGACCCCGCCCTGCCTGCGTTCGCCACCCCCTGTCCTGCCCTGACCTGCCCTACCCCCACCCCGCCCTGCCTGTGTCCGCCACCCCCCGCCCTGCCCCTGCCCTGTCCTGCCCTGCCTTACCCACACCCCGCCCGCGTCCGCCACCCCCTGTCCTGCCCCGCCCTGCCTTACCCCCACCCCGCCCACGTCCGCCACCCCCTGTCCTGCCCCGCCCTGCCCTACCCCCACCCCGCCCTGGCTGCGTCCGCCACCCCCTGTCCTGCCCCGCCCTGCCCTTACCCCCACCCTGCCCTGCCTGCGTCCGCCACCCCCTGTCCTGCCCCGCCCTGCCTTACCCCCACCCCGCCCTGCCTGTATCTGCCACCCCCCACCCTGGCCTTCCCCTGCCCTGCCCTGCCCTGCCCTGCCCTACCCCCACCCCGCCCTGCCTGCCTCCACCCACCCTGCCCCAACCTGCCCTACCCCTACCCCGCCCTGCCTGCATCCGCTGCCCCCCCCGCCCTTGTCCTGCCCTGCCTGCGTCTGCCGCCCCCTGGCCTGCCCTTGCCCTGCCCTGTCCTGCCCCCACCCCGCCCTGCCTGTATCTGCCGCCCCTGGCCCTGCCCCGATCTGTTCTGTCCTGCCCTACCCACACCCCGCACTGCTTGCATCCGCCACCCCCTGCCCTGCCCCACCCTGCCCTTTATCCGCCACGCCACACCACACCCCACCCCACCCTGCCTGCATCCGCCCACCCTGCCCCCACCGCGACCTGCCCTGCCCTACCCCCACCCTGCCCTGCCTGCGTCCACCGCCCCCCCACCCTGCCTGCATCCGCCCAATCTGCCCCCAACGCGACCTGCCCTGCCCTACCCCCACCCTGCTCTGCCTGCGTCCACCGCCCCCTGCCCTGCCTGCATCCGCCCACCCTGCCCCCACCCCACCTGCCTGCATCTGCCCGCCCTGCCCCGCCCTATCCTGCCCCCACCCCACCCTGCCTGCATCCACCCGCCCTGCTCCTGCCCCTGCCCTGCCACAACCTGCCCTGCCCCCGCCCCGCCCTGCCTGCATCTGCCCCCTGCCATAGTGCTGCACTTGCCCGCCTTGCCAGAGGGAGCCCCTGTACCCAGCGGCCCCATCCCAGTGCTTGCTGTGTGGTGCCAGTTCCCCAGAGAGCCCTGGGGGCACAGGGGGGCGTCCCCTTGGGGCAGGGCCTGCAGTGACGCCCCCTCCCCCGCAGGTACAAGTGCGAGTGCGAGCCAGGCTGGGCCGGCACCAACTGCGACCTGAACAAGAACGAGTGCGAGTCCAACCCCTGCCAGTTTGGGGGCACCTGCACCGACTACGTCAACGGCTACCGCTGCAAGTGCAAGGAGGGCTTCCAGGGTACATGTTCCCGCATCCACCCTTCCCCGCCTATCCCCCTCCCCACCCACCCCCCACTGACCCTCTGTCTCTCTCCCAGGGACCTACTGCCAAACAAACATCAACGACTGCGTCTCCAGCCCCTGCCTCAACAAGGGCACCTGCATCGACGCCATCGCCAGCTACACCTGCCTCTGTGACCTGCCCTACACAGGTGGGGCTGTGCCCACTGTGGGGAGAACAGGGCGCCCAGGCCAAGTGGAGAGGGCCTGTTTCTGGGAGCCTGGAAGGGTGGGGGGTCCCTGTGATTCTCGGGGGTGGGGAGTTCCTGTAGTTGGGGGGGGGGGGCGCCAGCCCAGGTGGAGTGAGGGTGTGTGCGGGGGTGCCTATGGTTCTGGGAGGTGTGCTGGGACTGGGGGGGTCTCCGTGGTTCTGGGAGGTTTACTGGGGTGTAGTGGGGTCCTGGTCGTTCTGGGGTGTGTGTGGTTCTGGGAGGTGTGTGTGTGTGTGTGTGTGTGTGCGCGTGGGGGGGGGGCCCTGTGGTTCTGGGACTCATGGCAGGGCAGTTCCTTTGTTGGGCAAGGCCTGTGGCCAGGGCAGGAGCCTCATGTGGACTCTGGGCCCAAGAGTCGGAGCTGCTCTCACCATCGCCCCCTTCTGCCTGCAGGCCGCAACTGCGAGAACGTGCTGACACCCTGCTCCCCTAACCCCTGTGAGAACGGGGGGGTCTGCGACCACACGCCCGACTACGAGGGCTTCACTTGCAGCTGTCCCCCAGGCTGGCAAGGTACCGTCCCTCTGCCCCACTCCTTCCCCATGGCCTCCCTGCCCTGCCTGCTCTGACCTGTGCCCTTTCCCTCCCCGCCAGGTCAGAGGTGCCACGTGGATGTGAACGAGTGTGACCGGGCCCCCTGCCGGAACCGGGGCACCTGCACCAACCTGCATGGCGGGTACAGCTGCGCCTGCCGGCCAGGGTACACAGGCACCAACTGTGAGACGGACATTGACGACTGTGCCCCCAGTGAGTCCGGGTTCACGCGCACTCGTCGGGGTACCGCACACCAGCTCGCTTGGCTCAGCCACCCCACAGCCCAGCCAGGGCACAGTGTAGGACCCCAGCCCTGCGGGCGGAGGGCGCTCGGCAGGGGGTGCTCTCCCCTCGTGGTCCCTGCTTACCCAGTACCCCAGCGTGCTACTGGGGTGCTGTCAGGAGGTGCTGTTAATTGGAGGTTTCCCACCGAGTCCTGGCTGTCCCATCATCCTGCCATTCCCCTGGGCTGAGCTGAAGCTGTCCTGGACAAGCTCTTCCCGAGGGCTGCCTCTGGGCCTGCCCAGCCTGCTCACGCTGGGTTCTCCTTCCCCTCCCACCCAAGCGGCTGGGCAGCAAGGCTGTGGGGCTGGGGAACAGCCACAGCTCCCTCCCCAGAGGGGGCTGGCTGAGTGAATGGGGGAAGGGCTCTGGGAAGGACTGGGATGTGGGGGCGAATCTCTCCCTGGGGGTGCCTGCCCTGATTGCCGGGGGGGGGGGGGGGGAGAAGGGGAGGCCATGGAGTGGCTGAGCTCCTCTGGCCCCTTCTGACCCTGCTGCAGGCCTCCCCCGCCAGCCCTACACACCTCCCCAACCCCCCCGGTGACCCTGCCACTTACCTGCCCGCAGACCCCTGCCTCAATGGTGGATCGTGCCAGGACGGCATCAGCTCCTTCTTGTGCACCTGCCTGCCGGGCTTCACGGGCCCGCGCTGTGCCAGCGAGACCAACGAGTGCCTGAGCAGCCCCTGCCGCAACGGTGCCACCTGCACTGACTACGTCAACAGCTTCACCTGCACCTGTGCCCCGGGCTGGGCCGGCCTGCACTGCGAGCACAATGTGCAGGAGTGCACCGACAGGTGAGCCCCCCGACTGGGGATCCCCCCATCCCCCAGGCTGGGCCGGCCTGCACTGCGAGCACAACGTGCAGGAGTGCACCGACTGGGGATCCCCCCCATCCCCCGGGCTGGGCCGGCCTGCACTGCGAGCCCAACGTGCAGGAGCGCACCGACAGGTGAGCCCCAGGCCCACATCGGGGAGCCTCCCCAATCCCCATCTCCCTGTCTCCAGAGGACCCCTATCTGCAAGGAGCTTCATCTCTTGAGAGAGTGGTGCCAGGGTAGTGGGGTGGGGGTGGTTGTGGGGGCATAGGGCCGGTGCTGGGGAGGGGGCGGGGGACGAAGGGGTGGTGGGGGTAGTGCTGGGGGGGGCAGGGTTTGTACTGATGGGTGGTGAATGGGGCATCGAGCTAACTATGCCCGTGGCCCTGCAGTTCCTGCTTCAATGGCGGCACCTGCCTGGACGGGGTGAACTCCTACACCTGCCGCTGCCGTGCCGGCTTCACGGGCACCCACTGCCAGCACGAGATCGATGAGTGCCAGTCCCAGCCCTGCCTCAACGGGGGCACCTGCCTGGATGGCGTGGAGTCCTACCGCTGCACCTGCCCCCAGGGCTACACCGGTGCCCAGTGCCAGGTGAGCCCTGCCCCGGGGATGGATGGTGGCACGGCAGAGAGGGGCAAGGACACAAAGTCCCAGCGTCTGGGGAGGGTGAACATGAGGCCTGGCATTGTGGGGGGAGCCTGGCCTCAGGGAGGGGGGAGAATCCAACATCCCAGTGCGGTGGGGGTAGGGGCCTGGCCACAGGGGAGGGAAGGAATCCAAACCCAAGTGCGGTGGGGGGCAGGAGGCAGGTGCCAGGGGCCTGGCCTCAGGGGCGGGGGGGAATCCAACACCTCAGTGTGGTGGGGCGCAGGGACCTGGCATTGCCGGAGCCCAGCCAAGGCTATATTGGTTCCCCAGGTTGCGTCCCCCAAGAGTACATTGTCCCCTAACTGCCCCTTCCTTGCAGAACCTGGTGGACTGGTGCAGGCGCTCGCCCTGCCAGAACGGGGGCCGCTGCGTGCAGACGGGCACGGCCCTGACCTGTGACTGCCCAGGGGGCTGGACCGGCCGCTACTGTGACATTCCCAATGTCTCCTGCGAGGTGGCGGCAGCTCATCGGGGTGAGGGCACCCTGGGCAGGACTGACCCCCACTGGTCCCTGCCAGGCTGGGCTGGGAGGGGTCTGCCCTTGGCGGAGCTGCCCTCGCTCAGGGATCTGGGTCTCCAGTGCCCTCGAAAGATGGGGGGGAGTTGGGGGGCCATTGGGCAGCTTTGGGTGGAGCTGTCAGCTGAAGTATAGCCTGGGCCCTGCCCTGCCCCCACTGGGCCCTGCTGTCCCAGCCACACCTGCTCTAGCAATGCTCTTGGTACCCCCACAGCTATCCCCAGCTCTGGGAGGGAAGAGGAGTCTAGTGGTTAGAGCAGGGGGAGCTGGGAGTCAGGACTCCTGGGTTCTATCCCCAGCTCTGGGAGGGAAGAGGGGTCTAGTGGTTAGAGCGGGGGGAGCTGGGAGTCAGGACTCCTGGGTTCTATCCCCGGCTCGGGGAGGGGAGGGTGGTCTAGTGCTTAGAGCAGGGGGGCTGACAGCCAGAGTCCCTGTCCACTCAGTGCCATGGTTTTCCTCTGTCGGGGCTGTGCTGGGGCTGTGGGCCGGGCACAAGGCATCACAGTCTCTGTCTGTCTGTTGCGGGCAGGGGTCTCCAAGGAACAGGTGTGTCTCTACCGGGGCCAGTGCGTCGATGCTGGCAACACCCACTCCTGCCTCTGCAAGGAAGGCTACACGGGCAGCTACTGTGAGAGCGAGGCCGACCCCTGCCAGCCCAACCCCTGCCAGCGCGGTGCCTCCTGCCACAGCTTCATAGGCAGCTACGATTGTGAGGTGAGCCCCAGGGAGGGGGGCTGCATGGAGGAGCTCCAGGCGCTGCCACCGGCGCTCGCCAGGCTGCTGGGGAGCCGCAGGAGTTGTGCCCCCCACGAGGACGGCTGGGCCAAGGGGATACCGAGCGAGGCACATTCAGACAGGCTTACCTTGGAGCAGGGCAGCCGAGACTGGTCTGTGCATGAGCCTGGGAGCCAGGACTCCTGCGTTCTACCTCCGGCTCTGGGAAAGGAGCAGGGTCTAGTGGTTGGAACAGGAGGGCTGGGAGCCAGGATTCCTGGGTTCTGTCCTGAGCTCTGAAAGTGCAGTGGGGTCAGGTGGTTGGAATGGGGGCCTGGGAGCCAGGACTCCTGGGTTCTCTCCCTGGCTGTCGTTGACAGTTTGTACTGTGGGGTAAGTCCTTCTCCTCCCCGCGATGGTGCTCCATGACCCCCCACAGCAGCGGAGAGGGGTTGGTGATGGCAGCATGAGGCCTTGTTAACCCCTCTATGGCTGGAGGGGGTTGAGACGAGGGGCTGGGCAGCCCTGGGGTGGGGCCCTCAGGAGAGGAACTGGGGCCCAGGGCCCTGACTGAGCTGTGTCTGTCTGTCCCTACAGTGCCCACCGGGGTTCGAGGGCAAGAACTGCGAGTATGACATCGACGAGTGCCAGTCCCACCCCTGTCAGAACGGGGGCTCCTGCATTGACCTCATCGGGCGCTACATCTGCTCCTGCCCGCCGGGAACCCTGGGTAAGGCCAAGCTGGGCTAGTGGCCGGGCACCGTGGGGGGGCAATGGGAGACAGGTTACTGGGGCAAAGGGTGGCTCTGGTTACTCCCAGGAGTGGGGGTACTTGTGGGGCGGGGAGCTCAGGTTGGGGGATGGGGCCTGGTTTCCTTGGGAGGCCAGATCCCCACAGGATGGGGTGGTTGGGATGCTCTGGTTACGACAGGGGCTGCAAGGTCTCTCCTCCCTCCCCCTCCGCCCCCCCGCCCAATCCCCAGGCGTCCTGTGCGAGATCAACGAGGACGACTGTGCCACGAGCCCTGGCAGCCGGGCGCCCAAGTGCTTGAACAATGGGACGTGCGTGGACCGGGTGGGTGGCTACCGCTGCAACTGCCCCCCGGGCTACACGGGTGAGCGCTGCGAGGGCGACATCAACGAGTGCCTGGCCAAGCCCTGCCTGCCCCAGCGCACGCTGGACTGCGTGCAGGGCGCCAACGACTTCCAGTGCCTGTGCAAGCCGGGCTACACAGGTGAGTGTGCCGGGGGGGGGGGACGACTACACCCAGCCCAGGGGCGTTTATCCCGGGGGCGCTGGGGTGCATGTCAATGGGCTGCACTCAGTGCAGGGTGGGAGCAGGGGAAATCCCTGGGGGGCGGGGGAGGCTCTCTAGGCTGGGGGTCTGTGCACCCATGAGGGGCTGAGCTGTGGGAAGGTGGCTGTGCTAGGAGCAGTGCTGGAGGCGGGGTGCGGGGGCAGCTCCCCTCTCCCTAGACTCTTCGTGACCCATCCCTGTCCACCCCCCCGGCCAGGCCGGCGCTGCCAGAACATCGTGAATACGTGCGAGGCCCAGCCCTGCCAGAACGGTGGCCAGTGCAGGCTGACAGTGAACACGCCGCTGGGCTACACCTGCCGCTGCCCCCCGGTGAGTGCCCCCTTGTGGGAAAGGGCAGGGGGCTGGGCTCAGGCCAGCTGGGGGCCTCCCCCTGGCCGTGCACAGCCTGCAGTCTTCCAGGCCCAGAGGGAATGGGGCTGTGGGGGGGTGCTGGGGGCCTGCTCCACCATTCCAGTCCTGGAGCTGCAGGATGGGCTCTGATCTGAAGAGGGGCATCTTGGTCCTGGTGCTGCGGGGAAGGGTTTAGGTGTTGGTCCTGGTGCCCTGGGGGAGCAGGCTGGTTCTGCTGTGGGGGGAGGGTTTCCATGGCACTTGAGATGGGGTGGGGGAGAGTTCCCATGGTACTTGGAGGGGTCCCATGGCACCTGGGGTGAGGGTGCTGGGGGAGGGTTGCCATGACACGTGGGGGGGAGGGGCTGGGGGAGGGGTCCCATGGCACCTGGGGGGTGGATAATCGGCTGAACGTGAGTGCCCAGTGCAACGCTGTGGCCAAAGGAGCTAACACAATCCTGGGATGCCCAGACGGGCATAGAGAGGTTCTCTTACCTCGTACCTGGCACTGGTGTAGCGGCTACTGGACTCCTGTGCCCAGTGCTGGTCCCACAGTGCAGGGATGCTGGTCCATTGGTGAGGGTCAGAGGGGAGCCCCGAGAATGGTGGAAGGATCCGAAGAGCAAGGAGCTCGAGCTGTTCAGTGTCCCAAAGGGAAGGGGGCAGGGGAGTGGAGCCCAGGCTGGGCTCCTGGGCCTCGCGACTGAGGTGCGATGTGATGGGATGTAGCGGCTGGGAGCTGAAGCTGGACGCTTTCAGACTGGAAACAGCCGCTGGAATGGGCCAGCAAGGGCCTGGGCTGGGTTCTCCGTCATGGGCCATTTTCAGTGGAGCTGCGCTGTGGGTCTAGCTGCTCTGCTCTGTCATCCATGGATTAGTTCCGGCCTGTGATATACACGCCACGTGGAGGGGCCCGTTCTGGTCCGGGTCCTGGTGTTGCTGGATGGGGTGATCCTAGTTCTGGGTTGGTTCTGGTCCGGGTCCCAGCGCTGCTGGGCAAGGGGGAGGTGGTTCTGGCCCGCGGCCTGGTCCCGGTGCCATCTCTCTCACCCTCTTTCCTGCCCTTTCCCAGAACTATTCCGGGCCCAACTGCGAGCGAAGCGTGCTGTCGTGTCGGGAGCTCGCCTGCTTCAACGGGGGCAGCTGTCAGCACACAGCGCTGGGCGCTCGCTGCTCCTGCCTGCCGGGCTTCACTGGCTCCGACTGCCGCCTGCGGGCTAACAGCAGCTGCACCAGCGCGCCCTGCCTCAGCGGGGGCACCTGCATAGAGATGTCCTGGCCTCCCCACTTCCAGTGCCTCTGCCCCAGCGGCTTCTCCGGCCTGCGCTGCGAGCAGAAGCTCCAGCACCCGCTGGAGCTGCAGTGCCTGCAGGAGGGGTGCGATGCCAAGGCCGGAGATTCCTACTGCGACAAGGAGTGCAACAGCCCCGCCTGCAAGTGGGATGGGGGCGACTGCTCCCTGCTGGTGGGCGACCCCTGGCAGCAGTGCGAGGAGCCCCAGTGCTGGCAGTTGTTCAACAACAGCCAGTGCGACGAGGCCTGCAACACGGCCGCCTGCCTCTACGACAACTTCGACTGCAAGAGCCGTGAGCGCAGCTGCAAGTAAGGAGGGCCCTGGGCCGGGGGGGGGGCAGGGCAGTGGGGTGGGGAGGCGCTGCCCCTGGGGGGCGCTGTGCTGTAGGGGGTGCTCTCCCCCCAAGGTCAGTGCTGACTCCAGTGCCCCAGCGTGGTGTCTGTGTACTGTGCAGCTGGGGGTGACGCCTGAAAATGAGGCCCTGGGCAGTTGTGCCCAGTGCAGATCCCATGGCGCTTGCCAGGGACGAGCCTTTAATCCTGGTGCTTTGCCCAGGTGGGGCACAGGAGCTGTTTATACAGGGATCCCTTGCCTGGCGCTGAGATGCGCCCCCCTCTGGGGGTGGGGTGGGGACTATTTATACAGGGACCCCTCACCCAGCTGAGGTGCAGGCCCCTCTGGAGTGGGGCGCGGAGGATGTCTATACAGGGACCCCTCACCTGACTCGGGTGGAGCACGGGGGCTGTGGTAGCTACATCTCCCCGCTGGCCAAAGATGGCTATGGGCACTGGAGCCATGTCCAGGATGTTTCTCACTGTGTGATGCAGTCTCTGCTGCAGGAGCCCAGTGACCCCAGGTGTCCTGGAGTGCCCAGCAGGGCGGAGGGGGTAGGGCTGGGGGCTGGGTGGGGCAGGGCTGGGTGGGGCTGTGCGCTGACCATGGCCCCCCTCTCCCCCCCTCCCCAGCCCCGTGTATGAGAAGTACTGCTCGGACCACTTTGCCGACGGGCAGTGCGACCAGGGCTGCAACCACGAGGAATGCGGCTGGGACGGGCTGGACTGCGCCCGTGAGATGCCGGAGCACCTGGCCAGCGGTGTGCTGGTCATCACCGTGCTGCTGCCCCCCGACGAGCTGCGCAGGACCAGCACCACCTTCCTGCAGAAGCTGAGCGCCATCCTGCGCACCTCGCTGCGCTTCCGCCTTGACAGGGACGGCAACTACATGATCGAGCCCTTCTACCGGCCCAGCCGTCTGCACCGCCGGGAGCTGGGCCGGGAGGTCATCGGGTAAGCTGCGGGCTGGCGCAGCCCCATGGGGAGTCGGGGAGGCGCAGCCCTGCAGGCCACGGCCATGGGGAGTGGGGGGAGACACAGCCTCAGGGAGTGGGGGGGGGAGATGTGGGCCACAGCCAGGGGGTGTGTGGGGGCCACAGCCAGGGGGATTCAGGGGGAGACGCGGTCCTGTGGGCCGCAGCTGGGGTGAGGGGGGAGATGTGGGCCGCAGCCAGGGGGTGGGGGAGAGAGACAGCCCCACGAGCCACGGGGGAGGTGGCTGGGGGGGGAGGGAGCCAAGGGGCTGGGATCCTGGCCTTTATGGGGCTGGTGCCAGGGTGGGGCAGGTTAGCACTTTGTGGGGCTGGCACTGGGGGTAGGGGCCAGTGCCAGTGAAGGGAGCCAGTCCTGGGGCAGGCACTAGGAAGTTGTCTGTTGACTGGCACCAGGACACAGAGGTGCCACACAGCTGCTTTCAATCAGCAATCTGGGTCGCTGCCCGCTCTGATGCGGGGACTGGGGTGGCTCAGCTGGTTCCTGTTACCCGCTCCCTGTGCTCTCGGACGGCAGCAAGGGCCCTGGGGGAGCAGCATCCAGGGGCCTTGCCTCCTGCCCGGCCCTGGGGCCCAGATGGGAGCAGGTCGGGACGGGGCCTGCACAACGGTGCTAAGCAGCTGCTGGCAGCGACCATGTGGTCCACGGGACCGAGGTCCCGCTGCCTGGGCCATGCCTGCTCTGGGACGTGCACAGCCCTTGCTGCAGGGGGTGCTGAGCCAGCCCTGCCCCAGGACTCCGTGTGGGGCAAGGGGTGCTCAGGCTCCCCTACAGTCTGGGGCTCGGTGCCACTGTGGGCGAGGCCACTGGTAACTGTCCCCTTCCCTGCCCCAGCTCCGTGGTCACCCTGGAGATCGACAACCGCCTCTGCTTCCAGGCCTCAGACAAGTGCTTCCCCGACGCGCGCAGCGCGGCCGACTACCTGGCTGCGCTGGCCGCTGTCGAGCGCCTGGAGTTCCCCTACCCCATCAAGGCTGTGCACAGTGAGTGCAGGTGGGGCCGGGGCTAGGGGGTGGAGTTTGAGGGCAGGGTGGGCTCTCAAGAGCGGGTGGGGTGAGAGGGCGGGGTGGGGTGGGGTGAGTGAAAGGGAGCGGAGTATTGGGAGGGGACGGAGTGAGTGGGAGGGCTGGGGTCTCGGGAGGGGTGGGGTGAGTGGGGGCGGAGTCTCAAGAGGCAGGGTCTGACCCCCATCCACTCCTGCAGGTGACAAGCTGCAGCCGAAGCCCCCGGACTCCGTGCCCCTGGTGCCCCTGGTGGTGGTGGCAGCGGCCGTGATCCTGCTGGTGATCCTGGTGCTGGGGGTGCTGGTGGCACGGCGGAAGCGGGAGCACAGCACGCTCTGGTTCCCAGAGGGCTTCAGCCTGAAGAAGGAGAACAGCAACAAGAACCGGCGGGAGCCCGTGGGCCAGGACGCCTTGGGCATGAAGTACGGGACCTGCCCTCGGGGGCCAAGCCCACAGCCTGCTCCCCACACCCAGGCCTGGATCCCCGCTCGCTGCAGCAGTATGGGGGCTTTTACCTGCTGCAGGACCCCCCCGTCCTCCCCCGACCACCACCACCAGGGGGGCAGTGTGCAGACTGTCTCTGCCTGCACACCCCACGGCTGCCCAGTGCCTTGTGCAGTGGGGGATGTCCTAGGAGTGGCCCCCTGAAGCCCTAGGTGGGGGGGGGGCGGTGGCCAGGGGCTGCGCGGCAGGGGCTGGGGTCTAAGCTCTTGGCTTCCCTCTAGGAACATCAGCAAGGGGGAAAGCCTGATGGGGGAACACTCAGATGACTGGATGGATGCAGAGTGCCCGGAGGCCAAGAGACTCAAGGTACCAACACCTGTGGACCAGCAGTGAGCCCCGGCTCGCTGGGGGCGGGATGGGTGATGGGTGCTGGGCTCGGTGACGCGGGGGAGGAGGGGTGTGGGGCACAGTGACGTGCCGGGGGGGGGAGGGGGCGGTGTTGGGCAGGGAACTGGAGCCCCTAGCAGGGCTGGGGCAGGATCTACCAGCTCCATGATTGGTTGTGCTCTCCCCCAAGGTGGAAGAGCCGGGCGGGGACTCGGAGGACCCTGTGGACTGCCGCCAGTGGACACAGCATCACCTGGTGGCCGCTGACATCCGCATGCCGCCATCCATGGCCCTGACGCCACCCCAGGGCGAGTTCGACACCGACTGCATGGATGTCAATGTCAGGGGGCCAGGTAAGGGGGCCTGGCTCCATCTCGGGGACTACAGCTCCCGGCATGCAGTGCAGACACCCTGGGAGAAGTGGGCAGAGGAAAGGCTCCCCTGCCTATGCAGCTGACCACACGTCCCAGCATGCATCACTGCCCAGTTCAGCCACACTGCATGCTGGGAGTTGTGGTCTCTCATGCTGGAGCCCTGGGGCAGCTCCCAGTTAACCCCTCGGTGGTGGCTCTCCTTGCAGACGGCTTCACTCCGCTCATGCTGGCCTCATTCTGCGGGGGCGGTGTGGAGACCGACCTGGCCGAGGAGGATGAGGCCGACGACTCCTCAGCCAACATCATCTCGGACCTCATCTGCCAGGGCGCCAACCTGAGCGCCCAGACCGACCGCACAGGTGAGACCGCGCTGCATTTGGCTGCCCGCTATGCCCGGGCCGACGCCGCCAAGCGCTTGCTGGACGCCGGCGCTGACACCAACGCCCAGGACAACACGGGCCGCACACCGCTGCACGCTGCGGTGACCGCCGACGCCCAGGGCGTCTTCCAGGTGAGACCCACCCCCCCACCCGTGGTGCCGACGCCCAGAGCGTCTTCCAGGTGAGCTCCTGCTTTCCCTCACCACCTGGGACGCGCCCCAGTTGCTCTCTCTCCACCCCAGAGCTCCCCCACGCAGTCGTCTTCTACTGGAAGCCCCCCCCCATCCTGGGCCAAGCCCCTGGGCACTCTGCCCTTGCTAGAACAACTCCCTGGAGAGCTCCCCCTCTACCCACACTGGGAGGGCTCCGAGGGCCCCTGGCTGTGCCCATGCTGGGAGAGCTGGGCTAGGCAGGGTTTCCCCAGGTGCAGCTCTTCCATATTCCCATCTCACACCTGCCCTGCCTGGCAGATCCTGATCCGGAACCGCTCCACGGACCTGGACGCCCGCATGGTGGATGGCTCCACGGCACTGATCCTGGCCGCCCGGCTGGCCGTGGAGGGGATGGTGGAAGAGCTCATTGCCTGCCACGCAGACGTCAATGCTGTGGATGAGCTAGGTATGGGGCGGCTTCCCGCCATCTGAGGGTCTCTCTGAGGCCCGCCCCCAGCTTGCTCTGGGGAAGGGTCTGGCTGTGGCTATCGGGGCTCAGCTCTCCACCCTTCCACGCCCAGCATGAGCCCACTGTGGGGGCTTGGTGACATGGGGGAGTACTGCCAACCCGTGAGGATTTGGGAGGGGCTGTGCAGGGAGGAGGAGCTCGTAGCTGAGCAAGCAGGGGACTGTGGATTGGGATTGAGGGGCAACGGCAGAGCTGTGGTGGGAGCAGAGGAGCCCAGGGCTGGGCTAGCAGGACTGTGGGTCGGACTGAGGAGCAGCGGGTGGGGGGTGGACCAGCGGAGCGCCCTCCCTCATGGCTCGGCTCCCCCAGGTAAATCTGCGCTGCACTGGGCCGCGGCCGTGAACAACGTGGAGGCTACGATCGCGCTGCTGAAGAACGGGGCCAACAAGGACATGCAGGACAGCAAGGTGAGCGGCAGGCGGGATGGGCAGGCCAGCAAAGCCTGGCTGTCACTCATCCCGCAGGCCCCGCCCACAATGGGGGCCCCCACTGTGCCTTCCTCTAGGAGCCTCTGGGCCGAGCACCAGGACACGCTGCTCCTGTGCTGGGGCGGGGGAGACCCGTCTGCCTAGGGCCTGACCCTGGCTCTAAAGCCCTGGCACAGAGGGCTGTGGGCGTCTCCCAGCCCTGCCCTGGCATTCCCAGGGCTCTGTAGATGTGCGCATCCCCCTCAGCACAGTCTGAGCCCCGCTGTTGCCCCCCAGGAGGAGACCCCGCTGTTCCTGGCCGCTCGGGAGGGCAGCTACGAGGCGGCCAAGATCCTGCTGGATCACTTTGCCAACCGGGAGATCACAGACCACATGGACCGGCTGCCGCGGGACATCGCCCAGGAGCGGATGCACCATGACATCGTGCGGCTGCTGGACGAGTACAACACGGTACGCAGCCCGCAGGGGGCACTGCCCCCCGGCCACACCATGTCCCCGCTCATGTGCCCGCCCAACAGCTTCCTGCCCAGCCTCAAGCCCACCCCTCAGGGGAAGAAGAGCCGGCGGCCCAGCGCCAAGAACACGGCAGGGGCAGGCAGCAGCGCCAGCCTGGCCAAGGAGGCCAAGGGGCGCAGCAAGAAGCTGAGCTTGGAGTGCCAGGGCTCCCTGCTGGAGAGCTCAGTCACCCTGTCGCCCGTCGACTCTCTGGACTCTCCCTACGTGGCCAACCCCACCTCTCCCGTCCTGGCCTCTCCCGGCGTCTTCCACCCAGCCAGCTCCTCCATGTCAGTGGGCTCCACGCCCATGGTGCACGGCCTGATGGACGGGCCCTTTGCCGTCAGCCTGGCGCGGCTCAGTGACCTGGGCGAGGTGGCATCGGCCCAAAGCACCATCCTCTCCATGAACCGGGTCTCCATGCCCTCGCTGCCACGCCAGCCTGGGTGCGTGGGGCTCAGCCTGGGCATGGTGAGCCCGGTGGCGGTGCCCTTCGATTGGCACACCCGTGTCCCCACCTCCCAATGCAACCCAGTCATTGGGGTGGTGCATCCGGCTGCCTCCCACCCGAACCTGCACCAGCCGGCCCAGCCCTTCCCGCAGGGGCTGCTGCTACCC
Source organism: Chelonia mydas (assembly GCF_015237465.2). Lineage (NCBI taxonomy): Eukaryota > Metazoa > Chordata > Testudines > Cheloniidae > Chelonia > Chelonia mydas. The sequence continues at coordinate 7,454,387 of NC_051260.2, forward strand.
AACCATCTGGCCATGGTGCACAGCTCCCAGGTGCTGGCCGCCCCCAGCCCTGTCAAGGATCAGCCCCCACCGGCGCCCACCCCTGGGCAGCCCATGCCCCCGCCGCCCCCTGCGGCACCCACCCTGGGCCGTGCCAACCAGCCCATCTCGCCCAAGGAGGGGCAGGGGGCTGCGCGCCCTGGTCCCCCACCCCCACCCCAGTATTACAAGGCACCCGGCGGGCAGGGGACAGAAGATTACCCCACACCCCCCTCGCAGCACAGCTACACCCCCGGCCAGGATGGCACCCCCAAGCACTACCTGCACCTGCGCAGCGAGCACCCCTACCTGACGCCCTCACCCGAGTCCCCCGAGCAGTGGGCCAGCCCCTCGCCCCACTCACTGTCCGACTGGTCCGAGTCCACCCCCAGCCCGGCCGTGCTGGGGCCCCCCCAGACCCTCTCCCACCTGCCCGACCAACCCACCAAGATGCAGGTGTTTGCGTGAGGGCAGGGGGGAGGGAGCCAGGGCCCCGAGCCCCTCCCCCAGCTCCCCTTCCTGTGGGAGCCCCTCACCCACCTCCAGACCCTGCCTCCTGGAGAAACTTTCCCCCCCCCCGCAGTGTTTTTTATAAGAAAAATGTCAAATGTAAAAAGGAAAAAATCCCTCTCTCTGTGGGTGGGGGCTGTGGGCTCCCCCCCAGCTGCCATGGGGGGGCTCTGGCCATGCCCCGACCCCCCCATCTCCCCGGCGGGGGGGCATTTGTCTTTTTTTTAAAAAAGTCTTTTGTATAGAAAAAAAAGTCATTTAAACGAGCGCTTTATTTTTACAAAATATTATATGTAAAGTGTCCAGTAGGTGTCGCTAAAGCACCACGGGCGGGGGTGGGGCTGTAGCGGGGGAGGGTGATCCCTGGCCTCCCCCCACTGTTGCTCGGTGGGCAGAGCGCCCCCCCACGTTGGGGAGGAGCCCGCTCACTGTAATTGTGTACTGGGATGCGGCGATAGCCTGTGGCCGCTGCCCGGGGCACAGGGCCCCCTCCCCGCAATGCGGGGGGCTGAGCCCCCACCCCTACCCCCCTGCTCAGGGCCCTCCGCAATGCGGAGGGACTGAGCCCCCTCACTGCCCCGAGCTCTCTGCCTGGGGCTGAGCCCCCCCAGGTCCCCCGCCCTCCCTGTCCTGTTTCTTGGCACTTCATCACATTCCAGGTTAATTTATTCCTTGGAGATGCCCGCTGCCCAAGTGGGGCCTGTCTGGTGGGGGGCTCCGGCCAGCGACAGGGGCTGCCAGCTGCTCTCGGTGTTTGTCTCCCCCATGGCACCACTGCCACCCCCACCCTGGGCACAGCTGGTCGGGATGGGCGGCCCCTGTCCTCCATGGCTGATCCCACCCCCTCTGCTCCACAATGGCCGCTTGCCCTCCCACTGGGGGGCCCTGCCCGCAGTACGATGCCAGGCAGCAAACTGACAGCCAGCTGGGCTCCGGCCCCTCTATACATTCCCCACATGCCTCCTCTGTCAATGGCTCTGGGAGCAGGGGCTGGGGAGGAGCCCAGTGCCTGGGCACAGCCCCTGCCCCCCGCTGTAGCATAGAGGGGGCAAGGCCCCCGCTTGTCACTCCTAGAACGAAGTGTAGCTCATTTTTAAACTATTTTTTAAATCCCTGTTTAAATCAAGTAGCTTTGAACCAACTGGGCGCCGCTGTACAGAGCTTGGCCCTGCGCTTAACCCCCCTGGGACCTCCGGTACCAGGGACCCTCACCCGTCCCTGCACCTAAGCCCCCTGGCACTCACTGTGCAGAGCCGGCCCTGCCCCTGACTCCCCTGGGACCCGCTGTACAGAGCCCACCCTGCACCTAACCCCCTGGGACCTGCTGTACAGGGCCCTCACCCCAATCCCTGTCCCCACACATAACCCTGCTGGGACCCACTGCAGAGCCTGCTCCTGCACATAACTCCTCTGGGACCTGCTGTACAGGGGCCCCCATCCCTGCCCCTGCACATAACCCCCCTGAGACCCGCTGTACAGAGCCCACCCTGCCCCTATCCCCCTGGGACCTGCTGTACAGAGCCCGGCCCCACTGTGCCTAATAAAGCTGTAGTTAACAAAGAACCTGTCTCTGCCCCCATTCTGTGCGCCTGGTTCCCCCCCCCCGCCCCATTCTGTGCGCCTGGTTCCCGCCCCCACCCCATTCTGTGCGCCTGGTTCCCGCCCCCACCCCATTCTGTGCGCCTGGTTCCCGCCCCCACCCCATTCTGTGCGCCTGGTTCCCCCCCGCCCCATTCTGTGCGCCTGGTTCCCGCCCCCGCCCCATTCTGTGCGCCTGGTTCCCGCCCCATTCTGTGCGCCTGGTTCCCCCCCCTCCCCGCCCCATTCTGTGCGCCTGGTTCCCGCCCCATTCTGTGCGCCTGGTTCCCGCCCCATTCTGTGCGCCTGGTTCCCGCCCCCTCCCCGCCCCATTCTGTGTGCCTGTTTTCCCCCCCCGCCCCATTCTGTGCGCCTGGTTCCCGCCCCATTCTGTGCGCCTGGTTCCCGCCCCATTCTGTGCGCCTGGTTCCCGCCCCCTCCCCGCCCCATTCTGTGCGCCTGTTTTCCCCCCCCGCCCCATTCTGTGCGCCGTTTGCCATACTCAGGGCCTTGCCATGGCTCTGGGTTGGGGTAGAGCGGCTGCTCTGGGTCAGCTCCAGTCCTGGGCTGATCTTGGTTGGTTACAGCAGCCTGTTTTCCTGGGGTCATCTGAGCTGGTCCCCACTGAGCAGTTCAGGGCCTTGGCAGCGGGGGCACCAGTGCCGGGGGCTCCCAGCAGTCAGTTGCCTGCGGCCTGAAGTGCTGTGGGTGAGCGGCGGGGCTCTGGGGAGTGTGGTGGCCGCGCTCCAGGAGGACAAACAGCAGCTGGCAAAAATGCCCCCATCCGCCCCCCCGCGAGCTCTGTGCCCGAACACTCTCTCTGCGCTTCCCCGCCGCGCCCCATCTCTCAGCCCCTCGCCCCGTGGGGCTCAGCACTGACCTGCCATGGGTGGCCCCCCATTGCTTTCACCCCGAGGTGCCTGGTCCCTGTGGGGCTGGAAGGAGGCTTTTACTCAGGGAACTTGCCCGCCTTGCGGTGGGGACACGGCTAACCTGCTTGGCTGCTGATCGTCCTCCAGGGTCTTCTCACAGTCCCACCTGTGTGCCCAGCCGGGCAGAGCCGTTCCCCTCAAGTCCCTGGGGTACAAGCAGAGAGGGCTCAGAAACCTGGGCTGTGCCCCAGATTTCCTGGGGGCAAGCCCAGCAGCAGCGAGCCCCAGAATGTGAGGGCTGCTTGCAGCCAGGAGCCCGCTGTGCAGCCTGGAGGTGGGGCATGGCCCCTGTTGGCTTTCAGGAGACTGTGATAGTCCCGGGTTCAAAGCCGCCAGTTCCTTCAGCGTGATACCCCCCGTCTCCACTCTGCCCAGCGTCTCTGGGGTCTGACACGCTGTCCCCCGGAGGGCTGCAGCCCAGACAGAAAAGAAACAAATGAGCGAGACCAGCTGAACGATTTGCAGCTTCCCAGGATATGTCAGGACGAGTCAGACCCCAGCCCAAATCCTCAGCGTTTCCCCTCCCTGATTCCTGGGCAGCTGCCGGGAGGGGCCGTCTTTGATGGGCACCTGCCTCAACCCTGTTGTTTTGGTGGAGTCAGCAAGCTGGGATGGACATGGCTCAATCTGTCCTGATGGGGAATTCATGCCTGTCACAAACTCTTCCAGCCTCAGCTTCCCACAGCCCCATTCTAGGCGCTTGGGGCAGCCCTGGGTGGCCATGTCCATGCTGTGCCCAGCTGTAAGTGCTGGCGTTCAGGTCCAGCAGCAGAGGGGGGCGAAGCGGGCAGGCCAAGGCCCATCTTCAGCTCGCCCCGCTCCTGTGCACCCTGCTCACCCCGGCAGCATATCCCTGTCTGAGCCAATAGTGGCTCTATCGGCAAACCACAGATCAGCCTCCTGTAACCAGCACCGAGCCCACAAACCACTGCCGGCTGCACAGGACAGAAATGTTCAGCAAATGCACCGGGAGCAGCTCCAGCGTTAGCAGCTGAGGGCCAGGTCCCAGAATAAGGGTCACCCCCCCCGGAGCATCTCCCGGCTAGTTGCTGGTCCGACAGCTCCTGCCTCGGTGAGGCAGGACAGGTGGTCACTGCAAACCGCTGGCCTGAAGCCCGTCAGTTTCAGCAAGGGTACGGCTCCCAAGGGAATTGCCTCGGGGAAATTCGTCAGACACCGTTCCTGACACCAATCACGCCGGCCTTAGTTGTAGTGAAATCCAAGCCAATTATTCGCTTCTCCATCTGGGCTCCCCAGACGTCTCGCTGCCCTGCCAGCAGGCCAGTCAGCAAACCCAGCTCTCCCCAGGTCCGAGAGTTCAGTTATGTAGTTCAGTTTGGAGCACCGAGGCCCTGGCTTTGTAGCATGGCAGGTCTAATAACTCTTCCATTTGAACCAGTGTCTAATACTGTACACCCTGCACCCCCACCCCCCAGCACAGATCCTATAGCACGCAATCGCTGGACTCCCAGGCTTGCTGTTCATGGCCCAGGTCTGTGTTCTTGGTCCACGAGATCAGTGCTAGTCCCCAGTGTTGAAACTGTCCCTTGGAGGAACCCTTCAGTGGGCCAGATGCCCAAGGCGTACTGCTTTTCCTCCCCTCCTCCAAGACTGAGCCCCTGGGCTCCAGCCCTCCTGCTGCACTCTGTGAGCTCTGCCTGGCGCATCCAGCTGAGAAAGATGCCTGGCTTGCTGAGAAAGAGACTTGCCCGCTCCTCAGGGCCAAGCAAACCCTGGCAAGGATGTGCAGTGACACCAGGCAGCGTTTTCAAACAGAGTTGGGTTTATTAGTTGTCTGGAACCCAGCCTGGGAATTCCCCAGGTTTGCACAAGGAAGCAAAGGCTAAAAGACAGTCCATCCTGGCCAAGACAGCATGCCACCCAGCCAAGCTGCCATGGATTCCATTTTTGGTCCTCGTCCCCATTGCGGTCCCTGGTGAGAGCTCAGTGTCATAGAATCATAGAAGATTAGGGTTGGAAGACACCTCAGGAGGTCATCTAGTCCAACCCCCTGCTCAAAGCAGGACCAACCCCCAACAAAATCATCCCAGCCAGGGCTTTGTCAAGCTGGGCCTTAAAAACCTCTAAGGATGGAGATTCCACCACCTCCCTAGGTAACGCATTCCAGTGCTTCACCACCATCCTAGTGAAATAGCGTTTCCTAATATCCAACCTAGACGTCCACCACTGCAACTTGAGACCATTGCTCCTTGTTCTGTCATCTGCCATCACTGAGAACAGCTGAGCTCCATCTTCTTTGGAACCCCCTTTCAGGTAGTTGAAGGCTGCTATCAAATCCCCCCTCACTCTTCTCTTCTGCAGACTAAATAACCCCAGTTCCCTCAGTCACGTGCCCTAACCTCCTAATGATCCTCGTTGTCCTCCGCTGGACTCTCTCCAATTTGTCCACATCCCTTCTGTAGTGGGGGGATCAAAGCTGGTCGCAATACTCCAGGTGTGGTCTCACCAGTGCCAAATAGAGGGGAATAATCACTTCCTTCGGTCTGCTGGCAATGCTCCTACTAATACAGCCGAATATGCCATTGGCCTTCTTGGCAACAAGGGCTCACTGCTGACTCATATCCAGCATCTTGTCCACTGTAATCCCCAGGTCCTTTTCTGCAGAACTGCTGCTTAGCCAGTCGGTCCCCAGTCTGTAGCGGTGCATGGGATTCTTCCTTCCTACGTGCAGGACTCTGCACTTTTCCTTGTTGAACCTCATCAGATTTCTTTTGGCCCAATTCTCCAATTTGTCTAGGTCACTCTGGACCCTATCCCTATCCTCCAGCATATCTACCTCTCCCCCCAGCTTAGTGTCATCTGTGAACTTGCTGAGTGTGCAATTCATCCCATCCTCCAGATCATTAATGAAAATCTTGAACAAAAATGGCCCCAGGACCGACCCCGGGGCATGCCACTTGCCTACCGGCTGCCAACTAGACATGGAGCCATTGATCACTACCCGTTGAGCCTGACAATCTAGACAGCTTTCTATTTACCTTATAGTCCATTCATCCAGCCCATACTTCTTTAACTTGCTGGCAAGAATACGATGGGAGACCGTATCAAAAACCTTGCTTAAGTCAAGATATATCACATCCACTGCTTTCCCCATGTCCGCTGAGCCAGTTATTTCATCATAGAAGGCCATCAGATCGGTCAGGCATGACTTGCCCTTGGTGAATCTATGTTGACTGTTCCTGATCACTTTCCTCTCCTCTAAGTGCTTCAAAATGGATTCCTTGAGAACCTGCTCCATGATTTTGCCAGGCACTGAAGTGAGGCTGTAGTTCCCCGGGTTCTCTTTCTTCCCTTTTTAAAATGTGGGCACTATATTTGCCTTTTTCCAGTCATCCGGGACCTCCCTCACTCTCCACAAATTTTCAAAGATAATGGCCAATGGCTCTGCAATCACATCCGCCAACTCCCTCAGCGCCCTCGGATGCATTGCATCTGGCCCCATGGACTTGTGCATGTCCAGCTTTTCTAAATAGTCCTTAACCTGTTCTTTCACCACTGAGGACTGCTCACCTCCTCCCCATACTGTGCTGCCCAGTGCAGCGGGTCTGGGAGCTGACCTTGTCTGTGAAGATCGAAGCAAAAAAAGCATTGAGTTCTTCAGCTTTTTCCACATCATCTGTCACTATATTGCCTCCCCCATTCAGTAAGGGCCCCACACTTTCCTTGACCACCTTCTTGTTGCTAACAAACCTGTAGAAACCCTTCTTGTTACCCTTCATATCCGTGGCTAGCTGCAACTCCAGTTGTGCCTTGGCCTTCCTGATTACACCCCTGCATGCTCGAGCAATATCTTTATACTCCTCCCTAGTCATCTGTCCAAGTTTCCACTTGTAAGCTTCCTTTTTGTGCTTAAGCTCACTGAAGATTTCACTGCTAAGTCAAGCTGGTCGCCTGCCATATTTGCTATTTTTTCTGCACATCAGGATGGTTTGTTCCTGCACCCTCAGTGAAGCTTCTTTAAAATACAGCCTGGACTCCTTTCCCCCTCATATTAGCCTCTCAGGGGATCCTGCCCATCAGTTCCTGAACAGAGTCCGTCTGCTTTTCTGAAGTCCAGGGTCCGTATTTTGCTACTCACTTCCTTCCTTTTGTCAGGGTCCTGAAGGCCAGCGCTTAACCTGACACCTGCCCCTTTGTTCCCCAGCTCAGGGCCTGTGCTCCATTTCCCTGGGCAGCTCCTTCCTCTGGGCTGTTGCTGTGAAGTTCCTGGCCCTTGGGGCTCACCTGTCTTTCCAGATCCTCCCCTGAGACAGGTCAGTTTCAGTCCCATTCACCCCACCCTTGCTCTGCCCCAGGAGTGGTTCACTTGGCTACATGCCCGAGACCAGGAAGTCACAGCCCTGTGTAGCCTTCATCAACATGGCACAGAACAGCTTGTCCCAGCTGAACCGCAAGCTGTGGGGGGGGCGGCGGCGGGGGACAGGGCTTTTGCCAGATGTTCATGCTGCTCTGGCTTGGCCAGATGTGTATTTCTCAGTCCTTTTCATGCCCACTCAGTTCCCAGACCGAACATCACTGAACGGCTGCGCTTCGGGTTTCCATTAGTGCCCGTTCCCCTGCGTTTTACAACCCACATGCTTCTCTCTGGTCAATAACATCATGTCCCAGAATCGAGTCCCCGTGTCCAGCCTGCGCATCAGACCCAGCACTGTACGGCTTCCATCCACCTGGCTAGCAGCTGCTTCCTCTGCTGGCACATCGCGGTGAGGAAAGATTCAACGGTGGGGGCCCATTCCACAGCCTCTTGGCGTGTCCTCGGCTCTCTTCTGGGCACGGGATCTGCGAGTCCGAGTACAGCTGAGCATCCATCAATTGGTCAGCTGCCAGTCTGCCCCGGCCGTCCTCTGGTATCTGGGTACGCCAGGATCACAGGTCTCTGCAGGTCCTCGGCTAGCCCAGGTGGGGTCTCTTCTTTCCCTTTCCTGCCTCTTAGCTGTGCCCTGGCCAGCTCAGCTCACTGGATGGCTCCAAACCACGCAGCAGGGTCTTGCACCAGGTCAATTCCCAGGGCCGCTGCTGTGGGACAGTCCCTGGAGGACCCCTTCAGTGTGCCATGAGGGTCTCACTCTTACTAGGGTGAGCCACTCGGCTTCACTGCCTTGTTGGACCAAACCTCGGAGCCTTCAGCACCCCTGCCTCACACTGTGAGCTCCCCTCGGAGAGTCCACCTGGGTTGGGCACCAGCAGGAGACCTGTACCCCCAAAGGGAGCAGTGCACCCCCCCTTTCAGCACCTGCACTGACTCTCAGCAAGCATTACAGAAGCAGTCGGGTTTGTTAGCTGTCTGGAACACAGCGTGAAAAGTCCTGGGTTAGCACAGAACAAAGTTGTCACCTGGTCCAGCTTGGTCAGTCAGCCCCAAGCCCTCTGCCCCGCATTTGTCCCACTACAGGAGAGCCTCCACCTTCCAGCAGCACCCGCTTAACAAACCCCTGCCTTCTGGCGCCTCCTCAGTCCTTGGTTCTTGTTCCCAGACAAACCCGGGTGGCTTCCTGACTAGGAGAGGGGGCCCTCCCTGCTCTTTAGTTTCTAGGTACCAAATGTCTAGGCAATTAGTGTCTGTTGCCTTCTCAGACTCTCCATGGCCATGGGGTCCAGGCCCCAGACTGCTGGCATCAGTCACATCTGGATCTCGGGGTCTCTGCAGTCCATAGGGGAAACTGAGGCACGCTGTACTCATACAAAATATTACAGAGAATTCCCACTCCGTCACACCAGGTCTGGCTCATTGCACCCTTTTCTGGGGGAGTTCTGCAGCACAGTCAGAGCTGGGCCACCCAAGCTGGCTGCTAGGCACCCCCCTTTGGACTATGATGTTGACCTGAGCCAGATAAACCACCCAGGGACTTCCCCATCATGGTTTGCCAGGAAGCCAGCTTACAGTTTCTCTCCTTAGAAACTGGATCCCACTTTCACCACCAGCATTTCTTCTTTGAGTGATTGCTCATGTGTATTCCACAATAGGTGTGCGTGCTCGCCACTTGCAGCGGTGCCAGAAGTTTTTCCCCTAGCAGTACCCGTAGGGGGCGGGGAGCGCCCTGGCCAGGGCATGCCCCCACCCCACGCCCCGGGTTTTAAGTCATGCGACACTTGTAGGTGATCTGTGCCAAGGAGTGACCCGCACGCGGACTGTTTACACTGTTTGGGAGAAACCCATATCAGCGATCGCTACAATGTTTGCAAGTCGTTCAAGCATTAGGCTCTGGGCCATTCTGATGGAGCCGGTGCTGACCCCGACTCCGGTGCACGACCCCGAGCCGGCACCGGGCACCGCAGTGTCGGTGCGTGGCGACCTTCTGGAGCCTCGACCAGTCGGCACCGCTCCCCATCCACGGGGCATAAGAAGGCAAAGATGACGCCTTCTTTGCAGCGGCACCGAGGTAAACCCGGGGCAGAGGCTACACCAGGGGTCTCAAACTCAAATGACCAAGAGGGCCACATGAGGACTAGTACATTGGCCCGAGGGCCGCATCACTGACCCCCCACCCCGCTGCCCCAGCCCTGCCCCCACTCCACCCCTCCCATGAGGCCCACCTGTGTCCCACCTCTTCCCCGAAATACCTACCCCAACTCCATCCCCTCCCTGCCCTCAGGGGGTGTAGGGTGCAGCAGGGGGCTCAGGGCAGGGTATTGGGGTGCAGGAGGAGTGCGGGGTGCAGCAGGAGACTCAGGGCAGGGGGTCGGGGTGCAGGAGGGGTGTGGGTTGCGGCATGGGGTCGGGGTGCAGGAGGGGTGCGGGGTGCAGCAGGGGGCTCAGGGCAGGGTGTTGGGATGTGGGGTGCGACTCAGGGCAGGGGGTCCGGGTGCAGGGTGCGGCAGCGGGTTGGGGTGCAGGAGGGGTGTGGGGTGCTGCATGAGGAGTTTGGGGGGCCCCCGCGCCGCTCCAGGAAGTGGACGGAACCTGGGGGGCCCACAGAGGTCTGTGTGTTGCCCTGGCTGTGCCTCCAGGCACCGCCCCCCGCAGCTCCCATTGGCTGGGAATGGGGAACCGTGGCCAATGGGAGCTTTGGTTGAGGTACCTGGAGGAGCGGCCAGGGCAACACACAGACCCCTGTGGGCCCCCCCACCCCAGGTCCCGGCCGCTTCCCGGAGCTGGGCCGGAGCTGCTCTCGGTAAACTCGGGGGGGGCCCGCGGGGAGCTGGCGGGTCGCAGAAAATAACCACGCGGGCCTTATGCGGCCCACGTGTTTGAGACCCGTGGGCTAGACCCATGTCGGCTAGTCATAGAATCATAGAATATCACGGTTGGAAGGGACGTCAGGAGGTATCTAGTCCCACCCCCTGACCAATCCCCAGTTTTTGCCCCAGATCCCTAAATGGCCCCCTCAAGGATTGAACTCACAACCTTGGGATTAGCAGGCCAATGTTCAAACCACTGAGCTATCTCTCCAGCCTCTTGGCCTCCGACTCACGTAGAGTGGAGTAGCCCGGCCGCTTCGGACCAGGCCTCCCCGCATGTCCGTATGTCCCCCACACCGGAGGCCTTGCAGGTGGCCCAAGACGTCATGTCCATGCCAGCACCAGGAGCACCGCTGATGTCGGTCCTGCGCTCCAGGGGTAAGCCACCGCTAGGATCTCCACAGTCACCCCTGGCTCGGTAGCGGTCTTGGTCCAGGTAACGTTCCCGACGCCATTCGCCACCCAGCGACCGTTCAGGTCAAAGTCCATGGAGATCGCCCTCGACTCCCACCATACTGTCTGGTTGGGTGCCATCCGACCGAGACTCTCTGCACCGTCCACCTCGAGGAGCGAATACCGACGGGACCGAGGCAGACGTCGCCAGAGGTCCTCGTCTCAGAGGGGTTACTGCAGCCGGTTACAGCACAGACATCAACGCCGTTCCCACACGGAATCCCGCTCCAAGAACCCACCAAGGCATCGCCTCCGCAGCCCCGGGCGTCAATCGCTGGTGTCTCGCTGTTGCGGGTCCGCCTGTCGGAGCCAATTGCAGAGCAGCTGATACCGATGGTACTGGTCCTCCACGTCGAGATCACAGTCCCATGGTCAATGTCACTTCCGGCACCGCCGTTTCTCCCGGTCCCGGAACAGTGGCAGGTCGTTCATCAGCCCAGCCTCCGCTCATAGTCGTCCCTCCTTGGGCCAGGACAGCCGGGCCGAGCAACTGGGCCCGCCGGTGCCGCAGCAAGTGCAATGGCTCCGGGCCCTGTGGCTGGTCCAGTGGTACCAGTGGGCACCATGGCCCCCGATCCAGCCCTGGTGGGAGCTCACTCAGTGGCCGGAGCCTCAGAGGCACCATCAGCCTCCCTCTCCAGACCTCCGAGGAAGGAGTCAATGGGACGTACATCCTCAGCACCGTGCCCAAGGACCAACCAAGTGGTGTACCCTCCGGTGCCAGCAGACACCCAAAGTACCGCACCGGCCTCCTCGCCCTCCCCGGATGAGGCGATTACAGCCCCGCTCCCCTCAGTCCCTCAGGAGGACTTTAGGGCCCACCAGGAACTCCTGAAATGGTGGCATCAAGCCTCCACCTCCAGGCAGAGGAGATGGAGGAGCCCTCGGACTCCCTATGTAATGTGCTGTCGTCTTCGGCACTGGGCAGGGTAGCCTTGCCTCTCAGTGAAGGGGTGGCAAAAATTTCAAATGACCTGTGGCAAACACCGGTCTCGTTGGCCCCCACCTCCAAGAGGGCAGAACGCAAGTACTTTGTTCCCGCCAAGGGACATGAGTACCTATACACCCACCCGGCGTCCAACTCCCTGGTGGTCGAGTTGGTCAACCACAGGAAATGGCAGGGCCAGCCAGCCCCTACTGCGAAAAATAAAGATTCACGGAGGCTGGACTCTTTTGGAAGAAAAGTTTATTTGTCCTCGAGCTCCCAGTTATGAGTGGCAAACCACCAGGCTCTCCTGGGCCGGTGTGTGATAGGAAGGAGTTCAAGGCGCTGGTGGAGGAGGGTACAGCGGTTGCCAGGGCAGCTCTGCAAGCAGCTTTGGATGCGGCGGATGTGGCCACGCAGTCCATGGCCTCCACGGTGTCCATGAGATGGGCTTCGTGGCTCCTGCTGTCCAGGTTGTCCAGTGAGGCGCAAGCCGCCATGTAGGATCTCCCGTTTGACGGCAAAACTCTGTTTGCGGAACAATCAGGTACAAAGCTGCATGGTACAAAGAACTCCCGCACGACCCTCCAGACTCTGGGCCTCTATGTCCCGGCTCCGGCTAAATCTAAGTTTAAGCCACAGCAGACTCCTGCTCAGGCCTCCACCCAAGATACGAGGCCACCTATAAGAAGGCGCGGGACTATAAAAGGCGCCCTCGGAGGCAATCGAGGCCGGTCCCGCAACTTGGGTCCTCCAAGGGCCAACAGGTGGGGAAAAGGCGATTTTGGTGGAGGGGTTCTACTCCCGCTATTTCCTTATTCCGAAGGCCAAAGGGGGACTCAGGCCCATCCTGGACCTGCGAGGTCTGAACCAGTGAAGCTCAAGTTCTGCATGGTTTCCCTGGCCTCCATCATCCCCTCCCTGGATCCTGGGGACTGGTACGCTGCCCTCGATTTGCAGGACGCGTACTTTCACATCCACATCTTCGAGGGGCACAGGCGCTTCCTCCGTTTTGTGGTGGGACAGAATCATTACCCATTCACGGTCCTCCCACCTCCAGGAGGGCAGAACGCAAGTACTTTGTACCCACCAAGGGACACGAGTACCTATACACCCACCTGGCGTCCAGCTCCCACCCGGTCTGTCCACGGCCCCCAGGGTATTTACAAAATGCATGTCAATGGTAGCTGCCTATCTCAGACGGCGGGGAGTCCAGATCTTTCCCTATCTGGACGATTGGCTGGTCAAGGGCTCCTCCAGGTTGCAGGTGAGGCGTCATGTGATGCTCCTCCTGTCCACGTGCACCGCCCTGGGCCTGTTGGTGAACAACACCAAGTCCACTTTAGTCCCGGTACAACGCATGGAATTTATCGGGGCACTCCTGGATGCTACGTTGGCTAGTGCCTCCCTCCCGCCAGACAGACTGGAGACCCTGAAAGGTCTCATCAACTCAGTCACAAAGTTCCCGGTGACAACTGTCACGGAGTCCCCCGGCGATGCTCTGGAACTGCTCCCCATGAAGCCAGTCAGGAGTCTGGGGAAGTCTCCTTTCTGGGAGCAGCCTGTCTTCAGGACACACAGCTCACACAACTTCCACCTTCCTGGGTCTGACCTCGGAGCATTCCGCATCCTCTGCCCCTCCTTGCGCTTCCCACAGCGAGTCCGCTCAGGCGGGGTCCTGGGGAAGCCAGAGGGTCCTGCCCCCCAACTTCGCAGTCAGACATGACTCTCAGCCAGCCAGTAAAACAGAAGGTTTATTAGACGACAGGAACATGGTCTAACACAGAGCTTGTAGGTACAGAGAACAGGACCCCCCTCTCCCGCCCCCCCCTCCTCTGGGCTTTGTCCCTTTCCCGGGCCAGGAGGTCACTGGATTCCTTTGTTCTCCAACCCCTTTAGCTCTCACCTTACAGGGGGGAAGGGCCAGGCCATCAGTTGCCAGGAAACAGGGTGATGGCCATTCTCTGTGTCCAGACCCCTGCACACACCTGCCCTCTAGGGCTCTGCAATGATCATACACCCTTATCCCACCACCTAGGTACTTAAGAACTGCATAGGGGAAACTGAGGCACCCCCACACTCTTCAGAGGAAACATTAAGAACAGTCCTGCTTCGTCACAACAACAGTCAGAGTTTGCCTGCAGCTCCTGGGTCACATGTCAGTGTGCACATACATGGTCTGCCACGCCAGACTCAGAATGAGGCCCCTCCAGCTCTGGTTGGCCTCGCAGTTCTCTCAGGCCACGGACAGGATGGATAAGGTCCTCACTGTGCCGGAATCTGTGCTCACCTCCCTACGGTGGTGGTCCGCCCTGAACAATATGCCCCAAGGGATCCCATTTAGGGACAGGGCCCCGTCGTTGGAGCTGGTGTCTGCCGCGTTGGACCTGGGTTGGGCGGCCCATGTGGGGAACTTTCAGACCCAAGGTCTGTGGTCGGCTCAAGACCTGACCCTACATATAAACGTCAAGGAACTCAGGGCAATTAGACAAGCATGTACGGCCTTCCACTCGCACCTGCAGGGCAAGGTAGTCGGGGTCCTCACAGACAACACTGCCTCGACGTTGTATATCAACAGGCAAGGCGGGGCCCGCTCCTCTGTCCTCTGCCACAAAACCCTCAGGTTGTGGGACTTCTGTATAGCCCACAACATCCACCTGAAGGCCTTCCACCTACTGGGCGCCCAAAACAAGAGGCGGACCGCTCAAACAGGGACTTCTCCTTGCAACACAAGTGGACCCTCCATCGGGAAGTGGCCCACCAGCTCTTCCAATGGTGGGGAACTCCCCAGGTGGACCTGTTCGCAACTCGGCAGAATCGGCATTGTCCCTGGTTCTGTTCCAGGACAGGCCGGGATCTCTGATGCCTTTACCCTGTCCTGGTCAGGCTGGCTTCTCTACGCCTTTCCCCCATTCACTCTAATCAGCAGGGTCCTGGAGAAGATAAAGATGGACGGGGCCTGGGTCAACCTGATTGCCCTGGCATGTCCCATCAACATTGGTACGGGACCCTCACAAGCCTAGCAGTATCTCCACCGTGGCCGTTGCCACCCCGCCCGGACCTGCTCTCTCAGGACCAGGGCCGCCGCCTCCATCCCAACTTAGTGGCTCTTCACCTCATGGCATGGCTGCTCAGTGGTTAGGTGGCGAGGAGAGGATGTGCTCTGAACAATTTCGGCGCTTCCTCCTTGAAAGTAGACGGCCTTCCACTTGCTGAGCTTATTTAGCAAAGTGGTCTCATTTTTCTCGCTGGGCAGTGGACCAAGGTGTCTCCCCCGTGGCCACCCCGATCCAGCTTATCCTTGACTACCTCCTCCACCTGAGGGCCCAAGGCCTGGCACTCTCCTCAGTCAGGGTACACCTGGCAGCCATATCGGCCTTCCATCTGCCAGTGCAGGGGCACACCGTATTTTCCCATGCTATGACTGGCCAGTTCCTCAAGGGATTAGACTGTCTTTTTTCGTATTCTAGACCCTGGTCCCACAGTGGGACCTGAACCTGGTGTTAGCTTGTCTCACGGGGCCCCCCTTTTGAACAACTGGCCACGTGCTCCTGGTCTTACCCCTCATGGAAGGTGTCCTTCCTGATTGCAATCGTGTTGGCCAGGCGCGTCTCGGAGCTCAGGGCCCTGACCTCTGAACCTTCGTACACGGTTTTTCACAAAGATAACGTCCAGCTCCACCCACATCCTGCATTCCTACCAAAGGTGGTCTCCGTTTACCACTTGGGCCAGGACATTTTTCTACCAGTCCTCTGCCCCAAGCCCCACGCTTCCGGTGAGGAGCGTCGCCTCTACACGCTGGACGTGCGCCGGGCTCTGGCTTTCTACCTGGAGCAGAACAAGCCGTTCAGGAAGTCCTCGCAGCTGTTTGTTGCCTCGGCTGAGCATGCGAGGGGCCAGCCGATTTCCACGCAGCAGCTCTCCAATTGGATCACTTCATGCATCCTTACCTGTTCTGGGCTGGCGGGTGTTCCCCTGCCACCCATTGTGAGGGCCTACTCAATTCAAGCGCAGGCCTCGTCAGCTGCTTTCGTGGCCCACGTCCCCATCCAGGACATTTGTAGGGCCACCACGTGGTCTTCGGTTCACACGTTCACCTTGCACTACGCTATCGTCCGCCAAACCAGGTTCAGCAGGGCTGTCCTCCATCCTGAGAACTTGTGAACTCCTACCCACCTCCAACAGATATAGCTTGGAATCTCCTATTGTGGAATACACACGAGCAATCACTCGAAGAAGAAAAGACAGTTACCTTTTCCTTAACGGGTGTTCTTCGAGATGTGTTGCTCATGTCTATTCCACATTCCCGCTCTCCTTCCCCTCTGTCAGAGTTGTCTGAGGGTGGGGGGAACATGCAGCTCCCCTTATACCACGCCAGGCAGGCACCACTCCAAGAGTTGCTGGGGCTCTCCCCCCTATGGGTACTGCTAGGGGAAAAACTTCTGGCACCGGTGCATGTGGGGAGCATGCACACCTATTGTGGAATAGACATGAGCAACACATCTCGAAGAACACCAGTTACGGAAAAGGTAACTGTTTTTTCCCCTTTGGCCTAAGGGATTTGCAGCTACTGTTGTTTCCATTAGGGGCAGGAATTGCTGCTCTGAGTCAGGTCTATTCTCAGTCTGGTTCTGGCTATTTATACAGGGGCCTGTTTCCCTGGACAGGGGAGGAACAAACAGCAGTTGCCAGGTTCCATACTCAGAAATCCCTGTCTGCCTCTCCCTCCAGTTCTGTGCCTAAGAAGCAACATCTCTGCTTCCTCCCAGGGACCTGCTCACAGCTCCTTCTGCCCCATCCTCCCCTGCATTTTCAGCCAGTGCCCTCTCTGCCCATGTGGCTCAGCTCTGAGCTGCCCCATGCCATAGCCAGTGCTTGTTTGAAGCTGGCTCTGCAGCCAGGGGCTGGCTGGCTTGCTTCTGGGGTCCCTGAAAGAGGGTCCTTGACCTCCATTGGCTCTAATGACATTGGAGGTTCTCTGGATCCAGACCTGCCCCCCCACCCGCCCGCGCTGGGAGCTGGCAGCACCACCTAGCATCAGAGCGCTGCCCTAAGGGCTGGCCAGGATGGGGCGTCTGCCTCACTCCTACCTCCAGTGCTGGAGGCGGCCAGTTCTGGGCAGGGACAGGGCCACAGGCTGTTCGGCCCCACAGCAGCAAGACCCAGCCACTCAGGGCAGGGTAGAAACGTTGGCACTAGCGGAAACTAAGCTGCGGAGCCAGAAGGAGCAATGGCTTCATTGGCAGGAATGGAGCTGGAAGCGGGTGGGGGGGTCCCTGTGTGTTGGATGTTGATTTAATGCCTCGCGGGGAAGGTGATTCCTCTGACAGCACGGCACCCCCTGCTGAGCGACCTGTGACACCTGACGGCACGGCACCCGCTGCTGAGCCCCCTGTGCTCTGGGTCTGAGCTCAGCTGCCCAGCTAAGAGGCAGGGAAATCCCTCTCCACCTAGGGCACTGGTGCGAGGCGTCCGTGTCCCGGCTATCGGCTCAGTCGGTCCTTTTCAACAACCCGGCCAGGCTCAGCTCGGTGACGTTCATATCTACATCTCTTAGCCTGCCCTGAGTGCCAGCAGTGCTCCCCCTCCCCCGACAAACAGTGCCACACACAGGGGAAACTGAGGCCCACAGAGGGATCATAGTATTACAGAAAATTCCCACGTCATCACACCCTGCAGCACAGCACTCCCTAGAGCTGCATTGGGACCAGCCCTCACTGAGAGGGGCCAGTGCCCCCTACTGAGCCCCCTGCCCTGCTCCCTGCAGCATGGGGGTTTCCTGAATCACCCACCCATGCCCAGATGCTCTGAGCTCCCAGGTGTAGCAGTCTCCTTGGGCCTGGCATGGAGCTGACAGTGGGCGCAGTTCCAGCTCCCTGTGCTCCAGGAGTGGACAGGTCCCTGGTCAGTGCCCCCTGAGCCCTGGCTCCTGAGAATGCCACGTTCCCCGTCCTGCCCAATGCTCTGGCCCTCACCCTCCTCCCTCCCAGCAGGCCATCGATCTGGCAAAGGGCTGTGGCAGCCAGATCCCCAGCCATGCCTGCCACGAGCTAGTGAGAAACCCTGTGAAACACAGGGGCTCTGCCTCCCTGACTGCATGAACTTCCTTATGCAGCCCTGGGTTCCCCCTGCCCCTTAATCCTGACCTCCAGCCCCTGCTACCCTAGCCCTGGGCTGCCCCTGTCCCTTAGCCCCCACTCACAGCCCCCTGCTACCCAGCCCTGGGCTCCCTTAGCCCCGACCCACAGCCCCGTACTACCCAGTCCTGGGCTCCCCCTGTCCCTAATCCTCACCTGCAGCCCCCTGTTACCCCAGCCCTGGGCTCCCCCTGCCCCTTAAGCCTCACCTGCAGCCCCCTGCTACCCCAGCCCTGGGCTCCCCCTGCCCCTTAGCCCCCACCCACAGCGTCCTGCTACCCCAGCCCTGGGCTTCCCCACAGCTCTGCCAGTGCCCCTCAATCCCACCCACAGCCCCTGCTATCCCAGCCCTGCCCCCCCAGCTCTGCCAGTGCCCCTCAATCCCGGCCCGCAGCCCCTGCTATCCCAGCTTTCAGTCTCCATCTTTATAAAACATCCCAGTCCTTAGCGCCATGAGTATGTCCTAGAGTGTGGGCTGAGGAGGGGTTTGGGGCACCCCATTGGCTGCAGCCCCTGGGGGTGGGGCTCCTCACCACCTGAGCCCCACCTGGATTGGGCAGCAGGGGGACAGGAGGATGAGAGTGGCTGGGGCAGGAGGGGGCTGGGGGATCCCGCAGTGGAGCACATTTTCCGGGGCAACAAATGGTACTTAAGTGAAGGCAGGGCCGGGGCAGGCAGCACATCTGGGGGCTGGGATTCCCATGGGGCAGCTCGGAGCACTGGTGGGGGGCGGGGCTGGGGTTGCCAACTTTCTAATCACACAAAATGAACACCCCTGCCCTGTCCCCTGCCCAAAGGACCCCCCCCTTCTCCAAGGCCCCACCCACACTCACTCCATCCCCCCTCCCTTTGTCGCTTGCTCTCCCCGGCCCTCACTCACTGTCACCAGGCTTGGGCAGGAGGTTGAGGTGCCTGATGGTGAGGACTCTGTCTTTGGGGGGAGGGGGGGTGCAGGCTTTGAGGTGGGGCCAGAAATGAGGGGTTCAGGGTGCAGGAGGGGGCTCTGGGCTGGGGCAGAGGGTTGGGGTGCGGGGGGGGGTGAGGACTCTGTCTGGGGGGTGCAGGCTCTGGTGAAGCCAGCGTAAAGGGGGTTGGCATGCAGGAGGGGGCTCTGGGCTGGGGCAGGGGGTTGGGGTGCAGGAGGGGATTTGGGGTGCAAGCTCCAGCCAGGCGTGGCTTACCTCTGGCAGCTCCCAGGAAGCATCCGGCATGTCTGGCTCCTAGGTGGAGGGCCAGGGGGCTCTGCGCGCTACCCTTGCCCGCAGGCACTGTCCCTGCAGCTCCCATTGGCCAGGAATCATGGTCAATGGGAGCTGTGAGGGCGGCAAGCTGAGCACCCTGGCCACCTCTGTGCCTAGGAGCTGGACATGACGACTGCTTCCGGGAGCTGCGTGGAACTGGGCAGCCAGGGAGCCTGCCTTAGCCCCACTGAGCAACTGACCAGACTTTTAGCGGCCCGCTCAACAGTGCTGGCCGGAGCCGCCAAGGATTCTGTTCGACTGGGTGTTCCCGTTGAAAACTGGATGCCTGGCAACCCTAGGCGGGGCAGTGGGCCAGGGGAATGGGCTTCATGGGGGCTGCAGCTGGCACAGGGTTGGGGGAAGTGAGTTCAGAGGCGTTGAGGGCAAAATTATGCAGCTCTCCAGAACCCTTTAATATTCCTCCCTCACCCCCATGCAGCCCAACCCCACTTTGTAAAGTGCCTTCCCTAAACAGACCTCCCCCAGCACAGAGCTGGCCTCCCCCCCAGCACAGTGCTACCCCTCTGCCATTAGTTGCCCCCCCAATCTCCTGGGCATTGCCGGAGGGCGCTGCCCAGCCCTGGGGGGAAGGCCAGTCTCCTGTCCCACAGACAGGACCCCAGGGCTCAGAGAGGGTCTGAGCAGTCTCCTTCACAAATAGGTGAAGTTGTCCCATGACAGACAGGGGCTCAGTCCCAGGGCAGAACCTTAACCTTTGTCTGGCCTGGTTCTGCCCCAAGCTCCGCAGGGATGTGCCACCCTGCTGGGCCAGGTCCTAGAGCCTGGGGGGGGTCAGCCATGTGAAGCGCCCCATTGTGCAGCTAGTGAAGCTAAATACTGAGCTCTGGCCAGCTGCTGGGACTACCAGGTGTCTGCTTTTCGACTGGAAAGTCCGGTCGAAAGGGGACCTGTACAGTGTCCAGTCGGAAGTACTGACTGGACACCAAAAGTCTGGTTCCTGCCGGCAGGGGTGCCGGAACAGGGGGCCAAGGCAGCGCCCACCAGTGTGTATGACCTCAGCGAGGCACTTGCAGAGAGCTGGGGGCAGCATGGCTGTGAGCCTGGTGGGTCAGCTGTGAGCCATGCTTTGGGATTGTTTGGATTGTGTCCTATTTTCTACCCTCCTCTCTGCTCCCCAGCTGTGCTTCCTCCCTGCCCCACCGGCCTGCTGCAGAAACACCCCATGTTCGTGAGAAGCCGCTCCAGAGGCTCTGAGACACGTGCGACCAGCGCCAGAGCCACAACCTGAGCCAGGGATCTCATGCGGGATGGTCCCTTCTCCCCGGGGCAGAGGTGACTTTGCAGCACCAGCTCCCGCTTTGCTTCCCTCCCCCTGCCACTCAGATGGGGGCTCAGCCCAGCCTGAGAGAGTGGGGGAGCAGTGCCCTTAAAGCTCAGGGCTTGCCGCTCATTGCGGAGACTGGCCTCCAGCTCGCACACATAGTGTGGGGAGGGAAGGGCATTTTCCCCAGCTAGGGTTGCCAGGCATCCGATTTTTCGACTGGAACGCCCTGTCAAAAGGGGATCCTGGTGGCTGCTGAAAGTCTGAGTGGCCGTGGCAGGCAAGCTCCGTGCCTGGCTCCGCACAGCTCCCAGGAAGTGGCCGGCACGCATGTACCTCTGGCTCCTAGGTGCCTAGGAACCAGAGGGACATGTTGCCACTTCCTGGGAGCCACCTGAGGTCAGCGCCACCCAGAGCCTGCACCCCAAACCCTCTCCAATGCCCCAACCCCCTGTCCCAGCTCGGAACTCCCTCCAGCACCCAACCTCCTTCCCAGAGCCCACATTGCCTCCTGCACCCCAACCTCCTGCCCTAGCCCGGAGCCCTCTCCTGCATCCTGAACCCATCATTTCTGGCCCCACCCTGAGCCAACACCCCTAGCCAGAGCCCTCACCCCCTCCTGCATCCCAACCCCCTACCCCAGCTCACAGCCCCCTCCCACACTCCAAATCCCTCAGCTCTATGCCAGAGCCCCCTCCTGCACCCCAAACCCCTCATCCCCAGAGCCCGCACCCCCAGCCAGAGCCCTCACCCCCTCCCACACTCCAACCCCCTGCCTCAACCCGGTGAAAATAAGCAAGTGAGTGAAGGTGGGGGAGAGCGAGTGATGGAGGGAGGGAGGATGGAGTGAGGGGGCGGGGCCTCAGAGAAGGGGCGGAGCAAGGGTGGGGCTTTGGAGAAGGAGCAGAGCTGGGGATGCGGCAAGGGTGTTTGGTTTTCTGCAATTAGACAGTTGGCAACCCTAGCTCTGAAATCCACTGAATGAGTCAGCCCAGGGCTGTAGGGTTACCATACTTCAGGTTCCCCAAAAGAGGACACTGTCAGAGGGGGGAGGGAGAGGGAGAGGGGGAGGGGGACTTTGCCAACTTTCTGATTGCAGAAAACTGACCCCCTTGCTCTGCCCCTTCCTCGAGGCCCTGCCCCTGCTCCGCCCCTTCTCCAAGGCCCCACCCCGTTCACTTCATCCCCCCTCTCTCCATTGCTTGCCTTCCCATCCTTGCTCACTCGCTCTTTTTCACCAGGCTGGGGTAGGGGGTTGAGGTGTGGGAGGGGATGAGGGCTGCGGCTGGGGGTGCAGGCTCTGGGGTGGGGCCAGGGCTGAGGGGTTTGGAGTCTGGGAGGGGCCTCTGGGCTGGGGCAGGGTCTGGGGTTCAGGATGGAGATGAGAGCTCCGGCTGGGGGTGCAAGGTCTGGGTTGGGTCCAGAAATGAGAGGTTCAGCGTGTGGGAGGGGGCTCTGGACTAGGGAACGGGATTGGAGTGCAGGAGGGGGTTCAGGGTGTGGGCTCTGGGCGGTGCTTACCGCAGGCGGCTCCTGGAAGTGGCTGGCATGTCCCTGCATCTCCTAGGCGTAGGGGTAGCCAGGGTGCTCAGTGCGCTACCCCAGCAGCTCCCATTGGTTGTGGTTCCCAGCCAATGGGAGCTGCAGAGCCAGTGTTCAGGGCAGAGGCAACCCGTGGAGCCACCATGGCGTGGCTGCCCCTGCACCTAGGAGCTGCAGGGCCATACTGGCTACTCCCAGCCTCGCACCAACTGGACTTTTAACGGCCCAGTCAGAGGTGCTGACTGGAGCTGCCAGGGTCCCTTTTCTACCGAGTGTTCCGTTGAAAATTGGACACCTGGCAACCTTATTTAGAGAGGAGGCACAGTTGGGTTTAAAAAAGCATTTAACTGCAACTGGACTGAAGCTGGCAAAGCAGAAACCCCATACTGGGGGCTGGGATTGAACCCTCCTCCCTCCCCTGGGATGGGAAGCTCACAGCCCTGGCCTCCTGGGATGTGAGGGAGATTCCCAAACCTGAGCCCTTCTTTTTAGGTGACAAATCTGAGGAACTGTCCCAGATTGAGGTGTCATTAAAGGAGGTTTTGGAACAAATTGATAAACTAAACAGTAATAAGCCACCAGGATGAGATGGTATTCACTCAAGAGTTCTGAAGGAACATAAATGAGAAATTGCAGAACTGCTAACTGGAGTCTGTAACCTATCATTTAGATCAGCTTCTGTACCAGATGACTGGAGGGTAGCTAATGTGACATCAATTTTTTAAAAAGGCTCCTGAAGTGATCCTGGCAATTAGTACCAGGCAAACTGACTGAAACTATAGTAAAGAACAGAATTATCAGACACACAGATTAACATAATTTGTTGGGGAAGAGCCAACATGGTTTTAGTAAAGGGAAATCATGCCTCACCAACCTGTTAGAATTCTTTGAGGGGGGTCAACAAACATGTGGGCAGGGGGGATCCAGTGGATATAGTCAGGGCCGGCTCCAGCTTTTTTGCCACCCCAAGCAGCAAAGACAAAAAAATAGAAGCAGGACTTGCCGCTGAACTGCCGCCCAAGAGGGAGAGAGGGAGTGAAAGACCCGCCGCCGAATTGCCCCCGAAGACGCGGATGTGCCGCCCCAATCATGGACAGAGTGCCACCCCTTTCTGTTGGTCACCCCAGGCACCTGCTTCCTTCGCTGGGGCCTGGAGCCGGCCCTGGATGTAGTGTACTTAGATTTTCAGAAAGACTTTGACAAGGTCCCTCACCAAAGGCTCTTAAGCAAAGTAAGCTGTCATGGGATAAGAGAGAAGGTCCTCTCATGGACTGGAAACTGATTAAAAGATAGGAAACAAAGGGTAGGAATTAATGGTCAGTTTTCAGAACGGAGAGAGGTAAATAGTGGTGTCCCCGAGGGATCTGTTCTGGGCCCAGTCCTATTCAACATATTCATAAATGATCTGGAAAAAGGGGTAAACAGTGAGCTGGCAAAATTCACAGATGATACAAAACTACTCAAGATAGTTAAGTCCCAAGCAGACTGCGAAGAGCTACAAAGGGATCCCACAAAACTGGGTGACTGGGTAACAAAATGGCAGATGAAATTCAGTGTTGATAAATGCAAAGTAACCCACATTGGAAAACATAATCCCGACTACACATATAAAATGATGGAGTGTAAATCAACTGTTACCACTCAAGAAAGAGCTCTTGGAGTCACGGTAGATAGTTCTCTGAAAACATCCACTCAATGTGCAGTGGCTGTCAAAAAAAAGCGAACAGAATGTTGGCAATCGTTAAGAAAGGGATAGATAATGAGAGAGAAAATATCATATTGCCTCTTTATAAATCCATGGTACGCCCACATCCTGAATACTGTGTGCAGATGTGGGCTCCTCATCTGAAACAAGATATATTGGAATTGGAAAAGGTCAGAAACAGGCAACAAAAATGACTAGGGGTATGGAACAGCTTCCGTATGAGGAGAGACTAATAAGACTGGGACTGTTCAGCTTGGAAAAGATGACTAAGGGGGATATGATAGAGGACTCTTAAATCATGACTGGTGTGGAGAAATAAAATAAGGAAGTGTTATTTATTCCTTCTCATAACACAAGAACTAGGGGTCACCCAACGAAATGACTAGGCAGCAGGTTTAAAACAAACAAAAGGAAGTATTTCTTCACACAACATACAGTCAACCTGTGGAACTCTTTGCCAGAGGATGTTGTGAAGGCCAAGACTATAACTGGGTTCAAAAACGAACTAGATCAATTCATGAAGGATAGGTCCATCAATGGATTTTAGTAAGGATGGGCAGGGATGGTGTCCCCACCTTCTGTTTGCCAGAAGCTGGAAATGGATGACAGGGGATGGATCACTTGATGATTACCTGTTCTGTTAATTCTCTCTGAAGCACCTGGCATTGACCACTGTTGGAAGACAGGATACTGGGCTAGATGGACCTTTGGTCTAACCCAGTATGGCCATTATTATGTTCTTATGTATGGGGAGTGGGGTCTAGTGGGTAGAACTGGGAAACTGGCACGCAGGACTCCTGGGTTCTCTGGGGTGTGGGGTCTATTGGGTAGAGCTATGGAACTGGTGCTCAGGACGCCTGGGTTCTCTGGGGAGTGGGGTCTAGGGATTACAGCTGGTGACTGGCGCTCAGGACACAGCACTGTGAAGTTTTTTGGATTAATTGTTTGCTAAAAATGCAGTTTTTGGTCGACCTGAAACTCTTTGAAAAGTTGACAGGATTTGTTTTGGCTGAGAACCCTTTGCCTGCCCCAGTTAAGCAAAGCCGAGTGTCCGTCTGTCCCTTCAGCCCAGAGTTAGGACACTTGGATCCCCACACTGGAGATCTGCCCCTCCAGGTGCGCCCTGCCCCCACGGGCTATTGGTGAGTCAGGGTGGGGGCTCCTGGCTCTCCCCTTGACGCTGTTCCACTGTGTAAAAATACCCGAGTAGCCCTTGAGTCAGGAGAGTGACGGACGCTTGGGCAGGTGCTGCTGGTGTCCCGCGGGGAATGGTGCAATCCTCCAAGGGACCAGGCAGCAGGAAGAGTCCTGACTTGACATCCCTGCTCTACAGGGAAGCTTCAAACCAGGGTCTCTGGTCTCCCGGGTGGGTGCCCTGCCCCTGGCTGAAGGCACTGAATCACCACTGGCTGAGTGTTGCATGCTAAGAGGTTTACCCCATTTTCTGCCATTTTCTAAACCGTCCCTCGATCTGCTGGCAATGCCCCTACTTATACATCCCAAAATGCCATTGGCTTTCTTGGCAACAAGGGCACACTGTTGACTCATATCCAGCTTCTCGTCCACTGTAGCCCCTAGGTCCTTTTCTGCAGAACTGCTGACTAGCCATTCGGTCCCTCGTCTGTAGCGGTGCATGGGATTCTTCTGTCCTAAGTGCAGGACTCTGCACTTGTCCTTGTTGAACCTCATCAGATTTCTTTTGGCCCAATCCTCTAATTTGTCTAGGGCCCTCTGTATCCTATCCCTACCCTCCAGTGTATCTACCTCTCCTCCCAGTTTAGTGTCCCTGTAAACTTGCTGAGGGTGCAGTCCACGCCATCCTCCAGATCATTAATGAAGATATTGAACAAAATTGACCTGAGGACCGTCCCTTGGGGCACTCCACTTGATACCGGCTGCCAACTAGACATGGAGCCATTGATCACTACCCATTGAGCCCGACAATCTAGCAGCTTTCTATCCACCTTATTGTCCATTCATCCAGTCCATACTTCTTTAACTTACTGGCAAGAATACTGTGGGAGACCGTGTCAAAAGCTTTGCTAAAGTCAAGGAATAACACGTCCATTGCTTTCCCTTCATCCACAGAACCAGTTATCTCGTCATAGAAGGCAATTAGATTAGTCAGGCATGACTTGCCCTTGGTGAATCCATGCTGATGCTGTTCTGATGCACTGTTCCTGATCACTTCTCTCCTCTAAGTGCTTCAGAATTGATTCCTTGAGGACCTGCTCCATGATTTTTCCAGGGACTGAGGTAAGGCTGACTGGCCTGTAGTTCCCAGGATCCTCTTTCTTCCCTTTTTTAAAGGTGGGCACTACATTAGCCTTTTTCCAGTTGTCGGGGACCTCCTCCGATCGTCATGAGTTTTCAAAGATAATGGCCAATGGCTCTGCAATCAGATCCGCCAACTCCTTTAGCACTCTCGGATGCAATGCATCCGGCCCCATGGACTTGTGCTCATCCAGCTTTTCTAAATAGTCCCGAACCACTTCTTTCTCCACAGAGGGCTGGTCACCTCCTCCCCATGCTGTGCTGCCCAGTGCAGTAGTCTGGGAGCGGACCTCGTTTGTGAAGACAGAAGCAAAAAAAGCATTGAGTACATTAGCTTTTTCCACATCCTCTGTCACTAGGTTGCCTCCCTCATTCAGTAAGGGGCCCATACTTTCCTTGACTTTCTTCTTGTTGCTAACATACCTGAAGAAACCCTTCTTGTTACTCTTAACATCTCTTGCTAGCTGCAACTCCAGGTGTGATTTGGACTTCCTGATTTCAGTCCTGCATGCCCGAGAAATATTTTTATACTCTTCCCTCGTCATTTGTCCAATCTTCCACTTCTTGTAAGCTTCTTTTTTGTGTTAAGATCAGCAAGATTTCAGTGTTAAGCCAAGCTGGTCGCCTGCACATATTTACTATTCTTCTACACATCGGGATGGTTTGTCCCTGTAACCTCAATAAGGATTCTTTAAAATACAGCCAGCTTTCCTGGACTCCTTTCCCCCTCATGTTATTCTCCCGGGGATCCTGCCCATCAGTTCCCTGAGGTTGTCAAAATCTGCTTTTCTGAAGTCCAGGGTCCGTATTCTGTTGCTCTCCTTTCTTCCCTGTGTCAGGATCCTGAACTCGACCATCTCATGGTCACTGCCTGCCAGATTCCCATCCAATTTTGCTTCCCCTACTATTCTTCCTGGTTTGTGAGCGGCAGGTCAAGAAGAGCTCTGCCTAGTTGGTTCCTCCAGCACTTGCACCAGGAAATTGTCCCCTACACTTTCCAAAAACTTCCTGGATTGTCTGTGCACCGCGGTATTGCTCTCCCAGCAGATATCAGGGTGATTGAAGTCTCCCATGAGAACCAGGGCCTGCGATCTAGTAACTTCCGTTTGTTGTCAGAAGAAAGCCTCGTCCACCTCATCCCCCTGATCCGGTGGTCTATAGCAGACTCCCACCACGACGTCACCCTTGTTCAGAGGTGGAAGTAAGCCAGTACGCCCAGGTACGGCATACCGGCAAGAGCCGGTGTACCGTACCGGGGCAGCCCGGCTTCCCCAGGGGGCAATTTAAAGGGCCTGGGGCTCCCAGCAGTGGCTGGAGCCCCAGGCCCTTTAAATTGCCTTCAGAGCCCCGCTGCTGGAACCCGGGGGTAGCGGCTGCAGGGCTCCGGCAGCTATTTAAAGGGCCTGGGGCTCCCCTGCTTCTACCGCCTGGGCCCTTTAAATAGCCACTGGAGCCCCGCCACCGCTACTCCAGGGCTCCGGCGGCTATTTAAAGGACCGGGGCGGTAGAAGCAGGGGAGCCGCGGGCCCTTTAAACAGCCCCTGGAGCCCTGGGGTAGCGGGGGCTCTGGGGGGCTATTTAAAGGGCCAGGACTCCAGCTGCCTTTGCTGCCCCAGTCCTTTAAAAAGCCGCTGGAGCCCTGCTGCTTCCCCAGGGCTCCGGCGGCTATTTAAAGGGCCAGGGCGTTAGAAGAGGGAGGGCCAGGGCGTTAGAAGAGGGGAGCCCCAGGCCCTTTAAATAGCCCCCGGAGCCCCAGACTGCTGCTGCTACCCTGGTGAGGGGGGAACTTACCTTACAGGGTGGGCTGGGGCTGGCTCTGATCCCCTCAACCCTGCCCCTTCCGCCCTAGGTCCCGCCCCTTCTAGGGGCCAGAGCTGGTCCCAGAGTACCGGTAAGTCACTCGACTTACTTTCATCCCTGCCCTTGTTGCTCACGCTTCTAAATTTAATCCAGAGACACTCAGGTTTTTCTGCAGTTTCATACCAGAGCTCTGAGCAGTCATACTGCTCCCTTACACATAATGCAACTCCCCCACCTTTTCTGCCCTGCCTGTCCTTCCTGAACAGTTTATATCCATCCATGACAGTACTCCAGTCATGTGAGTTATCCCACCAAGTCTCTGTTATTCCAATCACATCATAATTCCTTGACTGTGCCAGGACTTCCAGTTCTCCCTGCTTGTTTCCAAGGCTTCTTGCATTTGTGTATAGGCACTTGAGATAACTTGCTGTTTGTCCTGCTTTCTTAGTATGAGGTAAGAGCCCTCTCCTTTCGCGTTCTCCTGCTCGTGCTTCCTCCTGGTATCCCATGTCCCCACTTACCTTAGGGCTTTGGTCTCCTTCCCCGTGAACCTAGTTTAAAGCCCTCCTCACTAGGTTTGCCAGCCTGCTTGCGAAGATGCTCTTCCCACTCTTCGTTAGGTGGAGCCCGTCTCTGCCTAGCACTCCTCCTTCTTGGAACACCATCCCATGGTCAAAGAATCCAAAGCCTTCTCTCTGACACCACCTGCGTAGCCATTCGTTGACTTCCACGATTCGACGGTCTCTACCCAGGCCTTTTCCTTCCACAGGGAGGATGGACGAGAATACCACTTGCACCTCAAACTCCTTTATCCTTCTTCCACTGCATAGTCTGCAGTGATCCGCTCAAGGTCATTCTTGGCAGTATCATTGGTGCCCACGTGGAGAAGCAGGAAGGAGTAGCGATCCGAGGGCTTGATGAGTCTCGGCAGTTCTCCGTTACATCGTGAATCCTAGCTCCTGGGAAGCTGCAGACTTCTCGGTTTTCCCGGTCGGGGCAGCAGATAGATGACTCAGTCCCCCTGAGGGGAGAGTCCCTGACCACCACCACCTGCCGCCTCCTCTTTGGAGCGGTGGTCGTGGAACCCCCATCCCTAGGACAGTGCATCTCATGCCTTCCAATCAGTGGAGTCTCCTTCTGTTCCCTTCCTTCAGATGTATCGTCTAGTCCACTCTCCGCATTAGTACCTGTGGAGAGGACGTGAAAACGGTTGATTACCTGTATCTGCGTTGCTGGTTCATGGACGCTCCCCTTTCTTCTTCTGGAGGTCACATGCTGCCAGATTTCTTCACCGTCCTCCTGTCCCCGCTGTGCAACCTGTTCTGAGTCTTCAGAACATTGTGCCCATTTGGCCATGAGTCCCGTTGGCCCCCCGCCCGGGCCTGCCCAGCCAATCACCACCTCCCCTCGTGACCTTTGTTGACTTACGTCAGTCATAGCGCTCTTCCACTGCTGTGCTCCAGCTTGGTTGGCGCTCTTTGCGCCCGCCCCATAAGTGCCATCACATCATTGGTCAAGGGGACATCCAGGGGGTGTATCATAACCATACAGCTAAGGGTAGCCTAGAATTCCTCCTTACCTGTAAGGGGTTAAGAAGCTCAAATAAGTTGGTTGGCACCTGACCAAAGGGACCGGTGGAGAAAGAAGATACTTTCAAATCTTGGGTGGGGGAAGGCTTTGTGGTGTGTTCTCTGGGGAAAGTAGAGAAGTCTTAGGTCAAAAAAACTCCTTCTCCTATAAACCATCCTGTACAAGTCTCTGATATTACAAAAAGAGTAAGTAAATAAGGCAAGGCGCATTAGATTACCTTTTGTTTTCAACTTGTGAATTTTCCCTTTGCTAGAGGGAGGTTTATCCCTTTTTTTTTTTGTAAGCGGAACTCCAAGTGGTGCTTTTCCCTGGTTCTTTGTTAAAATCACTTGGTGGTGGCAGCGTTACTTAAACCCAAGATACAAGGGAGAATTTGTGCCTGGGGAGTTTTTAACCTAAGCTGGTAGAATAAGCTTAGGGGATCTTTCATGCGGGTCCCCATGTCTGTACCCAAGAGTTCAGAGTGGGGAGGGAACCCTCACAAGGTGGGATTTGGTGGGGACTCCATTCTGAGTGGTGGTGTGGTAAGGGGACCGGGCCGGGAGGGGGGTTGGATATGGACCAGGGGGTCTTGGGGGCCATCAGGGGATGGGGAATGGGGGCGTTGGATAGGGAGTGGGAGTCCCAGGGGGCTTGTCAGGGGGCGGGGGTGTGGCTAGGGGTTGGAACAATCGGGTTGGATAGTTGGAGGAGTCCTGGGGGTGATTAGGGGGCAGGGGGGTCTCTGGAGGGGGCGGTCAGGGGACAAGGAGCAGGGGGGGTTGGATGGGGCCGTCGGCAGGTGGGGGGGGGTGTGGGAAGAGAGCTTGGCTGCCAGTGGGTGCTAAGCACCCACAGAGTCAGCGCCTATCTCTCTGCTCCAACTCGACATTCCCGTTTATGGATCCCAGGATGGCACTAGTCCTTTTGGGCACAGCATCGCATTGGGGGCTCATGTTCAGCTGATTGTCCACCACGACCCCCAAACCTTTCTCAGAGTAACTGCTTCCCAGGAGAGAGTCCCCCAGCCTGCAAATCTGGCCCACAGTCTTTGTTCCTAGATGTACACTTACATTTACCCATATTAAAATTAATAGTGTTTGCCTGCGCCCTGTTTACCAAATGGTTCAGATTGCTCCAAATCAATGACCTGTCCTGTCCTCTTCGCTAGTTACCACTCCCCCAGTTTTTGTGTCATCTGCAACTTTATCAGTGGTGATTTTATGTTTTCTTCCAGGTCATTGATAAAAATGTTAAATAATGCAGTGCTAAGAAACTAATCCCCGAGGAACCCCACTGGAAACACACCTGCTTGATGATTTCCGCTTTACAATTACATTTTAAGACCTAGCAGTTAGCCAGGATTTAAAGTGTGCCATGTTCATTTTGTATTGTTCTAATTTTTTCATCAAAATGTTCTGCAACTCTAAGCATATTCCATCAACACTATTACCTTTATCAACCAAATTTTTAATCTCATCAAAAAAGATATCAAGTTAGTTTGCCAGGATCAATTTTCCATAAGCTCATGTTGATTTGCATTAATTACATTCCCCTCTACTTCTTTATCAGTCAAGTGCCGTATCAGCCATTCCATTATCTTGCCTTGGAGCAATGTCCGACTGACGGGCATCCAATTACCCATGTCATCCTAATACCATTTTTAAAAATTGGCACAATAGAGTATTAGCTTTCTTCCAATCTTCTGGAACTTCCCCAGTGCTCTAAGACTTATTGAAAGTCAACATTAGCTCCTCAATCAATTGTTTTAAAACTCTTGGATGCAAGTTATCTGGACCTGCTGATTTAAAAATGTCTAACTTTAGTAGCTTCTGTTTAACATCCTCCAGAGATACTAATGGAATGGAAATAATGTTATCGTTACCATGTGATGAGACTATATCATCTGTTTTTTCCCCCAAATACAGAACAGAAATATTTATTGAACACTTCTGCCTCTTTTGCATTAATATTAATAATTCTACCATTTCTATCTGGTAATGGACCAGTACCATTGTCCAGATTCTTTTTGTTCCTAATATATTTAAAAAACTCCTATTCTCCTTAACTCTGCTGGCCATAGATGATTCTTTGTGTCCCTTTGCTTCCCTTATCAATTTTCTTCCATTCTTAACTTCTGATTTATATTCATGACTATTAATTTCCCCTTTTTCCCCTTTGTTACATAGGTTTTTTTTTAATATTCATGCACACAACCATGCACATTCACAGATAAAAAGAGGTGCATCTGAATGCCTGCGCACGCGCGCACACACACACACGCCCACACATGTATGCACCCTCTCACACATAAGTACGCTCACACACGTGAACATGTATGCATGCACACACAGGATCTGGATACTGGTCCCAGAGCCAGGCTCTCTTTGGAAGCTGTTGATCTTGTGGGAGTTGGGAGGGGGAATCCCCATGAAGGGGTGTCACGGACTCACAGGACTTGTGCTCTCTGGAGGGAGGGAAATAGCCTTTTGGGATGGAGTTGGTGCAACTGATTAAAAGAGCTTTAAACTAGGAACTCACAGGAGAGGTTGGGAGATGCTCATGTAATCTCCATGCCTGATTTGAATATTGACCTGGAGGAAAATCAAGAAAGAGAGGACACAGCAATGGAGAAGGGACCAGCAGGAAGGCGATACTGGAAGCAGAATGACTGTACCCAATTGGGCGAGGAATGTGGGTGAAGCCAAGCAGCAGTAATTAAGATGCCTGTACACCAATGCAAGGAGGCTGGGTAACAAAATGGAGGAACTAGAGCTACTGGTGCAGGAAGTGAAACCAGACACTGTAGGGATAACAGAAACCTGGTGGAATAGGCATGACTGGAGTTCAGGGATTGAAGGGTGTGTGCTGTTCAGGAAAGACAGAAACAAAGGCAAAGGTGGAGGAGTTAATGATGAGTAGACTGTAAAGAAATTAGAAGTGATGGAATGGATAAGACTGAGTCTGTTTGGGCCAAAATCATTCTGGGGAAGAAGCTACCAGAAGTTCCCCTGGGACAGTGCTTGGGATGTGCTACAGACCCTCAGGATCCGATCTGGATAAAGACCTCTTTAATGTTTTTGATGAAATAAATACTACTGGGGAATTGTGTGATTATGGGAGACTTTTTCACTTCCCAGAGATAAATTGGAGGACAAGTGCTACTAATCACAGCAGGGCCCAGGTTTTCCTGGATGTGATAGCTGACAGATTTCCTCACCAAACAGTCCCTGAACCTACAAGAGGTGGTGTCATTTTAGATTTGGTATTGGTGAGCAGTGAGGCCCTCGTAGAAGAGCTGGTTGCAGGAGACAACTTTGGTTCGAGTGATCATGAGCTAATTCAGTTTAAACTACATGGAAGGATAAACAAAAATCGATCCACACTGTGGGGCCTTGATTTCAAAAGGGCAAACTTTAAATAATGAAGGGAATTAGGGACGTGGGCTGGACCGAGGAACCCAAAGATCTGAATGTGGAGGAGGCCTGGAATTACTTTGTCAAAGTTCAGAAGCTCTTTGAAGCCTGCATCCCAGGCCAGGGGAACAATTTTGTGAGGAAGGGTTACAGACCATGCTGGATGAACAAGCATCTCAAACAGGTGATTAAGAGAAAGCAGAAAGCCTATAAGGAATGGATGATGGGAAGGATCAGCGAGAAAAGCGACCTCTGGAGGGTCAGAAACTGTAGGGGAGAAGTGAGAACTGCCAAAAGCCAAGCACAATTGGACCTTGCAAAGGAAATTAAAACCAACAGTTAAAGGTTCTGTAGCCAAATAAATAAGAAGAAAACAAGGAAAGAAGAAGTGGAGCCGCTAAGCACTGAGGATGGGGTGAAGATTAAAAATAACACAGGGCAACACCGAAAAGAATACTTTGCCTCAGGTTTTAATAAGGATAACGAGGATCTTAGAGGTAGTTGCATGGTGGCTGATGGGAATGAGGATATAGAGGGAGAGATTACCACACCCGAGGTGGAAGGCAAACTCAGATAGTTTAATGGGACTAAATTGGGTGGCCTGGATAATCTCCATCCAAGAATATTAGAAGAACTGGCACATGTAATTGAAATCCCAATAGCAAGGATTTTTACTGAATCTGTAATCATGAGGCGGGGGGCGGGGAGCGTACCCTATAGCTGGAGAATTGCTAATATAGTTCCTATTTTTAAGAAAGGGAAAAAAGGTGATTCAGGAAACTACAGGCCTGTTAGTTGGACCTCAACTGTCTGCAAGGTCTTGGAACAATTTTGAAAGAGAAAGTAGTTAAGGACATAAAGGTGAATGGTAATTGTGATAAAATACAACATGGTTTTACAAATGGTAGATCCCACCAGACCAACCTAATCTCCTTTTTTGAGAAGAAAACGGATCTTTTAGACACAGGAAATGCAGTAGATCTAATCTACCTAGCATTTGATACAGTTCCACATGGGAAATTATTAGCTAAATTGGAAAAGATGGGGATTAATAAGAGAATTGAAAGGTGGATAAGGAACTGGTTAAAAGGGAGACTACAATGGCTTATAATGAAAGGTGAACTGTCAGACTGGAGGGAGGTTACTAGTGGAGTTCCTCAGTCAATCTTATATAACATTTTTATTACTGAGCTTGGCACAAAAAGTAGGAGTGCGTTGATACAATTTGCAGATGACACAAAGCTGGGAGGTGTTGCCAGTACCGAGGAGGACGGGAATCTCACACAAGAGGAGCTGGATGACCTTGTGAACTGGAGAAATAGAAATGGGATGAAATTGAATAGTGCGAAGTGCAAGGTCATGTATTTACAGACTAACAACAAGAATTTTTGCTGTAAGCTGGGGATATATCAGTTGGAAGTGACAGAGGAGGAGAAAGACCTGGGTGTATTGTCTGATCACCGGATGACTATGAGCAGTCAATATGATGCGGCTGTGAAAAAGCTTATGCAGTCCTAGGATGCGTCAGGCAAGGTATTTCCAGCAGAGAAGGGACATGTTGGTACCATTATACAAGGCACTGGTGAGGCCTCATCTGGAGTATTGTGTGCAATTCTGGTCTCCCATGTTTAAGAAAGATGAATTCAAACTGGAACAGGTGCAGAGAAGGGCAACTAGGATGATCCAAGGAATAGAAAACCTACCTTATGAGAGGTTTCAGAGTAGCAGCCGTGTTAGTCTGTATTCGCAAAAAGAAAAGGAGGACTAGTGGCACCTTAGAGACTAACCAATTTATTTGAGCATAAGCTTTCGTGAGCTACAGCTCACTTCATTGGAAGCATTCAGTGGAAAATACAGTGAGGAGACTTATATACACACGGAACATGAAAAAACGGGTGTTATCATACACACTGTAAGGAGAGTGATCACTTAAGATGAGCTATTACCAGCAGGAAAGCGGTGGGGAGAAAACCTTTTGTAGTGCCCCTCCACCCCCACGAACATGACACAGTTCTGTGGTGACCTGGAATCCTATTTTCGACGTCTCCAACTCAAGGAATATTTCCAACACACCTCTGAACAACATACTAATCCACAGAGACCTTCCTACCAACACTACAAAAAGAAGGATTCTGGGTGGACTCCTCCTGAAGGTCGAAACCACAGACTGGACTTCTACATAGAGTGCTTCCGCCAACGTGCACGGGCTGAAATTGTGGAAAAGCAGCATCACTTGCCCCATAACCTCAGCCGTGCAGAACACAATGCCAGTCACAGCCTCAGAAACAACTCTGACATCATAATTAAAAAGGCTGACAAAAGAGGTGCTGTCATCATCATGAATAGGTTGGAATATGAACAAGAGGGTGCTAGGCAGCTCTCCAACACCACTTTCTACAAGCCATTACCCTCTGATCTCACTGAGGGTTACCGAAAGAAACTACAGCATTTGCTCAAGAAACTCCCTGAAAAAGCACAAGAACAAATCTGCACAGACACACCCCTGGAACCCTGACCTGGGGCATTCTATCTGCTACCCAAGATCCATAAACCTGGAAATCCGGGACGCCCCATCATCTCAGGCATTGACACCCAGACAGCAGGATTGTCTGGCTATGTAGACTCCCTCCTTATGCCCTACGCTACCAGCACTCCCAGCTATCTTTCAAGACACCACTGACTTCCTGAGGAAACTACAATCCATTGGTGATCTTCCTGAAAACACCATCCTGGCCACTATGGATGTAGAAGCCCTCTACACCAACATTCCACACACAGATGGACTACAAGCCGTCAGGAACAGTATCCCCGATAATGTCACGGCAAACCTGGTGGCTGAACTTTGTGACTTTGTCCTCACCCATAACTATTTCACATTTGGGGACAATGTATACCTTCAAATCAGTGGCACTGCTATGGGTACCCGCATGGCCCCACAGTATGCCAACATTTTTATGGTGGACTTAGAACAACGCTTCCTCAGCTCTCGTCCCCTAATGCCCCTACTCTACTTGCGCTACATTGATGACATCTTCATCATCTGGACCCATGGAAAAGAAGCCCTTGAGGAATTCCACCATGATTTCAACAATTTCCATCCCAACATCAACCTCAGCCTGGACCAGTCCATACAAGAGATCCACTTCCTGGACACTACGGTGCTAATAAGCGATGGTCACATAAACACCACCCTATACTGGAAACCTACTGACCGCTATTCCTACCTACATGCCTCCAGCTTTCACCCTGACCACACCACACGATCCATCATCTACAGCCAAGCTCTGCGATACAACCGCATTTGCTCCAACCCCTCAGACAGAGACAAACACCTACAAGATCTCTATCAAGCATTCTTACAACTACAATACCCACCTGCTGAAGTGAAGAAACAAATTAACAGAGCCAGAAGAGTACCCAGAAGTCACCTACTACAGGACAGGCCCAACAAAGATAATAACAGAACGCCACTAGCCATCACCTTCAGCCCCCAACTAAAACCTCTCCAACGCATCATCAAGGATCTACAACCTATCCTGAAGGACGACCCATCTCTCTCACAAACCTTGGGAGACAGGCCAGTCCTTGCCTACAGACAGCCCCCCAACCTGAAGCAAATACTCACCAGCAACCACACACCACACAACAGAACCACTAACCCAGGAACCTATCCTTGCAACAAAGCCCGTTGCCAACTGTGTCCACATATCTATTCAGGGGACACCATTATAGGGCCTAATCACATCAGCCACACTATCAGAGGCTCGTTCACCTGCACATCTACCAATGTGATGTATGCCATCATGTGCCAGCAACGCCCCTCTGCCATGTACATTGGTCGAACTGGACAGTCTCTACGTAAAAGAATAAATGGACACAAATCAGATGTCAAGAATTATAACATTCATAAACCAGTCAGAGAACACTTCAGTCTCTCTGGTCACTCGATTTCAGACCTAAAGGTTGCAATATTAGAATAAAAAGACTTCAAAAACAGACTCCAACGAGAGACTGCTGAATTGGAATTAATTTGCAAACTGGATACAATTAATTTAGGCTTGAATAGAGACTGGGAGTGGATGGGTCATTACACAAAGTAAAACTATTTCCCCATGTTTATTTTCCCCACTCCCCACTGTTCCTCGGACGTTCCTGTTAACTGCTGGGGATGGCCCACCTTAATTATCACTACAAAAGGTTTTCTCTTCCCCCCCGCCCCCCCAGCTCTCCTGCTGGTAATAACTCATCTTAAGTGATCACTCTCCTTACAGTGTGTATGGTAACACCAAATTTTTCATGTTCTGTGTGTATATAAATCTCCTCACTGTATTTTCCACTGAATGCATCCGATGAAGTGAGCTGTGGCTCATGAAAGCTTATGCTCAAATAAATTGGTTAGTCTCTAAGGTGCCACTAGTACTCCTTTTCCTTTTACTTTATGAGAGGAGACTCAAAGAGCTTGGCTTGTTCAGCCTAACCACACGAAGGCTGAGGGGAGATCTGATTGCTGTCTATAAATACATCAGAGGGATAAATACTGGGGAGGGAGAGGAGTTATTTAAGTTAAACGCCAATGTGGACCCAAGAACAAATGGCTACAAACTGCCCATCAATAAGTATAGGCTTGAAATTAGATGGTTTCTAACCATCAGAGGAGTGAATTTCTGGGACAGCCTCCCAAGTGGGGGCAAAAAAAGCGACTTCAAGACTGAGCTTGATAAATTTAGGGAGGGGATGGTATGATGAGATGGCCTACAATGGCATGGAGCTGATCTGGGACTGCTAGCAGCAAATATCCCCCACAGCAGGTGATGGGGCACTGAGTGGGGTGGGCTCTGAGTTACTACAGAGAATTCCTTCCCAGGTGTCTGGCTGGTGGGGCTTGCCCACATGCTCAGAGTCTAACTGATTGCCAGATTTGGGATTGGGAAGGAATTTTCCCCCCGGGTCAGATTGACTGAGGCCCTGCGAGGTTTTTAGCCTTCCTCTACTACATGGGGCCCTGGTCACTTGCAGGTTTAAACTAGTGTAAATGATGAATTCTCTGTAACTTGAAGTCTTTAAACCAGGATTTGAGGACTTCAATAACTCAGCCAGAGGTTAAGGGTCTATTCCAGGAGTGTGAGGTGAGGTTCTGTGGCCTGCAATGTGGAAGAGGTCAGACTAGATGGTTATGATGGTCCCTTCTGACCTTAAAGTCTATGAATCTACGAGAGAAAGGTCTGACACCATTCAATGGCTGGAATTTGAAGCTAGACAAATTCAAACTGGAAATAATGTGTAAATTTTTGACAGTAAGGGTAGTTAACCGTTGGAACAATTTACCGAGGGTTGTGGTGGATTCTCCATCACTTACCATTTTAAAATCAAGATTGGAGGTTTTTCTAAAAGCTCTGCTCTAGGAATTATCTTGGGGCAGGTCTCTGGCCTGTGTTATACAGGAGGTGAGACTAGTTGACCAAAATTGCCCCTTCTGGTCTCAGAATCGCTGAGTGTGTGTTTGTGTGTGCATGGATGTGCTGCGAATGTGCATGTGTGTGTGGATGGGGCTTGTGTGCTGCAGGTTCTCAGCTCCTTTCCCAACGGGACTGTCAGGGTTCCCTCCCCACTCTGAACTCTAGGGTACAGACGTGGGGACCCACATGAAAGACCCCCTAAGCTTATTTCTACCAGCCTAGGTTAAAAACTCCCTAAGCACAAATTCTCCCTTGTACCTTGGGTTTAAGTAACGCTGCCACCACCAAGTGATTTAACAAAGAACCAGGGAAAAGCATCACTTAGAGTTCCTCTTCCCCCAGCAATCCGCCCAAGCCCTTACACCCCCTTTCCTGGGGAGGCTTGAGAAAAATATCCCAACCAATTGGTTACAAAGTGATCAAAAACCCAAACCCCTGGGTCTTGGAACAATGGAAAAATCAGTCAGGTTCTTAAAAGAAGGATTTTATTTAAAGTAAAGGTAAAAGAATCACCTCTGTAAAATCAGGATGATAAATAATTTACAGGGTAATCAGATTCAAAACACAGAGGATTCCCATCTAGGTAAAACTTTAAAGTTACAAAAAACCGGGATAAACCTCCCTCTTAGCACAGGGAAAATTCAAGTTACAGAAAACAGGAATAAACCGCCCTCTTAGCACAGGGAAAATTCAAGCAAAACAAAAGATAAACTAATCCGCTTTGCCTGGCTTACCTATACTGGTTGCAATATTGGAGACTTGAACTAGGATGGGTTGGAGAAGATGGATTTCTGTCTGGCCCCTCTCAGTCCCAAGAGAGAACACACACACACAAACAAAGAGCACACAAAAAAACCTCCCAGCAAGATTTGAAAGTATCTTCTTTCCCCATTGGTCCTGTTGGTCAGGTGCTAACCCGGTTATCCGAGCTTCTTAACCCCTTACAGGTAAGGAGGAATTCTAGGCTACCCTAAGCTGTATGTTTATGACAGGGACCATTGTCCTGTCTCAGAGCAGTCCTGTGCATGCGCCCGCCACCTCTAGGGAGCTTGCAGGGGGAGATGTGGTCAGTGCTTGGGTAGGACCCTTCCCGAGTAAATGCAGCAGTGGGTGAGTGGGATGGCTGAGTCTGTAGGGGGTGCTGTGCTCCAGGGAGTGGAGAAGAGTTGCAGAGTTCCTCCAATGCATCTGTATTCGCAAAAAGAAAAGGAGTACTTTTGTCACCTTAGAGACTAACCAATTTATTTGAGCATAAGCTTTCGTGAGCTACAGCTCACCAATTTATTTGAGCATAAGCTTTCGTGAGCTGTAGCTCACGAAAGCTTATGCTCAAATAAATTGTTTAGTCTCTAAGGTGCCACAAGTACTCCTTTTCTTTTTCCAATGCATCTGTTAGTCTATAAGGTGCCACAGGACTCTTTGCCTCCTCACAGGCTTCCCCTTGGCCTGCAGCGACTGAGAGGCATTGCCGAGAAGCTGCTGCTGTCTCTTGGGCCAGAGGTGCCTGCCTGTCATTGCTGGGTGCAGCCTGTCGGGGTGAATGAGGCCACGCAGGCTTGTAAATGTTCCCCACCCTGCTGTGACTCAGCCTTGCCACTCACGCTGGGCTGCGTATAATTAGCTGTTTGCAAAGAAGTGGGGGGTCATTTTACCAATGGGGAAACCGAGGCAGGAAGAGGGGAAGAGACTCAC
Organism: Chelonia mydas; assembly: GCF_015237465.2. Taxonomy (NCBI): domain Eukaryota; kingdom Metazoa; phylum Chordata; order Testudines; family Cheloniidae; genus Chelonia; species Chelonia mydas. The sequence continues at coordinate 7,494,117 of NC_051260.2, forward strand.
CCAAGGTCACCCAGTGAGTCAGCAGCAGAGCCAGGGACAGAATCCAGGAGTCCTGCCTCCTTGAGCTAGAGCTCAGAGCCAGCTGCTCCCAAAGGCCAGGACCCTGGAGCTGCTAGAGAATCTCCCTTAGCAGTGGAGGGGGTATGATCTACAGCTGAGCTGTTCCAATCTGCTGCCCCCACAGTGGGCAGTGGTCTCCCTCTCTCTCACACAGAGAGAGAGAGAGAGAGAGAGAGAGAGAGAGCGCTAGCTCACTGCAGTCTGGACAAGCCCCTTGAGGGAAAGGGGGCAGGGACTGGCTGGCAGAGCTGGTGCGGGGCAGCGTCCAGGCCCCATTTCCCACCCCGAGAGGCAGATATGCCCCCCCCCCGCCCCCCACACTGTTCCCTTTGGTCCTGCCACCCTCGAGAGGTGTCTGGTCCCTGCACTGCAGGCAGAGGGTTAATAGGACGTGTTTGGGGCCCATTAATCCTCTTACCCTCTTGGGCAGGGAGGCCACGATGGGGGAAGTGGGGCGGTGGGGGGGTACGTGGCTGGTACTGAGCCTCTGTGGAATGCTAAACCCAGTGCCTGGGGATTAACCCTTTGCTGCAAGGCCTGGGAGGTGGGGAAGTGGCAGGGGCTGCTGGCCACGGGGAGGCCTCATCTCAGGCCAAGCAGCTGCCCCCTCCCTGGCTCCGGCCAGGGCCTGGCAGATGGGGTAGGAGCCTGGAGGGGGCTGGGGCAGGTTGGGAGAGGGCATGGAGGTATTGTGGATGACTTGTAAGGGGCTTCTCTGGACCCTGCTATGCTGGGGGACTCACCATGCCCAGCCCTCCCCCCCAGAAACTCACTGCTCAGCCCCATCCCCAAAACTCACCACCATGGCACCCCTCACCTGCCCCACAGCCACCCCTAAACTGACTCCCCACCCCCTCCACTAAAACTCACTCCCCACTCCTAAGCTTCCCCCAGCCTAACTTCCCCCCTCAGCCCCTACCACCCCTTCCTTCCCTTGCATTGCCCCCCCTCCCTGCCCCCACTGGCCCGTGGGTCCCTTGGGCACTGGTCCAGCCCTGACAGCCCTGTAGGTTGAGGGGTGTGAAGGGCACAGCCCTGCCAGGGAGGCTCCCTGCCCAAAACCCACATGCCGTGCACCCCTCGGTGTCCTGATGGGCAAGGGCTCCATTCCCGTGCACCCCAAGTGCATCCATTCCCCAGAGTCACACAGGGAGAGAGGGGCAGAGCTGGGATAGAACCCACAAGTCCTGACTTCCAGCCCCCCCACCCCTGCTCTAACCACTAGACCCCACTCCCATCCCACAGCTGGGGAGAGAACCCAGGAGTCCTGTGCCCTGACCCTAAACCTGTGCTCCTTTGTGATATCCCCTAGGGCCACCAGGTGTTGTCTCCACCCACATCCCAGGCCTCGACCTGTCCTCCTCCAGAGGCTGCCAGAGAGCAGGGGTGACAGCCCCCCCACAGCCAGGGGTAGGTGGGCCTGGCGTCCCCCCTGGGAGGGCACCAGCATGGGGTAAAGAGATGGGAAAGGAGTAGAGCCCAGCAACCTCCTCTTGTGGGAGGGATAAGGAGGCGATGGTGGGACAGGCAGGGCTCAGCCCTCTGGCTGGGCAGGGGGCAGGCCGGGATAGCTCTAATCCCTTTGGTCAGGAGTCGGAGGCGGGGGGAATCTCATTCTGGATTTGCTGCTCAGGCCCTGTGGTAGACCTGAGCCTATTCCCAACCGGGCACAGTTCGGCATGTGTTTGCCCCATCTCCTGTAGGGGGAAGATAGGGGAGAGGTCTCCCGCCCCTCTGCAGACATTGGATGCCAGTGTCCTCTGCTTAGTGTCTCTAGGGAAGGATGGCACCTCCCAATTTCAATTCGTGTGCTGGCCTAGCCCTGGAGCAGCACCCCCTGCCCGCACACAGCTCCCAGCTGCGGAAGAACGGGTGGGAAGCAGCCTAGGTGGACTAAACATTGATCCAGTTGAGGTAGCGGGCTTTGACTCAGCAGGCTCCTGCAGAGAGACTGCCAGTGCTCCAGGATTCAGAGGCCAGCCGGACTGTGGCTGCAACTGACCCCCAGCCACCCAATACCAGAGATGGAGAAGAGACCCCACCTGGGCCTGGCTCCCTGGGCATTCCTTAGCTCAGGTCCAGCTGACCAGGCCCCGGAACCATCCCCTGACGCCAACCGTCATATTGGGGAGTTATCCAAAAGCCTCTTCTCCATGCACTGGGGCTGGGCACTATGGGCAGGCACCGCAGGGCTCCCAGAATGCACCGGGGCTGGGCACTATGGGCAGACACCACAGGGCTCCCAGAATGCACCGGGGCTGGGCACTATGGGCAGGCACCGCAGGGCTCCCAGAATGCACCGGGGCTGGGCACTATGGGCAGGCACCGCAGGGCTCCCAGAATGCACTGGGTCTGGGCATTATGGGAAAGCGCTGCAAGGCTCCCAAATACACTGCTGCTGCCATGGCTGCGGTTTGTGGCTGCCCCAGAATGGCTCTGATGAAATGGAGCCCCCAGGGATGAGCAAGGGTCCCTGCCACGGCCTGACCCTCTGCTGTGCTCCAGCACAAAGATGGGGCTGGCTTCCCTAAGCCAGGCCCTGCCCGTCTGCCTCAGCCACTTGGGGCAAGGTCTGGGCTGGGGAGTGGGGAGCAGAGGGGGACGCCCCATCCAGAAGCAAAACAAGGGAGTGATGTTGTGTGGGGAGGGGTGGGCGTTGGCTGCCTGGGCTCGCCTGCAAGGCGGCGGAATGCGGTCCATGTGCCGGGGGGCGGGCACACCGGCATGTGCTGCCAAACATGCCGACTGGGAAACATCATTGTCCCCGATTCTCCCAGCCCCACCCGCCCTCTCCCCCGACCGGCAGTGCTCGCTCTGCCAGTGACATGCAGCCCCCTCTGGGGCAGGATGTGCCAGCCGCCTGGCCCGATGGGGGATGGGTTTGGGGGTGGCTGCTAATTACCTGACCTGGAACCTGGCCAGGGCTCCGGGAGTAATACCCCTCCCCTTGCAAAGGGGCCATGGCTGCAGTAACCCTTTGTTCCCTGGAGAATGTGCCCTTCCTGAAGCCAGCTCTGTCTGGCCTCCTTTCTGGGGGTCACCCTGATCCCCCCCAACCCCCAGACTTACCTGCTACCTCCCCTACACCCCTGGCTCCCACACTCCTTGAATCCAAAGACTTCTGCTATGCCCCATCCCTCTCTAGCCTTTCCTGCTATCCCTGCCCCTCACACCTCTCCAGTCCAAAGGCTCCTGCTAACCCTTCCCTCCACCTGTGCAGATCCCCCCCAGAATCCAAGCTACCTGGGTAACCCTCCCCAGTACCTGTCTCCCTTTGGAGCCCCTTCCCTAGTCCCAGCAGCTCTGGGGTTTGCCAGGCGCTCACCCCCTCTGTTCCCCACACTCCTCCTGCCCAGGGAGCTCTGGCCCATGCTGATGCCCCTTAGCCAGCGCTCTGGCTCTCGACCCCCAGGGTATAGCATCCCTGCCCCTGAGAGTATATGATCGAGGAGGAATAAATTCTGAAATTATATCTTGGAGGCTCCTTCAGGCTCCCTGCACAGTCCCTGTTGTGCTGCTCCTGTCAGCTGAGTGCATCCCACCCCCAGGGCTGCCTGCACCCCCTGCGCTGACCCCACTGAGCTGCTCCTGGCTGCTGAGTGCATCCCCCACCCCCAGGGCTCCCTGCACCCCCGTGCCATCCCAGCTGTGCTGCTCCTGTCAGCCTGGGGGGGGGGGGTGCAGGAAGGCATGGTAGGGAATGGGGAGGGCCCATGGTGGGGGGGGGTTGTCCTGACCTTGCTTGGGGATAGGGAGTAGCAGGAGGTTTGGAATTCAAGAGGGGTGGTGGCCAGGCGTGGGAGGGGTAACAGAAGAGTCTGGGGAGGAGGTGGGGGGCAGCGGCATGACCCCAGACTTGGGGCTAGACAGAGCTGGCTTGAGAAGGGGCTCATTCCCCAGGGAGCAAAGGGTTAACGTGCCCATGGCCCCTTTGCAAGAGGGGCGTTACCCCCAGATTCTGGGCTCCAGTGCCAGCCCAAGTGTCTACACTGCAATTTTATAGCCCCGCAACCTGAGTCAGCTGACCAGGCCAGCCATGGCCAGGCCGTGGGTCTGTTATTGCAGTGTAGACGCACCCTGTAACTCTGAAGCGCCTAGGGCCTGGGCTGCGGCTGTTCACAGTAGAGAAACGCAGCACCGCAGCTTGCTCCGGTGTGACCGAACCAGCGCAAGCTGCAGCGGGGCCACGTCGATGCCAGCCACCTACTTTGGGGCTCTGGGCCTAGGCAGGCTGCGTCCTCCCACAGGCCTCAGCTCAGGTCCTGGCTCTTTGCACTCACTGACGTGGGACATTTGGCTCGTCCCTTTGCCAGCTTGAATGGCTCTGCCCTGCTGTGTGTCAGCGGCAGGGGCTATGCCCTCAGTCCCTGGGACAGGACATCTCCTGAGGCTGATCAGCAGCACCCCCTGCCCCCCCCCACTCCCCAACCAATGGATGGATGGAGTCCTCTGCCCCCTCCGCTCCTCTTGGCTGGGGCTCTGCCAGGGCCCAGTCAGTGGCTGGGTTGGGGGGGGGGGGGGGGAGAATGCCTGGGAGGGGGAGGAGCTGGAGTTTCCTGCTTTCCTCCATGTCTTGCCCCATTTCACGGTTTCCTCCTGAAGCTGCACCAAGGGTTCCCTTCTCTCACGGCTCCTTCTAGGAAGTGATCTGGGCCCAGGCAGCCCTCTAGGCCCCTCCACGTAGGCTCCCCCATGTAGCACATCCCTCCAAAAGAGATGGGGGTAGGGGTGCTGACAAATGGCTTCACTTGGCATTGGGCAGCCTTGCCTTAACTCCCCATTCTGCTTTCTCTCCGATCCCAGACAGGGAAGGTGGGGGGGGGGGGGGGGAGAGAAAAAACACCTGCTGCTGAGCCCCGTCCCCCCAGGAAAGCCAGTTGACTTGTTCAGCAGGCACATGGGGGAGTCCTCAACCACTGATATCGTCCTTTGTGCTTTTCAGGGGATTCCCAAGGGCCAAGCCAATTCTGTGTGTGTGTGTGTGTGTGTGTGTGTGTGTGTGTGTGTGTGTGTGTGTGTGTGTGTGTGTGTGTGTGTGTGTGTGTGTGTGTGTGTGTGTGTGTGTGTGTGTGTGTGTGTGTGTGTGTGTGTGTGTCCTGTCACGGCCTGGACTTTTGGGGTCAGTTCAGGTCAGGACATTTGTGATAGCTCGAAAGGTTGACCGGGATGCAAAGCCCGCTGCCCACCCAGCTCTCGCTGCAGGGAAGACCTCCGGGCAGCGATGCTGAGCTTGATGGTAGAACACGTGGGAGTCCTGTGGCACCGGCGCCTCAGCCCTGCCTCGACGTGCCCGGCCAACTCTGTCATCAAGGTTCTCAGGATGAGAAGCAGCAGCCGCACCCGGCATGCTAGCCCCTGGCGCTGAGCTCAGCAGTGCTCCAGCAACAGGCTGGGAGTCCGCTTGGCCTAGGATGGGGATCCCTCCATGGAATGAATCAATGCTGTGGGGAGCAGAGTTGGGGCTCCCTAGGTGGTGGTCTCCCTAGGGTCAGTGCTGCCCCCAATGTGAAGTGGGGGCACTGTGCTGCAAGGAGTAGGGTGAGGGCTCAGTAGGGGGTGCTCTTCCCTTGCAGTCAGTGCTGACCCCAGTGCCCCAGCATGGTGCTAGGGGGTGCTGTGCTGCAGGGTGGGGGGTTCAGACTATTCCCAAAACTCCAGTGAGGGTCTGGTTAATGAGAAGGTTTAGGCCTCAGCTAAAACAATGCCATGGAGCTTTCCCTGGGGCCCTACTTCCTGCCCCAATTCCAGTGGCGACAATTCTAGTCCACCCTCCTGAACGCCCTGAGCAGTTAGCTACGGGGTCCCTCTCTCTGGGTCATATCACTGCAGCTGTTCAGCAGCTGCCAGGCCAGACCCTGTTCTAGTCCAGAGGTGGCTGCATTTCAGTGACAGTGCAAAGCGAGACCTGTGAGAAGGCAGCACATGGCTTTGGGTGCTACTGGAAGGCAGGTTATTAGCCAGCCCGTTTGGTGGCCTTCTGCACGAGGCCAGTTTAGTGGGTCTCATCTCAGGCGTCCACTTGCCCAAAACCCACATGCACTAGCTGAGCCCCAGTAGAGAGGCCAAGGGCTGAATGGGGTGGGGAGCCCAACCTTCCACTGCCCACTTGGGCAGGTTGGAAGGGGATAACAGAGACCTCAGAACTTGTCACATGACTGAACTATTGTGCAGAGGGATTAAGCTTGTCCAGGAAGCACAGGCTGGGAAAAAGGGAGGAGTTGCATTGTACATAACACTCGCTCTTATAAACCACACAAAATTCTCTGTTACTCGCACACTCTAGGGGCACCCACCCTTACCCTGTTCCTAGGGCTCAAGCACAACCCTGTTAATTTAGGCACCACACTTACCCTTCTTTGGACTCTGGGCATAACCTTACACTCTGGGGGTTTGTAGGGTCTTTTACCAGTGAAAGAGCCTTACACAGTAATATGCTACTTAACCTCTATTTATTAACAATCACCAAAACAGAATACACACGCTATGCATACAATGCTCACCACTCTCAATAAGGCAGAAACTTTTCCCTGCTGGCCAGTCAGGATCAGATCATCTGGGGGCTCCAGCTTCTGCACAATGTGATTGGCAGCGTGTGAGGTCTGGCAGCTCTGATCTTGGGACTTTGTCTGGTAGTTGGTTCCAAAGAATTTCCTTTTGGACCCCAGTTTATATAGTGAAACTTGAACCTTGCTTAGCTCTACCTTAATCAATCATTTTACTAACCAATTCTAATATATTGTAACAAAATTCTCTAACAAATCATAACCCACCACCTTAATGGATTTACACTTAGCAAAATTATGTAACTAGACACAGATCATACCAACAAACAATAGAGAAGTGGGGACCATAAAAAATGAGAATTTCACAACTGCAACCAGAAAAGGAGTACTTGTGGCACCTTAGAGACTAACCAATTTATTTGAGCATAAGCTTTCGTGAGCTACAGCTCACTTCATCGGATGCAACCTTTTCTGGTTGCGAATACAGACTAGCACGGCTGTTACTCTGACAACTGCAACCACTGATAAGTGATTTCTTGCCAGACAGGGTGCTGTCAAACTACGTTTTCTTTAACCACCTTAAGATCTGTTTCTTTATCTGGTGATGGTGGGCACTATTAGGACAGAATTGCCTTCTTAACAGCTCAATATTACCTTGTTTTAATGTAATGTAGATGGAATGTGAGGATGTGACTTTTTGCTTCTTAGCTCATGGCTGCTGCTCTCCTAATATGGCTGCAGACAAAGGCCTTATCCATACAGTCCCCTCCTTATGACACTTTTTCCAAAGCTGTCACTACTATTCCAGGAGTCCAATACGCAGACCGGCTGAGCTTGGGCTTGCCTGCTGGGTATAATTAACAGGGGCCTTATTTGACTGCACAGGCCAGCTTCAAACGGTACTCTTCACCCAGCAAGCCAAAGCTACTATGCTCATTAAGAAAGTAAATTGGATTCCAGTGATCACCACAACAAGGTGAACCATGATATTTAGTGTACCAGTTGCAGAAGATGACCACCCTAATAGTGTTTCCCACCAGGAACGATATCCTGCATCTGCAACAGTTTTCAGTACATGAGTGATGTCTGTATTAGGTTGTACTTCAATACATGTTCTCCGTTTGTGCAGTATATATTGTAAATGCAAATGTAACATAGGATGGATTAACAATTTTCTTATCATGGTCATAGTCATGCCTCAGGTTACAGGTGTTACACGTGTGGTTTAAGTTTCAAGTAGTTTACAGTCCATACAGGTACATAGTATTTAAAATCACAACTTTTAATCTTTGTAATATTGCAAAAACTAAATAAGTCATAAAATACAATTCCTTATCGTCTACACCACCATTGGACAATGACGTCCAACAGAAACACATCCCCTTCCTGCATATACAACAGCTGACTTTTGTTTAGTGAATACATTAAACATACATCTTTGGGTTCCTTGGTCTTGAACATAGAAATATTCACCTCTTGTAAATTTTGATCCTCATACACATCCCAAATTCTCATAGGCTACACACTGAAACATGTCAATGGTTTTTCTTTATATACCCAGGAATATGATCAGTGGAATACATAAGCAAATTTTTTGTTAACTGGATTCCCACAGGTACGACTGGATATATACCAGTAGTGAGACTGGGGTGTACAGTTACTGTATAAGCTTGTAGAACAATTTGATCTTTATTTAGGGTAAAATTTACCAATTTCCACCATGCCATTAATGGTCTCTCCCCTTCCGTAACGTTTTCCCAACAACTTTGTATACAAAGGCAAATTTCCTTGCATGCCTTCCCGGATTATTTGAATGACCAATTGCTGATTTGTTTCCTGGGCCTGTGTACAGGCTAATGCTAAGGACACATTTTCTTATATTGATTCCATAGTCCCTACTGAAAGTAACAAATACTTTTTACCTTGCTGTTGCCATACTGGCAGTATTTTAGAAAATAATTGTTGTCTCATTCTTAATTTTGACAAGGATGCACTGATGGGCTTTCCTAATTTTTCTATTTCAGCTGTAACATAATTTAGTTTGCCATTACCTCTCTGTTAGTAGCATCCAGTACTCCAGCTCCTAATCCAATTTCACCCAGAGCAGTTTTCAATACACGCGAGAGCATTTTTTAGGCTACCCACCCCTCCTGGCTCCCAGGCAAATCCAATAACCTTCAGTAGTTCACATTAAGATAGTGTTAGAGCAGCTCTACCCTCACTGGGCCTTTACTTTACTGCCCCTTATACTAATCAGGGAAGGTGTTGTATAAAATTAAATGTAAGAAAAGGAAGGCCATTACAACACCCAGGTGCACGCAGCTGGCCGTACATACTGGAAGTTGATTAAGACTTGCCAATTATTACCGATTTTTTTTTTCAGTAACCAATGTTTTCACATACCCTTCTTTCCCTTAGTAATTTCACTTTGTGCTTCAAATTTGTTTGTGTACATCCTTCCATTCCCACCAACAGATAAACCTTGTGTCCCATGCATATTCTGCCTTTACCACCTGTGCATGTTTCCCTGTTAACAGACTGGCATTCCTTGACCTCCGCCCTTCTGCAACATTGTTTTCTGTAACTACAATTAAAATACTTAATCCTTTTCTGCCTAATGCAGAATCCTTTAAAATAATACACAACAATGCTAGCAACAAGACAAACACAAACCATAAAACACAATCTTTGTCGCAACAGTAGATGGCATTCTGGGTTGCTCTTCAGCTGGTACCAGCTTGTCCTAAAGTTCTGAAAGGCAAAAAACATTTTTCTACCCCCTTTGTGTGGTGCGTGTGTGTGTGTGTGAGAGACACACAGATTATTGCTTAAAATATACTCCCTCCTTTTACAAATTTCCTTTCTGATTGCAGGCAAAGTGTGGGACCCTTACTGAATGGAGGAGGCAGCCTAGTGACAGATAATGTGGAAAAAGCTGAAGTACTCAATGCTTTTTTTTGGCCTTGGTCTTCACAGACAAGGTCAGCTCCCAGACTGCTGGACAGGGCAGCAAAGTATGGGGAAGAGGTGAGCAGCCCCCAGTGGTGAAAGAACAGCTTAAGGACTATTTAGAAAAGCTGGACATGCGCAAGTCCATGGGTCTCGATCTAATGCATCCAAGGATGCTGAGGGAGTTGGCTGATGTGATTGCAGAGCCATTGGCCATGATCTTTGAAAACTCGTGGTGATCGGGGGAGGTCCCAAACGATTGGAAAAAGGCAAATATAGTGCCCATCTTTAAAAAAGGGAAGAAGGAGAATCTGGGGAACTACAGACCTGTCAGCCTCACCTCAGTCCCTGGAAAAATCATGGAGCAGGTCCTCCAGGAATCCATTTTGAAGCACTTGGAGGAGAAGATAGTGGTCAAAAACAGTCAACATGGATTCACCAAGAGCAAGTCATGCCTAACCAACCTGATTGCCTTCTATGAAGAGATAACTGGCTCTATGGATGGGGGAAAGCGGTTGACATATATCTTGACTTTAGCAAAGCTTTTGACACGGTCTCCCACAGTATTCTTGCCAGCAAGGTAAAGTAGTATGGGCTGGATGAATGGAATATAAGGTGGATAGAAAGCTAGCTAGATTGGGCTCAACAGCTCAATGTCTAGCTGGCAGCCAGTATCAAGCAGAGTGCCCCAGGGGTTGGTCCTGGGGCTGGTTTTGTTCAATATCTTCATTAATGATCTGGATGATGGGATGGATTGCATCCTAAGCAAGTTCACAGATGACACTAAACTGAGGGGAGAGGTAGATATGCTGGAGGATAGGGATAGGGTCCAGAGTGACCTAGAGAAATCGGAGGATTGGGCCAAAAGACATCTGATGAGGTTCAACAAGGACAAGTGCAGAGTCCTGCACTTAGGATGGAAGAATCTCATGCACCGCTAGAGGCTGGGGACTGACTGGCTAAGCAGTAGTTCTGCACAAAAGGACCTGGGGATTACAGTGGATGAGAAGCTGGATATGAGTCAGCAGTGTGGCTTCCTGCCAAGAAGGCTAGTGGCATATTGGGCTGCATTAGTAGGAGCAGAGCGAGGGAAGTGATTATTCCCCTCTATTCGGCACAGGTAAGGCCAAATTTGGAGTATTGTGTCCTATTTGGGGACCTCCACTACAGAAAGTGTGTGGACAAATTGGAGAAAGTCCAGTGGAGAGCAACGAAAATTATTAGGAGGCTAGGGCACGTGACTGAGGGAACTGGGGTTATTTAGTCTGCAGAAGAGAAGGGTGAGGGGAGATTTGATAGGAGCCTTCAACTACTTGAAGGGGCGGGGGGGGTTCCAAAGAGGATGGAGCTCAGCTGTTCTCAGTGATGGCAGATGACAGCACAAGGAGGAATGGTCTCAAATTGCAGTGGGGGAGGTCTAGGTTGGATATTAGGAACACTATTTCACTAGGAGGGTGGTGAAGCACTGGAATGGGTTACCTAGGGAGGTGGTGGAATCTCCATCCTTAGAGGTTTTTAAGGTGCGTCTTGACAAAGCCCTGGCTGGGAGGATTTAGTTGAGGTTGGTCCTGCTTTGAGCAGGGGGTTGGACTAGATGACCTCCTGAGGTCTCTTCCAACCCTAATCTTTAGGATTCTATGAAAACAAAGGAATTACCCCCATACTTTCCTGTGTTTTTGTTCTATAGACAGGCCAGGTTTCAATGGCTTCTACCTTTTAAGGGTTTAGGGTGAATTATCCCACTGTTTGGTTATTAAATTCATTAGGTGGTGTACCTCAGTTTCCCTTCTTATACAGCAGATCAGGTTTGTAATGTTTTTTCTGCTGTGCCAAGCTTTAAAGTTTATTCACAGGTAATAACTGAGAAGCATTATTACCAGATGCCTTTAAAGTTTTTTTCCAAAAATCATACACATGATGCATTGTTACAGGATTACTCATTAACATTCAATTTATCCCAATGTTTAATATTCACAACAACATTAGCACCAAAATCTATTACAAGTGGGTGTTTATAAGTGTCCTTTTGTTCCATGCCTTTTATTTAGACAAGTTTATTCTCAGGCTTGACTTTTTCCCCCACTTTCCTTTCCTGGAGGGTCATAATCTGATTCTTCTTGCTTACAAGTAGCTTATTTGCTGACCAGGTATGTCCATTATCTGCAGCTCCTTTGTGCTGCCATTTATAGGCAGTTCTCTCCTTCCTCTAGCAGCTAGGTAATTTGCATCCACACAGAGGCTTTCTGCCTTTCTTTTGGATCCAAAGCTACTAGCAAGCAGCTCAGAGACAGTCTTAAAAGGGACACAGTCCACTTCCAGAGTTCTGATTACTTTTCACTTTCAACTCCTGCTTCCAAAACACACAGCGATCTTGGAGAAAGAAAATACAACCTATTGTGGCTCCTTTTTGGAGCACGTGGAGGATGTTAATTAAGTAGCATGTTTTGTTTGCCTTTCTTTTACCCCTTCTCCAATATACACTGCGTATGTCATAGGAGGTGCATTCCTTCCATAGTTTAACATTATATTAGCCATAGCAATTTTTACATAAGATGTAACTGTTTCTTTTGTAGTCAGAGTTTTCATGTACCCTTATCAAAGCGTCAGTCCGATTACTCAGAGCCACCTTAAGACTCAGTGTTCCTAACATTGCTTCTTTGTGCACCTCACCCCTGCTGTTGCTCTAGAGGAGCATTGTCTTTTTCATTTCTTATTCTTTTACTGCTGCTCTTATCTGCTATTTTGTCCTTTCCCTCCCAACAAAAGGGATCCAGAATCTCTCCCCTTTCTCCTGGTTCTGGCTGCCCCTTATTACTGCATGACTTTGGTCTTTATTTAAAAACATTAAAACTTTATAAATCATTGAGGTACCTTAAGGGTTAAATGCTAAATACCAAAGCCGAACAACACTAGTTACCTGTGTCTGGCAAAAAGGTGTCTGTCAGTTTCGCAACTTTGAATTAAAGATTCAAATGGATTTTTAGTGGTATTATTTAAAAAAAAAAAATCCAACCAATTCATCTTAAACCTACAAAACAAGAGTTTTACAAACCAGGTGTGTTTTTTTTAACATATTTACACAGTATATTTACACACACACACCAAAAAACACTAACTCAGAAACCTATCCTTGCAACAAAGCCTGTTGCCAACTGTGTCCATATATCTATTCAGGGGACACCATCATACAGCCTAATCACGTCAGCCACACTATCAGAGGCTCGTTCACCTGCCCATCTACCAATGTGATATATGCCATCATGTGCCAGCAATGCCCCTCTGCCATGTACATTGGCCAAACTGGACAGTCTCTACGTAAAAAACTAAATGGACAAATCAGACGTCAAGAATTATAACATTCAAAAACCAGTCGGAGAACACTTCAATCTCTTTGGTCACTTGATTACAGACCTAAAAGTGGCAATTCTTCAAAAAAACAAAAAACCAAACAAAAAACACAACTTCAAAAACGGATTCCATCGAGAGATTGCTGAATTGGAATTAATTTGCAAACTGGATACAATTAACTTAGGCTTGAATAAAGACTGGGAGTGGATGGGTCATAACACAAAGTAAAACTATTTCCCCATGTTTATTCCCCCCCACCCCCCAACTGTCCAACCCCCTGCTCAAAGCAGGACCAATCCCCAATTTTTGCCCCATATCCCTAAATGGCCCCCTCAAGGATTGAACTCACAACCTTGGGTTTAGCAGGCCAAAGCTCAAACCACTGAGCTATCCCTGATCATTCTTGTTACAGTGTGTATGGTAACACCCATTGTTTCATGTTCTTTGTGTACATAAAATCTCCCCACTGTATTTTCCACTGCATACATCCGATGAAGTGAGCTGTAGCTCACAAAAGCTTATGCTCAAATAAATTTTTTAGTCTAAGGTGCCACAAGTACCCCTTTTCTTTCTGCGGATACAGACTAACACGGCTGCTACTCTGAAACCTGACACACACACACACTTTTTCTTAACATCCCTTACACTGCTTTAATTATTTTTACACAGCTGTATACAGATTACATTCCCTTTTATGCATATGGATGCAGTTAAGTTCTAATGGAAAACCCTTATGTTCTTTTAGTGATTTTGACTAAATTGTCCATCGTCAAATGATTTAAATCAGATTGTTTCTCTGCCTTCTGCAGTTATTATTTACAGACCATTCCTTTGGAAAAGGGCCCATTTTCCTTCAGAATGGCTGCAAAGAAACCAAGAATTCTCTTCCTAAAATACTTTCCCTCTAACATTTTCTCATCTTTCAACGGTTCAATTCCCGCTAGCCTCTGCAGAGTTAACCTCTCAATCTTTCCTTAAATCACTTGTTTACCTCCCAAAATGACCCCTTTATCAGCTCAGATATTCCCAGTATTGTCCAGGGCTCTGAATTCCCATGCCTGTGCTTACTGCTTCCCTTACTCCTTCCACTATGCCCCTCAGGCCGAATTTCGATACCTGGACAGATACTGGAATGAATGATTAAACAATCAGTTTCTAAGCACCTAGAGGATAGTAGGGTTAAGGGATAGCCAGAATAGATTTGTCAAGAGCAAGTCATGGCAAACCAAACTAATTTCCTTCTCTGACAGGGTTACTGGCCTAGTGGTAGGGGGGAAAAGAGTAGACCTGATATATCTTGATTTTAGTGAGGCTTTTGACAGTCCCACATGACATTCTCATACACAAACTGGGGAAGTATAGTCTAGATTAAATTACTGTAACTGCACAACTGGTTGAAAGACTGTACTCAGAGTAGTTATCAATAGTTCGCTGTCAAAGTCAGAGGACATTGTGATGGATGGGGTCACAGAAACCCCCTTTGGGACTGCCACCTGATGTGCCCAGACTACCTCTGAGCCTGTTTTCCCTGGCAGCTTGGGACTTCAGTACCTTGCCTTCTTAGAGCCAGACACGCTTGCCTGCTGCAAACACAGACCAAGACTGAACCACGTCCCCCACAAGCTGCAGGCTTAACTGAAAACAGTTTAAGAAGTGCTCCTGTCTTTGATACCCAGCTCCCAATGGGGGCCAAACCCCAAATAAATCCATTTTACCCTGTATAAAGCATATACAGGGTAAACTCATAAATTGTTCGCCCTCTGTAACACTGATAGAGAGATATGCAGAGCGGTTTGCCCCCCAGGTATTAATACATACTCTGGGTTAATAAGTAAAAAGTGATTTCATTAAATAGAAAAAGTAGGATTTAAGTGGTTCCAAGTAATAACAGACAGAACAAAGTGAATTACCAAGCAAAATAAAATAAAACACACAAGTCTAAGCCTAATACAGTAAAAAACTAAATGCAGGTAAATCTCACCCTCAGAGATGTTCCAATAAACTTCTTTTACAGACTAGACTTACTCCTAGTCTGGGTCCAGCAATCACTCACACCCCTGTAGTTACCGTCCATTGTTCCAGTTTCTTTCAGATATCCTTTGGGGTGGAGAGGCTATCTCTTGAGCCTGCTGAAGACAAAATGGAGGGGTTTCCCCAGGGGCTTATATAGTCTCTCTCTTGTGGGTGGAAACACCTTCCCCTCTCCTATGCAGAATCCAGCTGCAAGATGGAGTTTTGGAGTCACATGGGCAAGTCACATGTCCATACATGACTCAGTTCTTTACAGGCCAATGCCACATTCCCAGGAAAGTTCAGATGTGGACTGACATCTCTCAAAGTTCATTGTCAGCTTAAGTGTTTCTTGATTGGGCACTTACGGAGAATAGTCTTTTCTCCAGAAGCTGACCAAATGCTTCACTGAGGCTACTTAAAATCAAACAAGTACATAGCCAATATTCATAACTTCGAATACAAAAATGATACATGCATACAAATAGGATGGATATATCCAATAGATCATAACCTTTGCAGAGATATGTTACATGACATATCTAGCATAAAACCTATTCCAGTTATGTCATATTTACACTCATAAGCATATTTCTGGAAAGCATTGTGGGGTGAAACGTCACAGACATGTCTAGTGGGGTCCCACAAGGGTCAGTCCTTGGTCTGGTACTAGTCAATATTTTCATTAATGACTTGGATAATGGAGTATGCTTAAAATGTGTGGATGACACCAAGCTGGGAGGGATTGCAAGCACTTTGGAAGAGGGGATTAGAATTCAAAACAACCTTGACAAATTAGATAATCGGTCTGAAATCAACAAGATGAAATTCAATAAAGGCACATGCACAGTACTACACTTAGGAAGGAAAATTCAAATGCATAACTACAGTATGGGAAAACCTGGCTAGGTACCTTTGCGACTGAAAAGGATCTGGGGGTTACAGTGGCTCACAAACTGAATATGAATCAACAGCGTGATGCAGGCTAATACCATTCCGGGGTATATTAACAAGAGTGTCCTATGTAAGACACAGGAGGAAACTGTCCCACTCTACTCGGCACTGGGGACGCCCCAGCGGGAGTCCTGTGTCCAGTTCCAGGTGCCCCACTTTTGGAATGACGTGGACAAATTGGAGACAGTCCTGAGGCGAGAAACAAAAATGATTAAAGGTCTAGAACACCTGATGTATGAGGAAAAGTTACAAAAACTGGGCAGGTTTAGTCTTAAGAAAAGAAGGCTGAGGGGGAACCTGATAGCAGCCTTCAAATATGTGAAGGGCTGTTTTAAAGGGGACAGCGGTCAATTGTTCTCCATGTCCACTGCAGGTAGGACAGATGTAATGGGCTTAATTTGCAACAAGAAAAATTTAGATTCGATATTAGGAAAAACTTTCTAACGATAAGAGTAATTAAGCTCTGGAACAGGGTTCAAAGGGCGATTGGGAATCCCCGTCACTGGAGGTTTTTAAGAACAGGCTGGATAAAAAAATCCACCCCCCTAAGAAATATAGTTACATCAATCTAACCCTCTGTGTAGACAGCTCTATGTCAGGAAAGCTTCTACCGCCTCTCGGGGAATTGGATTAACTACGCTACGGGAGAGCTCTCTTCTGGTGGCACGGAGAGTCCTCATCAGGGCCGGCTCCAGGCACCAGCTTTCCAAGCAGGTGCTTGGGGCGGCAGCCAGAATGGGGTGACCGTCCGTGTCCCGCGGCAACAATTCGGCGGCAGCTCCGCTGCTCTAGCACCAGTTGGCAATTTGGCGGCGACTGCTTGGGGCAGCAAAATTGGTAGAGCCGCCCCTGGTCCTCATTAAAGTGCTACCATGGCACAGCTGCGCCAATGCAGCGTTTTAAGTATAGACAGGCCCTTAGAGTGGCTTAGCTGAAGTTGATTCAGACGGCTAGATCAATCTGGATTAAGCGTGTCCACACAGGTGCTGGTGTAAGTGCTCCTGCAAGCAGATCAGGCCTTTCCCTGTTGGAGGCTGCCGTATATATTGTAATACAGCTGGGAGGCAGTGGCTCTGGGAGGTGCTTCATGGACGCCGACTGAGCCCTGGCCTGGGGAGCTCTCTCACTCCCAGTCACTTATTCAGGGCCCTGAGGGCTGCCCCACCCCAGTTCACAGATTTCATTTTATTTTCCACGGGGGAGCAAAGGGAGCATGTGACAGACCCAATCCTGCCAATGCCCACAAATGACCCAGGTCGAGCTGCTTGCCCACTGCAGACAGCAAGGCTGTTCCCAGGGGAGGGGTATTTGCTAGATCAGGCCCCATGCGCTTTGATGATGGATCCTCCACAGAGAACTTGCTCAGGCTCCCATTTGTTCAGGAGTGCAGGATCCGGCCCCTGGAAGGGAGTATAACTACACATGACCGGGAGGGGAGTGCGGTCCAGTGGTTAGTGTATGGGAGCTCGGAATCAGGACTCCTGGGATCTAGTCCCAGCTCTGGGAAGGGAGTGGGGTCTGGCATGTTAGAATGGGGTTGATGAGAGCCAGAATTCCTAGCTCCTATTCCCAGCTCTGGGAGTGGGATCTAGTGCATAGAGCAGAGAGGGCTGGGCAGCAGGTCTCCTAGGTTCTATCCCTGGCTCTGGGATGGGAGCGGGGTCTAGTGGCTAGAGCAGGGAGTTGGGACTCCTGGGTTCTATCCCATCTTTGTAAGGGGAGAGGGTCCAGTAGTAGTAGTTAGAGCAGAGAGAGGGCATGGGGATGCTTGAGTTCCCCTTGACTGTTTTGTCATCAGCCAACTAGAGAGTTCATTTGTTTGAACCCATGTGTTTGCTCTGCAGTACAGGGCCCAGCCATCAATTCACAGCCTGGGCACAGGGTGAAGGAATAAACATCTGAAGACACAAATAAAATAAACGCTGGGTGTGGCAGGTGGGGAGCCAAGCCTGATCCCCAATTTCAGGCAAATAATGCTTCCACCTGCAAGCCCCTCTCCCCCGCTGCAGAGAAGATGTGGCAAAGGCCTGGCCCGGACTGCTGGAGAGCCAGGCTCAGTCCCCTGCACAGCCCTTGCTATGTAACTTACTCCTCTGAGCACTGCGGAAATAGCCCTGCCCCACGGGGTGCTGGTTACTATAGCCCTGTCCCATGGGGGTGCTGGGTTACTATAGCCCTGTCCCATGGGGGTGCTGGGTTACTATGGCCCTGCCCCACGGGGTGCAGGTTACTATGGTCCTGTCCCACGGGGTGCAGGTTACTATGGTCCTGTCCCATGGGGTGCTGGTTACTATAGCTCTGTCCCACGGGGTGCTGGTTACTATGACCCTGCCCCACAGGGTGCTGTGTTACTATGGCCCTGCCCCATGGGGCATTTAAAGACCGTGCAGTTTTTCTTCTTGCTGTAGAATGTGGCAGTCAGGGGAGGGGCCCTGGCACTGATTTCTACCCCTGGTCCTGCACCCCAGGTGTATGTGTCAGGGTGTGTGTGGAACAGAGCTGGCATACAGCTCCCTGCTGGGCAGCTCAGCTCAGCTATTTTGCAGGGGGTGTGTTTCCACACCAAATTCAGCAAGGCCCCAGCCCTGCAGTCATTGTCTGGGTGCTTCATGTAACACACAGGCCCTTGGGCTGGGCTGAGTGTGCACTAGTGTGACACAACCCCCCCACGCACTGATGGAGAGAGGATGGGGTGTCTCACGCAGACACACACAGGGGAGCCTGGTGGTGGGGCAGTCATTCATACATGAGGAGGGTTACACACACACACACATATTGGGAGTATATTGGGGTCACACACATGGAGAGTGTAGGGGGTCTCTCTCTCACGCACACACTGGGCGTGTAGGGGTAATCACAGAAACACACACAAACGTGGGGGCATAGGGGGATCTCATAAACACTGCATATGGAAGTGCATGGGATTTCTCATTCTCAGATACAAGGGGAATATGGGAGATCTCTCTCTCACACACACACATGGGGGAGAGTAGGGGGACCTCTCTCTCTCTCACACACACACACTGTGGGGGGAGTGTAGGGGGATCTCTCTCTTTCACACACATACGGGGGGAGTATGGGAGATCTCTCTCTCTCACACACACATGGGGGAGAGTAGGGGGACCTCTCTCTCACACACACACATGGGGGGAGCTTAGGGGGATCTCTCTCTCACACACACACACAGACACGGGGGAGCGGAGGGGGATCGCTCTCTCACACACACGGGGGGGGAGGGGAGCGTGGGGGGATCTCTCTCTCTCACACACACTGTGGGGGGAGCATAGGGGGATCTCTCACTCTCTCACACACATGCACACACAGGGTGGGGCAGCTTAGGAGGATCTCTGTCACACACACACACACACACACGGGGGGAGCTTAGGGGGATCTCTCTCACACACACACGCAGACACGGAGGGAGCGTAGGGGGATCGCTCTCTCTCTCTCTCTCTCTCTCACACACACACACACACACACACACACACCCCAGGGGTGGGGGGGGAGGGGGATCTCTCTCTCTCTTTCTCTCGCACACACACACAGACACGGGGGGAGCGTAGGGGGATCGCTCTCTCGCGCACACACACGGGGGGGGATCTCTCTCTCTCGCACACACACACACACACACACACACGGGGGGGGGGGGGGGAGGGGGATCTCTCTCACACACCCTGAGGCGAGGGCCCAGCCCGAGGCCGCAGCGCCTTGGAGCTGTTCCCCGCCCGCAGCCCCTTTGTGTCTCTTCCCCGCAGAGCGAAGTGGCTTTTTTCCTCCCAACATGCGCGGCCCAGACAGCAGCAATGGGGGGCGGGGGCATCCGCCTCCCTGTATGTGCGGGGGAGCTGAGTGGATGGGTCTGCAGAGCCCCCCATTGCCGGGCGGATAGGTCTGCAGAGCCCCATTGCGGGGGGGGGGGGGCGAATGAGCCTGCAGAGCCCCATTGCCGGGGGGGGGCAGATGGGTCCGCAGAGCCCCATTGCTGGGGGGGGGGGTGAGCCTGCAGAGCCCCATTGCTGGGGGGGGGGGCAGATGGGTCTGCAGAGCCCCATTGCTGGGGAGGGGGGGCAGATGGGTCCGCAGAGCCCCATTGCTGAGGGGGGGGGATGAGCCTGCAGAGCCCCATTGCCGGGGGGGGGGCAGATGGGTCTGCAGAGCCCCATTGCTGGGGGGGGGGGGGGAATGAGCCTGCAGAGCCCCATTGCTGGGGGGGGGCAGATGGATCTGCAGAGCCCCATTGCTGGGGAGGGGGGAATGAGCCTGCAGAGCCCCATTGCCGGGGGGGGGGGGGCAGATGGGTCCGCAGAGCCCCATTGCCGGGGGGGGGGCAGATGGGTCCGCAGAGCCCCATTGCGGGGGGGGGGGGGGCAGATGGGTCCGCAGAGCCCCATTGCTGGGGGGGGGGGGATGAGCCTGCAGAGCCCCCCGGCTGGCTCCCAGCCCTTCGCCCCAGTGCGGGCAGATGCGGGCAGCAGGCGCGGGGCGGCTGCACGGGCGGGCCCCCTCGCTCTTGCCCCCGCCCCGCCCAGGGCAAATACCTGGCCGCGAGCCCCGCCCCCTGCGCTGAGTGACAGCCGCCGCGATCACATGGGGGGCGGGCGCTGCGCTCGCCACCTGGGAGCCGCCGCGGCCGGGGCTGGGGGAGGAGGAGACGGAGACGCGCTGGGGATGCGGTCGCCGCCGGCCGCTTGTGCAGCACCAGCCGCGGGCGGGGCGCCGGCCCCCTTCCCCATGGAGCGGGGCTGCTGAGCCGCCGGGCCGGGCCATGGTGGCCGCCGCCCCCGCTGCCGCCGCGGCGATGAGGAAAAGCTTCCTGGTGCCCGAGATCAAGCCCCTGGATCAGTATGACTTCCCCCGGGCGCGCAGCGCCGCCAGCCTGGCCTGGGCGCTGGCCAAGGGCTACGGGGGCGCAGGTACCGCGGGCCGGCTGGGGGGCAGGGGAGACGGGAGGCGCCGCGAGGAGGCGGGGAGGGGCGTGGAAAGGGGGATCGGGATTATACGGGGCTGGGGGAGCTAGAAGGGCCTGGGGATCTGGCGGGGGGGGGGGGGTTCTGCATTATAGGGGGCTTGGAGGGGGTACGTGCTGGGGGGCCGGAGGGAGTGTTGGAGAGGGAGGGCAGCTACATGGGAGGGGGGTGCACCTGGGAAGAAGAGGGGGATCTGGATTATACGGGGCTGGGGGGTAGATGGAGGCAGGGATTGGGGGGGGGGTTCCTGGATTATAGGGGTTGCGGGGGTAGGTACTGAGGAAGCTTTGGAAAACTCCAAAGGCCCGGGAGGGGGAAGTCCAGGATATAGGGGGTAGGGAGAGAAGAGGGGGTTGGATTATGTGGAGGTGGGTATGGGCCAGGAGATCCCGGATCACAGGGTGGAAGGAGGAAGAGGGAGTCTGGGCAATCCGGATTATGGGGGGAGAGATGAGCTGTAGTCTGAAGCGGGGGGGGGGAACGAAAATCCAGAGTACATGGGGAGGAGACTTGGTTTGTGGGGAATTTCCTCTTCCTTGTCCCCTTGCCTGCTCTCTGTCAAATGTAGGTGGCTGGTTTGGGGGTCCCTGAGGGGAGGGGCCTGATTTTCTCCCTGGCAGGAGTGGGGTGGTGGTGACCACTCCTCTGCCTGGGTTTGGCTTTGGGGGGATTTGGGCTCTGCTGGTCACACCCCCTGCTGTTGACAAAGGCCTCTATGCTCCTCCCTGGGGATGGGTCCCTTGTGGGGTGGGGGAGATGTCCAGTACCCCCATTCCACACCTTATTGCGGTGGGAGAGCACTTAACTGCTGCAGTGGGGCTGATGGGGTCTCTTTTTTTCTGGAGGGAGGGGGAAGGGAGGGAGTCCCCCAGCTCCACTCACCTGCCTGCTCAGAGCTGGGGGCAAAGAGGGGTCCCTCCCCTGTGCCATAACCCTGCCATGCCTCTTCCTAGCAGGGCCCTTGTTTCCGGGAGCTCCTGCTGTATGGCCTGGCATCTGGCTGGCTCTGTAAACGCCCAGCCCGAACAATAGACTGGAGTTTTTGCCCTCCATCTCAGTGCCCAGAGGGGCTTTTTCTGGCCCTGGTGGGTTGTGCTGCACCAGGGATAGGGCTGCGTGGTGTGTGTGTGTGTGTGTGTGTGGGGGGGTGGTGGCGGTGGCAAGTGTGGGTCTGTCACCTGCAGTGCAGACCCTCCCTCCCAGCAGCTGCGACATATGAAAGGGCTGTCTGAATATTCAGGAAGATGGGGACTGGGTGTGAGGGGGTTGTGTGTGCTGGTCTATCCCCCCCAGCCCTGTCTGCAATCTGTCCCCAGGCCTGCTCTGCGATTGGAGAGGGTGGAGTGGGGGGGATACAGAAGGGCTGGGATTTAATCTCCATGTATTTTTCTCTCCCTGGCTGGCTCTCCCTGAGGCCCTGGGTGGGCAGGTGTCTCTCCCGGCGGTGGCAGGGCGGAAGGGACCTGGCCGGCAAAGGGTTTTGACTGAAGGCTGTGTTTGTTCCTCTATTTGTGTCTTATCTTGGATGGGCAGAGGGGGCTGCTGTGCCCGACACCCCCAGCGCCTTACTCTCCAGCCCTTGGGCTGCTCTGTATTGTCTCCCGGAGTGCCGAGGCCCTTTTGTTGCAGTGGCAGGCCCTGGGTGGTGGGAGCCGTGGTGACGTGTGCATGGCGCTGCTTTAACCCTCTGCTTGCTGCTGCTGCGTGCCCAGGGCCGTGGGCGGCTGGCTGGTGCTGTGCCCCGCCCTGCCAGGCTGTGATACTGGCTGTGTCCGGTGGCCTTGGCAGGTGTCGCTGTCAAACCTTTATCTCTCTATGATGACGCTGGAGCTGGAAAAGCCCAACTGGGGGAGGGAATTGTCTGCACTGCTCTGGGGTGCGGCCTCCAGCAATGGGGCTTCTGCTAGCCTGCCCTAGCTACTGATGTGGCCTCATGGGGAGGCAGCTGGCGTGCCAGCCTTCCAAGGTGTGTCCCCGTGCCCAGGGCACCTGGCTAGTGCTGGCACCTGCCCTGGGAATGCAGCTCAACGAAGGCCGGGCTGGCCAGACTCTTTGAGTGAGGAGTGACGGCAGACATTGCCTGGGGGCCCAGAGACTGAATCTGAGGTGGGGAGGGGTCCCCTCTGGGTGGGAGCTTCACGCGGAACCCAGATTGTCCCATCTCATCAGTGGGGTTAGGCCTCATGTGCTGGCTCCTAGATGTGTGGGCTTCCACTGCCCTTATCCAACACCACCCCCTCCCCCTGGGCCCCTTTGGCAGAGCAGCATGGGACTGGGATCAGTTGGCCAATAGGGTCTCCCCCCTACCCTCTCTCTGTGGGGTCCTGCACCAAGCTCCGTCTGACCTGATGTTCCAGGAGGCCCGGGGATCAACTTTGGGTGGTGGTAGTGAAGGGCAAGCAAACCTTCCCATTCAGGGCTCTCTGTTCCTTCAGCCCCCCAGAACCGTGTCTTCTACCCCATTCCCCTGAACTCCTGACATCCCTGGCTCCCAGCCATCTGTGGGGCTCTCCTGCCTCTGCCTGGCCTCTGATCTGCCCCAGATGTCTGGCTGGGAGCAGCTCTCTTTCACACAGGCTGGGGATGGGGTGGGCCCCGTCCCAAACCTCCTCCACACGCTGGCTGGTGGGGGAATTCCTTTTCCCTTCTAGTGCTGTGTGGCTGGGAATGGGAGGGGTGGCAGAAGGAACTGGGAGGGGGCAGTGCATCCCCATTGGGGTGGGTGCTAAGAGCCCTGTATCGCAGGCACATGGTGACGAGGGAGGGAAGCCCCACTTACTAAGCAGCCAGCCTGGGGGGAGGGGGGACATTAAGCTGATACTGCTGACCTGGAAGTAATGTGGGAGGGCTTGAAGGCAGAGCTGCAGCCCAGGCGAATGCTTCTGGACTAGGGGCTGGCGCTCTGTCGGGGTGAGCGCTGCCAAGGCCATGGGAGAACAAAGAGCTAGCGGCCTGTGGCCTGCTCTGTGTGGGAGTTACTCACTGGCTGCTAGAATGCAGCTGGCTCTGGGGTGAGGCTTGGCACTTCAGAGGAAGTGAAGGTAGGTCCTGCCCAGCTGGGTGTTACGGGGTGTGGGACAGGATGGAGTTGATGACAGTAGGGTCAGGGCAGGGTGCAGAGTTCACCAGCCTGGTGCTGTATGTGGAGCGAGGGAGGGGGCCCAGCTGAGAACAGGTTCCCCCTGTCCCTGCCCTTCTGTGTCACACATAAACAGCCCAAGCAGGGAGGCTGCGTCATCTGC
Organism: Chelonia mydas; assembly: GCF_015237465.2. Classification (NCBI taxonomy): domain Eukaryota; kingdom Metazoa; phylum Chordata; order Testudines; family Cheloniidae; genus Chelonia; species Chelonia mydas. Next base: position 7,518,150 of record NC_051260.2, read on the forward strand.
TTTGGACCCAGGCCAGGGTGGCCCTGGTTGGGCAGCGCCAGGTTCAGAGTCTAGGGCCCTGCTGGGAAAGCATGCTTATCTTCAGCCCTGGCAATGCCGACACCTGCCGGCAGCCCTGCCGACCTGAGCTGGGAACACACATGTTTGCATTCCACGCTGAGGCCCGGCTGGGTTTTGGGCTGGCTGTGGAGTGAGTCAGGTCCCATCAGCGCTACAGACCCAGTGGAGCTGGGTGGTGGGTACGCAAGGCCCTGGTAGCTGCTGTTGGTGTCTGACAGGAGTGCCTGCAGGTTCTGCCTCGGGGGGTGGGGAGAGCTGTTGTGCTGGCTACTGCATGGGCTCCCCCAGCTGAGATTAAGGGACCCCATTGGGCCCAAGACTGCATGGATCCCTAATAAGAGACAGTCTGTGCCCCAAAGAGCTCCCAATAAGTAAAGTGTGGAGGGGAAACTGAGGCACAGAGTGCGGCTGCACAGCAGGTCAGTAGCAGAGCTGGGAATTGAACCCTGCAATCCTGACTCCCAGTCTGGAGCTGGAGCCACTACACCCCACTGTGCCCCAAAGACCAAAGTTGTTCTCACCGCTCTTTCAACTAAGCATGGCTCAATGGGCCAAGGCTCCAGCGGTAGCCCCTACAAGGGTTCCTGCATTTTGGAACTACAGAGATTCCCATCAGCACCTGCAAACTCTCCCGCTGCGCCCAGGCGGCTGTTCAGAGGTGTCACGGGCATTGCAGGACCCTGTCTCCATCCCAGAACGACCCTGTTGGGGCAGGGGTGTGGCCTGTGCACAGCCGCCCTGGGGGACAGCGAGGCCTGAGGGACCGGGCCTGGAATGCCAGTTCGTTGGCACGTTGATGTCAACACGGGCAGCAGCACGAGCACCAGACGAGTCCTGACAGGATCCTGGCCCAGCTGCTCCAACGCCATGTTCAAACCTGGTGATTCAGGCAGGGGCGGGGACTCCTGGCTGCTGAATTGCTGCGGTGGGAAGGCTGGGAAGGGAAGCAAGCCGGTCTCAGCTATGATCTGGGCAGGCTGGGATTGCCAGGGCAGAGGTGCCTGGGTATGTGCTCAGGTCCCACCCCAGAGCCAGTCCGCCCCTGGTCACACTGACCCCAGCTGCATCCCCTGATGCCTGTTGTACCCCCCACCCCGGCACTGTTTCTAGGGGCGTTCCCGCTGAGCCTCTCTAGAGAGCTGTGCAGGGGGAGGCTCTCGCATCTGCTGGAGGGAGGTGGGTGATGGGGGGTGGGGCGCAGGGAGACTGGCGTGAGCCCCCAGTGGAGGTGGGTATCTCTGTAACCCACATCCCCTTCCCCCACATTGTCTGGCTCCTTCGGGGATGGGAATGGGCTTCTGAGTACCTTCTCAGTGCAAAGGTACAGAGGCCAGTGGGGGAAAGCTCCCACCGCCCCTGTGGCTATCCCAGCGTGGCTGGGGTCTGCTGAGCCTTTGCTGTCTCTGCCTTTCCCAACCTGGAGAAGGGCTGTGGTGTGGGAGAGGTAGCCCCTGACTCCCTCACCCCGGGGCTGCTGCTCCTCAATGAAGACAGGTCACTGATTCAGAGCGATCTGGATTGCTTGGTAAACTGGGCGCATGCAAACAATCTGCCTTTTAATCTGGTTAAATGTAAACGTAGGCATCTAGGGACAAAGAGCGTAGGCCAGACTTACAGGATGGGGGCTCTGTCCTGGGAAGCAGTGACTGGGGGTCATGGTGGATCATCTGCTGAACATAAGCCCCCAGTGCGATGCTGTGGCCAAAAAGGCTAATGCGATCCTGAGATGCATAAACGGGAATCTCAAGTAGGAGTTGAGAGGTTATTTTACCTTTGTTTGGCACTGGTGTAACTGCTGCTGGAATCCTGTGTCCGGCTCTGGTGCCCATACATCACAAAGGATGTTGGTAAATTGGAGAGGGGTCGGAGAAGAGCCAGGAGAATGATTAGACTGAGCTCTGAGTCGATCACTACATGCAGCCTAACAAAGAGAAGGTTAAGGGGTGATTTGATGAGTCTACAAGTACGTACGTGGGCAAAACTATTTACAACTGGGCTCTTCGGCCTAGCAGACAAAGGTCTAACCCTATCCAAAGAGTGGAAGGTGAAGCTAGACATGTTGAGAGTGGAGGTAAGGTGTACGTTTTTAATGGCAGGAGTAACTAGCTGTTGGCACAGTTTACCGAGGGTTATGGTGGATTCTCCTTCACTGACTATTTTTAGATGAAGATGGGAGGTTTTTCTAAAAGCTCTGCTCCAGGAATTAGCTTGGGGCAGGTCTCTAGCCTGTGCTGTACAGGAGATCCCAATGGTCCTTCATTCCCTCGTGAAGTCCCGGTGCCCTGGCAATGGCAGCAGCAGTGCATTCTGGGATCCCGGATCTCCGGTGAGGAGCAGGGCTTCAGGGTACTTCTCTACCAGGTAGGCTCTGGTCCCACTGTGGGCCCATGTCCTTCCCCACTTCCTCCAGGGCAGTTGCAGGGTCTGGCGCTCCCCACAGCGGCCCAGACTCTGAGAGTGGCTCTTGCTACTGCCCAGCTCTGGCTTCTGGCCTGGCCAAGAATGGGGCCTCTGGGGGGAAGAAGAGGAGCAGGGGGTGGGGCTGCATGGCAATGGGGGGCAAAACCCCACCTCAGGCCCTCCACCCCACCAGGAAGAGGCTGGTGCTGCCCCCGAGCATCAGGCAGGCGCAGAGCGACTCCACAGGGAATCCGGGACAAAGGCTGTACGAGAGTCGTTTAGCCTGGGGCCAGGACTTGGACTGTCTCGCCCCATTAGGGATGGGCGGTCCCCATATCTGGAGCCAGCCTGGGACCCCACTGGGGGCAGATGTGCAGGCACTGCAGGGAGTGGCTTGTTGCAGCTTCTCCTTGCCTAGTGTAGACAGGCCCTGTCAGCCTTGTCTCCCAGCAATGCCCTGCCCCAGGCTGCCAGCTCTCAGGAGTCGGGGTCTCGAGGGTAACAGGGAGCTGGCCCCTTGGCAGTGACCTCGCTGTGGGTGAGTAGGGGAAGGGAGAGCCAGTCCGCCTATATTTTTCTCTAATCCTGGCTGGTCAGCTATGTGCCACCGCTCTCAACTAGTCCTGGCGCTGCCTTAACCCCTGGGCCTCCACAGCCACCGTGTCCTCTGCCTCCGGTTGCCCACACCTCCTATTTGCTGGAGCCACCTCCAGTTCTTGGTGCCCAGCTGCTACCCCCACTCCTAGCACAGCATGCTGGTCCCTGCAGCCTGGGCTCCCAGCTCTGAGCAGGCCCTGCTGTGGGGTGGGGGCAGGGGGTGCCTTCTCCCCCAGGCCCATGTCTGGACTTTGCCAGCCCATCCCAGCTTGGGAGATTTCCTTTCTGATCCCCTCACTAAGGCTCAGCTGATGCCCTGATGCACTGGATTCAGGAGGGATGTGCCCCATCTTACCCCAGCTAACATAATTCCAGACGCTCATGTGCTGCATGGACTACAGGCCCCAGCAGGCCCTGCTGCACCTGGCCCCGAACCATCAGGTGGCACGGCTTGTTGGGGCCTGTTGTCTCCGGGGGCCGTGCCCCTGCCTTGGAGCTGGGTTTCAAGCCTGGCTCCTGCCAGGCGGCTGGGTGTCTCACATCATGTGCACCCGTGCAGGCCCCCAAAGTCTTGTGCCGTGGCTCCCCGGGCACCTGCACCTGCCTCCTGAGTGCTGGGGGGCCGGAGGGAGTGCTGGAGAGGGAGGGCGGGTTACACTGGGGTGTGTGTGTGCACACGCATGCACACCTGGGAAGAAGAGGGGGATCTGGATTATACGGGGCTGAGGGTGGGCAGGTGGAGGCAAAGGGATCGGGGGGGGGCTGTGTTCTGGATTATAGGGGTTGGGGGGGCAGGTACTGAGACAGGTTAGGAAAGCTCCGGGGGCCTGGGCAGGGGAAGCCCAGGATATAGGAGGTAGGGAGAGCAGAGGGGGTTGGATTATGTGGAGTGGAGGTAGGTATGGGCCAGGAGAACCCCGATCACAAGGAGGAAGAGGGATGCTGGGCAATCCGGATTATGTGGGGAGAAATGAGCTGTAGTCTGAAGCGTGTAGGGCGGGGAAGGGACGAGAATCCCGAGTACATGGGGGAGGAGACTTGGTTTGTGGGGAATTTCCTCTCCCTTGTCCCCTTGCCTGCTCTCTGTCAAATGTAGGTGGCTGGTCTGGGGGTCCCTGAGGGGAGGGGCCTGATTTTCTCCCTGGCAGGAGTGGGGTGGTGGTGACCACCCCTCTGCCTGGGTTTGGCTTTGGGGGGATTTGGGCTCTGCTGGTCACACCCCCTGCTGTTGAGAAAGGCCTCCAAGCTGCTCCCTGGGGATGGGTCCCTTGTGGGGTGGGGGAGATGTCCAATACCCCCATTCCCCACCCTATCGCGGTGGGAGAGCACTTTAGCTGCTGCAGTTCGGGTGATGGGTCTCTTGTTGCTGGAGGGAGCGGGGAAGGGAACAGAGGGAGTCCCTGTGGGGTGGAGAAGCTGGCATCTCATGGGGAAGCTGTGCTGGGAGGCGTTTTGGCTGGTGTGGTGGGGGCAGGGCATTGCCTAGTGGGTTAGTTGGGGGCTGGGAGTTAGGCATGTATCTAAACACCCCCTCTGTGCTTGTCTCCCAGTCGGTTACCATTATCCCTATTTCCCCACCCGAGGACTGGCACGATATGGGTGGGGAAATAGGGGCCTCTTGGGTGCTGGGGGGAATGGAAGGGGCTTCTGGGGTCCTGTGGGAGGCTGCTGCTTTCCAGGCTGGGGCATGGAGGCTGTGCCATGCCCATTCCACTAGGTACCACATTTCCAGCCACGCCTGTCTGTGCCTTGCCTGATTGGTCGGGAAAGTCACACAACAGCATTCCCATTGGCTGATTGGATGGGAGCACAAGCCTTCCCACCGTGAAACTAGTGGCATGTCCTGGGTGCAGGTGCTGTGTGGGCCTCCCTCCCACTGGCATGCCCTATGAGTGACCAGACCAGCAGCTGTGCATGGGACGCAGTACAGTCTGCACCCTTCCCTGGGGCCTGGCTGTGGAGATGGGGGCAGCATGTAGGTAAGGAAGCCCCCTAGGCAGCGATGCTCACAGCCCCAGGATCAGGGCCTTTCTCTGGGCCTGGCTGCATGCGAGGCATTGGCACCTCCGGAGCAGGAACACCGGGCTGCCATCTCCAGGACGTGGCCAGGGGCTGGCCCCGAGTTGCTGGGAGGGTGCGTGCAGGGGCCTTCGTGTCCTGTGCAGCTCCGCCTGGTGGCGTGCACGCCGTGGGCTCTTATTTGGTGATGTAGATATGCTGCGGTGGTGGCTGCAGGTCCCAGTGCTTTGGCAGCTAGGGGTGAGCCAGGTTGGGGCGGGGAAGAGAGGCCTGTGGGTGCCTGCTTGTGCCAGGGCTTCCTGCCCCATGTTAGGGGAGTCTCAGGGGGGTGCCCAGTGGTGGTAGACTCTAGGAGTTCAATCTAGTTAAACAACGAGAAGGTTAAGGGGTGACTTGATCCCAGTCTGAGTTCCTAAATGGGGAACAGCTATTGGCTGAGGGGCTCGTCCGTCTAGCAGAAAAAGGCCCCCCCTGAGCCAGGCTGAAGCAGGACAAGTTCAGCCTAGGAATAAGGTGCATGTTTTTACCAGGGAGGGACCAGATCCCCCAGAGCGTGGGGGATTCTCTGTCGCTGGCCGGCTGTTATAGGAAGGCTAGCACTTTCTCTTTCCACCCTGCTCTAGCCTGCAGGGGCATGAACCGGGTGGTCCTGGGGCCTGGGCTATCCGGGAGGTTGGACTGGATGATCACAGTGGTCCCTTCTGGCCTTGGAGCCTTTCAGCCTCCTCCAGCTGTGGGAACCCAGTGGGGGCTCTGCAGGGATCCCTGACATCAGGCCTCAGGGGCTGGGCCCAGCTCCGGGCATATGCTGGGGGCTATGTCCCTGCCTCATGGTCTCCAGGAGGCTGGGTGGCACCGTGCCCTGGTCCCAGCCCCCACTGCAGCCTGGCCCAGCCTGGAGACTCTGCAGATGAGGCTAGTGTGCCCTGGGTTGGTGCTTGAGACGCTGGGGCCTGGAGACTGTTCCCTTCACCTCCCCGCCCCCCTCCCCTGGGATTCCCTCCTGGTGCTCAGAGCAGTTCTGCCCACCCCCTGCTCTCACAGCAGAGAGCGGGTGTTTGGGGTGCTCTGTGTGGGGTGTGCCCCTGGCTCCCACCTCTGGGCAGCTGAATGTGCGTGGCTCCCATCTGCATGCCTGACAGGCTGGGGGAGGGGCTGTCTCCCAGCTGTGCTTATCCAAGATAAAGCCGGGCAGGCTCCCCGGGGGTGAGGGAGGTCTGGCCCCGACCCAGCGCTGCCCTGTTCTCCTCACAGCCTTGCCCAGATAAGCGGCTCAGGGGGTGGCAACGGGGCTGGATTAGCTTGCTGGCTTGCATCGCCAGGGCTGGTAGCACTAGCATGGAGCTCCCGGTGCAGGGAGGCAGCCGCCTCTGGGGTGGAATGTGGCAGCTGCCCAGCTGTTTAGGGCAGAGAGTGGAGGAAGGTCCCGGGGGCAGGGCTCCCAGGAGTCCTGACTTACCGGGTTTGGACCCTTGTTTCTCTGCTGCTGTTGGCAGCTCCACACTGATCCCTTGGGGGCTGTTATCGGAGCCCTGCAGCCAGTGGGTTCCCGCTGAGGTCAGCATAGGGAACTTCCGGCCAGTCTCCCCAAAGGGCAGGAGCAGGGCTGTGCACTCTAGCCCCCCAGCTCTGTCACGCAGGCCCTTTGTGTTGATTCCTGCCGCTCACTCTCCCTTTCCACCCAGCCTCAGCGGGGTCCCGGGGGCCCTGTGCCAGGGCGTGTTGCTGTGGCTGTCACAGGCCTGTTCTCCCTCCCCTGAGGCTGCCCTGCCCTTGGACCTTCCCCACTCTGCCCCTCTGAGCCGGGCTCTGTGAATCTCAAACATCAGGAGCTGCTTGGGAACCAGTGTCTGAGCCCTGCAGCCCCCCGCTATCGCAACCAGGGCCCCTTAATCCCAGTCTGCTCCTTCCTCCCCTCACTCCTGCACACAGCTCCTTTAATCCAGAGCAGAGATCCTGCTGTGGGGCGTGATGTGTAGCGGGGCTGAGCCCCGTTGTGCTAAACTGGGATTACGTAACTATGCCTTGCGGGGCTGGGGTGTCTGCACCCACACTCACCCCCACCCCGTCCTGGGATCTGGCTGTTCCCAGCGTCGGCTGCTGGAGGGGCAGGCAGGTGTCGTGGGCACAGTGCCACAGGGGGGCGTGGTGTCTCCGTGCTGGAGCTGCAAGTCCCGTGTGCAGCAGGGACTCTGCCATCAGGTGATGCTGATTCAGCTGTGTGGGCTGCTCCACCTGTTCCCTGGGGGTGGGGGGCACTCTCCCTGCTCAAGAATGTCGTTGTCCCCTGTGTGTGTGCACGCACGTGTGCGCATGCTCGTGGTGGTGGGGGAGTTGGTGCACAAATCTCATGTTTTATGTCCTTTCTGCATAGAAAACGGCATCAGGAGGGCCCATCTCTTCCTGCCTCTTTGTGTGGGAGGGAGAGGGGACTGTAAGGGGTATGTGCGCCCTGCCCCCCTTATGTCACCTTGGACATAAATGTCGGAGTCATTATCAGTGAGTGGGGCGGAGCCAGAGGGAGAACCCAGGAGTCCGGACTCCCAGCTCCCCTGCTGTAACCCATGAGATCCCGCTCCCCTCCCAGAGCTGGCAATGGAACCCAGGAGTCCTGGCTCCCAGGCTGGCCTATTGAGAACAACCTGCTGAAGCTGGTGGGAGCTGTGGCGCTATCTGGGTTATTGATCAGTCCCATTCCCCCTAATATAGGCCTGGTGTCTCTGTGCTCAGTGATCCCCCTGCCCCAGTATCCATCTGTGGCAAGGGGCTGGCACAGTGACCTCTGCACCCATGTCCCAGGTTCCATTAATCCCAATGGATCTGGGCTGGCTGAATTCCCTCCGCACCTTGGTGAGCCTGGGGTGAGTGAGTGAGCCCCTTTCCCTGCTGCTCTCCAGCCAGCAGCGCGCCCCCCCCCCCCCCCGCCAAAGGGGATGGGGCTTGTGATGCTGCCTCCCTGGGAACTGCACCCCCAGGGAAGTTCTCCAGGATCTGTCCTGCGAGTTCCCAGTGTGGGGCTGTGGAGTGACACCAACAAGTCTTCTGAGGCTGGGCCCAGGGCCAGGAGCAGCCGGCCTGGCTGGTTTCCCTTCCCCCCTTAATGGCTCCTGCCTGAGGATTACGTTGCAGGAGGTGTGTGAGCATCCTGGCATCCCAGCTCTGCGGGGGGTGGGGTAACTCATGGTGTAGGGGAGCCAGGCCGTGCCTGCACTGGGGGTGCCCATGGCAGAGTGGGCAGGGGTTCCAGGCAGGAGCACCTGGAATGCATGTGCCATCAGAGCAAAGACTAACCCCTGAGTGCCGCATTGGGTGGCGGGGGGGCATTGCACCAGCTCCATGGCCAGCAAGGGGGGCACTCCAAAGTGCCCCAGATCAGGCTGGTGCAAAGGGGTTGTTCCTAGCAGCTGTGGGGCCTCCTAGGAAGGTGACTGGCTGCTGCTTCTGCCTGCCCTCTGGGCACTGTGCTAGGAGGCGCTAGGGGTGCTGGCTCAGTCCTGCTGTCGGGGATGGGGTGGCACAAGGACTCAGGAATTGGCCATCTGCAATGGCTGGGAGCTCTTGGCTCTCTCATGGCCCGTCACAGTGAGATCTAAGATGACCGCACATGGAAGTGTCAGAGTTGAACTCATGTCTGAGGGGTAGCAGTACAGAGCACTGCTTGCTCCATGCCCCCAGGAGCAGAGTGGGAGGCTGGGCCAGTGGGTCTCAGCCCCCCCTGGGAGAGCTTGCTGCCCTGGGAGAGCTCACTGGGTCCCAGGTAAGCCTGTCTCAGTCTTGGTGGAGCCCCCCTTGTGGTGACTGGGGCAGCCCAGTGGTGTCATGGCCCCTGCACTGCTAGTGAGGACTCTCCCATGGTTGGGCTGGGGCCCACTCTGGCAGGGTGGGGAGTGGGTTCCACCCCGGCCAGGCTGCAGCCAACTCTCCTGGCTGCTGTTTGAGGGGAAGCCAAAGAACCAGGTTGCCCTGGGGCTCCCTGCTGCTGGACGGGCTGACTGGGGTGGGGGTGCGCTCTGGGGGGCTGCGAGGGTTGGGATCATCCCCCTGTGCTCTGTCTCATGCTGGCTGCTATGCCCCTCCTGTCCCTGGGAGTGACCCCCCGCCCCTTCCGATGCACCTGCCCGCCCCTCCCCATGCCTGGGAACCCTGTTGGCTCCATCCGCCTCTGCCTGACGCCCTGGCAGCTCTGGGCGAGGGAGGCAGCAGGGCCATGGCCCATGGGAAGACGTGTCGGCCCCTGCTTCTCATATCCCAAGACATGTCTGTACAGGTGCCACGTGGGAGGGGGGGGCAGCTCCTGTCTGGGAGCTGGGAATCAGGGCGGGGGCCAGGCTTGCTGCTGTTGGGCCCCACAGGGGCTGGGGGTCCCCTTCTCCAGCACTGACCTTCGGGGAAAACCTTCTCCTTCTCCAGCGTCCCCTATAGGGGGAATGTATCAAGGGAGGAGTTTGGGGGCTTGGTGAGTGGGGCTGTGGAGGGAAAGGGAGCCATGGGAATTGGCCAATGGGAGGCCATGGGGATTCAGGGGGCTGTGAATGGGGTGGACCGTTTGGGGCATGGGGGAGCTGTGAGAGGCTGTTGAGGGATAGTGAGTGAGGTGTTCTGGGTGAATGGGGAGCCATGGGAGATCTGTGGGGATTCTGGGTGAGTAAGGGGCCCCCCCAGCAGCTCCTCACCCCCTTTTCCTTGCAGAGAACGTGCCGGAGGAGCTGCGCGATCCCTTCTACACGGACCAGTACGAGCAGGAGCACATCAAGCCGCCCGTGACGCGCCTGTTGCTCTCCTCAGACATCTACTGCCGGGCCTGCCGCCAGGTGCTGCCCCCCGACGATGTGGCTGCACCTGCCCCCAAGGACAATGCCGCCCTGCTGGCGCTGCTGGGGCGCCGTGGCCTGGCCCCCACCTACCAGGATAAGGCTGTCAAGGAGGCCGACCTGCGCCAGAAACCCATCAAGATGGTAAGGGCCAGGTGGGGGGACCTTCTGGTGACTGCTTCAGGGGTGCATGTTCCAATGCAGTAACTGGCGGGAGGGGGGTGTCTGTCTAGGGTCCTCCAAACAGCTGGGGGAGGCAGCTTCCAGACTGCCCCGTGCCCCTGGGGTGTCTCCCTGTATGTGGGTATGTCCTGTCCAGGGATCTTTCTATGCATTGTGTGGAGAGAGAGTGCCTGCTGCAGGGTGCCCTGTGGTGCCAGGTGCCTGGACACCCAGGGCAGTGCATGGTTGTGGGAGGTGCCCAGTGGGGCCTTGGCTGGCTGAGGATAGGAGGGTGCTTGGAGCCCAGGCCATGTGCTGGAAGGTGGAAGGGGCAGATGCTGCCAGGGCAGGGAGTGGGAGCTGTGGTGCCCCTGGAATAGGCTTCTTAGGGGGAAGGGTCTGAGCCCAGCACCGGGGAGGGAGCAGGCACCCTGGATTGGGCAGGTCTGTGCCCACTCTCTGCCCATCCTGGCTGCCGCCTCCCCCTGCAGGCACTGGGCACAGGCCTGGGAAGTGCATTGGCGTTGGGCGGGGCCTTTACGAGCTGGGATCCTGGCTGGCACCTGAACCACCCTCAGGGGGAGGGGGGCGGGAGAGGCCTATCTGCAGGCTGGGTGCTGACCTGGGGGCCCTGCCTGTTGTATGTGCTGGGGGGGGGGACTTTCAAACCCAGAGAGGGGGCCCCCTCCCCTCTTCAGTCTGGGCCAGGTTGCAGGGAGTCCAGGTGTAAAAAGCAGAGGGGGCTGGTGCCCTGTGTGGGGTTAATGCTGTCTGGGGGGGGGGGTGCTATTTGTAGGCAATCCCTGGTGTGTGGGGCTGGGGCTGTGAGCGCAGGGCTCCTGACTGGGGGCCCCAAGGTGGCACTAGCCAGGGGCTCTGGGAAGTCAGGTCAGCTCTGCCGGGAGCAGCTGCTGTCTGGGCTGGATAAGCTGCCAGCCTGCTTAAATCCAGGGGTGATTTGGGGGGAGGGGGGGTCTGCTCCTGTAGCCTGGAGACTATAAAATCTGCGAGTGTGGGCTGGTTGGGGGCCCAGCTGTTGGTGTGGCTCTGCCAGCAGGGGCCTGATGAGATTGTGGCGTGCCGAGCTGTGCTCGGATTGCTATTAATGCTGCCCTGGTGATCTGGCCGTAGGGCTCTGGCTCAGCCTGGGAGTGCGGGGAGGGGTGTGTGTGTGCACGCACACGCGCATGCGTGCCATATATAGATGGCCTGTTCAGAGCCGGGGAGGGGGGGCATTCGTGCAGGGCACGGTGAGAGCACAACCCAGTTCTCTGGGCCACACACTGCTCTGGGTGGAGGCGCGGGGGAATCACAGCCGTGTGGCAGGCTCTCCTGCGTGCCCCCAGCAGGGTGCCCTGGTAGCTGGGCTGCCCTGGGAGGGTGTGGGTGGCGCTCAATGGCGGCACCGAGTCCTGGACTCCCAGTGCCTGTCTCAAGGCCTGATGCCCCAGGGAGCTGGCTCTGGGACCTGCTGCCCCTGCAGGTGGGGGTGGGCACCCCGGGAGAGCTGGGGTATGGGCAGGGGGGACACTGGGCCCTTTTTGGCTTCTTCCCTGTGCTGAGGGGGAGCAGGCAATGGGGATTAGAGGCTGCTCCACAGAGCTGAGGGGGGCGGGGAGCAGCTAGCTTGCTGCCAACGGGAGCTGTTGTGGCATGGGGTCGATAGCCGGGTTGGGACGACTGCTGGGATGGGGCAGGAGAGGGCAGCCCTGCTGGGAGGGAGTGATGGTGGAGGATGGGCTGGAGGAGCCTTCCTCAGCCCTGACTCCCAGGAGTGGGCAGCTCTGGGCAGGGCTCCCTTGCCCTTTGGGCTGGGCTTCCTGGACAGGGACTGGGGGTGGGGGGGGCTGCAGGTCCCAGCCCCAGCTGTCTAGCCCAGCCCCTAGGGGCGCTATCAGGGCACAAACCTGCTAGAAGTGTCCCAGTCCTGCCTGGTTTAGGCTCTGTCAAGGTTCCTTCCCCACTCTGAACTCTAGGGTACCAGATGTGGGGACCTGCATGAAAACCCCCCTAAGCTTATTTTTACCAGCTTAGGTTAAAACTTCCCCAAGGTACAAACGATTTTACCTTTTGCCCTTGGACTTTATTGCTGCCACCACCAAGCCTCTAACAAAAATAACCGGGAAAGAGCCCGCTTGGAAACTTCTTTCCCTCCAAAATCCCCCCAAGCCCTACACCCCCTTTCCTGGGGAAGGCTTGATAAAAATCCTCACCAATTTGCAGAGGTGAACACAGACCCAAACCCTTGGATCTTAAGAACCATGAAAAATCAATCAGGTTCTTAAAAAAAATTTTAATTAAAGAAAAAGTAAAAGAATCACCTCTGGAAAATCAGGATGGTAAATACCTTACAGGGTAATCAGCTTCAAAACATAGAGAATTCCTCTCGGCAAAACCGTAAGTTACAAAAAGACACAAAACCAGGAATATACATTCCATCCAGCCCAGCTTATTTTATCAGCCATTTAAACAAAACAGAATCTCACACACATCTAACTAGGTTGCTTATTAACCCTTTACAGGAGTTCTGACCTGCATTCCTGCTCTAGTCCGGCAAAAGCATCATACGGACAGAGAGGACCCTTTGTCCTCCCCCAGCTCTGAAAGTATCTTGTCTCCTCATTGGTCATTTTGGTCAGGTGCCAGCGAGGTTATCCTAGCTTCTTAACCCTTTACAGGTGAAAGGGTTTTTTCTCTGGCCAGGGGGGATTTAAAGGTGTTTACCCTTCCCTTTATATTTCTGACAGGCATCATGGCTGTGGGGAGGGAGAATGACTCCCTCCAATCCCAGCTGCTGCCCCAGCTGGCCGGGCTGCCCCATGCCCTGTCAGAGCAGTGCCTGATCCCCGTCCTCGTGGGAGATTTGCCAGGCACCTGCTGCCATGGCGCTGTAATCCCCATCCCTAAATCCCACAGGGCTGGGAGAGCCAGTCTGCCCAGCAAGACTGCACTGGTCTGTCATCCTCTCCCACACTGCATAGCCTAGGCTAGAGGGGGCGTTGGCCCAGTGGCCCTGGCTGTGAGGGGTTATAGAGTGTCTCTTCCTAGTGCAGACTCTCCACCTCTGCCATAGCAATCATGTGTCTGGGCTGCTCCCTGGTGGCTGATGCTGGCCAGTAACAGACCCCTCGTGGGCAGGGGGCTCTTTACCTCTTGCATGGGAGGAAATTCTCTCCCTGTTGGGGACTCAGCTGGGGGTTGGGTCTGGGTCTGCCTTAAGTGGGTGTGAGGGTTTATGACCCTTGTGAGCATCTCTCCCAGCTAATGGAGCTGCCACTGTCCCACTGCTTACAGAAAACAGCTGGCTCCTTCTCTGACCCCCTGAGATCCAGTGGCAGGCAGTTCCGCAGGCTATCTGGGGCTGATCTCTATTACCCAACTGGTATTTCTTCCAGTCAGCCTCTCCAAATCCCTGTCACAAAAGCCCCTCTCTTTCTCTCCTCTTCCCCCACACGTCTGTCTGGGCCAGGGAAGGCTGAGAGTCAGGTCAAGGGGTGTTAGCTGCCCTGTTTAACTTCGTGGCCTAGACAAAACAAACCCTTCTTGGGCTGCCTTCTTCAGGAAGGCGAGTGCTCCTTGTGTCCTGCACTGCGCCCCCCCCCCCCCCCCCCCCAGTGGTTCTGCCCTTGGCAGCTTCTTAGGCGATACTGGCATAACAACCCCAATTTGCCCCTGCTCAGCCCAGGCCTGGCTAATTGGATTCTTCCCCACCCGCTGGGGGTTTCCGGGCAGGCTCCGTCTGACCCAGTTGTTCTCCAGGGAGCCTGAGCTGAGCTGCCCGCTATGTCTGGGATCCAACCCCCCGGGACGGGAGATAGGAATAGGGGAGCCCAATGCACACTGGAGTCTCTAGGCTTGGTGTGGGCACTGCCACTGGGGCCTCTGTTGCACCCAGGCTGGTGTCTGTGCCCTGGCCTGGGGGGATGGGCTCGTGTTAATGATTGACGAGCTGCTCTGTTAAGCAACAGCCAGCTGGATTCCTCACAGGCTGTGGACGTGGGGGAGCTGGGAGCACCGGTACCAGGGTCGGAGCTGCGCTAATCGGGTTAAACATTAGCCACAATGGGATGCCAGGGGATCTGTCCAGGGATAATTGGCTTGTGTGAGGATCCTATTACCCCTGTCTGGCAGAGGAGTGGGGGCTGGCTCCTGGGGCACATGGGCTCCTCTGCCTGAGGTCTGTGGCACTGGCGTGAACCCTGGGACCCTGTCAGCCCAGCCCTGGCAGGGTCCTGCCCCCTTGCTCTCACAGGTTCATATTAGTGGCTCCAGCTGGCTAATCCAACAGCCCCGGGTGCTGGGGAGCCCTGTTGCTCTCCTGGTGGGGGGAGAAGAGTCACTAGCCCCATATTGATGAGGGGGAAACGGAGGCACAGAGGCTGAAGGGGTTTGCCTGAGGGGACACAGCCAGTCAGGGGCATGTTAGGAGGGGCTGGTGTGTGTGTGTCTGTGTGGGGAATTTCTGGGTTGGACCCAGCTGTGGGCCTGGCAGAGAGGGGTGCTCTCTGGAGTGGGTCATGAGGTTGGGATGCATAGCAGGCGAGGATGTGCCTGACAGTCCTGTCTCTCCATGGGGGCTGGGGCAGGGTCTCTGGGCCAGGATAGCATGGTAGGGTGCAGGCAGGGGCTGGTGATGGGGTCTTGGGGGCAGTGTCTGATGGTCCATTCTCCCTGCAGGGTGCACACCTGGCAGTGATTGACTCCTTGATGATAGCCTTTGCTGTGGAATCCACCCACTCGCTGAGCGCCCCCCCGGGCACCGATCTGGGTACTGGTTCCTGGGAGCAGAAGCTCCTCTGCTGGGTGGACACGGTACGATATTGGGGGAACTGTGAGGGGAGCCATGGCCCCTGGTGCTCCCTAGCTTTGGGATGCTTGTTCCCAGGACACTGCTTTGAGTGGGCGCCCCCATCTGACACCAGGAGTGGTCTCCTTCCACCCTAGAGACTCTGGACTCGAGCCCCTGTCGAGCTACCCTCTTCCTGCAGCACTGGGGGGAGGGGCTCTCTCCAGGCTGGGGGGCTCTCCCTGCCCCAGCACAGACTAACCTGTCCCTACCCCCACAGGTGAACCGCAAGCTGCAGGAGAGCACAGAGCGTGAGGGCTCGCAGCAGCCAGCACCTGGCACAGAGGGCCAGGGCCATGGCCAGGCCCAGCCCCCAGCAAGCGGCCCCAAGGTGGGTCTGTCTAGCACTGTGCCGAGGTCTTCCTATGGGGGGAATGAGGGGGTTTGTGTGGGGCCCTCTAACTCGAAGCAGGGTGAGTGGGCAGGGCCACTGCACCATGGCGGATGGTGTGGTGGGGCCATGGGGTATTCCCGGGGCTTGGTGGCATTAACTCCTTCAGGGAGGGGCTGTGGCTGGTCTCTGGAGGCCATGGATGAACCTATCCCCAGGGGATACCTGCCCTCTCCTGCCCTGTTGGGAGAGGGGGGGTCCCCCACTGTCCATCCTCAAGTCTGCTGCTGAATGTCCCCTTCTTGGCTGCGCTCTCTCTATCTGTGTGTGTGGTGTGTGTGTTGGGGGCGCGGGGGGGAGTCTGTGTGCTCTGACCTCCTGGGGGTGATGGATCCTAGTCTCCCTGCTCCCCTCTCACCCCATGCTTCCCCCTCTGGGCGGTGCTCCCTGTGCTGCCCTGGTGGCTGCTGGGTAAGCAAGGGGCAGCTTCGTGCTTGGGGATGAGCAGAGGTGGGGGGGCATTTCCATGCCCCCCTCCTGCACTCAGGGGATGGGAGCTCCCCTCCCCCACTGCTGGGCATGCAGTCTGCCCTCCCTTGCTGTGGTGCTGCCCTGGGGCAGCTGGCGTGACCCCTGCGTGGCTGCCCGCGGGCCCATGGAGGTTCGCTGTGTGACTCTTCTCTTCTGCGTCTCTCTCTCCTCCTTCCTGTGGCCTTTCTCCTTCCTCTGCGTCAGTGTCCCACCAGGTGGTACTGGAAACTGGTTCCTGTAAGTGGGTGGTTTATTTACTCTCCCCTCCCCCGTGCCAACTCTGATGACCGGGGCTGTGTCCTGCCAGCGCTGCTGGATGTGGGTCTGCATGCCAGGAGACCCCCCCCCCCCCACCCTGAGCAAAGGATGCCGGGGCCCCCCAGCACTGTGGGAAGGACGGCCCCTGTGGGGGGAGGGGAGAGGGGGGTGGCAAGCCCCAGGACGCTGGGAAGGATGGCCCCTGTGTGGGGAGTTGTGGTGGTGGGGAGGCGGCAGGCCCCAGAGCACTGTGGGAAGGATGGCCCCTGTGTGGGTGGTGGTGGAGAGGTGGCAGGCCCAAGGGCAGTGTGTGGGGGAGAACCCCAGTGAGGGGTGATGAGGAGAGGCCCCAGCACTGAAGGAAGTTCCTACTCTGGAGGGGGTGGTGGCCCAGAGCATTGTGGGAGGGTGCCTGGGCATGGCCCAAGGGGGGGGGAGCGCTGGGTCCCCTGGATGCCATCCTGTCCCTTGGGGGTGGGGGGCAGCAGCCTCAATGGTCTGGGTGGGGATCTCTTGGGTGGTGAGTCGGCTGGGCTCAGAGCAGAAGATGCCCTGTAGACCCCATTGTGGGGGATTTCTGCTGGGGGGTGGTGCCTGTCTCTTGAGACCAGCAGATGGTGGTGAATGCATCCCAGCATCCTTTGCTCACCCCCCCCCCCCCCCCCCCCCCCCGCCCATGCATCCCCTTCTTTGGTCTCTTAGCTTCTTACACACAGGTCTGTGGCATCTGTGCTGCTGAGAAAAGCTGGGGGGGGGGGGCAGGAAATCCCCACCTGGTGGCTGGGAAGGGAGGAGCATTGCCTGGTTCTTGCCAGGTTCAGGATCCATAGGTGGGGAGGGTCAGGTAAGGGTATATAGGACTGTCCAGCCTGTGACCCCAAAATGTACCCTATGGCTTCACTGGGGAGAGTTGGGTTCGGTAATGGGCTAAGAGACCCAGGAGTGGGGGAGTCAGACAGCCAATCAAAAGCAGCATGCTGGTCACATGACATCCCCCCCTTCTCTTTTTAGCTCTTATCCCCCTCTAGGGGTTAGGGCCCCCAGCGCTCTGGGGTCCTGGCTACGAGCAGGAGGGTGCCCACCCCGCAGGTTTAGGTTGGAACTGGGTTTGAGGGGTGTCCCACAGTCTAGTTGGGCTATAGGGAGGCATCTGTGCAGGGACCCCAGCTGCATGTTAGGAAAGGGCCACCCTGGGGTGGTGACCCAGAGGGTAGGGCTATAGAGTGGTGCCCCCCACAGGCCTGGCCAGGCAGCAGCTCCCTCCCTGTGGCGCTCTCTCCGGCAGCCGCTGGGCCCCCGCATTGACAAGGCTTTCTCTTTCCTTTGCTGTTGCATCCAGCATGCCATCGCTTTTTGTTTGAAGGAGTCGGGGAGTAAACCTCCTGTGGTAACGTATCACTCAGTGCCTGTGCCCGCCGCTGTGCCCGCCACACCCACGGAGCTTAGTTTTGTTCTGTTCCATCCCCTGCCCAGGGGGCTGGTTATTCCTCCTGCAATGCCTCTGCCCCCAGCCCATCTCCCCGCAGCAGCAGGCATTGCCCATGCTGGCAGGTTTGGAAGTGCAGTGGCCTCCGGGCCTGATGGGTTGGCATGAGTGACAGGGGCATCACTTGCTATAGGGCAATGGGGGCAGCTCCCCCAGACCTTGGTTTGCCCCCACCAACTTTTCATAGGTCTGTGCTCTGCTACGTCACTCCCCGCCAACTTTGCAGGGTACAATAGTCACATGTAACACGTCTATGCTAAGGCAGCTTTGCCCCCCAAAGGCTGCCCCTGGGGAGCGATAGGGGTTTTTGGACAGGCCTAGCGTCATGGTGCCATCTAGTGGCTGCAGCCCACCCAGTGGCCAAGAGCATGCATCTCGCCATGGGGGTCCCTCTTAGTTCTGAAGGTCCCAGGTTTTGATTCCCTTTGCTGGCGTACACACCACTGTGCCCCCACCCCCCTTGGGTTAGATATGGGGTGGCCCAGGTGTTGGACAGCCCCGGAGGAGCTGCCTGAAGCTGTGGACGGGCAGCCCTGCGTCTGACTGGAGTGTCCATCGCCACGTCTGCTAGGGAACTGTGAGCCCCATGGACTCTGCTTTCCACCAACGGGCATGCCACTGCAAGGGAGCAGCACAGGATGGATTGCACCCCCAGCCTATGTCAGGCAGGTCGGGGAGTCTTGTTCACAGGCCCGTGGGGCCACTGGGACAGCACCTGCGTTCCGATAGGGTCGCCTGACCCCCGCCTCTGTTGGGGTCCTGCAGCATCTGGGCCCTGGTGTGTTGCTGGGGGCAGGGATTCCCCATGCAATGTTGTTGGGGGTGGGGGGACTCTCCCTCCCCAGTCCCTGCCAGGGGCTCATTGCAGCAGGAATAACAGGGCATCCCACAACTCCCCCCTTTTCCATGCCTTCCCGAGGCTGTCTGTCTGGCCCGCTGGCCGTCTGTCTCTGTTGGATGTGCCCCTCCCCTGCTGTGGTTGCACGCTCGTGTGTGCCCGTCCCTGCGCCAGGCTGCTGGCTGTTGTCTCGTCTCCTGTGCTCGAGTGGCAAGTGTTGCCGTGACCTCAGGGCAAGACGGGAAGGGGTATCCTGTTCACCCAGCTGGGGCCTCTCGGTGCAGGGGGGCCTGGCCCAGAGCGGGGGCCCTCAGCTAGTCTTTCCTGTTTTCCTCCCTCCGTGCCAGGCCTGTGGGGTAGTAGGGCAGCCCTAGACTGAGGGGCAGGGCTATTACTTTGAGCTGCCCCCAAACTCCTTCCTCCCCACGGTGGGCAGGGGGTGCTCTGTCCTGTATGTGCGGGGGTGGCATTCCCAGGTCACAGCTCATCCTGGCTGCTCTGCCCCATGGGATCCCAGCCACAGCCCCCCTGCCCTGAGGGAGCCCGGTCCCTCCCAGCATGAAGCCTGTTCCTGATGCCCCATATTGGAGGGGGTGCAGTGTTGGGATGAGTGGACCTTTCTCAGTGGGGTGCTGGGGGCATGGGGAAGAAGATCCCTGGAAGGGGGAACCCAAGGCTGGGTGTGAATGGGGGCATTAATGGTCTGCTGAGCCATAGAGACCCTCATGGGGAGCGGGGGCTGGGAGAATAGGGAGTCTGTAGCCAGCATGCTGGGGACAGCTGGAGTGATGGGAGGGGGTAGGGTTACTAGGCAGTGAGGTCCCCTGACCTGTGAGGGTGGCAGGTAGAGCAGAGGGGCCTGCAATGCCACTGTCTTTTAATCCCCCCCCCCCCAAAGCTGTTCACCCCCCTCTCTCTGCTCTGGGCAGATCCGGTACCGGAAGGACAAGGTGCTGCCCAAACAGACGCCCTGCTTCACGCCTGTCATGGGCATGAAGGACTTGGCCAATGGGGGTGCCATCGCCGCCACCATCCACTATTACTGCCCTGATGTGGTGCGTCTGGAGGGTGAGTTCAAATGCGGGGCTGGACGAAGGATGGGGTGCCAGGCATTGATGGGTTGGCAGCCTGGGGGCTGTGCTGGTGGGGGGCAGTCCCTGGGGCCAGGAGGGGCAGGGTGGGGAGCCTGGCTGGGGAGGGGTACGTCTGGCGGGGGTGGACCCTGGGGCAGGGGTGGGGCGCCTGGCTGGGGAGGGGTACGTCTGGCAGGGGTGGGGCGCCTGGCTGGGGAGGGGTAGGCTTGGGGAGGTGCAGTCTCTCGGAGAGGTAGGAGATAGGTCGGGAGGTGGTCTCTGGGGAGGGGCAGGGGTGAGGAGCCTCGCTGGGGGGGCAGCACTCATGCCCCCCTCCCTGCAGACGTGTGCTTGAAGGAGACCATGTCAGTGGCCGACAGCCTCTACAACCTGCAGCTCATCCAGGAATTCTGCACCAAGTACCTGGGCAGCTGCTGCCCCCTGGCATTGGAGGACCTGCTCTATGTGCCCCCAGTGCTGAGGGTGAGTGGGGTGGGGGGGCCTGAGCCAAGGTGTCCCCAGCATGTGGGCAATGCCCTGGGCAAGGGAGACTTGCCTGGGTGGTGGTGTGGGGGGGGGAAAGGTTCATCATCTCCCAGGTGGTGTGGGAGCTTGGGGCGGGGGTCATGCCATTGGGGTGGGGGAACTTGTTGAGGGGAGCCATGGGTGCTTGTGTGCAGTGGGGTGCCTGGCTCACACTCACCCTGGGAGGACACCCCTCCTGTCCTGGTGCAAACTTTGGGGCCAGGTTAAACATAACTATAAAGCTCTTGGCTCCGGAGTCCTGGGGGTGGGGGACTCTGCCCATCTCTCTCTGACTGCAGCCCCATCAGCCTGCGCCCCTTGCTCTCCACTGGGGCGGAAGGGTGCAGATTAGCCAGCCTGGCGGAACAGCCCGGCTTGGTCCTAATGAGGCCTTGGCCGTCACCTCCAGCTGCTCTAATTGGTGCTGTGAAGCCTGGCACAAAGGGCCGTCTCTGGGCTGCGCACAGGACTGGTGCCCCCAGCCAGGGGGACCGTGTGCCCTGGAGTCCCTTGATCTGGGAGGGGGGCACCCTGCTCCTCCTGGTGGTCTGCACACACCCTGGGAGGGGTATGCGGAGTCCATCCTCTCTCTCCTGGCTAGGGGGTGCCTTGGGGTGGGAGGGTCTCATTGCTTTGGCCCCTTCGGAGCATGTGAGCAGCTGTTCTGCACCCCTGCAGATCAACATTGGGGTGTTCCTGGCTGAGCTCTTCCTGTGCTTCGAGGTGCTCAAGCCGGACTTTGTGCGCCCCAAGGAGCTGGGGGGACTCAAAGGTACCAAGGGGCTGACCTAAGTCTGGGAGGGATGGGTTCTCTTCTCCCCCAGCCATCACCCTGGGGCAAAGCTGCCTCTAATCCCTCCCCTCTGGCTGGCACTAGACACCCCCCCCCACCCCCCCCCGGTCACAGTTGGGTGCATGGGGGGCTGGAGTGCCCTGTTTGAAAGGGGCAGATAATCTCCTGCCTGGGGTCCAGCACAGGAAGTCATGCTGACTGACCGCTTCTGGGACGTGTGTGTGTGTGGGGGGGTTCATTGCATTTCCCTAGCCATGGGGGACTTCCCCTTCCAGCCGCCTTGCCCCGGCTGTAGCTGCTGCTCCCTGGCCAAGGTTGGGGTGGGGGAGGAGTGGGAGTGGAGCATGCTGGGAGCTGGCTCAGCCCAGCCCCAGAACAAAGGCCCTTGTGTCGGCAAAGCCCTTTGAAGGACCTTGGCTGCCGTTCAGGTCGGGGCTGGGGGGCTGGCAGCATGGCCAGGGCGGACGCCGCCTATGCCCGTCCCTGAGGAGTGGCTGGGGGCAGAGACTCACGCTCCCTGCCTGCCTTCCAGATCCACCCGCGATGAGCGACTCCCTGACGCCCAGCAGTGGGAACAGCAACAGGTGAGTCTTGCAACCCTGCGGCCTGGCCTGGCAGGCGGGTCCTGCTGGGGTACCCTAGGAGCTGGTGAGCGAGGGGCCAGGTCTGCTCTGTGCTGGCCCCATCGCCCCAGTGTGGGGCTGGGGGGTGCTATGCTGCAGGGGCTCTGCAGGGGGCGCTCTCACCTGCCAGTCAGTGCTGGCCCCAGTGTGGCACTAGAGGGTGCTCTCGCCAGGTCACTCCTGTCTGACCAGACTGGTAGCACTGGGTCATTCCCTCCCCCTGAGCTCTTGATGACTCTTCCATAAAGCTGGTGGGTCTTGGACCAGCCTCCCCTTCATGGTCCCTTGGGGGCCCGCAGCTGGGTCAGCAGAGGTACTGTGGAGCCTGACCCCTCTTCCTCCCCTTGGTGCAGGGGAG
This sequence comes from Chelonia mydas, assembly GCF_015237465.2. Lineage (NCBI taxonomy): Eukaryota > Metazoa > Chordata > Testudines > Cheloniidae > Chelonia > Chelonia mydas. Next base: position 7,539,861 of record NC_051260.2, read on the forward strand.
GTTCCTCTGGGCTGTGCTGGGGGGCTGGAGTCTCTGCAGCACCTACCTGCTGGGATGCCAGTTTCCAGGCCCTGGCTGGGCTCGTGCGGATGCCCTGACTCGCCTGCCAGCTTAAATAGCACCTGGGCGGGATCAGCTCTGACCCACCAGGTGGACCCCTGCAGCCACTGGTTTGTCCCCCCTCCGGGGGCAGCAAGTGTATCGTGATTGGGGAGGAGAGTGATAAGGGGGCAATTTCCTCCTCCGCCCAGGAAGAGAAACATTCAGTGGGGATGTGAGACTGGGCTGCCCCTCCCCCAAAAGAAAAACCAACACCCCCCCACCCCCAACAATTGGATTTTTTTTTTAAATTGAGTGGGTTCCCTCCCCCGCAACCTGTGTCTCTGCAGAGCAGGATATTGGCCCAAAACAGCTGTGGGGGTCCCTGGCAGAGCCCTCCCAGAGCTGGGGATTGAACCTAGGGGTCCTGGCTCCCCGCTCCTACTCTAACTACTAGCCCCCACTCCATTCCAGAAGCTGGGGATAGGACCCAGGAGTCCTGACTCATGAATCACAGCTGACTGGAGCTTCAGTTCCTGAACTCCTGCCAGGGCAGAACTTGAATGAAATTAATTTTGTAAAATTCAATCTGAGCCTGACTGGCTTCTGCCCCAGATCACTGCCCCTACCAGTCTTTGACCCAGGCAGAGCTCCCCCTGGTGGACACCTCAGTGTGACACACCATGTGCCCCATACCCAAAGCCAGGAGCCCACTGGTGGGCTGGCACAGGGTGCCTGTGGGTTGCTGCTCAGCCATCTCCTCTGGGGCCAGGTGATGCTGAGCTGGCACCTGTGGGCTCAGGTGTGGGAGGAAATGAGGGGCATATGTGATCTCGTGTGCGGTCTCTCTCACAGTGGTTCCCCGGTGTTCAGCTTCCTACACCCGCTCCTGCCAGGCGGGCAGCCGCAGTCGCCGCTCAGAGGCTCGCTAGGTGAGATGCCCTGCCCTCTACGGGGGATGGGGTCAGGGAAGGCTCCAGCTATTGCTGGGGCTGTGTGGGGTTCAGGCCTGGTCTGACCTCAGCCTGGGGCACGCTCTCCTGAACGATGCCTGCTGTCTGCGAAGGCCCCCAGCTGGGGGTGTGTGTGTGTGTGTGGTGGGGGGGGGGACCTCCAGGCCCACCCAGCTTCATCTGGACCTGAACCCCTTGAGTTGGCATTCAGGGCCCTGCACTGCCCCTGGACACATAAGGGTATAGAGGGACATCGTAACACCCCCAGCCCAGGTCCCTATAGACCCAGTCCCTGCCCCAAACCATCCTGGAGGGGGCTGGGGAAAGCTCTGGCTCCCTCTGGGAGGGGGGCACAGGGTGGAGCTGTGGGGTTCCTCGGGGGGTGAGGGTGGATGGTTCTGGGCTGCCTGGGGTGGGGGCTGGATCTGAGCCATCCTGGAGGGCTGGCAGGGTGGGGTCCCAGGATATTGGGGTGGAACTGAGCTGTTCTGTGAGGTCCCTAAATGGTTTTGGGTCACGAGCTATGGGCCATCTGAGAGGGCAGGGTCCTGAGGGTTGGGGTGCTCTGGGCTGTCACAGCAGGGGGCTGGTGTGAGGTCCCAGGGGCTTGGGGGGGCTCCAGGCTGTCTGGGGGGTTCTGTGTGACCGTATCACTGTGCCCCAGGTTCCATGCACCACTCTACCTCAATGTCCCATGTGGAGGGCGGATTTGGCAAATCCTGGAGCAAGAAACAGCTGAGGTGAGGCAGGAGGGGGCAGTGCGAGTGGGTGGGGAGCATTGCAGGTGTGGGGGCAGGGCCATGGTTCCTTGGGATCTCTGCGGGGAAGGGCCTGTGCCCACTGAGTATGGTGATCTGGTTGTTGGGCCCTAACCCTTTCCCCACAGCCTCCCTCCCCCCTGCTTTCTATGCAAGGGGTTCGAGTGGGGATGGGGATATGGGAGGCGGGGCCTTCCCCCAGCTCAGCCCTTCTCACCCCCAGGTCTGCAGGGGCCAGGGCTGGCACATGTGGGCTGGGGGGGACTGTCCCTTTCTGCGGGCATGGCTTGTTTCTGAACAGCCAGACTCTGGCCCCCTGCTGTCCTCGCAGCCATCTGTGCTCTGTGCAGGGGGCGGGGCCTGTTCCCCTCTGAGGTGGGCATGGTGGGGCAGGGCCTGTCCCTGCCCAGCCCCTCACCCCTCCTTTCCCCGCAGCCACCCACTGTCACAGGCCGTGTCGTTCAGCATCCCCTTTGGGCTGGACAGCGACGTGGACATAGTGATGGGGAACCCCGTGGGCATGCTGCGCTCCATCAGCTCAGACAGCCTGGCACCTGTGCCCACCTGCCTGGCCAGCTCCTCTGGCCCGCCCCCTGAGGACGCCGCCCAGAGGCTGGCCAAGGACGAGGCCCCCAACGGGCTGGTGGCGCCGCACCGGACGGTGCATAAGGTGGCGCTGTCTGCCAAGGGGGTTGCGGAGCGCGAGGGCCCCCCAGTGGAGAACGGGCTGGGAGATGGGTACCCTGACCTGCCCACCATTGAGGAGGCCCTGCAGATCATCCACAGCAGTGAGCGCCTGCACCCTGAGGGGGCGGCCGACGGCTTCTACCTGCATTCGCCAGAGCCCCCCAAGCCCCCCCGGGCACCGGAGCCCATGCCAGCACTGGCTGTCTACCGCTTCCACAGCGGGCCTCCCAATGGGCGTGCTGAGGGCCCCACCCCACCTGGAGACGGCAGCCTGGACTCGGATGCCGAGGACCCCGCCCACCCGCCTGGCACCAAGGACGACACCTCCTCGGGCCTGAGCTCGCTGAGCTCCCAGCCCGACAGCGCGGGCTCCTCGGGCACCGGCGTGCGCATGACCAGCTTCGCCGAGCGCAAGAAGAAGCTGACGGCCCCCGAGGGCAAGGCCTTGCAGAAGAGCACTGGTGAGAGCTCGGAGGCGGGTGCTGTGCCCCCCGAGGACAGCCCTGGCCGCAGCCCTGCCCTGAGCTCGGAGATGAACCAGTTGGGCGCTCGGCTGGAGGAGAAGCGGCGGGCCATTGAGGCGCAGAAGAAGCGCATCGAGGCCATATTTGCCAAGCACCGCCAGCGGCTGGGCAAGAGCGCCTTCCTGCAGCTCAAGCGCAGGGATGGGGGGGGAGAGGAGGAGGAGGAGGAGGGGGAGGCCAAGCTGTCGCTGGAGGAGCGGCTGGCCCGGCTGGAGGCAGAGGACGAGGGGGGCGGCCCGCAGGCGCAGGCCGAGGAGGAGGGCCCAGGCCAGGGCCACCTGGAGAAGCAGGTGACGTTCTCGCCAGAGATCAAGGGGGCCCCCCTGGACGAGAACCTGGGCGATTACAACCGGGCCGTGGCCAAGCTGAACACGGCGCTGAGCTCCCTGCAGCTGGACATGCAGCGCCTGAGCCAGCAGCAGCAGCGCCTGCTCCAGGAGAAGAAGCCCAGCCAGGCCTGGGTCATCCCAGCCCCCAAGGGCCCCGCCCCGCGGGCCAGCCGGGAATTCGTGCCATCCCGCTCCGTGGAGCTCTCGTCCTCCGCGCCCTCGCCCTCCCGTAAGCCCCCCGTCCCTGCCGCGCCCTGCTCGCCCCAGCCAGCCCCCAAGAAGGCTGCCCCTACGCCCCCCAAGAGTCCCAAGCATGCCCGGCCCGTGGAGCTGAAGCTGCCCCCACTGACACGGGTGCTGACGCCCCCCCACAATGTGGACACCCTGCCCCATCTGCGCAAGTTCTCGCCCAGCCAGGTGCCCGTGCAGACCCGTTCCTCCATCTACTTCTCGGAGGAGGCACCTGGGCCGGAGCAGCTGCTTGAGTCCCCTGAGCTGGAGACCATGGGCAACCTGCGCCCGGTGGCCTCCGTGGTGCCACAGAGCGGGGTGGGCAGTGCCCGGGTGTCCGGGGACGGCACCAGTGATGTGTCCTCACCGGGTGAGCGGCGGAGCAGCCTCATTGAGATCCCGCTGTCCAGCCTCCAGGCTGAGGAGGGCGACAGGGATGACTCGCTGGAGGAGTCGCTGACCGAGGTGCTGGACACGGAGCCACGGGCCGGCCTGGGCTTCTTCTTCAAGGTGAGAGCCAGGCCACATGGGACAGAGCCATGCACCCCGCTGCCCCAGGGTACCCCTCCCACGGCCCATCGCTGCACTGCCTGCCAGAGCCTGTCTCGGCCACAACCTGCCATCCTGTCACAGGAGCCCCTGGATTGGGAGTGTTCTGCTCTGGGGAGGGGGGCGCAGGGAATGGGACACGGGGCATTTCCCCTCTAGGGGTGCTGTCGCCTGAACCAGCCAGTTTCCCAGTGCTGGGTTCTGTGGGGTTCCCTCCCTCCCAGGCTCCCTTGGGTCACAGCCAACTTCTTCCTGTAGGGAAATCCTAGGGCTGCTGTTTTTGGGTCCCTGCCTCCCCCAGGTGCCCTCTCTGAGCAGGCTCCTCCCCCAGGGTCTGCAGCAGGGGGCTGGCTGGGATGCAGTCCTGCCCGTCTGGTGCCATGGCATCGACCGGTGTCTTGGCAGGGTGCAGCTGTGGGTCGCTCCTGCCCCAGTAGGCCATATGGGGGCAGTGCTATGGGATGTCGGCTCAGCTGTACAGTTAACCCTTTGGAGTCTGCCACAATGAGTCTATTGCCTAGAACACATGACATTATGGAGGGATGGGGGTGTAGGGTCCATGGGAGTTGGGCACCTCAGAATCTTTGTGGCTCTGGGTCTAGCTATTGTCTTTTTTTTTTTTTTTTTTTGCTTAACTCCCACATGCTGGGGCTGCATGGGGGATGCTGCAGGGGGTTAACTGACCTGAGAGCAGCAAGGGGACCTGGGTCTCACGCTGCCATCCGGGTCTCACAAGCCATAGCTGTAGGACTGCCTAGGAAATGACTCGTTCCCCTGTGGAACTCCTTGCCTCAGGATAGTGCCCAGGGCAGGAGCTTAGCTGGCTCTGAGGATTAGATATTGGTCTGGGCAACGCCACTGCTGTTACAGGCCTGGATGGTCAGTATTTGCCCCTGAGCAGGGTGGCTTCCTGCCCCTCCCTCTGAAGCAGCAGGTTAGTGGCCCAGCTTGGCTGTGGGCTGGGATAGCTGGGCCTTGCCCTCAGCTGCGTGGCTTTCTGGGGCCCCTGTGGCTTATGCTGAGGCCAGTGGAGCTGGTGAGGGGCTGGGGGGTGCTGGGATACCCAGGATGCACTAAGGCTTGTTCTGGCTTCATGGGGATGTGCCCTCCCTGCCTGCCCTTGCTGGAGCTGTGGCCGTGCTCCATGTGCCTGGGGCCTGCTGTGTGCCCACATGCCGCCCATCGCTGCTGCCGGCGGACCCTGGCCCTCCCGCTCACTAGCTCCGTCCCTGCCCAGGACGACGAGAAGCCGGAGGACGAGATGGCCCAGAAGCGGGCCAGCCTGCTGGAGCGCCAGGCGCGGCGCAACGAGGAGGCGCGGCAGCGGAAGCAGTGGCTGGAGGCTGAGAAGGAGCAGAAGGAGGAGGCAGCCAGGTGGGGGGTAGGGGCCCACGTTGGGTGGCACCCAGGGGGGTGGAGGGTGGTGCTTAGGAGGAGGGCATGACTGGGCAGCATCAGGGTGGAGCCCAGGTCTGCAGGTACCCAGGGGTGGGGGGCTGGTCTGAGCAGCATGGGGTGGTGCAGGGAGCCCTGCTGCAGGGCTGGCTGGGCGGCTTCGGGGCAGAGCCCAGCCCCTAAGGGCCATGCTCCCCGTGCCAGGCTGCAGGCGGAGGAACGCCCGCGGCCGGAGGAGGAAGCAAGCCCACGGCGCGGCGACTTCACGCGCCAGGAATACCTGCGGCGCCACCAGCTGAAGCTCATGGAGGACCTGGACAAGGTGCTGCGGCAGAAGCCAACCACGGTGCGCGCCCTCAAGAAGGGACGGCCCAAGACGGTATTCTGCGACGACTCGGCCCTGGCCCGCAGCCCGGTCAAGGGGCTCCTCGGTACGGTTGGGGGGAGGGTGGTTCATGGACAGTGGGTGTGGGGGGGAGATGGGTTCATGGGGCCACCCCTTGCCCAGCTGTCCCGCACAGCCGAACCCCGTACTCCAGGACCTGGAGGGCCCAGGAGCCAAGTCTGACTTAACTCGGGGGGGGGGGTGTGTGCTTTTTTGGGGGGCTGGGGAATGTTTTGGGTGCTGTCTGACAGAGATCTCTGCCCCCCAGGCTCCAGGCTCAGCAAGGTGTACTCCCAGTCGACCCTGTCCCTCTCCACTGTGGCCAATGAGCCTGGGAACTCGCTGATGGTCAAGAGACCCTCCAGGTGAGAGCATTGGGGAGCAGGCTGGGCAAGTAATCCCCTGTGCTTCTCCATTGCCTGGCCTCCCCCGGCCCCGGATTCTGCCACTTTAGATACTGGGGTAGGGGGCAGCATTCGTTCTGGCTCCTCCCAGGGGCCTGGAGCAAGGGGAGAAAGCAGCATAGCTCCCATTGGCAGGGGAAAGCCCAGGCTGGGGGGCTGGCCTGGGGATCCCTGGAGTCCTTCCTCCCTTCTTGGGGGAGTGGGGGGTGGAGTCTCCTGTGGGGGCAGTGATGGAGATGGAAGGTTTTGGGGGTGGTGACTCCCAGGGAGCTGGAGGGTGAGGGGGGGTTTGACTGGCTCCTGCATTGGAACTCCTGCCCTGTCTCTAACTGCCCCCCTGCCCCACAGAGCCGCGTCCCCCTCGGGCCTGATGTCCCCCAGCCGTCTGGGCAGCCAGAGCCGTGAGCGGGACTGGGAGAACGCATCAACTGCCTCGTCACCTGCCTCTGTGCCAGAGTACACAGGTGAGACAGACACCCAGACACCACCCTGCCCTCCCCCAACTCTGTGCCTGAGTACATGAATGAGACCCCCCCCCCCTCCTCCTCCTCCCACACTGCCCCTACTCGGGCCCAGAGTACACGGGTGAGTACCCCTGCCCTGCCTCCCCTTCATCCCCCACCTCTGACCCTGGTGAGACCTCCCCTGCTGCCCTTCCTCCAGCCCAGAGCACATGGAAGAGAGACCCCTCCCCCTGCTTTGTGCCTGAGTACAAGGGTGAGACCCCCCCCCCCGCCCTGCCTCCCCATACCTCTACTGCTCCTCCAGATCCCCTCCTGCCCTGCCTTCCCCTACCAGCCTGTCTCCATCCAGAGTATGTGGGTAAGATCCCTGCCCATTGCCCCATTTCCCCCCCCCGCCTTGCCTTTACCCCACTGCCTCCTCCCAGCCTCCATCCCCAAGTAAACAGGTGAGACCCCTTCCTTCTCCTGCTCTGCCTCCACCGCCCCTACTTCCATCCCTGAGTACCCAGGTGCCAGGCCCCCAGCTGGGGAAGTCTCTGGGAGGAAGCCCTTCGCTTCACTCTTCCTCCAGGACAGGCCACAGAGCCTCCCTGCTTCCTGCCCAGCGAGTCCAGCTGAGACAGACCCTGGTAGAGATCCGTCCACTCCGCAGGGCCCAACGCCCCTCAGCCCAGGTGTCGGGGCCACTCACCCAGCGTTGTCAGCACAGTCGGGTTTCTTAGCCACCTGGACCCCAGCCTGGGAAGTCCTTAGGCCAGCCCAGAGCAATGATGGGTGCCGTGAGCCTGGCCAAGCCCCTACATTCAGGCTCTGTCTGACCTCCTTGGCTAGATCCCAGGTGGGAGCCCCGACTCCTTCCAGCAGCTAATGCTCCCCCACCCCGCTCCCTTGTCTTCGAGCTGGGGTCTGTGCTCTGTGGCAAGGCTGGGAAATCCCTCTCCTGTGGGTGCTGGGGCAAGGTGCCAGTGTCCTGTACCATTGTTTTCTCACATTTTCGGTTAAGGACTGGCTGAGGCCAACCCCTGTTTAAAGGCCCATGCTGGCTCAGTGCCATTTAGACCTCTGTCTCTTAGCCTGCCCTGAGAGCAAACAGTCCTCCCACATGCAGAATATAGGGGAAACTGAGGCACAGAGGATTCATTAAAAAGTTCCCACTTTGTGATAATGGCTGAGACCCCCCCCCCCCCCCCTTTTCCCACCCAGGCTCTCACCTGCCTCCACCTCCTGCTGCCTTCCCCAGTCCTGAGTACACAGCTGAAGTCACCTTCTCCCCCACCCCTAGCTGACACCTCCATCCCCCGGATATTGATTAGAACTACCTGGGCTGGTCTGTTGGCTGGCTGGGGCCCAGTGGGAGGTCCCCTGGGGGTGGGGGCAGGGCCTGGTGGGGCAGTTCCTAGATCACTGGGTCTAGCTCTAACCCACTCTCCCTGGCAGGGCCCAAACTGTACAAAGAGCTGAGTGCCAAGTCCAACAAGCACATCATCCACAACGCACTGTCACACTGCTGTCTGGCTGGCCGTGTCAACGAGCCCCACAAGAACAAGATCCTGGAGGTGAGGGGTAGGGGAGGGGCGGGCAGGCAGGCAGTCTTACTTCCCCCATCCCGGAGCAGGCAGTGACTGGGGTATGGCTGGGGGGTGAATGGGTTAGGGGGCCCTTGTATTGGGGGGTTGAGGGCTTGCCCGGTCTCTTAACCTCCCCTCTGCCCCCCAGGAGATGGAGAAGAGCAAAGCCCACCACTTCCTGATCCTGTTCCGAGACTCCAGCTGCCAGTTCCGGGCACTCTACACGCCAGCAGGGGAGACGGAGGAGCTGATGCGCTTGACGGGCTACGGTCCCCGCACCATCAACCTGGCCATGATTGAGGGCATCTACAAGTACAGCTCAGACCGCAAGCGCTTCACCCAGATCCCCACTAAGACCATGTCCATGAACGTTGACGCCATCACCATCCAGGGCCACCTCTGGCAGACCAAGAAGCCGGGCACCCCCAAGAAGCCAGGCACCCCCAAATAACCTCTCCTGGCCTCTCTGGGCTGAGAGCCCTTCACACAGCTGCTGCTGCAGGACCCCTGTGCCCTGGCTGTGTGCCCAGGCAGGGCCCAGCAAAGGGGGAAGGGCTTATCCTGGGAACTGCCAAATACACTAAAACTATGGGGTCAAAGGGCATGGGGGGAGAGCTGCCTTGGTAAGGCCTGGCCCTACCCCCACCCTAGGCTGAGGGGAGGGGCTAGGTGCCCCTAGACTGGCTACTCTGCTCTCTGCCCCCCTCCCAACCATCTGAATGTCAGACTGCACCCCAGGGGCATGTCTCTCCCCCTCCCTCCATGAGGTGTGGATCAGGGTCTGGCCCCTGGGCTGTGTATATTATACATAACTATACAGAAATTGAGCTATTTAAATGATTTTGCAATGATTTGTATATAGTGAATTGCATTTGATAAGCAGGTTGGGATGGGCCTGGTGTGGGGGACAAGGGGTGGGTGGGTGTCTGTCTGTCTCCATGTCTTGTCTATTTTGTATCTTCTAAGCTTCTGTCACAATGGAATTATGTGTTTGAACTCCCCCCTCCTTGCAGGAGGGGTGCTGGGCACAGGACTAGGTACCAGGGGCACTGCCTCAGGCCCTGGGTGGGAGGGGACCTGGCCTCTGGGAAATGAGACAGCCTGGCCTGAGCCCACCTGCAGCTGCCCCAGGGAGCAGGACTCCCTGTGCCCATAGCTCCCCCCACCCCTCCTAGCCCAGGTGGCTGCTGTCTGTGCCCCTGTTTGGGGCTGGAGTGCTGTCCTGCCAGCCCCATCCCTTCCTGGGTGGCTGTGTCCAGCTGGGAGGGGCCTGCTCCCTTCTAAGGGGCTGGCTGGAGCTGAGCCTGGTCAGTGACACCCCCCAGCACAGATGCCTGGGCCTGGTCAGGTGATCCCCCTGGGCCCCCCAAGCACTGATACCTAGGTGAAAGGGGGGCAGGGCCTGCTGGCTCCTTGTGGCAGAGAGGGTGCTAGGCAATGCTGTAATGAGCTGGCAGGGACCTCACCCTGTCACTTAATAAAGTAACTTAAAGGTACTTCTGTCTCTGCCTGGTTCCTCCTCAGAAGAGCAGCCTCAGCCTGCTGCCCCAGCACACCAGGGAATTGGGCTCCAGGTGTCAGGGAGCCTGGGTTCCAACCCCAGCTTAGGGAAGGGTGAGTCAAGAAGATCCACGCTGGGGGGCCTGGGCATCAGGACTGCCAGAGGAGGCTTCTGGTTTCAGTTGAATCCCACATGGAAAATTTTTCCTTGTGGTTTTATGGTGGAAAAACAAACTTCTCAATGCTCTGGCCCAGCGCTTGCTGGTGCTCAGAGCCTGAGCCAAGGGCTGCATGTGGAAAATGGGGACCTGGTCTCCTGGCCTGCAGTGACTGTGCCCCCCTGCCTGACAGCAGGAACTGCCCATGCAGGCTCTGATGTAGCTCCACCCCTGTATCAGCTGGTCCAGGGGGTCAGAACTGGTGCTGACCAGTATATTTAATGCTAATGCTGCCCCCTCCTGCAGGGACCTTTAATGCTCAAAGCTGCCTGGGCTGCAGTCCAGCTCCAGCCCCCCACCTCACATCATCCCTCTTGCTCTGACAGCTTGGCTGGACCTGGCCAGAACCAAGGGTCCCTCTCCCCCAGCCCTGACCTAGACTGGCATGGTGCAGTTGTGGGGAGGGCCTCCCCCAGGGCAAGCCCAGCCTCTGGCCCTGCTAGTTTGAGCTGCGGGAGCCTATGGCAAGGAGGCTCCTGTCCTGGGGTGAACAGCCTCTTCCAGGCCCCTGCTGCATTGTCACCACATCCCTGCCCAGCACAAGGTGAGGGAGGGCAGCACTGCCTGGAGCTGTTCCCCTGCCCCCCTCCCTGAGCAATGAGAGTCTAGCTAAGGTTAGAAAAAGAAACATTTATAGTCAAACAGCAGCCCGGGGGGGGCCACACACAGCACTCCCCCTCTCCCTGCACAAGAGCCAGGGCATGGCTCCCCAGCCTCCAGCACCCCATGGGCCAGGACACAGGCCTGCACTCAGCCCTGGCAGCAGTAGGGGGAAGATCGCATGTGCATGGCTTACCCCACACACTAGCCCATGGAGACCAGCTGGAGAGGGCAGATAAGCCCCAGCTACTGTCAGTGGGGCCCCAGGCCAGCTCCTGGGCTGGCCCCCAGGGGCTCTGCCTGCTCCTTCCCCACTTAACAAGCCTGGCTCCCAAAGTGCTTCACGAGGAAGGGGGGGGGGGGGGTGTGTGACAGGGCAAGGGGCCAGTAGCCCAAGGGCAGGCTGGCTCCACCCACTCCTGCCAATGGCCCAGAGCAGGGTCCTCCCCTCCCTGCCCTGGGCAGCAGCCAGCTACTTAAAGCTACAGCACCCCTGCCCTGCTAGGAGCCAGGGCCACCCAGCCCCAGAGCCCAAGGGGGAGGGATAGGGCCAGAACTCGGGGAGCCTGCTTGGCCTACAGGGACAGGAAAACTAAGGCAGCCGGGTGCCCTGGGTGAGGGGCTGTGCTGGGGGGCACACGGCTCCAGCCCAGCAGCTCCAGGCTGGCCCAGGAATCTCAAAGTCCAGACCCCTCTGCCCGCAGTTCAGGAGTGGAGCAGGATCCATGGTGCCCGCTGGCTGCCCCCAGCTCAGTCGGCCTTCAGCCCCCCGAACACAGCTGAGGGGACGCTCTGCTGCTCCAGCTGCACCTCTGCAGGGAGAAGGGGAGGGTGGGTCAGTGGTGAGCCAGCACCTAGCAGCACCTGCCTCCAGCCAGGAGACAGACCCAACTATGCCACACCCAGTGCCCAGCTCCCATCCTCAGCCTAAGAGGGCAGGACATATCCAGCTACACTAGGCTCCTCCCCCAGCCAGCCCCCCCAGTCGCAGCTGTACACCCCACCCCTTACCATCAGGCTCATTCTCCTCGCTCTCATCCCCCTCCTCCTCGTCCTCATCAATGTCAATCTCGTCGGGGTTCACCTGCCTGGAGAGTGCGGCCAGCTCACTGCGTGACGCATCGCTCCTACCAACATACCGGGGAGAGGGAGTGAGCCAGGGGCTAGGCACCAGGGAACCAGCTGCTCCAAAGGCAGTCCTGGGCCCCCACTGTCCCCACCCCCATCGATCCACAGCTCCCCACATGGCTCTAGGCCTAAGACAGGCTTCCCGCAATGTGCAGGGGGCTATGGCTGGCTGTGCCCTGGGTGCCAGCCCCAGCCAGCAGGGAAGGGGTGAGGGCAGCGCCCACCAGGGAGGGTGGTTGGGGGTTACGGGCTCAGCTGGCGAGAAGTCAGCCCAGGGCTGCATTGGCACTGGGCCCTGGGCAAGGGGCATATCAGAGCCATTGCTGGCTATAGGGCAGGGGAGCCAAGCCCCAGCATGCAGTAGGGCCAGGTGCCCAGATGAATGCTGGAATATGTATTCTCCACAAGCTGCCCCATGCACACAGACCTGACAAAGAGGATCTTCTCCTTGGACCGGGGCTTGTCCCGCTCTGCCTCAGCCGCCAGCTGCTCTGCCCGCTGCTCCAGCAGCTTCATGTCGTCCATGCCACTCTGCCCTGGCGCCAGGTCTGACACTGGAACCAGACAGCAGGGTGAATGCCAGGGACACCTCTGTGTGGGGGTACAGGTGCCCCCAAGGCTCCCACCATGCAGGGGGCGGCTTGCTTACCGGTGCCTGTGGCATTGCTGGAGACTTTGAGCATCTGCGAGGCCATGAAGTTGACCTGGGTGTTGTAGGTGGCTTGGACGCTGCGTTTGATGCGCAGCATCTCCCGGATCGTGTCTTCGTTCCCGTGCCGGATCTCAAAGTCCTTCCATGTCTGCCAGAAGGAGCCTGTGGTCTGGGGGTGGGGGGTGAGCCCAAAGGGGGTGAGCCTTGCAGTCCCCACCCCCATGGCCTGTCCTACCCATCTCCCAGCCTTCTCTAGGGCAACTGATCCCTGTAGCAGGGCCCAACACCCACCTGGCTGGGAAACCAAGCCTAGGGAGCCTGGGGACGGTAGTGCCAGGGACCAGACTGTAGGGGACAATCCCGGCCCCAGCTCACTCTGCCACCCAAAGTTCACCCTGGGACCCTTACCCGGGGGTCACAGATCTGTGAGCAGTAGGAGTAGATGGCCCGGGCCCGGTCGATCTCGCCCAGCTTGCACTCCATGTCGGCAAAGCGCTGGCACATCTCGCGGGCGTGCTCGTCTGACAGCACCTGTGGGGGAGACTGTGAGAGAGTGACCCTGAATCCCACCAGCCCCCATCCCCACTCCTCCTTGACCACCACCGGCCCTGACCGGGGCGGATGGATGGACAGATGGACCTGACAGCATGCTCCCCTGAATGCCCTGCCCCTGACCCCACCTGTGGGTGGGGGAATCCGGATGCCATGCAGTGTGCTCCCTGCAGGCTGGGGCTCAGGACAGGCTCCCCACTCCGAAAATCCCGGGTTTGTGGCTTCACAGCCTTGGGGTGCAGAGTACCAGGGGTGAGGGGAGTGTTCGGGGTTTGGCCCGGTGCTCTCTGTGCCCATCTCTGCCGCCCAAGTGTCCCTGTTACTAGAAGGCAGCGCTGCCCTTTAGTGCTGGGACTGCAGACCTCAGCCAGCCCACGCCTCTCTCTGCCTGCTGGATGGGTCGAGGGCTCCTCAACACCAGCCCATGGGATTTGGGTGCAGGAGGACGGGAGGGGTTTCTGCTACTGAATGGCAGGAAGGGGCCTAGGACAGCCCAATGCACTGGCACACAGGGTGGGGGCAGTGCTCTAGGCCCATGTGTGAGGGGGAAAGGGGAGACCTCTGCCAGCCCTACCCCCCACCTCACCTCAATGGCCTTCTCATAGATGCTACGGGTGTGGGTGACCCCATAGATCTCGGCCGCCCGCTTGATGTAGATGTTGTACATCTCGTACTGCTCCGAGGGCTGCACGGCCCGCGTGGCCCGCTCGTACACTGCCATGGCATGCCGCGCCAGCCCGAACTCCTCCTCCAGCTTGGCATACAACAGGTAGATGGCTGCGGGGACAGGGTGCGTCAGGGGCCGGCTAGCACGGGGTACGACCGAGGGCACTGGTACAGGGTCACCAGGCCACAGGGTGACTCGGAATCACATCAGAAACCTGCAGCATCACTGAGGCAGAGGCAAAGCTGTCTGACGGGGACGGGGGAGAGGGCCCCGCAGAGGGGCGTGTGTGTGTGGGGGGAACAAAGCTAAAGCCAGCTGGTGGGGGGCTGCGTACGGGGGCGCTGGCCCTGCCACAGCCCAGGATCTCAGGCCCTCTTTGCCACACAGCAGTCTGTGCTCGAGTCCACATGGAGCCGCAGGGCCCAGTGGGGCTGGGCTCCCTCATTCAGCATCCCACCCACAGGGCTCCCCTCAGCTTGGCGACAGGACTGGCCACCAGTATGGGTGGAGTCCTGGCCAGATAGAGCCACACGGCAGTTGATGCCAGGATGCCCTCATATCGGGGAGCCAGGAACCCCTGCCCCCACGTACTCTTGGCGTATTTCTGGGGGCAGCCGTCCAGTGCCTGCTCGAAGAGGTCACGGGCACGCTCCAGCTTCTTGCCACCATAGCGGTCGATGAACTTGGTCAGGTAGGTGTTCCAAATGTCGTACACGTTGGGCCAGCGGAACAGGGAGATGCCCCTCTCGTAGGCCTGCCGAGGGAGGAGTGTGAGCATGGCTGCCCGGGTCCCCCTGGAGCCCTCACATTTGGCGGAAGTTCCATGACCCCCCCCAGGAGCAATCGCAGCCTCTCCCCCCACCCGCGATCTGCACATTAACCCTGTAATCCCCATGGAGCCACCTCAGAGCCCCTCTGACCCAGCCAGCTCTGCACCCCTCCCTCGCCAGGCAAACGCCTGCCAATCAGGGGCTCTCTGCCAGACCTGCCCACCAGTTTCCCCTCACCCCTACCCCAGCTCTGCTTCTTGGAGCCCAGCTAAATCCCACCCTCCCTCGCCCTTAACAGTGGAACTCCCCTGCACCTTGAAGCTCTCCTCAAAGTAGGTGTGCTCCTCCAGGAAGAGGGCGTAGTTGATGATGATCTGGGGTGTGGCGATGCGCAGGTCCAGGATGCGGTCATACACAGCCTTGGTGGACTAGGAAAGAAGACCAGGTGGGCAGCAGTATTAGGTGGATTATGGTAGGGGCTGGCATGCTGCAGGGATCCAGTGGGCCCAGCAGGATGGACAGGGGCGGCTGAAGGCTGAGCCTGGTGCCATCCCCAGTGGAGTCCACCCCCCGCAGTTCCTCTGCCGGAGAGCAGCTAGGGCCTGGCTCCTTGGCCCGCTGCCGGGGACCTGGCCCCTGAGAAGGGTGGGTATCCTCACCTTGAAGGTGCCCAGGCTCTCTTCCAGGTCGGCCAGCATGGACCAGACCTTGAGGGACTTGTACACGCGGTTCTGGACGGGCTCTGAGGCGTCGAAGTATTCTGCTTTCTTGGCTGGGATGGCCGTGGCTTTCTGTGGGGCAAGAGGGGAGCACGCTCAGTGGGGCAGCGAACCCTGTGCCCAGGATTTCACGGCCAGCAGCACACAGGGCGGGGAGGGCCATTCAGGGACACATGACATCCCCTGGCAGGCGCTAGATAGGCAGCTTCTCACCATCACTCACTGAGTCCACAGCAAAGCATGGCCCACACTCAAACCACTAGACCGCCTGCCCCTCCCACAGCTGGAAGTGGAACCCAGGAGTCCTGGTTCCTGCCCCACCCCCACCCCTCCCAGAGCTGGGAGTGGAATCCTGGAGTCTGGGCCTTAACCTCAAGATGTTCCTCTCTCCTCTACCCGCCCAGGACTCTCTAGCAGCCTAAGGGATGGTTGCCTGGCGCTTGCCCTCGTACCCCACATTGCCACTCCCATCAGCCCCCCTATACCCAGCAGGGCTGGGCTCACCCGGAGGATGCGCAGGGCCTGGTCATAATTCTCATGGCGCAGCTCCATCTCCCCATACTCGCACCAAACGCAGGCTAGGTCGTCCACCTGCTTGAAGTTCACCTTGGTGGCTTTCTCAAAGATGGTCCTGGCCTGGGCAAGTAGACGGAGGCAGAATCAGAGGGAGCACAAGCTGCTCCCCACAGGCCCCGACCAGCCCACTCCCCTGAGCTCTGGCAGGAACCCAGCCCCTGCTCCCTGCCTGGCCCCAGGCCAGCCTGCTCTCCCCCAGCCAACCTGCTCCCCTGAGCTGTGGCAGGAGCCTGCCCCACTCCGTCTCCCAGGCTTCGGCAGGGGTCCAGACACAGTGCACCCAGCCAGGCAGAAATCCCTCCCTCACAGACCCCTCTGCCCTGGCCTTCCAGGGTTGGCATTAATGGGGATTCTGCGCAGACTCTCTCTCCAGGTGCTTGGGCGATGCTCCTGCCCAGTTTAACCCCCACTAGCAGCCACTGCTGGGATCATGAGTCCTGCTTGTGTGATGCCCCAGGATGAGGGTCCTACCACCCCGCACCCCACCCTCCCGATGGGTCCCCTCAGCCAGGGCAGGGAGAGGAGGCAGCTTCTCTTGGCTGTTCTCATTCCGCGCCCCCAGCAACACTCACATCCTCGATCTGCCCATTGTCCTCATAGAACTTGGCAAAGGAGACCCAGAGTGTGTGTGTCTTGCCGGTGGCCTTGAAGGGGTCCACGGTCTGCACGGCCTCCGTGTAGGTGTTGATGATCTGTGAGGGCAGGTGGGCGCCAGCGTTAGATCCAGCAGGAGGAGAAGGGCATGCTCTGCTGAAGACCTTTGCCAACAGAGCTGCTACAGCAGGGCCCACACAGCCCCTCCCCGTGCCCCAGAGGGGTGCCTTCTAAGGGTGAGGGTGGAGTTCAGTCTCCCTTGACTCCTCACTGGGGCACGTCAGTCTCCCTGGCGATCTCACAGAACCCAGTGATGAGGAAATGGACCGAGACCCGGCCACACTGCACAGGCACGCAATGGGAGCAGCTGTCAGTCATTCCCAGCCTGGACTGGAACCTGGGCCCTATGCCCTGGGCTTGAGCTTGGATCAGCACCAGTGACACAGCCCCTCGCCCTCGTCCCCTGCCCCAGCCGCCGCAGCCAGATCAGAACCGGTGCCTGTAGCCCATTCCCTGTGCCCCAGCTGTTCTAATGCTCTGGGCTGCATTAACCAGAGCCCCATGTGCCCCACACCCCAGAGGCAGCTGTACCTCTGCCCATCTCCCCATTCCCCTGGGATGCCAAGGGGGGGGGGGGGGGGGCGCATCAGGATGAGAGCCCCAGGGTGAGTGTGTGGCCCCGGCATGCTCCCCCGGGGGATGGGCTGGCCCTACCTCTCGGGGCTTCCCCTCATAGAGCTTCACACGCTTGTGCCACTCGTGGACGTTATGGGGGTTCTGGCGCAGCAACACGCTGTTGAGCAGCAGGGGGCGCCGTGTGATCAGCTGCTCAAAGCGAGCCAGGCGCAGCTCCAGGTCCACATCATCTGTAGTGGGGAGAGGCACAGGCATATTAGCCACTGCCCTAATGTCCCTGCCGGGCCCCGGCCCTCCAGGAGTCCTGAGTCCCAGCCCCCCATTTAATGCTCCCCACTCCCCTCCCAGAGCTGGGACTCGAACCCAGGAGTCCCGACTCCCAGCTCTCCCACTGGGCCTAGCAGGGTCTTACTATCCTCCAACCCTTCTGAGCGGTCATTTGTGCCTCCCATAAAGAGCAATCAGCTGCCAGAGTCTGGAGGCCAAACGCAGCCCTGGTGTAAGTGGTGTAACTGCAGAAGTCAGTATTACCTCCTTGCCCCCCAGTGCCACACTTGGGGCTCTGCCTCCCCAGGCTGGCCAATCCCTGCTTAGGAGCGCTGCATGGTACCTGCAGGCGGGGCCCAGTCCCCCACTCACCCTCCTCCTCCTGCCCCAGCTCAGAGGTGGTCTCCATCTTGGCTGCGATCATGCTCTCCTCGAACTGGGCGTAGCTGTCAAACACCTGGGTGAAATCCCGCACTGTCATCACCGTCTGGATGGCCTCCTCGTACACGTCCCGGGCCTGAGACACATGGCACCGTGAGCAAGGCCCCAGGCTCCCTGCCCCACAAAGGGGCTCCCCAAGCTAGCTCCCAGGAGAGAAATGGGAGCTCCAGCCCCTCCACCCTGATAAGCCTCCAAAGGGCCCTTGCCCGGAGCTGAGATGCAGCAATCTATGGGGTGGAGGAGTGGATACAGGGATCCCTTGCCTGGCGCTGAGATGCAGCCACCGGTGGGGGCTGTTTGGTCCCTTGCCCGGTACGGAGATGTGGCTGCTCCTGGGGTGGAGTGCAGCAACTGTTGTAGTAGAGAAAGAGAGCCTGGAGCACTGGGCCTGGTGCAAAATTTAAGGCCTCAACCCAAGGCTGTGAACCAAAGTCAGGCCATGTATTAAAGTAAATGCTCACAAGGTGGCTGTTCACTATATGAACTTGGCAAAGCTGTTGCTAGTGGAGGCCCTAGATATTTACAAAAATGTATTTTAGAAGGCTAGTACAAATACACAAAAAATTAGTACAAAATCAAATGGCTTGACAAATCAATCAATAAGAGTATTTTGTCCAAAATACGAGGAAAAAGGGGAGGTAACAAACGGGTGTCATAAAACACGACAGGTGCTGTGTAAGTTGTTTGTCTCAGTCTATAGATGTCGGGGGACCTTGCCTTAACCCTTTGTGCGGCCAATCATAGAATATCAGGGTTGGAAGGGACCTCAGGAGGTCATCTAGTCCAACGCCCGGCTCGAAGCAGGACCAGCACCAACTAAATCATCCCAGCCAGGGCTTTGTCAAGCCGGGCCTTAAAAACCTCTAAGGATGGAGATTCCACCACCTCCCTAGGTAACCCATTCCAGTGCTTCACCACCCTCCTAGTGAAACAGTGTTTCCTAATATCCAACCTAGACCTCCCCCACTGCAACTTGAGACCATTGATCCTCATTCTGTCATCTGTCACCACTGAGAACAGCCGAGCTCCATCCTCTTTGGAAACCCCCTTCAGGGAATTGAAGGCTGCTATCAAATCCCCCCCTCACTCTTCTCTTCTGCAGACTAAATAAATCCAGTTCCCTCAGCCTCTCCTCGTAAGTCATGTGCCCCAGCCCCCTAATAATTTTCACTGCCCTCTGCTGGAGACTCTCCAATTTGTCCACATCCTTTCTGTAGTGGGGGGACAAAAACTGGATGCAGTACTCCAGGTGTGACCTCACCAGTGCTGAATAGAGGGGAATAATCACTTCCCTCAATCTGCTGGCAATGCTCCTACTAATACAGTCCAATATGCCATTGGCCTTCTTGGCAACAAGGGCTCACTGCTGACTCATATCCAGCATCTCATCTGCTGTAATCCCCAGGTCCTTTTCTGCAGAACTGCTGCTTAGCCAGTCAGTCCCCAGTCTGTAGCAGTGCATGGGATTCTTCCTTCCTAAGTGCAGGACTCTGCACTTGTCCTTGTTGAACCTCATCAGATTTCTTTTGGCTCAATCCTCTAATTTGTCTAAGTAACTCTGGACCCTATCCCTACCCTCCAGCATATCTACCTCCCACAGTATTCTTGCCAGCAAGTTAAAGAAGTGTGGGCTGGATGAATGAACTATAAGGTGGATAGAAAGCTGGCTAGATTGTTGGGCTCAACGGGTAGTGATCAATGGCTCCATGTCTAGTTGGCAGCTGGTATCAAGTGGAGTGCCCCAAGTGTCAGTCCTGGGGCCGGTTTTGTTCAATATCTTCATTAATGATCTGGAGGATGGCGTGGATTGCACCCTCAGCAAGTTTGCAGAAGACACTAAACTGGGAGGAGAGGTAGATACGCTGGAGGGTAGGGATAGGATACAGAGGGCCCTAGACAAATTGGAGGATTGGGCCAATAGAAATCTGATGAGGTTCAATAAGGACAAGTGCAGAGTCCTGCACTTAGGACGGAAGAATCCAATGCACCGCTACAGACTAGGGACTGAATGGTTCAGCAGCAGTTCTGCAGAAAAGGACTGAGTGGTTACAGTGGACAAGAATCTGGATATGAGTCAACAGTGTGCCCTTGTTGCCAAGAAGGCCAATGGCGTTTTGGGATGTATAAGTAGGGGCATTGCCAGCAGATCAAGGGACGTGATCGTTCCCCTCTATTTGTCATTGGTGAGGCCTCATCTGGAGTACTGTGTCCAGTTTTGGGCCCCACACTACAAGAAGGATGTGAAAAAATTGGAAAGCATCCAGCGGAGGGCAACAAAAATGATTAGGGGACTGGAACACTTGACTTATGAGGAGAGGCTGAGGGAACTGGGATTGCTTAGTCTGTGGAAGAGAAGAATGAGGGGGCATCTGATAGCTGCTTTCAACTACCTGAAAGGGGGTTCCAAAGAGGATGGAGCTAGAGTGTTCTCAGTGGTGGTAGATGACAGAATGAGGAGTAATGGTCTCAAGTTGCAGTTGGGGAGGTTCAGGTTGGATATTAGGAAAAACTTTTTCACTAGGAGGGTGGTGAAGCACTGGAATGCATTACCTAGGGAGGTGGTGGAATTTTCTTCCTTAGAGGTTTTTAAGGTCAGGCTTGACAAAGCCCTGGCTGGGATGATTTAGTTGGAGATTGGTCCTGCTTTGAGCAGGGGGTTGGACTAGATGACCTCCTGAGGTCCCTTCCAACCCTGATATTCTATGATTCTGTACCTCTCCCCCCTGTTTAGTGTCATCTGTGAACCTGCTGAGGGTGCAATTCATCCCATCATCCAGATCATTAATAAAGATGTTGAACAAAACCAGCCCCAGGACCAACCCTTGGGGCACTCCGCTTGATACCGGCTGCCAAATAGACATGGAGCCATTGATCACTACCCATTGAGCCCAACAATGTGGCCAGCTTTCTATCCACCTTATAGTCCATTCATCCAGCCCATACTTCTTTAACTTGCTGGCAAGAATACTGTGGGAAATTGTATCAAAATCTTTGCTAAAGTCAAGATATATCATATCCTCCCTTTCCCCATATCCACTGCCAGTTATCTCATCATAGAAGGCAATCAGGTTCGTCAGGCATGACTTGCCCTTGGTGAATCCATGTTGACTGTTCTAATGGGACAGCTGAAATTCCTGCTGCTGACTGAGCCGCTCCTTGCCTCGGGCACTCACGGGTTAGTGTGCCTGTAGCTCTTATGGGACGCTAGGACTTTGCCTTAAGAGCAATAAACCTGGCCGAGCACCTTTGTCACCAAACCATGCCTGTGGTCTTTCTTTAGAAGTAAGATCGGGGGCTGCTGAATCAGCAGCTGCGCTACCTGCTAGTGCTGATAACACTGGACCTCCAAGAACAAAAGCACTGAGCAACCGTAACAGCTTAGCAGCAACATTCCTCTCTTCCACACTGTTTAATAGTCACATGGCAACACCACACAAAGGGAGATGATTCAACACTATGGCGCTAGGAACCTTAGAAGTACTGACTGGTTAGAGAAGACAGAACAACTAGAGACACTAACTTTGGGGGAATGCAGAGGGTCAGCTGGAGCATGCTGGATTGGGCCTGGACACTAGGGTTAATATCCTCACTGCTGAGAAACACGTCATGGACTCATCAGTGACTAGGTAGTGTTCTGTGAGCTGTTTAATCCCTGCCATATTCCACCCCAGAGGCAGGCACGCTCCAGAACCAGGACAGTGATCCCTCCAAAGATGTGCTTTGGGCTCCCTCCAGATGACACCGGCTAGGCAAACAGGAGCTATCCCAGTGCCTGAGTGAGCAGGGAAGCCCAGCTGCTTTCCATATTGGGTTGGTGAACTCAGACTCCCTGCAGGGCTGGACAATTCCCCCGCATCCCTCTGCAGGAAAGCTCTGTGGGAGGCGGGGGGGGGCTGTGAGGAGCTCTCCCAACCTGCTTCCCTTCCCCATCCCCCCAGACTGCCCT